>NC_137899.1:26308164-26986945 GCF_963455335.1 Martes martes
GCATCAGAGAAAAACAACTTTTCAGAAAAAGTGTAGCATTCATCATTTACAGCCACTTTTGATTTTTATATTTATGTAGTTCATTATTTTTTTCCAGAAGAACTTTTCTAACCTGCTCTGAAAACTGAGTTTTATCATTTTTGAAACTTTACCAACATAAAATATATGTGCATTAATCAATGAGCTCCTTTCACTTTTAGAACAAAATGTGCAAGGCAGAGGAAACCAACCCATTTAAGACAACAGGAGAGAGTAACACACTGTTCCACATCATTAATTTTGAGAAATATTCAAGAAGCCTTAAGTTCTTTTTTTTAAAATTTAATTTAATTTTATTTTGTGTGTGTGTGTGTGTGTTCCAAAATTCATTGTTTATGCACCTTACCCAGTGCTCCATGCAATATGTGCCCTCCTTAATAAGGCTTAAATTCTTTAGCTTAAAAAAAAGATATGCCTCACATTTAAGTAATTTTTACCATCATTTTTCATACGTTATTCCTGTGTAATATTTTGTTTGTACATAAAAGGGGATGTCCTTAAATTTTATGGACTTATAAAATGTAACAGTATGCTCATAATATGTTGATGATCCCTTTCATCAATATCCATAAAAATTTACAATTAGGTGATATTATTTCTCAGTAGGCTATGCATATTGAAGTAAAGGCTCAGGGATTCATTAAATAATACAAATAAATTCTAAATATAGCAACAGCATTCATTACCTTCTGGATGTTGTTTTTGTTTACGAGTATAACACACTAGATTGGACATTGTTAGGAAAACTAATTGCTGTTTCTGTGTTGCTCTGTAACTCTGAGCAAGTCATTCCACTTCTCAGGAACTCAGCCTCTTAGAAAAAGAAAAGGTTAAATATGATAACCTCTAAAGTCTCTTCTAGTTGAAGTTAATAACAACAACAGCAACAACGACAGCTAGCATTTATTATGTGTCAAACCTTGATTATTTAATCCTCATGGCACTATGTGATAGCTGCAATCTTCATCCTCATTGTACTTACAAGAAAACTGAGTCCAGACAGGTTGACCAACTCGCTTAAGGTCACATAGCTTAAAGGTAGCAGTGCTAAGAATCAAACCCAGACCGCATGGACCCATAATCTGTTCTCCTAAATGCTACAGTCTACTGACCATTTTCATAAAGATTATTACATGTTTCTGCTTATGGCACTCACTGAAAAGCTTATTCTTTCCCCTTTGGTGTTTGGGGAAATGGAATGAGCTTTAAAGTCAATAATATTGAGTTGTTATCCTAACTCCATCATTACCTGCTCTGTGACCTTGGGCTAGGTACTTACACTCAGAGTCTGTTTCCTCATCTGTGAAATGAAAATACTCACCTACCTCACAGGGCTGTTGTTGGTTAAGGCTAAGGAGGCATGGTCTAACATAGTTCCTGGCATACAATAAGCATTCAGTCAATTTTATTTCCTTCTCTCATGTTTAAGCTATAGAACCCGATGCTGAAACTTAAACTTGAAATTAAGACCACATAGTAGGCATTTTTAGGATTCACACTCCTAGTAGCCCAAATGAGACTTGAAATGAGACTATTGCAGAAGTGTGGGGAGTCATGTAGTGAAATTAAAAAGAGAAAAACTGGCATGTTTCTGTAGGGTTTACACAGTGCTTAAAAGCTGGAGCTCTGAAGAATTTGTGCAGCTCAGTATTTACATTAATGCCAGGGATATGCAAATAGTCAAGATTATTTAGTAATGATGCAACAATTAGTTAGAATTTCAGGTTTCTGTTCTCAGCCTCATACACTCTGCCTTCTTGATGGATCCTTAAACAAGCATAGAATTTATTTTAGTCTTTCAAAGATATTTTGGGAATACAGAATTTAAATGCATTTAATATTTTAAGAAAGAAAATTACTGAGGGAAAATGGTAACTAGGACCTTGCCCAATTTTCTTGTTATTCCAATTAATTTCCAAAATCAGTCTTTCTCCCACTCTACAGTTCTATTTTAATTACAGAAAGAAAGAAAGAAAGAAAAGCAGGTAAGGGAAAGATTTGGCATACACCTTCCTTTGAATTTTTGAGTGACAAAGGCTTAAACAAATATTTAAGAAGATGGGCTACATGAAACACAAATTGACAGTAGGATTAATTTTGAGGAAGATTCAAAGATAAGGATTAAATACAGTCATTTTTCCTATTGAAAGTTTGAATTCAGATAAGAACCATTTCTCTTAATCTTACTATTAAGTTCTGAATACTTCGATCTGTTACTGAGAAATTACTATTAAATATTTCCATGTTTAAAATGTGTGGCTTCCTTCAAAAGAAGGAAGATCTGTGTGGACAAATGAAATTTAAACAGCTCCTTTAAAAATTTATAGAATATTATTGTAGAACTAACTGATTTTATTTCATGAAACAACTATACTAGGTAACTTTTATTATGGAATATTCCCACATACATAAAGATGAACAAAAGACTTGAAAATAAAACAGTGAGTTTGATTCTAAAACTAAAAAATGTTGTATACAGCAAATAAATAATATACTCTAACATAAAAGTGTAAAAAGAGTTGTACAGTTGATGTTAAAGAATTATCCAATTTATATATATGTATATAAAATATATATGTGACATTTTAAGATATTATAGAGTGAAAGGATTCAGATTAAATTAAATTAACCAGGATTTATAATGAATCAGCATATTATAAGTAGCTCTGGTTTGCCTTGTTATACATCTGTTAAAATTTACTTAAAATTCTCTCCTCACAAGCTTTAATTACTTACAATTAGGTATAACAGAAGTCACTGCAGAATTGTACCAACACAGTGATTTCAAATTTGCCATTTCCTAGCATGTAGGGATTCTCAAAAAAAAAAAATGCTTGGAAGAAAAATTGAATAATTTACTTAGTATTTATCCATGCATGAGAAAACTTATAAAGGAAACAGACTATTCTAAGCATAATTCCATAACTATTACAGATGAATTATTGTGTTTGAATGCATCAGTTTAAGTTGAAATAGTTTTTTAATTAAAATGATTAAAACATCAAATTAAACTCTAGTATTGTGAAAATATATGAAATTATTACAATTCGTGGAATGTTTCCAAACTTTAAAAGCACTTTAATGTGAAAGATGGACAGTTCCTTAGGAACACAGATCAGACTGTGCTGTGCAGTATTCACCAAAGTCAAAGCACAAATTGACATGCCCTTAAATCTTTCTTCTTGAGGTTTCAATATTTTAAAGTGCCATGCATTGTAGTGAGTGATCAAAAATATCAACTATTGGGGTGCCTAAGTGTCGTTAAGTGTCTGCCTTCAGCTCAAGTCATGATCTAGGGGTCCTGGGATGGAGCCTCGCATTGGGCTCCCTGCTCAGCGGGGAGCATGCTTCTCCCTCTCCTCCCCGCTCATGCTCTCTATTGCTATTTCTTTTTTTTTTTTAAAGATTTTATTTATTTATTTGACAAATACAGATCACAAGTAGGCAGAGAGGCAAGCAGAGAGAGAGGAGGAAGCAGGCGCCCTGCTGAGCAGAGAGCCCGATGTGGGGCTCGATCCCAGGACTCTGGAATCATGACCCGAGCCGAAGGCAGAGGCTTTAACCCACTGAGCCACCCAGGTGCCCCATCTCTCTTGTTATTTCTATCTCAAATAAATAAAATCTTTAAAAAAAATTGACTATTTCACTGTTTTCAGTGATTCAAACTTGCATGGTCACAGGGTATAGGAATAGATTAAAATTATTAATTAATTTATACAACTCAAAATCACAATAATTAGCTATGTTTTGTTTTTTATTGAAATGCAGCCCTCCTTTTCAGAAATGTTGACTACTTTTCTTGCAGCACTAAAGACAATAAGATAAAGCAATATATAAATTAAAGATGGAAAGAATGCTCCTATTGCTAGAGAACAGGTAAAGCATCACTATCTCTTTAGCAAAGAACACATTTAGCAACTCTTCATGCTTACAGGACTGCCAAAAATAAATCTTTGAATTTTCATAAACTCTTCACAAAGCTCAGAATGACAGTTATGTAAAGTTGGACATGGATGGCTTGAAGCATATATAAGCAGCTTTGCTTGATTTGGGGAAAACCTAACTGGGTGCTAATTTTGGAAATGGTGGTCAGTCAAGCAGAAATCAATTTGAAATATTCTATTGGTGGACTCCAAAACACAGCTTTGTAAAAGCCTTGGGTTCCTAGAACCTACTGACAGAGTGGTCATAAACAGGCGGGAAGGTCTCCCAAAGGTCATGCAGCCCAAGCCTCCAGCCATTCAGAAATCTCTTGTAAGGAGATGCTTAGCCTCTACTTAAGCCATTTCCAGGTGGTATAAGGGGAGAGATGGAGCTTACAATCTGGTTGCCCACACACTGGTCATCCTGGAAACCCTGTTTCCAGAGAGCTATTACTGGAGGGCTCAGTTATTCCCTGCATCAGGTATAATAGAAAGAAACATATTCACAAAGAAGTACAGTAATTATTAGCTTCAAATCTAAGAGAACTTTATTCCAGCAGATGAGATTGAGAATATGAGTTAAATGCTTAGATTTAAGGGAAATTCATCTTACAGACTCCAGTTTACAATACATAAGTATTGTCTACTCTTCGTAGACTAAGAGCTACGCTCAGTAGCTGAGTTTTAGGATTTTGAATGAGTTCTAGAATTGTGAGCAGAGTCTTGCAAATTATATAATAATGCCAACAAAGCAATTTTGTTAAACCCTTTCAGTATGCCAGGATTAGTACTTAGCGTGCTGAGCACTTTTACATACATTAACTTATTTCATCCTTTCATTCACCCTATGAGGTAGGTTCTATTAATACTTCCCTTTTAAAGTTGAGGAAATGGATACTCAGAGACTCAAAGTGGGTTCCTAGAGAAAGGAACTGTAAAAATAATAGGAATAGAGAAAATTAAGGAAAAATCACTGAAGTGTGAGAACTTTATCGATCTCTGTGGCCTTTCAGCCACCAATTTTATAGTTTCCATTACTTTCTAGTAGTGGTTAAGGGTATACATTTGAAATTGTATCTACATTCAAAGAAACAAGCTTATTGTCACTGGACAGAACACAGTTCTGTCTGCCCAATCAAAACTGATGGAGAGACATTTATTTCTTTAGTCAGATATGACTAAGTGGCTTAACCAAAAGGCAATCCAGATAATTGTGGTTTTCACACAACGTGTCAGTTCCATGGCTTTTTTTGTTTGTCCCATATCAAATATATATATATGTTGTTTTAAATGAAACAATCACTACTTATCAACAACAAAAAAACCAGCCAGTTATTAATGTCCTATTTTTTTTGCTTATCTGACAAAAAACAATTGTTAGGTATATAAACATTTTAAGACACTCTCTAAATAGGATTAACTTATTTTGAAAAACATTGAAGTAAAATATTTGAGAGATTAACATTTTCTGATTCTTTTTTTTTAAGATTTTATTCATTTATTTGAGAGAAAAAGAGAGAGTGAGAGAGCGGGCACTAGCAGGGGCAGAGGAAGAGGTAGAGGAAGCAGGGAAGCCCAAAGCAGGAGCCTGACCTGGGGCTGGATCCCAGGAGTTTGGGATCACTACCAGAGCCAAAGGCAACCGCTTAACTGACTGAGCCATCCAGGTGCCCCAATATTTTCTGATTCTTATAAGCAATATTGTGAGTCTACACATATATGATCATGCTTGTTTGGAAACTAATAAATATATGTCTTTTTAAAAATTAAAATTTTTATGCAAGGTAATGCTGCAGAGGGTATCCTAAGAAATGATCAGACATAAGAAAAGCCTACATATGTGTTTGTAGTGACCATTTTGCTTAAAGGTGAATTTTATATTTTCTGTTGTACTTAGATAGTAGTATTCAGAGGAGTTGTATGATACGAATGTAGAATGGGTTATTTGAGCATGTTTTTAATTCATGAAATAGAAATACATAGTATTGGGGGCGCCTGGGTGGCTCAGTGGGTTAAAGCCTCTGCCTTCGGCTCAGGTCATGATCCCAGGGTCCTGGGATCGAGCCCCACATCGGGCTCTCTGCTCATCAGGGAGTCTGCCTCCCTTCCTCTCTCTCTCTGCCTGCCTCTCTGCCTACTTGTAATCTCTGTCAAATAAATAAATAAATAAATCTTTAAAAAAAAAAAAAAAAAAAAAAAGAAATACATAGTATATCTAGGAATTTAAAATATTACTTACATTACAGAGTCAGTTAGAACTTAAAACAATCACTAGATTGCAATGACTTTCATTCCAGAATTGCTAATGAGTAACCTGCTGTGTTACACATCTCAGCTCCCACAGTAATCTACATCAGCAATCATGACCAATACGAGTGGAATTGCATCTACCTTCAATAAGTCATTACCACTGCAGAGTTTACTCTCTACAATGTAAACACTAAGGAAGTAAAAAAATACAGAAAAGTATTTTGAAATGAAAAGCAAACAACTACCCAAAACATTTCTTATTCACAACATCGATTAATTTTATGAAAAGGTACATTGATCTAAGAACCTTTTCCAATTTCCAAAGCCTTTACAGTATATTGACCCTTAAAAATAAAGTAAAAGAAAAACAATCAATATTTAAGACGAAGTGATACTACCTTAAACACTCTGAAGTATAGAAAAACCTGATTATAATACTGACATTAAGAGAAACAAAGTCAGAGAGAACCTTTATTTCTACAATAAAAGAGACAGACAATGTGTCCTGTGTTTCAAGAAAGCTATGTTATAATCCACAACATGACTGAATACAGAACTAGATACATACCACATCACTGTGAGATTCTGCCATAGGGTCTTACTCTATTACAGAGATTACTCTTTAACAATGAATAACGCTCATTCCCTAGGTTCAAAATTAAGGGAAGGAAAGTCTAGCAAATTCCAATTTTGCCTGTCAGCCAAAAAAAAAAAAAGAAATTCCCACGTTTAAATGTACAACTCTGTCTATAACCCTCCAGTTTAAACCTAGAGACGATTACAATGGGTATTAAAAATAATGCCCAAGGTCACTTCACTCATTTTGTAGATTCTTTCAGTATTGGAAAACTGACAGTCAGGCTAGTTTAACTATTCAAACAGTACAGAATAGCCAGAAGCTGTGATTTCTTTAGATTAGTAAAGAATAACCCAAAGGACTCAAAAGTTGAAGCACAACTAAAGAAAAAGTCAACACATCAACACTGTATCACATCGGGCTTGTTGACAAGTCATCCTGGGAGACATGACTTTATCTTCAAAGTGACACTGTGCAAGTTTTGCTCACTGAACCAGGCATCTTATGCAGGGCACATAGCAGGGTTAGCTGCCAGCCGAGAAACAGCATTTAAAACCTGGCTACAATTATGCTGACCCTCAGAGAGTGGTTTGCCTATCAAGGAAACTATTTCATCTATCAGAAAATAGAAATAAGCAAACAAAAATAAGTGTCATCACTTTAATGTTTTCTCCCAAGACTGCTTGTGCTTTATTTTAACTTTAGGTTTAAAAAAGGTCAAGGAAGCTCTCAGTATTTTTAGTAAATTGTTAGAAAAGTTAAATGCATAAACTAGAGAATCTGCAAAGGACCAATGGAAGTAATTAAGTCATGTCCTTCTGTCTCTGTACAAATGGGCATATGTCAACTATTTTGACTCAAAACAATCTTGAAGGAATGGGGTCCCATCACTTCCCACAAGTCTAAAATGAGACGTGAGTTGCCATTGCCATTTATTAGCTTAGAAATACTAGAAAAGCTATTTCACCTCTCTGAATTATATTGTTTTAACCTATAAGAATAAATGTATTGACAACTTCCTTATCTCCCACATATTTTTGATATAAACAAATATGACCAAGGGCATGGAAACACTTCCAAATAATAAAAATTATGCAAATGTTATTAAGCTAGATCTCTTATTTAAATGCGTACATACCTATTTCAAGTTGAGTCCATTCTACTTCATTCAAGATGTTAATATGTATGACACTAGATCAGATTTGAAAATATGTTGTGGTATTTGAAATTAATGGATGCATATTTAAAAGAAATGCATTTTTAATCTCAGTCATGAGGTTCCTACACAAAAAAATTTCATTTACAAAAACATTTTTCTGCTATCATCATTTTACCTTTTCTTCCTCTCCTCTCATCTAATACCCCCCACAGACACACATACAAGTATGAAAAACCAAGCACATTGTGAATTTGATTAAACAAAGAACTGTCTAATGTATATCATTATAAATAAATGGATTTTTTTGTTGAAATCTATTTTAATCCAAATCAACCCCAATCTTTCAGCATCAGTTTTACCTTTAAAAAATATTCTGAACATCGTCTGACTTTTTCAAGGCATCTTAAATTGTGGTATGTAGTTTAGAAGGTCTATATTCAGGCATGTAAGCGTACGATACTTCTGAAACTACGGAGGTGCAGTATGTGAAGCAGTTCAGAGATAGAAGGTTTCAAAATACTGAACCCAAGTCTTACTAGGAACAGACAGGCAGAAGAGGACAAAGGAACACACTCACAGTGAGCAACTCAGTCCAGGAATCCTCCTTGTTCCCAAGGGTCTGAAATAGGTCCTCACCTACCCAAAGATATCAGGGGAGTAGGTGGGAATGGAGAAGTCTCTGGTGAAAGGATTCCACTACACTTCCCCCTCCACGGAGGGACAGTTGGAGGCCCAATCTGGGGAAACTCCTTTTGCTCCTTCGGCAGCAGCAACATGAACCAGTGAGAGCTCCAGTGGCACTAGATAAACCAAGCAAACAGTAATCACACTGGAAGGACTCTCAAATTAAACTGCCATTGGAACTGCAGCGGACATGACTCATGTGCTAGACCGACAAAGGGTAACTTCCAGCTAAATTAAAAGATTGAAAGACAATCCACAGTCTGCTAAAAGAGTAAAATAGGTCAAACAGAGAAAGGCAAATACTATATGATCTCCCACTCACATGTGAAATAGAAGAAAACTGAACTCAGAGAGACGAAGGGTAGATTGGTGGTTGCCAGGGGTGGGGGAATGTGGCAAATGAGTGAAGATGGTCATAGGATACAAACTTTCAGTTATAAGATGTACAAGTTCTGAGGATCTACTGTACAACCTGGTGACTACAGTTAATAATAGTGTATTATTTACTTGAAAGGTGATAAGAGAGTAAATCTTAAAAGTTCTCACCACATGCATAAAAAAAGATAACCATGTTTAGTGATGGATATGTTAACTAACCTTTTTATAGTAATCATTTTGCAATATATGCATATATCAAATCATCACATTGTGCACCTTAAATTTACACAATGTTTTAAGTCAAATATATTTCAACAAAACTGGGGGAAAAAAAACTTGTAAAAAATATAGGAGAAAATCTTTGGGCAGAGAGCTCTTAGACTTGAAACCAAATACATAATCTATAAAAGAAAAAAATATACATATTAGATCTGGTCAAACTTTAAACCTTTGCTCTGAGAAAGTCCATGTGAAGAGGATGAAAAGACAATTTATAGACTTGGAGAAAAGAGCTGCAAACCATGTATCTAACAAAGGAACAGTACCTAGAATACATGAAGAATTCTCAAAATGCAACAGTGAAAAAGCAATCTAATTAGAAAATGACCAAAAGACATGAACATCCTCCTCACCAAAAAAGAAATACAGACAGCAAGTAAGCACATAAAAAGATGTTCAATATCATTATCCATCAGGATTACACAAAATAAAACCACACTGAGTTCTTACTATATACCTATCAGAATAGCTAAAATTAAAAAATGGTGACAACACTACATAGTGGAGAGGATGTGGAGAAATTAGATTAATTACACATTGCTGAAGGGATATGAAAAGGTACAGCCAGTCTAGAAAAACTGTTGGGCAGTCTCTTATAACACTAAACCTGAAATCACTACACAACCCAGCATTTGCACTTTGGGGCATTTATTCCAAAAGAATAATAATATATGTTCACACAAAAACCTGTGAATGAATATTTATGCATTTTTGCATACATTTCATCTGTACCAGCCCAAACCTGAAATCATCACAGACGTCATTCAATGGGTGAATGCTAAAATAACTGTAGTATATACATACCCCAGGATACTACTCAGTAATAAAAAGTAAAAAAATATTGACATCAGAAACAACTTGTTTGAATTCCCAGGGAATTATGGTGAATAAAAAAAGCCGATCCCAAAATGTTACACTCTGTATAATTCCATTTATATAACATTTTTAAAGAGTCAAAATTTTAGAAATGGAGGAGGGACATGGCTCGGCCATCGCAGTGTAACAGGATAGATTCTTATGGTTCAGTATCTTCACTGTGGTGGTGGATTTAAAAGTCTAATTAGGTGATATAATTGTATAGAACTTAATATCATGCATACAAATATGCAGAAGAGAATCCAAGTAAAATTGGAAAAACTTTAATAAAATCAGTAGATTTTACCAGTGTCAGTATCTGGTTTTGATATTACATGACAGTTATTCAAAATATTATTACAAAGGAAACTAGGTGAATTGAACAAGAAATCCTTGTATTATTTTTTATAACAGCATATGAATCTACATCTCAAAAATTTTAATTAATTAAATTAAAAAATTCCTATTACTTTCCAGATTCACTAAGTTTTCCTTTTCTGTCATATAACTACTGAAGTAGAATTTCTTCATAAGATTTATTATAATGCTGTATAAGCACACACAACCCAATAATTTATGCCTGGTATGCAACAAGGATCTTTTTCATAAACAAACATCTTTATTAAAGACCACCATCCACAAAACTGCACTTTCAGATTTTCCTCTGTCCATTTACAGAAATGATCTCTCAAACTTGCTCAGGTTTAACCTGAACATTGAAAGAATTTTCTCATTCTAGCACAGATGTACTTGACTTTAAACACAGCCTGCTAGGAAGGCTAAGTCTCATACATTAAAAATTAAGTGACCTTGGTAATTCAAGAAAACTACAAAACTAATCTCTCTTCTTTCTACTTCCCCATCCTTTATAAGAACTCTAAGATTAGGAGGTATAAGAACAGCGCTGCTGCTAATATCAAGAACAGACTATGACTATGTGGAAATTTATTAATTAAATGAATGGGCTATAAATGATACTTAACTATCTCACACTGGCCAATTCTTCTAACAAGACTATACTTCTGGTGTAGATTTAATCAGTGGGAAATCCTACTCAAGAAAAGGATCTTAATGCATCATTGATGTTGCTGATTTTTTATTTTACTACCTTTTAATAGATAATTCTAAAGAAGTTTGAGTGACTTGGGGGATGGGAAGAACAGAGCTGACCAGGCAGGAGAGTAGAAAGTTAAAAGTACCAAGGGCTTTTGATACCAGCAAGATCCGAATTTGAAACTGAACTTTTTCACCTATGATGTTTTGTGATCATGGTTAGTTAAGTTGATATATCTAAACCCTGATTTCCCATTTGTAAAAATGTGATTGCCATGGAAATGATGTTTTAGGACCATGGTAAGCTATAAATAAAATCATCTATATGTGCTTAGCACAATAACTGGAACAAAATAAATGCTCAATAAAATAAGCTTATCAGTTTGATTCATCTAGTTTCTGAGCAGGATTTTTACAGCACTTTATTGTTGAGTAAGGATTTCTAATTACTTTCAAAAACATAAGTTAAGACAAAGTGGGGGGAAAAAATTCCAAATCTATCCACACATAGTAATGCTTTGCAATAGGGACATGATTTAATCAAGGTGCAGCTGAATTCTGCTCATTTAGTTCAAGTGATTCCAAATGGGACTCTAAAATGTAACTCAGCTGTAACTGTGGGTTTCATTTCAGGGTACCTTCCACTCTTTGAAGATCCAAGTGTAGTTGATTTAGACACCAGCAATTCATGACTGTGAGAGTCCAAAGTTTTCACTTGAATTTCCACTACCACTTACGGTTTGCATTCTCTGTGTTTAATTCTAGTGTGTGGTCTCTGTCTTTCCCCAATGTTTTCTTGCTATACAACTTACCCTTTAAACACTTGATTATGATACAAATGACTCTCAGCCTTCCTTTTTGGGAAATTCTGGTCTAAACACTATATATTGTTCAGTCATATTTTAAAGGCCCAGTTGCTTCCATGGAATCTTCTGCCTCTCCTGATTCAAAGAGTTTCAATGATGATTTTTTTGTCAGGCTACCAGTTCTTAGGAGACTCCACTGTAACAGACTAGAACTTAGGTCAGGGTGTGATGATAGTTTCATACCTTTGGGGCTTCTGGGCTCTATTGGCCATTGTTATTAGAAATGGGTAAGAATTTTGATCCTGAAAACTGGCCAATCAGGGATATATCCATTATAGTAATAACACAATACCAAAATAGGTCCTAAAAAAGCACGGAACCAGTTGGGAAGTACAAGATTTCCCAGGAAGCCAGAAGAAGCATTGATTGCTTTGTTTCTCTTTACATAAGGCTACAGGAGGAACATGGTTGCCCAAGGAACTTTCTGACTTTTGGAGTTCTTGATTTCAGAGACATTTTTGCAAGAAAGCATGGCCATGGAGATATTTACTCAGGATTTACCCAATTTGTATCTCCATAGTTGTGTTTCTTTATGTTGTCATTATTGTTGTCTCTTTCTCATTCTTCACGATTTAGGTTTTCCTGTTTTCATGAAGAGAAATTCCTGGTTCTTATAATAACCTAACTCAGCATTGCATGAGAATTTTTCACTCCAGTGATATATGCTAGCTTTTAATCACTACCACAGAATTTGCCTTTTATATAAGCTCTGATTGAATTTACCTATTATTATTTGTCTCTTGTATTTTCTTGTCTTATATGGCCTTTTTCTTGTCTTATATGGCCTTTTTCAACATAATCAATCTTTATAATTGTTGAGTGTTTTCAAGAAAAAAATATATTATTGTATTTTAACACCATTATTTACATGTTACTTTGTCATATTTCCTAACTCAATTATTAATGCTTTATCATCCTAATTTTCATATATTTAATTTTTTAATTTATTGGTTTTATATTTTTTCTCTTATTTTGCATATAGCCTGCTTTATCATTGATTTTTTAAAAACACTATAATGTTTTCATTTTCAGTATGTTACATTCCTTTTCATTTATGATTCTGTATTTTAATTCACATTTTAATCTTCTTCTATCCCTTTCTTTTTTAATTACTATTTCCTCTTCTCTGATTCTTATGTCGTATTTTTATTTAACATTTCCCAATTTGTAGTATCTCCAGGGTCAAGTGCACCCATGAGCAGATGTTATTGCTCTTCCGTCACAGCTGCCTCTGTGACCACCAACTCCCTTAGCGGATGTCTCAGGACAACCTCACCCCGGAAGGATTCAGATGATACAGACTTGTAGCATAGTCTTGATTTACTGCAGACTGATCACGTCTTTTACAACATGAGTGAATAAGTGCCACTTTTTGGGGAAAAAAGTCTTTGAATTCATTTCTTTCAGATGATGGGGGAGAAGATATCGTTACTGCTTACTGCTTGGATTTAAAGAGTGCTACTTGACTTTTTAAATGCCTATTTTAAAATCCATTAGTCACCTAAGCAACAAAATGGAAGGTGCTACACCATCATCACATCATTATCATCTCGGCAACCATCGTGGCTCTTTCTCTCTGAAGATTACACATTTTTAAGATCGTTCTTGACCAAAAGATAAGAAAAAAGCATACACATGTAAACAGAATATACTCTAAAAATAGTAAATTTAAAAGTAAATTACAAAACATTTAACCGCATATAATTCTGATTCTCCTTTCTGAGCATTTCTACTGTAAATTATAGCTCCTACACTTTGGAAGAGGAGTTTTATAAGCTGGCTTTAGATAAATACCTCAAACTCAGAAAATAACTTCTTATAAAGTCCCAGTGGGTATAAATGACAGCATTCCTTCTCAAAATGTTTGACAGTTCTACTCATGGACCTAACCCTGCCTTCTTTACTCCATTTCCACAGACTATTCTGCAGATAGATCTTTCTGGTTTGGGGGAAGGGTTTTTGTTTTTTGGATGTGTGTGTGTGTGTGTGTGTGTGTGTGTTTAATAGCACCATCTCTGATGAAACAATTCAGCTTAGTCTGGATTCTCTAACCAGAGAATATTCTTCCTCATCTATACATTCTGTCCAGTCAGAAATTCTGGTTGAAGTAGGTATAAATGTCATATAGAATATAGAAAGGCTGCCAAAATGCTACTGGGATAAATAAAGACAGCAGCAAGCACAGAAACTTATGTGTATTATACCTTGATCCCAAAACTATTTTCCTAGGCTTGTACAACTCCCAGCATAATATAAAACTGGAAACCGATGAGATGTGATAAAGAATGAGACAAGGGGTTTTTTTCTGTTGTTGCATGTGGAATAAGTAATACACACACATAAGATGTTAAGCATGCACACACATAAGATGTTCATAAAATTGAGAATAATATCAAAATATAACCCACTACTCAGAATTGATAGTTGTATTTGTTTTATCTTATAAATAAACATCAGAAAAAGCACAGATATTTTTGAGGTTTTTCTTCATCCTTAGCCCCATTCTGTACTCGCATTCCAAGAGAAAAACTCAATAGTAAATTTAGCATATCCTATCAGTTTTTTAATACTTCTTTATAGTCACATATTATGCCTATTTTTCTGTAGCTATACTTATGCTTTTATTCTCATAAAAAGGTGCATATTAAGATAAATCATTCTTTTTCATGATAATCATGATATAATTAAACACAAATAGAAGTGATAATTGAGCAATTTGCATTTAAGTTAAATATTACATTTGTGTCTTTGAGTGTTTATTTTTTGACAAGAATCCCTAAACATTTTGGCATATATATCTATAAATAGAAAGTGGATAGTATATCCACATTAGAAATTGTTGTTAATTGTTTTATCACAATGTCAGAATTTGCTCACAATGTCATGCCCTTATTTGTGTAAGCAATGGAGAGCTTATCACATTAGATAATCTGATTACATATTACTAAGGATCAATGAAACACCTATACATTCCTTGTGTCAATTAATGGAAATTGGAAAACCTAATATGCTGCTTTGGAAAGCATTTGATTCCTCTTAATGCAATTTACACTTATAAAAAAGGATTCATGTCTTAATCATTTTGAGTCATTACACTTATATCAATAAATACTACAGTGGTTCAATCAATTACAATAAAGAACAGAATCAATTAACATGAAATAAAAATTCTTTTGGCAGGACTAGAAACAATGAGCCAGGTCCTATGGTTCAAAAATAATTCATTTGCTCATTTTGGTGAGTTGCATTAGCTCTCTTTAATGTATGGACTTTATAGAAGAGACTGAATAAAGAACCTTGGCTCTGCTTTGCTTCAGCCTCAAGAGTATTAAGCTAATCCCCACACTGTTGCTTCAGATTAGAAGGCATGACATGATCCCAGAAAAGTCTGTAAAAAAAGAAATACAAGACTTCGTCTTTCCCTTCAAACTTTACTACTTTTCACTTCTGAAGAGAAATTATAGATCATGACCAAAATCAGAACTAAATTACTTGACTGATGGTTAATTTTTACACCCTTAAGGCAACTTTTCCAAGGATTTAATCATTTCCAAAAAGTGTACATACTATTGTTGAGTCTAATGAATAAACACAAGTGAGAAATCAAAAAATCAGAAACATTGTGCTTTTATCAAATATCCATCAATATCTAACGATATTCCAACTTTTCTATGAAGTCTTGTCTGATCATTCTAGACAGAGTAATCTTTTTTTCCTTCTAAAATCCCATTGCATTGTGTCTGTTCATCTACCATTTTCTAGTCTAGTATTTTAGTTATCAGTGTCCACGACAAGTCTCCAAAAGAAAATTATAAACAACTGTGTCTTAATTTTTTAGAAACTTGAGTGAGTAAACAAGTAAATGGAAGTACCACCCTATAATGTAGCTTCTATAATTATGCAATTTTATAGATAAAACACTGAGGTCTAACTTTAGGGTCAGAACCTACATTGTCTGATTCTACTACCATGTACTTAAACTACAGTGTTTCCCTCTTCGTAGAATTGTAAGACATTAGCAAACCAATATATGAGAGTGTAGGGGAATAGGGTCCAAATCCTGTCAAAAATGGAGTTGTTAGTGTTTCACTTTACAGAAGTATCATTCTAAAGGGAAGATTATGATAGAATTCAACAAATGAAACCAAACCAGGAGAAAAGTGACAAATCAGGTACCTAACCTAGAGGGGTTTGGCAGGAAGGAATGTAAAAATGACAAAGCTTGATACTGAGATGAGAGGAAGATACTACAAATTGATCCCCTGTAGAGTTATAGATGACAATTGTTGAATACATAATAGAATAGACCAGACTTAAAACAGAATAGATTTAGAGCATAAGATAGAGAAAGTAAGCTCCATGACGACAGTGGTTTTTAGTGATTATGTTCATTGATAAGGCTCCAATGCCTCAAACACTGACTGCATGTAGGAGGCACTCCGTGTATAGTTGTTGAATCAATGAATAAATGATTATGGAGGTTTCTTTTTTTTTTAAGACTTTATTTATTTGACACAAGAAATCACAGGTAAGCAGAGAGAGAGAGAGAGAGAGAGAGAGGGAAGCAGGCTCCCTGCTGAGCAGAGAGCCAGATGCGGGACTCGATCCCAGAACCCTGAGATCATGACCTGAGCCAAAGGCAGCGGCTTAACCCACTGGGCCACCCAGGTGCCCCGGAGGTTTCTTTTTTAATATACGAAGAAATACATTAAAAGACCTAATTTTCAGTAGTTCCTTGCTCACTCACCATCTGGTCTCCCCTAAGGGATTCTTCACTACTACTACTATGGACAGTCCCTTCCTTTCACTTTGACTATGACTAAATAGAGATTTCTGCCAGTTTCTAAAGTCTTTAAGCACATTAAAAGTCATTTTATGTCAAATTCAGAAAACATACCCCTCTGGAAGAATTGAGAAATGCTTCAAAAATGAAGTGTCTGACTGAAGAAACTGAAGAGCTTTTATCTATAGCTGCCACAAGTGAATGAAAAATAGTACTTCATTTAAGATTAAATTACTTTTTACTCAAAGAAATAAGTAAGTTATGGTTAACTGCTGAGTTAGCAACTGAAATATTATCATCCACTATTGATCATATCTGTAACAATACAGTGAGTAATTTGGGTTGTAATGTTGACATTACATTTACTTTTTTTTTAAAGTGAGTGATACTAATTAAGATTATTATGAAAGGGAATAATTCTCTTACTACATAAAAGGTATGTTGATTTTTATGTGTACAACTTTCATCATTGAGTAAAGGTTAATTAAAATATTGGAGTTGCTCATTTACTAACAAAGTCTCAAGGAGGGAGAAATTAAATGGGCAAGGCAGAAGAAGAAACACAGTGACATAATTTTTTCTGTTCTATCAATAGAACCCTGTTCTCCTTTTCTGAAAACTGTTAAGTACATTCCAGGATAACTAATGATAATGGAATCACATGTTCAAATGTGAAGGAACTTAGAATTGTCTGCGCCTACATTCCATGGATAAAAACACAAATCTAGAGAGCATTAGCAATTTTCCCAAAGCCACCTGTGGATAGATATAGGAAAGAACATTGGTGAAATAGATTTTA
Organism: Martes martes; assembly: GCF_963455335.1. Taxonomy (NCBI): domain Eukaryota; kingdom Metazoa; phylum Chordata; class Mammalia; order Carnivora; family Mustelidae; genus Martes; species Martes martes. The sequence goes on from NC_137899.1 coordinate 26,325,810, forward strand.
AGTTTTCTGCTACATCATAAATTATAGTTAATTATAATTCCATAGTGCTGTTTTATTTTTAATCTTTAAGAAAAAAGTTACTACTCAGCTACTGCTTAAAATATTCCATGATAAATAAGTACCGTAGAGGACCAATTTCTAGTACTTTGATAAAGAGGTAACTTTTTGTAGCAGAAAGTATCACAGACTTTGAGTCAGAACACTTACATTTGAGTTATTATATTTGACACTTTCTAGTTAAGTAAACTTGCATGAAATATTTAGTCATTTTTTTCATTTTTTACCCTAAAAATGGAAATAGTAAACCTGTCTTATTTACCTTTCCAGATTGTTTTGAAAAATAAATAAATTAATGTTCATGAAAAGATACGAGGAAATCATCTTACATGCAAAAGCAGGTTTTGAATAAAAAAAAATACCTTAATCGTTAGCTATGACTCTTGAAATCATTAAAAACAATACTTCATTAACATTAATGCCTATATACTATAATTTAAATATTTAAATAAATATAAATTATTTAATAAATGTTTGGGGCACATCAAAACTTGTTAAAATATAAATCACATGAAATGTACATTGAAAGTGAAACAGGTTCCAAGATAACTAGTTTTATTTTGATATTCCATGATTTCCATATTTATTTTATTTCCTTATCCACAAAGAATCACTTTTCTATTATCTCTCTACCTGTCTTTATATGTATTTAACTGTAATTTAAGTCCATCCTTTAAATGTCCTATAATTTGATATCAAATATGTTTTAAAAATAATTGTATGGAAGAGGAATTGCCTCATTAAACTTGCATTAAAGTGTGAGAATTAAGTATTCAATTAATATGAAGTGTTTAGAACAGTATCTAGCACAAAACAAGCACTCAATGTTAGCTATCCTGATTATTTCACATTTGAATAAATTTTATTCCCCAAAGAAAAAAATCCCCACTTTTAATTTGTAGCTGAAGAACAGAAGAAAATAAATGTAAAATTTAAATATCAAAATATTTTTCAATGAAAATAATGCCAATTTAAAAATTTTGATTTGTTAACCTCAAGTATTACTGAAAATATAAATAATACATTCATACACTGCCAGGGGAAGTAACATTGGCCCGAGAGATTGGAGGCCAATCTGATAATAAGCATCCAAATGTAGAATGTGCATTGACTATGACCTAACAATTCTAGTCCTTGAAACCTACTCTACAGAAAGGCTTATAATGTGCACAAGAAAGTAGGTCATAAAAATGGTGTGGCATTCCTTGTAAAAAAAAAAAAATCAAAATTGCAAAAGTCCCATCATGTATATATACAACATGTATATACAACTTAATTATATGCAATTTTTGTCTGTCAGGTGTACTGCAATAAATTTGGGGAAATAAAGTCCATCAGTAGTGAAATTTCTTATTGTTAACAGCATATCATGTTATTAATATTAGGTACTAACTGGGAACTTCTTCATAACATACCACTGAGTTCAAACAAACAAAAAAATAACAAGGTGCAAAAGCACACAATATGATTATAGTACGCATACACACACACACACACCCCTCAAACAGTACCATTTAGTTCTTTAGGACATATGTAAGTGCTGTAGATTGAACTGTGTCCCTCCAAAAATATGCTGAAATCTAACCCCCAGTATCTCCGAATGTGATTTTATTTGGAAATTGGGTCTTCACAGAGGCAATCAATTTAAAGTTGGAACATTATAGCGGGACTTAATCCATTATGACTAGTATCTTTATAAAAAGGGTCCCGTGCGGGGTGCCTGGGTGGCTCAGTGGGTTAAAGCCTCTGCCTTCGGCTCAGGTCATGATCCCAGGGTCCTGGGATCGAGCCCTGCATTGGGCTCTCTGCTCTGCAGGGAGCCTGCTCCCTCTCTCTCTCTGCCTGCCTCTCTGTTTACTTGTGATCTCTGTCAAATAAATAAATAAAATATTAAAAAAAAAAAGGGCCCCGTGGACACAGAAATAAACATGGATGAGGTAAGATGATAGGAAAAGACATAGGGAGACAGGGAAAGAGGGAGACTTATAAGTTAAGGAATGCCTGAGGCTACCAGAAGCTAAGAGAGAGGCCTGGAACAGATCTTTCCTGTGCCTTCACAGGGAGCATGGATCGGCTAATACCTTGATTTTGGACTTCTAGCTCCAGAACTGAGACAACAAATCTATACTTAAATCTAGCTTTTAGTATTTATTTGGTAGCAACAGAAAACTAATACAGTAAGTGCATAGAAAAGTGCATAATTTGTGTTTCATGCAAAACACAAATAATATCATAATGGGAACTTCTGGGAAGTAGACTGAATTTGGATATGGTGTTGAAAGAAGAAATGCTAATTTTTATCACAATATTATAGAAACTAAAAATAAATAGACTGGGAAAACATGTCTTTATGGGCAAGAACAGTCCATACTATCAAAACTCAGGAGACTTACCCTAGGCAAAACTGTGGCATTAGGAAAGCTTTCCCTTGATCTTTTTGAGCTCCCTTTTTATACTCTCATCTGCCCTTTCAGTGCTCAATAGCATCATTATTGCATTTTGGTTGCCCAGTGTCACTATGTTATCCCTCTGTTACATGCAAAACACTCCCCAAACGTCCACGTGCATAGAGTAGGCAGGGAAAGTTGGTTCCCTTTTCTTTGTCTTATTCCCTCCTGCGGAAGCCTGTAATGCTCCTAAATCACTCCACTTTTCAAACTGCCACCTATCTACATGGTTCCTACTTTCTTAACAGATTATTAAAAGGAAACAACTAAATTTTAAATAGCTGACAGCTCTCTTGTTTTCTAAGTTACTGATAAATAAAAATAAAACTTTAGAAATGCAACCTATGGAATGGGAGAAAATATTTGCAAACCACATATCCAACAGGGACTAATATTCAATAACATAGAACTAAATAACCTAATTAAAAATGGGCAAAGAACCTAAATAGTTTTCCAAAGATGATATGCATATGGCCTAGAAGCATAGGAAAAGTTGTTCAACATCACTAATCACCAGGTAAATACAAATCAAAACCACAGTGAGATAGCCCCTTATACCTGTTATAATGGCTATTATCAAAAAGACAAGATATAACAAATGCTGGCAAGGATGTGGAAAAAAGGGAAGACTTGTACGCTGTTAGTAGAATGTAAACTGGTACAGACACTATGGAAAAAAATAAACTAAAACTAGAACTACCATATAGCCCGGTAAGCCCATTCTAAAAATGTACCAAAAAGAAACAAAATCATTATCTCAAAGAGAACCTGTACCCCCTTATTAATAACTGCATTATTCACAAGAGTTAAGGTATGGAAATAACCTATGTGTCTGTCAATGGATAAATGGATAAAGAAGATGTGATAGATACAGGGGCACCTGGCTGGCTCAGTCAGTAGCATAAGACTCTAGATCTCAGAATTGTGAGTTCAAGTCCCATGTTGGGCATGGAGCTTATTTAAAATAAAAAAATAAAAATAAATTTTAAAAAATCTTTAAAAAAATAAACCAGAACATGTGATATTTAAAATCTCCACACAATGGAATATTATTCACTTTTATCTCTCACAGTATATTTTTAAGTACATTGGCTCATTTGACTTTCATGATAATCTTATGAAGCCAGACAGGTCTAATTTACATTGGTTTGATCACTGAGATGGGCTTAACTGAATACCACACTGAATACCACAAGCAATGAAGACTCCAGAAAGCCGCAGAAAAACAACATGCATGGGGATTCATGATATATGGGGGGAGGCCAGTCTGAATAATTGAGAGGTCTGAGCTATACAGTTACAGAACATTTCAGAAAATAGGCTGGAATTCCAAGTATTTTAAAATTTTGAAGTAAATATCTTTTTTCCCCAAATTAATTTAATACTATTTCCAAGAAATGTTCCTATTGGATATATGCTCTACATGACTGGAGAAAATTGATGCCTAACAATCATATTATTGGTTTAAATTATTCTGTCAAAATTATTCTCTTAAATAGGCTAATATATTATTATTTTACCTAGAAAACCTTTTTTTTTCATTGTTAATCCAAAGTATACTTTTGGCATAATTCTCACATATTTTAAATTAGTAAGCTACAGGTGAATGGGTGTTAATTACATATGTTAATATATAACATATATGTAATATGTACTTATGTATTATATAACATATATAATCAAAAAAACCACTAAATAGTTATTCACCATTTCTTACTGGGTATGTGCTTGGGGAAGTGTCAAGATTACTGAGAACTTACTCCTCTGTTCATAGAGTCTACTAGAAGGGAAAAGTTACACGTGAGAGAAAGATTATGAGATGTAAAGTACTACGGGGATTCAGGGAGAGAACACTTTTTCAAATATAAAAAAAAATCTTTTGTAAGTTTTATGTTTTATGTTTCATCCTCATAAAAATATGCTTTTTAATAACTAACAGCTACATATTTTTAAAGTCAGATATATTAGGTTTGGTCTGTGAAATGGGAATTACTCTGATCCTCCCAAACAAAATTATAAATGAAGTCTTTCAGCTACTAAATTATCACAGACATGTCATGCTACCAAACTGAAGAAAAATGTACATGATTCAGCTCTACAATAGGAAATGTGAAAAATTGTAGCACAACAAGCCTCCAGCTTCACAGTACACAGCCAGCTTGTGAAATGATGGTCTCCTAAGGAGCCCTAATGGCAAGAGATTTAGACTCATTTCTAAAAGCATTTTCAGCTTGGGGACAAGATTCATTGCCATCCATTATCAAACAGCATCAATATCAAAATCAATAATGAGACTTCTGAACACTATTAAAATATTGGCAATGAAGCCAAGTTCTAACATTTCAGCAAGTGAAGCAAGTGAAAAATAATAATAATAAAAAAAAGAATGTTAAAACAGCTGCTACAGGATGGAGTAAGGAATGCAATCAAACCCAAGATGGACAGCCAAAAAGCTTCAAGGGCAAACGAAAGTATAATTTGAACCAATGTAACATCAACATCAATTGCTTCAGAACATCAGCAGCAGACAAGCATCACTGGAGGGAACAATTAGTGACAGTGACTTGATTTTGGAAAAATAAGACCACAACAAAAATAGGAGGTAACAGATACAACAAAAAGCTCCAGGAATAACAGCTTTAACCATTCTCATCAAAATAATAGTGCACGTGTGTTAGATATAGCTCATTTTTAGCTTTCCTTATCCTCATGGAAAACATAATCAGTCGATAATCTTCATGAATGCACGAGCTTTGGATGTTATGTCACAAAATACAGTTCATTAAACTGAGCAGTGAGTGATTTAGACTAAAGATGTTTTTACAGATAATTAAGAAATCTTGGTTAAACAGATGGAGAAGACAGATGCTGCTCTTTCTCAGTTCTCAAATTTTGGGGGTCAAGCCATCCCATGATTTCTGTCTTAGCCAGATGTGATGTAAATATGGAAAAGGTTTTTGATTTAGTGGATGCTGCTTGGGCTATTATAAAAGCTAAGTGGAGCAACTAAACTTTGGTTATAATTATCTGGAGAAAGGAGAAAACATCAATAGGAAAAGTTCATTTAGAAATTAACCCAAGTTTTAATAACAGCAAATACTTATACAGCCCTGACTATGTAGCCGTCACTTGTTTACATGTTTCCCAATAATAACTCCTTCAATCCTTATAAAACTTCTATGAAGTAGAATTGAGTCACTTTTCGGGTCAGGATACTGGGATACTGGGGAGATAAGTGACTTGTCCAAAGTCATATAGCTAATACGTGGCTATATTTCAGAGTACTGCAAGCTCATTTTTGACACAGAAAGAAATTTAAGACATATCCTCATTGTCTGGCAAGGATCCCATTAAAATGGTAGAATATTTTCACTTACTTCCATAAGGCTACACAGGAAATATTGTCAAGAAGGTAACATATTGACATTCATTTTTCACAATATTCTCTAACCATCAAATTAACACTTCCTTCAAACTGGAAGAACATCAAGGTCTTTTTGTGTTTTATCACAATGTATACTATTCCTGGAGTTAACAAAGTATTTTAATAAATATTTACTAAGTGACTTTACTATCTGCAAAACACGAACACTTGGAAAAACATATTCTCTAGAGAAAAACATACTCTCCACTGTGTTTTAAAATTTGACAAGAGCTAACCATACTAGAAATTAACTCCTTTGGCATCCAAACATTTATGCCTCTATCTATGAGAATAATCTGTGTATGTTACAATGGACACTTTTATATTTTACAAAACAAAGTGTTCTGAACAGGAGTTAGGCATGATGAAACCACTGTGATATGTGCACTGACTCCACAGCTTTAAGCAGCCCCTGGACTGGGACCACGCTCCAAACCCTCTGATGCCATGGCTGCTCTAGCTGGTCCCTCAGGGCAGCACGGTGAGGTCTCAGGTATTGCTGTCCATCTTGTATGGAACACCTTCACACTGCTGCCTAAGTCCAGTGAGTTTTCATTCTTTCTCTTTTCTGTTTGTTTGTTTTTTTCTCAAAGAATTTCTCCTACCCCTTTATCACTTAAGTCCTTCACAATTTTCCTTTCTTTGGACATCTTTTCCCCTTCTTTTGTGTTCTCTTTTGCTTCCTTTCGGCTAATAATGGTGCTAAGCATTTTGCTTTTTATAGCCATTACTAGCTGACACAACATTTCTGGTCAGCAAAATGATGGACCATATTACAAAAGGGCTACATATTTCTTGTCTGCTAGTTCTTGAATGAAATAACCTGTATGACATCCATGTTTGTTGCCCTACTGGAGAGCTGAGGGTAGGAAAGTGTTGCTACTTTCACTCCAGTGATTTGAAATAACAGCTGAATTTGAAGCCTAGTTCTGATTTTTCATTATTACTCTTTTAGACTTCCACTTAACGTTAACTTGAATTTTTCCCCTTACTTAGTCTTTTTCAAATCATTACCATTAATTAAAATTGTCTCATTTATCTCTAAATAAAAAATTGCCTCAATAAAGGGATAAAAGGAAAGTAGGGTCCAGAAACTCGAGAGAGGAGGCTACTTTTTAGTTTACTTAAAATATGATGTTTTGAAGTATTTCTTTTTAAATAACTAATTATTTGTATACTATTAACAGAAAACTCATTTCAAATTATGGTGGTAAATATTATAAGTTTTAAATAACTAATGACTAGTATAGCTTGTTTTAACAGTTATGGGCTATTCTCTCTTTTATAAAAAGCTCATAATTCAGATTATATCATCTGACAAATATGAATTAGTGATGTCTTAGCAAATGATTAATGATGCTGGTGGCAATACCTGTAATCAACCAGATTTGAGATTAGGTAGAACTGGGTTTGAGTCAGATCTTCTTATTAAAGTTCCATAAACTATTTTGGCTTCTCTTCCCTCCTTTGTGAAACGAGGATAGCGGTGAAGTTTAAATCAGATAATCAATGAGAAGTTTTGAAAAAGTACCAAGTGTTCAGTATAACTTATTAATATACCTGTACAGACACTGCATGTGTATATTATAAATGTTATTAATAATTTTCATTATAATAAGCCAGTAAGGAAGTAACTTTTTTTAAAAAGTACTATTAAAATAGAAATAAAAATTTTCATATTACTCATCTGGTCTCTTCCCTCATATCTGTTTTACTCTAAAAGTACAGTCCGAATGTTCCATCATGAGAGTATTGATGCTAGTCCTGATATTGCTGGGGAATAGGGAGAAGCAGTATTTCTTTCGGTCTTACCTCTGTGACAATCTAACAGCTTTTGGCAAGCTGAGGAAGAAATAATTCCCAATTTGTCCTTCTGTCTTGAATCTAAATCTTACCTTTTTACACTCAAACATAAATTATTTATCTAGACAGAGATCTGTCTTTTACATTCATTTTATGATGAATGTTTTACTTTTAAAAAAGGCAGGCGTTCCTTTGAATCATAATCTAGTGGGAATTCTATTACAGCTCAAGTTCACTATAGAGAAGAATGAATCAAAGCCGCTTTATTAACAGAAGAATATTTTTCTTCTTATTCTCTCCAGGAAATGTTTATCATGAATTTTCCTAACTTAATTCTTATTACTAAAATCTCATGATATAAATCTCACTGTACCATAACATTGTGGGGACACGTTGTCAGACACAGAGTACCAAAACGGGGTTATACGTACATAATCTGGAGCCAGACCGCCTAAAACCAGAATCACAACCTATCTCTTAACTACTAGAAAAACTTATGTAACATACCTGTACCTTAGTTTCCTATCTGCCTATGGTACCTATGGTACCTAGGGGTTTGTATAGGGGTTAAACAATAACCCTTGATCCCTAGCTCTTTATAATTATAAATCTTTGAGGGACATATCTCCATTTGTTAAAAATGAGTTTAAATAGACGTCATATACTTCAAGAGGCCTGAGAAAATTCTAATTTGCTATCCCGGTTTTATCAATAGTGATATGAAATTATTTCCAAATCATCTTCAAAAGATCTGAAAAAAGATCAAAAAAAATTTAAAGACAAGAAGACTGAAATGAGAAACTGAAAATACTTTTTTTCCACATTTATATTCTAAAGAAGCTACTTAAAAGCAAAAGTAAAGATGCAACTTGGTGAGGCCAGGATTGGTAGGCATTCCTGTCTGGCTCATGAAAATGCTCCATAAATCCAGCTGTCTCCATTTTTATCTGTGAAGGGCCTGTGAGGGCGTTTGACCTATTGTTTCCTAACAGGGAATATTCATAATGCTTGGTCTTGCTCTCTTGAATTTACACTTCATGGTAAGTAATCATAGACTGTCTAATCTTTACTTATTTGAACCTAGAATTCTCATGAGTCATAGAGATAAGGCTGATAAAAACATTCACAAAAATATTTAAGAAGAGCTCAATAGTAATATCAAAATATAAATAATACAGGTATAAAACTGGACTTTAAAATATCCAGTCATGTGACTAAAGGCAAAGGCATTTCTCTGTGGTACATGGTCCACAAGTTTTTTTAATGAATTTTTGTATTTAATCACATCCTTCCATAGTTATCTCTGGGAATAATAAGGCATTTGGACAAATATATAAACTAGGGGCGCCTGGATGGTACATCCGACTCCTGGTTTCAGCTCAGGTCATGATCTCAGGATCAAGAGATCAAGCCCTGCACTGGGCTCCATGCTGAGCATGGAGTCGACTGAAGTCTCTCCCTCTTCCTCTGCCCCTCCCTGCATCTGTCTTTCCCTAATTTAAATAAATAAATCTTTAAAATACACACACACACACACACACACACAGATATATATATATAAACTATTAACCTATCATGGAAATAACTATACATATTGCTTGGAACTTACACAATTTCTACTAAGCAAAGTAAAACATGTAGTAAATTGTGAAGTATCCCAATCACTTTCTGATTTCATCTTAATTTTTAGATCCCAAAACAGAAGAATCAAAGATTGTATTTATTCATATTACAGGCTTTATGTACATTGTTCACATGAAATGATATGCCATGGCCAAGAATGTAAAAACAGTTTAATATTAGAAAATCTATTAATAGTAAAGTTCAAACCAACGCATCAATGGAAAAAATATGTTTATTTTGACAGAGGCCAAAATAATCATCTGATTAGCCCAGAGAAACACAAGGATGCTTCCCTAACATGATACAACACACCACAGCTGACATCATTTTAAATGATGAAATACCACAAGGATTCTAATCGGTTAACTGTAGGAATAAGGCAATAAGGTAATATTTGGAATATACTAGACAGTATAATAAAATTTGAAAATTTGGAAAAGAAATAAAAGTTATAAGTATGTTAAAGGAAACAGTAAGTGCATATTAGGTATGTAAGTTATAATACAGTCATTCTAAAGAATCGTGAAAGAATGGAGTATTTACTTAATTGTTTTGAGGCAATTAATGAATTCAAGAGAAAAAACCAAATACATCCTCCTAACATTATATCATATATATATACATATATATATATAAATTCCAGATGTATTAAAAAGTAAATACCCAAAACAAAACAATAGCAACAAAACTTATGAGAGAAACCACAGGTGAATGTTTATGCAATCTCCTGTTGGGAATATCACTTCTATAAAAAATAAATCAATCATATTGAAGAATATTGATAAATATAACCACTTATGGTTACAAGGGTCAGTCACTCAATTAGCCAGAAAACAGAAAAACTTGAAGGCTTCTTGGAAGCACCAGCAGCAGGCCTGTAAGCCCTCTTCCCCCAGCCTGCAAGTTTTTGTTTTTTTTTTAAGGGATATACTTTCGTAAAAATAACGCAAAGCAATATATTATTAGTCCAAACAATAACTGCTGGGTTACCTACCCCCAAACTTATTCTCCCCATTAATTTGCCTTAAAAATGTAAGCAATTGGTTATAAAATAGCTTCAATGTAAAAATTCATAAAATTTCCAGCATATTAATAAAAAATAACACATTATTTTTTTCTGGATAACTGTTAAACTATACTCATTAAACTGCATCCAAAATGTCTCAAAGGTTTAATGGGCAAAGAATGTAACTTCTACAACACTTTACCTTTTATTATATGTAGACTGGAAAAGCTTTCATCTGTATTGACTATGGAAACTTCAAAGTAACAGGAACATACTAAACGGTTTCATTTAGATGGAAATCTGGTTTTTCACAAATATCTAAACAGTATACTATTTCCCAGTAACTTACCGATAAACTCGTGCAAGTATAGTTGTAGTAGACTAACTGATAATGAGCATGAAAAAAATTTCCAGGGAAGACTATAGGAAAATTGGTGTTTCAAACAAACTAGCAGCACCTTTATTTATGGTTTTCTTTATAGCACTGTAGCCATGACCATGTTTAAAGGAACTTTAAAACGATCTAAGCATACTAAAATGTTTGCAGTAGTACAAAAGGCATGTACATAAAGTATAATCACTGGAAGGCTGGAACGGAGTAAGGTCTCTATTGAAGCTATAATGTGCAAGGTTGCAAAAATATAAGGCTGTAATAAAAAAAAAATAAGGCGGGAGGTACTTAACCTAGAGTACTATTTAACAACAATAGTAAATTTGGATTATACTCCTTCAGGACCAGAAATGGAATAATGTTTAAGTATAATAAAAATGCATAAGGCAAAATGACTTTAAATTTCAACAAATGTTTGAATTTAAAAATATTTTTCTTTCACATTTTTATTACAGATTTAGTGGAGGTAGAAAGCCTACTCTATTGCATTTAACCATCACTTATAGTCCTAAAAATTAAAAAAAAAAAAAAGCTACTCTTATCAGACATTTATCAGAAGCGTCTATTTTCCTCACCTATTTTTTATCTTATCAATCTATTTTACTATCTCTCAATAGATTATATCCTTCTCTGAAACAGGGAGATTATGATTACATGAAATTACTTGCACTTTATTTTAAAGCTGTGAGGGAGAAGTAAACAAGCATCTGAAAGCCAGAAAAAAATATATAGCCTTACTATGTTTGTTGTTTCACCAACTCTGGGATCCCAAAAGCAACAGCAGCACCATTAATAATAACTGATATTAATGGTATAAATTCTAAACAAAATTCTAAAACTGGGTAGTAAGATATTTGTACATGGTTTTGTCCAAGTGGACAGGAAAATCTAGAAGATACTACCTAGAGATGCATGTAACCAACTAATGTATAAATGTCTGTGCATTTATACCCACAATTATTATAATGGTTAAAAGAATATTCCACCGGATTCAAAGTTTTAAAATGAAATATCTGTTTTAACAATCTTACACAAAAGTTGGAGTACCAATTGTGTATCTATCTCAGGATTTTTTAAAAAAATGGTAGTGATTGAGAGCATAGCCAAAGCAGATAATTTCCCATTAGACTCTTGCAAGTACAGTTGTAGTAGACTAACTGGTAATTAGCATGAAAAAATATGAGTTAAAAATAAATAAATAAATAAAAGAGTATTTTTACTTGGCCATTCTTAAACTAACAGTTGGGGCTGATGCTCTAAAGCAATGAAAATTATTGAACACAGATGCCTTATTCTAAGGTGTCATAATAACATATTCAGCCTTGATACTTTTTCATTAATTTTTTTACATAATTAGGCTTATGGTATACCTCCAGGGAACAATTCCACTGCACTGTCTAGAAAATACCTTTCCAGAAGCCTTTTTTTTTCCTTTCCAGAAACTTTGACAGTATACAAAATTTGAGACAGCACTTTTATTTAAAAATACATTGCTTCTTGGCCTTTTGGCTAAGATCAAGTGTAAAAACATATATTAAACAGTTAAAATTTAAATTATTAAATTAAAAATTAATTTAAAATTTAAGTTATTTAAAAATTAATTTAAGTTAAATATAAGAATGATATTGTTAATATATTTTAAAATATTTATATGTGTATATATGTTTTCTGCAAGTGTATATATATGTGTATATATAATATATATATATGTATATATATATGAATAATCTGGGATGCCTCACTCTTCCAAATTTATTCACTTCACCAGAAATCACCCATAAATTCTTATTCCTGTTTTTTACTGTGTTAGCATTAACTCACAAGACACTAACATCTGATTTCAGCTTCTCAGCTGTCCAGAGACTCTAGACAGGATGCAAGCTTTAGACCTGGGCAGGAATTATCTCTTCTCTCTTTTTTTTTTTTTTTTTAAAGATTTCATTGATTTATTTGACAGACAGAGATCACAAGTAGGCAGAGAAGCAGGCAGAGGAAGGAAGCAGGCTCCCTGCCGAGCAGAGAGTCTGATGCGGGGCTTGATCCCAGGACCCTGGGATCATGACCTGAGCAGAAGTCAGAGGCTTTAACCCACTGAGCCACCCAGGTGCCCCAATCTCTTCTCTTTACATCAGTAGGACTTCCACATTTGTTTGCTCTTGGAATTGTTTACTTTTCCCTTTTTTTTCTAGATAGGGCATATTGCCACTTCTGCCACCACAGACACTTCCAAGGATCTTGATGACCACTTTGGTGTTCAACTTTCAACGTCTTCTAGGATATCCCTGCATTACGATTTATACTATTATAGCATGGAGAATATAGTTTATACTACTGTATTGTATAGCTGAGAGTTGTTAAGAGAATAAATGTTCAAAGTTCTAATGAGGAAGAAAAATATGTTTTGTAACTATATAGGGCAATGGATGTTAACCGGACTTACTGTGGTGATCATTTCTCAAAATGTACAAATATCAAATTATGTGGTACACCTGAAACTAATATAATGTTATATGTCAATTACACCTCAACATAAAAAGGAAAGGTTTTTTAAAAAAGATATACTATTATCTAACTGAAAAATCAACACTGCTCTGAAAGTAACATCTGTCATCAGAGGTTTGCATGAACAAACTATTGCTTTCAAATAAAATAAATTTTTTGAAAATGTCTCCTCTTTCTACTTTTGGAATTCTGATCCATAGTCTCTGTTATTCTAATTGTGTTCTTCCTTATATTCTCTCTTTTTATTGTAGTCATCTTATTGCTAAATTTAACTACTGGCTTTAAATAATTCATATTTCAAATTTAGACTTTTCCCTTCAGTGTCCATTATCCATCACTAAGCATGCATAAAATTATCCAGGGGTTATTAAAGAATATACTTTAATTTTCTTTAATTTTTCTATGGATTTAGATAACTTCACCCTTCTTCATTTCTTATTTGCTTCTTCTTTTTCTTCCTTTTTGTAAATCCGAAATGTGTTGGAATTTTAATGCCTTTTTCAGAAAACCACCCACACTAATAATCATATCAGTCCAATATTTTTGTTTTAAAATATTTGATTTATAAAATTTAACTTTTTATATGAATCAGTTATGATAAGACATCATTTAACCTTAAGGTGATAAAGCTCATATGGTAGATAATAACTAATGATAACAACATTTCACCAAACACAAATAATAGCACTTTCACTCACTTGGTGATGATATATGTTTAAAGAAACTATCTGAAATTAGGCTATTTATGAAATTATAATCCAGCCCAGTTTCATTTTCTAAATTCAGGCCATAATCATACTTTTTCCTTTGTATCAGATATAAGACCACTCATTTTTCTTAATACAACAATCAGTTTGCTAGAATATGCTGATAATGCTTCCTACATCTCTGACCCTAATTGTTGATGAATGCTTAAGATATCTATTGAGTCAAATAAAAGCTATTATAAGTTGGGACACCTGGGTGGCTCAGTCATTAAGCGGCTGCCTTCAGCTCAGGTCATGATCCCAGGGTCCTAGGATCCAGCCCTGCATCAGGCTTCCTGCTCAGTAGGAAGCCTGCTTCTCCCTCTCCCACTCTCCCTGCCTGTGTTCCCTCTCTTGCAGTCTTCTCTCTCTGACAAATAAATAAATAAAATCTTTTTTTTTAAAGCTATTATAAGTTAAGTTTATTTATTTTTGGTTCAAACTAGAGTAATATCTCAGTTGAGAACTATATCCATTAATAAAAAAGAAAAGAGAGTTCAACATCTGTCCATAACTTACAAAACTGCAAACCAAGTTCATTGTCACATAACAATGAAATCTATAAAACATGATGAGACTTTAATCAAGTAAGTTGTGCTTAATTCATTAGGAAGGCAGAGACACTAACTTGGGCACTGATGGGTTAACTCATTTTCAAAGAAAAGAATATTAAGATTATGATAAAATAAAACATATAAATGCAATCAAGGTGATCATTTTTATTTTATAAAAAGAAGGCTATTTAGACAGGTCTGCCTCACCCTTTGACTTAATAATAAATCTTACAGAAAGGCAAATGGTTACACAGAATAGGAGGTCATGTAATACACATTCTACATTCTACTTTTATGAGAAAGGCAAATAAGAAAAATGATAATCAGGCTTATTTCAGAGTCTTAACCAAAAAAGTAATTTCTAGTATATGTCTTGAAATCAAATCAGATTCAACCTTATGAACCACATACACCAAATCAATAAAAAAATCATTTATATAATCTTGGCCCAAAGCAAGGTACAGATATAAAACAATAATAATCTCAAAAGAGGATTGTAGCAATGGTAGTATTATTATAATAAGTATAAAACCTTCTAATAATTTAATGTAATTTGAAAGAGATAAAATTTTCTTGAATATTTGAATTATGGAATGCTTATTAGAAATTCAAGCATTAGAGTTTTGCTGTGTATGTTAGAAGAGTTTTCATCAAAGAACTAATATGGGTCTTTTTATAAAGAAGACAACTTTAAGATTTCTTGAGATGTTACTCAGTTATATTGAATAATCTATGTACCCAGTGTGTTAACAAATAAAATGCATATCTCCTATCCACATGTATTATTAATAAATTAAAATATTCTGTATTTTTATTTTCAACATTGATATACAGGATAATTTGAAATTTATGTAATTTCATAAACATTCTGGCCATCATGCCATAGAAGAAACTCGTGATAAATACCCCCAAACTGCTTGTAAAACAGCTAAATTCCAACTTTTGCTGATAAATAAAATCAAATTTCTAAGATAATAACTGAAAATGAAATTTACCTGAAAGAGAGAAAGCATTAACTTAACAGTGCACCACTATTATCTTGTATCATATTGCCTTTTTGGTGCTTACCTTTCCTATCTTGCCACTATTAGCTGTTTGGGAGCAAATGCAACAACATAAAGGATGACTTCAAATAAGACAGAGAGCAATCTTCTAATTTAAAAATTACATATATCAGAAATTCTTTCTTCTCTGATCATTTGGAGAAAAATTACACATTTCTGCCAAATTTTAAGATATTTATTTACAGCTAACCTGGAAATAATTCACTATGTTTGGCTTAAAAATTGCAATGGATTCTGTGAAAATGAAAATAATCCCAGTGTATATAATGGGGAGGAGAAATTATTTCCTGTCGAAATTCCTTTTAACTCTCCATGGGTCTAGGGCTAGCAGGAATAGAGTTGGATTTCATAATTTTGGAGCTATGCCTATGGTTCCAGCAGCTTTGACAATGGAAGATACAGTGGGAATCCCAGGAAGATGCCTACAGAAAGCAGAGATTCAAGTACTTGAAAGAGCTTATTTATTCTACAATATGTATCGGCACTGGTTAAGTGACAGCTAATCATTCCAGGAATTTAGGATATGGTCATGAACAAAACCAGCATGAGGTTCTTATGGATCTTATATTTTAATGTAATAAGTATAAATTCGTGTCCAGTGTTCCAGAAACAACCCTGAAAATAAGATTGCACACTTTAGAATCCAGACATGTAGAGAGAAGGTAATAAGAACAAATAAATGAGGAGATTCCCATAAGGCCACAAATCACCTTAGACTGACAAAATTCCCTTTTACAAATATCGGGTAACATGACTCCTATGTATGTCTAACTAACTAGAAGAATCACAAACTCAAGGCATAATTCTTACATCAATGGAATGTGCTGAGCAGAACAAAATTTTCAGGTACAATGGTCTTTTCTTCAGAGATAGGACAACTCTGCATGACTAATTTCAAGTATGGTGCTCTCCACTTGGCCAGTTTTAGAATTTTGTAAATAAAGTGGTGTAAGGCATTCAATGAAAAAATGTAATGTCTTGGTTGAGTGAAACAGTAAAGCAAATTAAATAGCTTGGGAGTCATACCAGCAATCCTATTTTATTCAGAAGTTACTTATGAATCGTAGTCACAAATTATATCAAGCAAGATTTATTTTCTATATGAGATGATGAAGGGATGGATGTAGAAAATGTTGTCAAGCAAAGGCAGAATGGGGAATTCAGAAAGGAAGTGGAGAAATGGTCTTTTTGTAACTAAGGTATGTGACAATAGTCAAATCATAGCACCATCTATGAAGAATCTAATCTCAGATCAGAGTTCAGTATAATCCCGTCCCCACCAACACTCAGTGTGGGTTTCATGAACTCAAGTCATAATTCATGTCAAGGAAGTCTTGGTAAAAGGGAATAGAATCCCGGCAAGAGCAACATTTAGTCTAAGAGGTATGTTTCTGAGAGAATGAGTGCTTCCAACCTTCTATCTTGGATTGGAAGAAAGAACTACACCATATTGTGTTAGGACTACTTTCTTTTCTGTGGCCCAGGTCTCAGATGTGCAGGGACTCCTGGCCCAGGATGAACAGCCCAATTCACAGTATCCTAAATCTATCAAACCTCCTACTGAAAGGTAAGAAAGAAATACAACATAGGAAATGTAGCTGCAGAATTTATGATATATTAATAACTTTGAGCAATCTTTGCAAGTCTCCTGTTTATGCTGTCAGGTTTTCCCTCCCCCCGCCAAAATCTGGGAAACCACAGAACAGCAAGGAGTTCAGATGTCATGGTTTTCTGAATGAATGAGTGAATGAAGATATCAAAATAAAGCATAAATATCTCAGAAGGAGGGGAAATGAGTTTTCTACACTTTTATGAAGCAGGGAGAGCTGGCTTAAAGAAATAATTCACAAATTTTGCAAATATAGCTTCAGTAATTATAAGAAATCATAGTTTTACCACGACTTACAGAGAATTGTATGAAGATTAGTAACAAACTAAAAATTTTTTAAAAAGACATACAGAAAATGTATTTTGGTTTAGACTTCATTACTATGGGCAACTTAGGTTTGCTATAAAATTTTTTAAAAAGAAGCAGTTTAAATAAATTAGGAAAAACACCACTCCAAAAACAATCACATTTACTCAATTTTCATTAAGTTCTATTTTGAACAACTTTTACCAAAGTCTGATTCCAACTTTCTAAATTAAAGAAGTACCCTTTTTTCACCCATAATATATACTTTCACCCATAATAAATATAGCAATGAGGCTATACTGAGTAGTTCTCCCAGGATAAGCTGAGACACCAACATCAATAAAAACTATGGGTAATAGAGAAAAAAATGAAAAAAATGAATTTAATACATATATATTTTACTACAAATATTTTAATAGGATTTGATGATCAATGTCTTCCCTCCAGACTCACAAATCACAACACAAAGACATAATATAAACTGAGGCAGGGTAGAGATTTGCATTCATCAAAAACCAATACTCTGGCTTTTTTTTTTTTTCTCTATTAATATCTATTTGCACTATCTTCTTGGCTGGAAAACTTGATCATAATCTTTAAATTACTACAGTGTGTTGGAGGCTGAAACCTTTCATTCAACAGCAGCAAAGATGTATTTTTCCATTTTGCCGATTTATTATAAAGAATTAAATGGTAAAATCCTGTAATAATAGGCTCTAGCAACATCTAAGAACTTTGCATCAGACAAGTTCTATAACTAAAATGGTAATTACCAAATATAGCACCCAATCCTTAAGGAAAAAAAGATTCTTGGAAAGTTTTTTTTTTTAATTAGCTTTCTCATTTTCCCCCTTTTCATGCAGTGACTCATCTGGGTAAAAAAAATCAATTACTAGTTTTCAGAAAAATTAGAATTCTATAATGTTTTAACTATCCTTTGATGTTGTTATACTGAGATAGTAAATCAATGATAAAAATTATTTTTCATAAGAAATTAAAATATAGCTGGAAAAAGCCAGAAAAGAATTCTCATTCTTAGGTACCTATACTCAGCCATAAGTACACTGACTTTAATATATTAACATTTGTAAGTAAATTTCTTTCAACATGTGAAACTTTGCTTCCTTTTATTGGAAATCCAACAGGTATTGTTTGTTTCACATTAATAATGTACCATCTAAGAAAAACTTAATGGTGCCGTGTTGTTTGAGCACCCCAACTCTCCTCCTTTAATAAGTGAATGTCTGAAATGACCACATTTTACTGTTTAGGTGGTAAAAATATAGTCAGATCCTGCTTCCACAAGACAATGCAGATGTCAGAGAAAACTTTTAGGTTCTGCTTCTCTTGAAGCCTAGGAAAAACAGAGCCAAGCCTGGTAGTCTACAGAGCTATTATGGAGTACGGTGTTCAGATGGAATCTTTTTTTGTGTCCAGCTGGAAAAGCTAACGATCATCCAGTTGGAAGCTTCCTACTTTGTGTCTCTGCTGTTTCTTTCCAGCCCGCATCCCGGAACTGCTGCCAAGGTCATTGGTATAAGAGAACTCTTCACTAAGGCTGAGAGCTACACGCATGTCCCCCAGCCTAGGATAAAGGTGAGCAGGAGAAAGCAAGCCTTCTCACTTGGTTTCTTACAGACTTTTCCCCTGTATTCAAGACTCTTGAGCCTGATTCTGATAAGCCCAACTCAGGTGAGCTCTCCTAGACATGGGAGCTAACAACATCAGGCCCTGTGCTCAGATCCCTTATAGCCTATGCTAATCCTGACTAGAAAAAGGGCTTGCCCGTCCCCATTCATTTGGACTATTTGAGATATGCAGATGATACATGTAGGTAGAAATAAATGTGAGTGAATAGG
The DNA here is from genome assembly GCF_963455335.1 of Martes martes. Lineage (NCBI taxonomy): Eukaryota > Metazoa > Chordata > Mammalia > Carnivora > Mustelidae > Martes > Martes martes. Next base: position 26,345,201 of record NC_137899.1, read on the forward strand.
GAATAATTATACCAATTAGTCTGCCTGACTGTGCTAATTTCTGTCTATTCCTACTTCTTGTTGCCATTTCCAGGTAGGATGTCCTTGTCTACTATAAAGCTGGTAATCTGTTATTTCTGACAATTTTATATAGATGTGATATACCAGGAATCAAATTCTGCTCTGAGATACATAATTAGAGTACACAGTGCAAAAGAGTTGTCACTGTACAATTAAATTATAAAGTAGGTATTTCAAACAGTGGACTAGCAGGTCTCATTCATCCAGCCTGCCCTTTGTATGGCCTCCTTACTGAGGCCCGTTGTAGAATGACCCATTTCTTCATTCTACAAATAGTAAGTGCTGATCTTGCTGAAACAGAACTGCTTAAAATGGCAGTATTTGTTTCATTATTAGAAAGTTGTCACTATACACTCTCAAAGCAAGTCTTTCTCAGTTCCAATTGGTTTTATTTTTCTAGAATGGAAGCAAACTAAATTTCTAAGGCCCCAAATAAAAGTTAAAAAATTAAGCTTCTTTCAGACTATAAGTCCTCTGAGGAACACACAGTATTAAAAGCAAAAATGTGTTCTGAACACTTTATGCCTTTAGTTTTTAGCACTTCAATTTTCTGAATAGACAGTAATGTGAAATTCTAAGAAAAAAAAATCAGTCATAGCTTTAGTACTGTCAGGGGCATAGGTATTATGTGCTTCTTAGGTTTGATAATATTTAGTTGAAAAAAGGCCTTTGCAATGAATTGGTCCAGCTTCTCTAAGTAGATGATAAAAATCAGCCTACAGTTAAAAAAAAAAAAAAGACTAAAGGCGAATTACAGAAGGCCATATTTTCTTAGAAATAAATGTAAAACTGAGATATTCAAAGGTCATATTATCTTGGTTAAAAGTAAAAGAAAATTGCTGTTAAATAGAAACCATGTAATTATACAATGAACATAAAATAGTAATTGTGTGAAATAATATAATCAAAGGAAACTATAAAATTATGATAAATTTTGATAATGATTATGATGGTTTTCATAAGGCAAATGATTGGTATCTGACAAAAGGCAGCAATAAAATAGGAAAGTCTTGTCATCCCACAATGTGTCATAGAGGTACACGATCAAGTTCTGAGTACTGTGTCCTGTAATACGACTTCCTTCCCCAGAACTTTCACGCTGGGACTCTACAACGTATAATGACTCACATTGTTCCTCGTTTTTGGAATGTCATTTCCTATTCTCACCTCTAAAAATTGAAGTTCTGCAGTTCCATCAAGGTTCTATTTACATTTAGCTACTTACATTAAGATCATTCTGATATATTGTAAATATTCCATTATTTTCAGCTTCTGCAGAACATACCGATACAAACCTCAATATAAAATCAGGTGTGTGATTCTGTATCACTTGCTGTAAACCCTCTTTCATACATGTGAGCTCATTTTTCTCTCTCCTTTCCTCAAATGTTCTAGAGCAACATGCCTACTACTCACTGTGAAGAGAATGTTGATGAACAAAAGAGATCATCTACATATAGACTAAAGCATGACTCTCTAGATAGGGCTCTGAAGAAGACCCTTTACAAAGACACACCTATGTTTACGGTTCACTAGAGTTATATGTACGGAGTTGTCTTTATCTTGTGAGACTAGAGTCCACAGAGACTTGAATCACTTAGCAGAGCAAATGATACAATAACAGACTGCTAACTTTTACCAAAAATCCATTTCCTTTCCTTCCCGGACATGTGACTAGATTCCATTTCACCAGTACCCTTTACACTTAAGGGTCCAACCATATGACTCCTTCTTAGTAGTAAAATGTTGTCACTTAAATAGGCTATGCTCTTAGGAAGTGTCTGCCCGTTCCCTGCTTTCCTTTTCCTTCTACCTGATGAGTACAGAGAACAACAAGGACCCTATGGTGGCAGAGACATAGAACAGAAGGACATCAGTTCCTGATTCATCTGGAGGAGAGCTGACCGTTGACCAAGAAAATCTGTCTGGCTAGGGAGAGGCAAGGCATGTGCATAGCGTTCCAAATTTAAGGAGGCGCTTGCTCTCATGTCCTTGAGTTCATTCTTTAGATAACATTCTTAATATAATTCAGTCACTGAAAATGTTCCCTGCTGAGGAACAAGAGACTCTCTACCAATGGCCATATACAGCTCCAATTTGAAACTGGAAATTAATTTTAATTATGCCAATTAATATCCTGTGGGTTTGGAGACCATTTACTACCCTAATTACTCATGCATAGGAAGAAAACTAAACTCTCTGATACATAGAATTCTATACTAGTGAGCAAGCTATGGAAGAAAAGAAGTAGTTCTTTAGGCCCTAAAGGAAATTACTTTTAAAAAGCTTATTATTCAATGAAAATATTCACATTATTCATATACATTATTCTTCTTAAAACTGACAGCACATCCTGGAGATACAGTCACATTCCACATACACTAAATTCAACAGCTTGAAGGTTGGTGTTTTTAAATGCATTTAAAAAATAAAAATTAGGGGCGCCTGGGTGGCTCAGTGGGTTAAAACCTCTGCCTTCAGCTCAGGTCATGATCCCAGGGTCCTGGGATCGAGCCCCGCATCGGGCTCTCTGCTCAGCAGGGAGCCTGTTTCCTCCTCTCTCTCTCTCTGCCTGTCTCTCTGCCTACTTGTGATCTCTGTCTGTCCAATAAATAACTAAAAAAAAAAAAAAATTAAAAAAAAAAATAAAAATTACAAGTGTGAGAACTTTAAAAAAAGATAGAGACTGGATGTGAATTAAAATGATTTCTTTATACCCTTATTTACGATATAAGTAAAATTCTGTTTCTTATTTTTTCTAATAATATTTTCCTTTACTTTTTGATTACAGTAGTAATATGTGTGCATGTTTCATTAAATTTGAAAATTAAATTATATAGAATACACATGTGTGTATTTGTGTACATTAAAAATAAAATGGCTTCAGATAACAGATTTTATTGTTTTCATATTTAATTTTAATAGGAACATTTTTTCATATCACTAAATTATCCTTAAAATTACAATTTTTAATAGTTGCTTAAAATCTCCTGTTTGCACCACTATTTAACTCCTTCTCTACTCTTGAAGTTTATTTTGATTTTTTTTTAACCACCATGCTTCTGTATCAATATTTATAAATGTGAATACCTCTAAGCTGATTTTCACAACTTTCCTTGAGATGGTGTATATGTGCATTGGTCTCACCACACTCTAATCAGCAGTTAGCACTAATATATTGATCTTTGTTAATCTGATAAATAACAATGATCTCACACACTTATTTTTTTTAATTTTTTAATTTTTAATTAACATATAATGTATTATTAGCCCCAGGGGTACAGGTCTGTGAATCGCCAGGTTTACACTTCACAGCACTCACCATAGCATATACCTTCTCCCACGTCCATAACCCCACCACCCTCTCCCAACCCCCCTCTCCCCGGCAACTCAGTTTGTTTTGTAAGATTAAGAGTCTCTTATGGTTTGTCTCTCTCCTGATCCCATCTTGTTTCATTTATTCCTTTCCTCCCCCCCAAACCCCCCACAATGCCTCTCAAATTCCTCATATCAGGGAGATCATATGATAATTGTCTTTCTCTGATTGACTTACTTTGCTAAGCATAATACCCTCTAGTTCCATCCACATTGTCGCAAGTGGCAAGATTTCATTTCTTTTGATGGCTGCATAGTATATATATATATATATATATATATATATATATACCACTTCTTCTTTATCCATTCATCTGTTGATGGACATCCAGGTTCTTTCCATAGTTTGGCTATTGTGGACATTGCTGCTGTAAACATTTGGGTGCATGTGCCCCTTCGGATCACTACATTTGTATCTTTAGGGTAAATACCCAGTAGTGTGATTGCTGGGTCATAAGGCAGCCCTATTTTCAACTTTTTGAAGAACCTCCATGCTGTTTTCCAGAGTGGCTGCACCAGCTTGCATTCCTACCAACAGTGTAGGAGGGTTCCCCTTCCTCTGCATCCTCGCCAGCATCTGTCATTCCCTGACTTGTTAATTTAAGCCATTCTGACTGGTGTGAGGTGCTATCTCAGTGTGGTTTTGATTTGTATTTCCCTGATGCCGAGTGATGTGGAGCACTTTTTCATGTGTCTGCTGGCCATCTGGATGTCTTCTTTGCAGAAATGTCTGTTCATGTCCTCTGCCCATTTCTTGATTGGATTATTTGTTCTTTGGGTGTTGAGTTTGCTAAGCTCTTTATAGATTTTGGATACTAGCCCTTTATCTGATAATGTCGTTTGCAAATATCTTCTCCCATTCTGTCAGTTGTCTTTTGGTTTTGTTGACTGTTTCCTTTGCTGTGCAAAAGTTTTGATCTTGATGAAGGCCCAAGAGTTCATTTTTGCCCTCGCTTCCCTTGCCTTTGGTGATGTTCCTAGGAAGAAGTTGCTGCGACTGAGGTCGAAGAGGTTGCTGCCTTGTGTTCTCCTCAAGGATTTTGATGGATTCCTTTCTCACACTGAGGTCCTTCATCCATTTTGAGTCTATTTTCATCACATACTTGCTTTTATTAGCAATTCTTTGTTTAATAATTTGAAAGAAATATTTTTATTTCTGTTTTTAAGAGTTGCTTCTTTATGCCTTTTGCTCATTCTTCCCCTGCCTACCCTTCTGGGATATATGCCTTTTTGTGATTTAAAAGTATGCATTACATATTAAGTTTAGTGGATTCCCATCTATTATGTGTATTGCAAATATCACGATGTCATTTATAGTATTTTATTATACAAAGCAGTTTAAAATTTTTAGATAATCAAATTTATTTCAACTTTTCCCCTTATATCTTCTTTTATTTTTATGCTTAGACTATCCTATGTTACACAATTATTCTCACACATTTCTGTCCATGTGTTTTTTATCTTTGTTCACTCTCTTCTTACTTCTTTAATTCATGTATTTTGGTGTAATAAATGGTCACTTAAGTCACTACTCTATGCAAGACTCTAGTCACATGCATTTTCCAAACATATCTGCTTCCTGATAGTGACATGGTAACCAGCACAACTAATCCAACATATTAGTGAAATAAGTTCAACAGGATCCATCTGAATTCAATATTTTCCTTCAAAAAATATCTAATTAGAATTCTGACATTGGAACTGTCAAAAAAACAAGTTTAATTCAAAAACAATCTATCACCGGCAATAAAGCTACAAATTTCAATGTATTATTTTGTTAAGTTACACAGAAATTATTCCAAGCAGAATACATAGTGAGAGTTCACTTTTTACATCAATTCCTTTTTCTTAGAAGCTTGGTACAGAGCACTATGCAGTGCATATTTGGTCTGCGTCTCATTTTCCTTCTTTTGTCCCTTCATCTTCTGTCTTAAGGCCCAAATTTTCCTCCTGCATTTTACTGGCTGAAAGGAAGTCTGTAATCTTGTAGTATTCAGTAAGCTCCTGATGTTTGTGAGAGACATGTCTTGAGACAAATCCCCAAATCTGTCAATGTCACCATAGCTACCATAGCCTTTAATATCCCTGATAAAAAGCAGTCAAGTATGACTGAACAATGTAAGTTTTGGATGAGTATCCTGGAGTACTGTTTTTCATCAGTGATTAATTTATCTGGACAGGAAGTTGTGTTCTTAAACCTAAACCAATTACTTTCATACCAGTAAAATGCTTTCTAGCACCAGTGAAATTTCCTCACCCATGAAAACTTCAAGTATATTTTCTGCCTTCAAATGATTGTGCAATTTAAACACAGGGTTTCTATTAACTCATTTAAACTATTAATCTAAAGGATGGAAGCTATCCATTTTTTTTTTTTTTAGAGATTTTATTTATTTGACAGAGACACAGAGAGAGGGAACAAGCAGTGGGAAAGGGAGAGGGAGAAGTAGGCTCCCCACCAAGCAGGGAGCCTGATGCAGGGCTCGATCCCGGGATCCCAGGATCATGACCCAAGCGGAAGGCAGACACTCAATGACTGAGCCACCCAGGCATCCCTGAAGCTATCCATTTCTTTTCCTGAACTAATGTTTCTGATTCAAAGGGCCGAGTATTATCAAGGAAATCACAAGTAAAAACAGAATTGATCTATAGCAAAGTACAGAAATAAAGGAGATAAAACTCATTATGAATATAGTTTATTATTGCCATGGAGCTCAGATAAAATTTTTCTATCTAAGAACCCTAAATTAGCCCAGATATTTTAGGTTCAAAATATTCCTTTTCTCTCAACAGAGCTCAGCAAAATCCTTCTCTTTCTCAAATATTACTCTATCCAAAATTACTGAATCTGGGGTCTCCTTCCATTTACCTGATTGTATTATTCCAACTCATGCTAGAAACACGGGGTCTGGGACTTGTTTCTCAGTGGTGTCAGATATATGCCTGTCAAGAGCTGTAGAGAGAAGCCTTGTGGCTAGGTAAAGATTAGGTACAGTCATTACATTTCTGGAAATACACACCCAAGACCCACAATGGAAAAGCTACAGAGGCAAATGGAATCCTTGCAGAAGAAAGCCTATCTGCAGATAGTCTCTCCATGTGTCTTTGGGTAAAGAGTAGATCATGCTCTAGTTTAAGAAACTTAATTCTTTGCAGGATCTTAATACTTGACTACTGAGGCTATGTTTCCCATATGTTCTAATAAGATACATTTTCAACATGTATACATCAAATGCAGTCTGAAAGGGGACATTGCAGCAAATATTAAGCACTTGCCTGAAAAAGATCTAGTCAAAATTTTTAAATTAGATTGTTTTCCAAGTATTATCTATATGTCCAAAGATTGCTATAGCTCTGTCAATTAATACTTCTAAATAATATAGTATAGTGCCCATTTGGCCTTAAGGTAACTGTATGGTGTACAATTAAAACCTTTAGAAAAATATTCTAGTCTGATTTTATTGGATCCAATGTAAAACACAGGAGAATATATTTGAGTTTAGCAAAGGTTGTCAGTAGGGATTATGAATCTGAATTCAGGAACCATATGGCTCTATGCCAACATAAGCCCATTTTCCTCTCCTCTTCTCTATTTTTCTATTTTTCTCTTTAATAAATAGACACGCCTATGGGAAACAGGAAGAAGGGCTCTGATGAAAATGACACATATTGTAGAACTATAGAACACCAATGTTACCAAAGTGGATAGTATTACTGAATTAGTGAAATTATGTTTGAACACACTATTGTGTAGTTGTGTGTATATAAATAATATATACACATTAAAATACATGTGTAAGTATAAAAATAAATAGTTTGAAAAAGGAAAATCAAAGCAAATATATATTATACATTGGAGGAATCATTCCTTAAAAACAAAAAATAGAAAACAAAAACCAAGCCCATAGTGCTGACTTTGCTTTTCATCCTTAGAGTTACAAAAGCTAGCTGCAAAGGCAAGTTATTTATAGCTCACAGTTAACATATACTCAAAGGAATAAATGTATAGAATAGCCGCAGAATAAAATCCTTTATCGTGTGACTTCACTACAGAATTCTCTAAAATAAACCAAAATAATTGAAATAGTGTTCCTTTGCTAATTTTCAGCAATTGTGTATTTCTTGTCATGACATACATTATAATTCATAGCGCTTTTAGGTGTATTTGTTCTTTGGGCTCATGTAATTGCACCTCTCCAAAAAAAGTAATTTTCCTAAATGACACACCTCCTTGATTTAGCACACCATCAATTTTTCCTCTAAGTACAGCATACATATGCATATTCTACCTGCATAGCTTTCCAAACGATGAGCAGTTCTTTAGAAATGCCCATGCCCATTATGGTGGCTACATTCAGTGTTAGGTGAAGTGCTGTCATTAGACACCCTTGACTGATTGATTTTAGTCATAGGAATACATAGGGCCAGTTATTGGTATAGTTAATGTATTTCATGTAATTGTGTAAGTCACATAATCCTAGGTTGAATACTTAGTATCATCAAAGTATATTTTTACTGGAACCCTCTTGTACTATTGGTAGGAATGTAAACTGCAGCCACTGCATAAAACATTACAGAGGTTCCTCAAAAACTTAAAAATAGAAATACCACATGGTCCAGTAAATCCACTAGTAGGTGTTTACCCAAAGGAAATGAAAACACTAATTTGAAAAAATATCTGCACTCTTATGTTTATTGCAGCACTATTTATAATAGGCAAGATATGGAAGCAACCCAAATGCCAATAAATAGATGGAATGGATAAAGATGTGGTACATATGATTGAATATTAGTCATAAAAAAGGGCAAGATCTTGCAATCTGCAACAACATGGATGGACCTAGAGAATATTATGCTAAGTCAAATAAATCAGAAAGAGAAAGACAAATACCATATGATTTCACTTACATGAGGTATGCAAAAAAACAAAACAAAGAAACAGAAAGCAGAAACAGACCCATACATAGAGTGAACAGACAGTTGCCTGAGATGAAAAGGAAAGGAAGATAGAGACTTCCAGTTACAAAATGAATAAGTCATGGGAATAAAAGGTACAATGTAAGGAATATAGGCAATAGTATTGGAATAGCATTGTTGTATGGTAACAGATGGTAGTTACATTGCGGTGAGCATACCATAACAAATAAACTTGTGGAATCACTATGTTGTACAGCTGAAACTAATGTAACACTGTGTATACTTCAATTTAAAATTTTTAAGTATATTTTTATTATACATTAGTAGGAATTTTTCCAATTTTTATATTCATTTTTGATGAATAAGCAAAAAAAAAGTGCTAGGCCTTATAATATACAGAAGACACTTATAACTAAAAAATCCCAACAAACAGTATTGATCTGTGTACAGACACATCTGTCCTATCCAATCTTTTCCATCTGAACACAGGCCATGGTTAATATATTCACAAACAGTTCTTGGTATATTGTTTTAAAGCACTTGGCTATCACCTACACAGTGTCATATCAAAACTCACTGAATGAGTAATTTTAAGAATACGCTACTTCTCTCATTTAGACAACATCACTTTCAGTCAGAATAAAGGATATCCTCACTTGAAAAGTCACAAAAAAATGGCAGTTTGTTCTCAGCTGTCATTTTCTAATAAATTGTAACTATGCCATATTGCTTGCTTGTTATCTGTTGACTTTTAATTAAATTGGGAAAAAAGAGCACATGCCCTCAATCTTTTGCAGTTGTTCAGATGCCAGATTAGCTTTAGGGATAAAAGTCCAAACTTAGATACAGAGCACAAATAAGGACAGAGGACTCCAAAATGATAAAAGTAATGAATAAATACATGAGTTCTTAGTATATTTATATTCTAATATGAGCATGTTTAGATTTTTAAAAAATGAGATAGATGTAGAAACAGGAAGATATACTTACTACTCAATATTTACTGATCAGTTTGGTCCTGCACTTATGATAAATAGAAAGTCTCTGAAACTTACAGGAATGACAAAGGAATAGAAAATAACTGTTTTACAAACACAAAAATGTAGCAAATTGACTCAGCAAAATTGGCTATGCCCCTACTTCACTAAATAACTCTCAAGTAAAGAAGAGACATAAATTTTGTAAGGAAGATTTAGATAAAGAATTTTTAAAAATCAGCGATTCCAAATATTACGAATATTACAACCAGCTATGTGAAAATCTCTAAAACAAAACAAATAAACAAACAAAAATCTCTAAAGCAGGATTCAATAAAACCTGGATACGCTTCTAGCTGTCCTAGAATTTTGAGTTTTCAGCCTTTCACATTCTTTCTAAGCTTTATGGTTCTGTAAAAATAACTATAAAAATACAGTCTCCAAAACCTAAGATTAAGTTTTAATGAAATAACTCACAATTAAGTTAGCTGCAATGAAATAATGGGTTTTAAGAAGGAGCTGCAATGTTTATAGGAACCACAGGGTTCACTGAAGACTGACGTCATCTGGCTCAACTCTCCCATTTTTCAATGAAACCTGAGGCTCACAGATGGAGGCAGGAAGAAGGGCAGGATGCTTTTCTATCTGCCTAACTGTGTTTTCAAAATTATTATGAAGAAAATAGGTTATAAAATGCCTAATTTAATCCTTGTACCAACTCATGAAACAATATTACTCTCTATATTTTATATTTGAGAAAACTGAAGCTCAGAGAGGGTGAGGTGAGTATTTAGTGCCACAGAGCCAGAGTGGCAAACTTGGACCGGAGCTAAAACTCCCTCTTCTAAGTCTGGTCCTTTTCATATACCCAAAATTATGCAGGAAAATAAACTACTACTATCCTTTCTATTATTTCTTAATTTAAAAATGTTTACAATGTCTACTGGATTACCATGGATTACCACGCCTCATTAATCTCATAACTTTCCGAGGGCAATTATTGAAGAAAATCAGAACGGCTGGTTCAAATTTCCTATCTACCACATATTACTATGTGACCTTGGCCAAATCACTATGTGCTCTGTGCCTCAGTTTCCTCATTTGTAATGTTGAGACAAAAACAGCACCAATTTCTGTGGGTTTAAATGTGATAAAACACATTAAGTGCTTAGAACAGTCCTTAACACACACACACAAACACACGTTTGCATAATATGGTGTGCACTTGAAATTTTTACTGTTGTTTTTGTTGCTACTTCTGAGTCAATATATAATAAAAATTGGGGGAAATCTTAGTGTTCCTCTACTAGAACTGTATTTCAAATAATAGGGTTTTCCCCCACATATTCAGTACTGTATTTTTATTGAATATTTCTCCAGGTTAAGCTTATTAACAGTATATAAAGATTTAAAGCATGTTCTCTTAATATTTAATAAGTATATCAACTATTAGTTTTCTGATTGCATGAATATTTTCATAAATAACAAGGGAAATACAATAAAAATGCTAATACCTTAAAGAAAAGCTTCTCTTACATTCTTCAAAAAGAAAACTCAGTAGTAATTCCTTTAAGATTATTAAAAAATAATTTCTGGACAAAGTATAAGAATACATATTTTAGGTACAAAAACAACCAGTCAAAAATTTTATGAACCCACTCCAGAAAGCACAGTATTCAATTCCAGTTAAATTTTTGTTTCAAATAAACATTTGAAACTAGGCCACATCCTGTTCTATGCTTGCCAAAAATGAAAATTTCAAAATCTAAACTCATGTTCTACTTCTCAAGCACACACAGAAGTCATCTTAAATTGAATCCAGCCAATTTAAAAATGACTATTAAGACTTTGAAGAAAAGATATTTTCAAAATACAAAGTGAACACAATGTAAATCTAAGTCAACATGAAATCTGACAGAGACGGTTGTACTATGTAAAGCATGAGCAATCGCAATCACATGGATCACTATAGGATATGAACTTCTACCGATGAAAACTGCAGTATCAAATGTGGAAACCTGCAGTGCCCTGGCACCTGCTGGGATTTGATGACAAAAAGCCAAAGGCATTTTCAAGGACCAATGAGGGAACTGGAAAAAGCTCTCTTTAACTCGCCCATATCCAGGGATGACAACATTATTGTTTACCTGAAAAAATAATTATAGCCGCCTGCTTCTCAAACTACCTGACAGCCTAGTTCTATGATCCCAACCGCTAGAAAATAACATCCGACAAGGACACAACTGTGAATTTCATTCTCAATTTTTCTACCAATGATAAGCAGGCCCTTGCAGAGTCTTAATATCTCTACTCACGAAAGGGAAACTTCGATGGAAGTAAATGGAAAGAGCCCCAAGAACAAATAGGCTTACTCCTTGCCCATAGGCTTTTGCCTTAATTTCTATCTCTGATACTTCCTCTTGAGTTACATGAATACCTTTCTTTGTAGAAACCATAATGCCAACTCTTTTCAACACACACATTTGTGTATTTCCCAGGAACAATTTCTGGGAGAAATAAAAGAAAAAAAAGCCTGATAATCATTAGACTCAGGCAAGAAGAGCCCCTGTCCTAGACCCATAGACGCCAGTCTTTGTCCAGTCACAACCCTCCAGAGGTTTTAGTCTTGCACACCCAAAGTCCACATTTTTTTTTTATATAGATCATTCTCTGGGTGCCCAGAATTCCCAAATTCCTTATCTAAATGGCCTTGATATTACTTCCAAGTATCTTCCTCAGGTCTGTTCTGATCCTAAGGGGAACCTCATCCATGTGTGTATCCACATGCATGCTATGGCTCAGGGAAGACCAAATGGGGGCATTTGGTCAAGGATTAACTGTGCAGCCAGAGACTGTTCATGCAGGCTAAGTGTCCATATAAGTACCTATGAGTTCCCTTGTAGTGTGGGATAAAGTCAGGATAGAAAGAGAAAAGGAGCAAGCCATGGATCAATAGTGGGGAATTTGACTTTTGCATGAAACTACAAGGTGACAGAAAATTCTTAATTTGAACATGGCCTTCCTAGTCTTTGCAAAACTGTATTGGTTAAGACAGGAGACAGATCATATATAATTTAACAGATTTGTTAGCTTGCTTTATAACTTTAAATATTTAGACTTGACTTATGTGGGCCTCCATTTGAACTTTTGCCTCAGGCCGTGCAAATATTAAGGGTTAGCTTGAAGAAAGCAATAGGGTTTACCTACTCAAGTGTTATCATTCATAAATACACCGGGAAACCTTGTTCTTCCCCTCTGCCTATCAAAATTTAACTTTTTCTGTCAAAATTCTAAGTGAATACCAAAGGATTAACAATGTGTTCAGATAGCACTGGCCAACTTCTATAGTTTATAAATTCAGAAAAAGACAGCATTCCTCATTAACACTTACCTTATAATTAAATGCTTCACATTTGGAAACAAAAATTCAAATAGTACCCCATCTCCACTATGGTTTCTCTGTGGTTCCCTAAACATTTCCCTCCACACCTCAAGAGCTGTAGTGTGTTCTTTGGTATATTTGTATAGACATCATCATGCTACCTAGGCCTTTAAGTCCATGGAAGCTCTGAACTTAAATGAGTTCCAGGGGACCTAAAACAAATTAAAAAAACAGATTCAATATCAGGAGTAATTTTAGACACTAAACTTTGAAGTTCCATATAAATCACTTAAGTAAACTGGGTCAGAGAAAATATCCTTGATGATTGACTGATCTAATATTTTTGAGAGCCTAAAATATCCTTTGTGCTGGTAAGAGACACATCACGTTACCCTCTAGGGGGCTCCACTCTGGAGCAAGAATGACCTTGTAATCACAATGCAAAGAAAAGAAGTCCTTTATAATTTGTAACAAAAAAGTAGTAATTTAAGCCACGAAATAATATTATATGAAGATAAGTGATGTTTCCCCAGTCTTGTGTATTTGACTATATGGAATTACCTAAATGAATAAAGTTTCTAAAAGTTTAGAAACTTTGAAATTTCCTGTGTAAATTTATCAAAGTATGTACTTAAAGAGAATTTTCTGTATTGATAAGGGTACTTCTTTTATAATTGGAATTCATAAATCCTTATTTAATAAATTTAAATAAAGGCAAAATACAAAGAGAAGAGTACAAACAGACAATAACATATTAGAGTAAAATAAGTTATTACAGGCAGGATGATAATGGATTTGAAAAACATTTCAAATGACTTCAAATAGTTGAAGGCTTATAATGTGGTGCTAGTTTTAATATTATTTCAATCAAAATATGTAACTATAGCCAGTGGGTGGTAAGTTCTAAGAATGCAGCTCTTCTTAACTACATTTTAACAACTAGAGCTACTAGAAATGGGACTAGTGGTTTGTGGGCAGTAGTTATCTATCAGTGGAAGAATGGAGATCTGGCTGCATTACAAACTGAAAGCTATAGTTAGAAGAGAATTTCTTCATAGGTTGGGAGGCTAAATAGGGACACTGAAAGTTTATGTCAATAAACAGGTTCCATAATTCATAGCTAATGAGTTTCCCAAAAAAGACAATATAATCAACTCTAGATCTTTCAGGGATTGAATTTTCTGCTTTTGGGTTATATAAAGACCTCTCATATTTGTCGTTAGCTCATCTGTCCACATTTAGCAAACATTCGTAAGTGTCTATTATATATGTAAAGTTCCATGTGGAGGATTGTGGGGAAAATAGAAATGAGCATCATTCAGCCTATTATATGAAAGATGCTCCAAAAGAGAGCTGAAAGGGAAGTTAAATTTTTGATCAGTTATTACTGCAGTTTTCTAGGAGCACCTCTTAAAAGATAAGACTTTGTGGGGAGTCACAGGATACCAAAAAAGTAGAAAGCAAATGCTAATACCAGCTTCATTAAATACCTATGGTTTTCGAACTGTCCAGGTAACCCTTCCTTGTGGCCCAATATTACCAATGATTTTGAGATGGTTTTGCTTCTCGGTTTAGAAAAGTTGATTATTAAAGAAAAAGACAAAAGAAGTATCCACACATATGATTTACAGAGACAGGAATAAAATCATTATGTTATTTGTGAAATCTAATCACACTACAAAATGAAATTGCTTTGGAATCACAATGATAAATTTTGCATTTTTTTTTAAGACTTTATTTATTTATTTGACAGAGAGAGAGAGAGATCACAAGTAGGCAGAGAGGCAGACAAAGAGGGGGAAGCAGGCTCCCTGATGAGCAGAGAGCCCAATACGGGCCTCCATCCCAGGACCCTGAGACAATGACCTGAGCCAAAGGCAGAGCCACCCAGGCGCCCTGAATTTTGCATTTCTAAACTTTGCCCCAATATTCATACCCAAGTGTCTATTCAGGACTGATGAAAGGCTAGTTAAAGATAAATCTTAAGTGGAACTGATGTATAAATTGTTACCACAAAGCAAATCTCCATGTGGTCATTTTTCCAGGGCACTAATTAACTCTTACATACCCTGAAAGCTGTATTACCTTGACTCCTAGCCTTAACTAGTCCCTATACTGCAGTATGGATTTTTTCATCTCTAGCATCAACTGTTTACTTCTAAGAAAAGGTCTGATGTAAATGAAAAAGTTCCTTCTAAACCATAAGTTAACTAGGATCACATAAACTCATTTGTTCTAATTTGTGCACTGATTCTAGGTGCTATGTGAAATGGGCAAGTCACTTCACATTTCCAGGTTTGGCTTTCTCATCTGTGTAAGAGGCTGGTTTGAAGAACACTGCTATGGGTTTCTATTTTGCAAAAATTTTGGTCAGTTGTAAGGGTCAAGTGTTCTCTAATCAAAACTCAATTTGAGGAGGAAAAGAAACTTCTGCCAAAAAGTATAAATATGGCAATCCATATGTTCTAAGATATAAATTTTAAATTAGTTCTAAGATCCAAACTCACTTATCACAAGAAAAATACAATATATTCATTTCTAAAAGCAATTAGATGCAAATAACTTTGGATTTCCACCTATATACAGCATATAAAATTCTACGTTTTATATTTGCATATTTTTTATTATGAACCTTTAAATTCATATGTGCCACTTTCAGAGAGACAGTAGATTTTAAAAAGGTACTTTTACAACACCACTTAAATAATATTTTTACACTTAAGCCTTTTAATACAGCTTCTCCATTTATTCACCTTGGCATGGCTTTTGTGAGATAGCTAATATTATGCTCCATTTTAAAAGCTATAAATAGAAATAGCCTAGCCTGGAAACCTGGATTTTACTACAGCAAAAAAGTTTACTACTACTAAATGATTTGCATAGTGTTAGAATTGGAACAACATAAGTAATTCATGTGCTCTATTCCTTTCCCAGTATATCTCCTAAGGAAAATGAAACTATTATGATAATGATTATAAATGAGAAATAATGTATAACTGAATCCATTTTATAAACTGTCTGATAAAATACATATATGTGTGTGTAATATATATATGTGTGTGTGTGTGTATGTGTATATATACAGAGAGAGAGAGAAAGAGAGAAAGAAAGATTTATTTATTTGAGAGAGAGAGAGAGCATGAGCAGGAGGGGCAGGGAGAAAGGGAGAGAGATTCTCAAGCAGACTCCACACAGAGCATGGAGCCTGACACGGGGCTCAATCATACAACCCTGGGATTACCACCTGAGCTGAAACCAAGAGTCCAGCGCTTAACCCACTGCACCACCCAAGCTCCCCTAAAATATATTTTAAATGAGAACTATATCAACATGCATCATTAAGATATGGAGAACAAAATACTGAACAGAAATCACTGCAATCAAAGTTAGAAAAGAATGTCTAAACTACGAAAGGAAGCACAAGTAATACCATGGGGTAGAGATGTTACAGAGACAAAAGAGAGAAAGAGAAGAACTAGGATAAAACAAGGATCTGTTGTTTTCATGAGTGAGGGAAAAAAGTAACTAAACAGAAATGTGTATATTAAAAAAAAAAAAGTTAAGGCGTAGTGGAAGAGAAATGTACATGTCAAAAGTATGAGATGAGTTAGAAAATTTAATAGAAAAAAATGATGATCTGTTGTTACCATGAGGGATGGAGAAAATAGTTGACTGAGGAGAAACGTTTATATCAAGAAGAACTGATGATAAGTGAAAGAGAAATATAAAAAGCATAAGGCAAATTCAAAATTTAGTACCAAAAAAATCGATCTAGAAGGGCAAATAGGAAAACCAGAAAGAAGTAAAACGGGAACTTATGGGGGACTTCACATGGTGTGATTCAACAGAAGAAAACAAACTGAGGAATCCACATTTCCTTCAAATCCCAAATTTCAAGTCTGTAGGTTATTAATCTAAGGACTTAAAATGTTTTACTAGCTGGTTAAAACAGTTAAGGTAAAATAGTGGATTCTAAGATGATTCAATTCAGTGCCTTGAGCATTATCCAGAAAAAAATAAAACAACTAATAAATGTAGTACCAAGGTTTAACATGCACAGACAATGCACGCTACTCTAAACAGCTATCACCACATATTAAAAGCTGAGTTATTTCGGATAAAAATCCAGAGAAAACCCTTTACAGAAATATATGTCGAATAGTGTCAGACACAAACTTCAGTGAATTTACACAATATTTTTCACACCTACCTGTAGGAAAAAGAGGCATTTGTCAGATACATTCACAATAAAAAAAGTAAAATAACTATTCCTTTCTATAGTACAACTGGGAATTTAACAGAGGTGTCAAAGATAAAAAAAATATATATTCTCAGAGAATGTCAGTAATCAAAATATCTTTTGTAGATTTAACCTTAGTGTTCTTTTCTTTTCATATTACATTAAAGTGATTGTCACCATAAATACTCTATTTTGAGACCTGAAATGTTATTAAACTAAAGGTTGCTTTACATACATGAGCTTGGGGACATGAATAAAGTGGATTATTTCAGTGTAAATTTAACAAAGATTTAGGAGAAGCTCTTTCACAATGGGTAATATCCTAAGGCAAGAAGAAGAAGGGGTTATATGTCACAACGCATCGTTCCCATTATATCTAATATAACATGGAATAACCAGAGTATCAAATTATTTCAGTCTTTACAATGGAGATGGCAAAGAGTTATGAAGCTCACAGATCTTATCATTTCTCTATGCCCTAAGTCAATTTAATCATTAATATTTAGCATTTTCTTCTCATAAAAACAAAGGGCAACATTTCTAATGAATGACTGCCAAAAGTTAATCAATTTAAATGTTTAGTATATAAATTAGATATAGCTAGATATTTTTGGCATTTATTTCTTTATTTATTTAGTTTCGATTGAAGTATAGTTGATATATAATATCAGTTTCAGGTGTACAATATAGCAATTTGACAATTACATACACAGGAAATGCTTAGCCTAGGAAAGGTAGTTACTACGTGTCACCACTCAAAGTTATTACAGTATAATTAACTATATTCCTGACACAGCTAGATTTTAAAAACATAGTTTGTATTTTTTGATGACCAGAAGACAACATTTGATGAGCAGAATCACAAAGTTGAAAGAAGAATAAATAGACAAATAATTAAAAATGCACATAGGAATTTGGGTCATGCTTTTATATTGTCATCAAAACAAAATTAAGGAATCAGATCATGACTACCACTACTATTACTACTACTACTGACTCTATATAATGTTTATTAAGTACAGTCAGTATTCAAAGTGCTTTCTCTAGTTTTTCCAAAATTTATTCAAATTTGGTGGTCATTTTAGAGTAGGATGTAATATATTTAATTTTATATATAACATTCCATGTATAATGTATTTCATATATTATGAAACCTGAAAATCTGATAATGCTAAATTTAGAGGAGTTGTGATCTTCAAAATTTGAACCTGAATTCTTTCTGAATCCGATGTTTGAGAGGTCAGGAAGAGTTAAGAAGTAAAGAACATGAAAATGGAAAAGGTGAAAGAGGCTTTTATTTTATTCCACCCAACAGCACCTTGCACATTATATGTACACTGTGGATGCTTAGTGTGCACAAATACTGTGATGGCACATGGTCTTTCACTACCAAAGCATTTTCTGTCATGAGCAAAGGAAGATGTGAGTGAAGTTTATAAGTAACAGAGATGCCAAGGAGAAGAACCACCTGCTCGACAGTTGGCACTGACCCATCTCAATATGGCATGATAACCTGCGTAGAAGAAACAATGAACTGACTAGTCTCCCATTAAAACAAGAAGACATAAATAGTATTACTATTATCAGTATTATCAGATAGGTGTCCCCCTATCATAAAGGAGACTAGTCATCTTTATCAATTTCATGGGATTTGTATCACCATATTCCATTAGGTGAAAAAAATAATTTCCAACTTAAACAATATACTAATTGCTAAAATGTTTGCATATCAAAGGAAAAAGTAAAATATGATATTTAAGTATGCCTTTTGAATGTGGCTTTGTTTCGAATTTTATTCAAAATAATTTTCATCTGAATGTAGTAGCTGACTACAATTACCCTCTCAGAATAAGCTCAAATAATTGGTGTTAATATGTAGATAATATTCAGCACATATTTAGCTATTGGGCATCCTTGTCTATATGAGGCAAGGGTAAAGAAATGGGCCTCATTCTATGCATCAGAAAACTATTGCCCTGGGTCCACTAAATATGCACAGCTCCAGCATGAAGTTCTTAACAGAAATGCAGTGATAACCCTGGCTGCTTGCCATCAGGTGGTAGTAAGAGCTTTTCATTTCATCCTTTTGAGCTCTATGGAAGGCAAAATTATGATCCCCAAGTCTAAGGTGTCTAAGTCCTAATCCTCAGAACCTGTGAATATATTAGGTTCCATGGCAAAGGGAAATTAAGGTTGCTAATCAGCTGACCTTAGAATAAAGAGATTAGGAGCACCTCACAGCTCAGTGAGTTAAGCATCTGACTCTTGGTTTCTGTTAAGGTCATGATCTCAGGGTCATGGGATTGAGCACTGCATTGGGCTCCACACTTAGCATGGAGTCTGCTTGTCCTCTGCTCCTCCCCTACTCTCACTCACTCTCTCTCTCAGATAAACAAATAAAATCTTTTTTAAAAATAGAGAGATTATACTGTATCATCTAGGTGGGCCCAATGTTATCACAGAAGTTTTCTAAAAGCGGAAGTGGGAATCAGAAGATAAAAAAACAAGAGTGTGAAAAAGACCAACCTAACATTGTGAGCTTTGTAGACGGAGGAAAGGGACCTAAGGCAAGGAAACAAGATGAGTTTTAGAAGGTAGAAATGGCAAGGAAACAAATTTTCCCTCAGAGCCGCCAGGAAGAAACAGGGCCATTGATCCACACCCTGATTTTAGCCCACATAGATCCATTTTGGACTTCTGACCTCCAGAACTGTAAGACAAATTTGTCATGTTTACACCTCTAAGTTTGTGGTTGTTACAGTGGCAAAAGAAAGCTAATACAAACCTGTGTCACACTGTTAGTAATAGATAGAAAACAAATACCTCTTTCCTCAAAATTAACAGCAGAATCTTGATTGAAGTCTTTTATATTACCATAAGAATCTGCAACTCTTCAATCAAAAATATATGAAAAATGGATAAATATTAACTAACAGAAAAGAAAAAATTGAGCACTTCATATGTGCATATAATTTTTCATTAAATCAATATCATTTAAAATTAAAATTAAGGGGCACCTGGGTGCTTGGTCATTAAGGATCTGTCTTCGGCTCAGGTCACGATCCTAGGGTCCTGGGATCAAGCCCCGCATCAGGCTCCTTGCTCAGTGAGAAGCCTACTTCTCCCTCTCCTACTCCCCCTGCTTGTGCTCCCTCTCTCACCGTGTCTCTTTCTGTCAAATAAATAAAATCTAAAAATAAATAAATAAATAAATAAATACAGACAAAATTAAAATTAAGTGTGTTTACAAAAGATAAAGCTTTATCATTCATTCTGGAAAGTAGCTATTTATTTCCTAAGATACTGATTTATATACTTGTGAAACACTACTTAAAAAATAAGAA
The DNA here is from genome assembly GCF_963455335.1 of Martes martes. NCBI lineage: Eukaryota > Metazoa > Chordata > Mammalia > Carnivora > Mustelidae > Martes > Martes martes. The sequence goes on from NC_137899.1 coordinate 26,365,496, forward strand.
CCACTCATTCCATAATTTAAATCTGTATTTTTATGACCACACTAGAATGTTTACAAATTAAGAGAAATGTGATATATTGACCTTCGTCTTTTTTTCATTCAACTGAGTGAAAAAAATACCCTGAGGGGATATTGTTCAGTATTTCCAAGAATCATATGAAGCTCTTTCACTGCAGTGTATATTTATAAGAACTTAGTTAGAAGTCAAAATTACTGCTAAAAATGTGAATTAAGAATACTTCATATGTTGTGTCCCTAGAAAACAAAGGAATTTAAATTTCACAAAGATATATATACATATCTGTATATAAATATTTATTTATCACTGCACAACCCTCCAAACCACACATTATGATCACTGGATTTGAGGTCACCGTTATTTCCCTTTTCATAATTCTATAGATATTCAGATTTGGTCAATTAATGAAATGTTTATTTTGGCCTTTGCTTGATATCGTCACCACAATGGTAACAATATTCATGATAAGCATATCTGTGTTGGCAGATGATGGTCTTTGGAGGGGTATCTGGACTCATGGTAACAGTGTGCTATATTGCCAATGAGGCCCTTATTCACTGGAATTTTCTATTTAATACAAATGGTTCTTATCAGAAAAGTATTATTCATGACAAAAAATAAGTTTTGTAATTTTATATTCCTTTATATTTGATTCTAAATATTAAACATGTCTCTCCATTCTTACATAAATATATTTTATGTATATAATATATATATTTCCTCCACACATAAATGTATATAAATATATAAATTGTTTACTACAAAAGAACAAGAAGTGTTATAGATATAAAATCTGCATATTAAAAAAATCTGCATATTTTATGCTGCTGAAATTGAGGGCTATATTTTGGCTTGCCACTACCTCTCCAGGTGGCATGGCTAAGCTCCCTTGTGAGGTTAGCTCCAGGCATCCTGGCATTGCTACAAACTGGTTTTTGTTGCCCTTGACTGTCCTTTCTCAGATTGTTCTTCCTCTTCAGACCACTCTTCCTTCTCCTCAGAAGTACCCTCCCTTTCTCCTCTTGACAGAGGATTGATCCCTACAAAGGTGTGACATACAGAAAAAAAAAAACCTGGTGTTGAGAGTCAGGAGATGTAGCACTAGCTTTGGGATCTATAACTTTGTGGGTAGCGCTCTGCCACTCTTGTCTCAATCTCGCCAACTGTATGTATATTGCAGGCAATGGGTTCAGTAATCTTTATAACCCATTCAGAATCTGAAAAGCTATAATTCTTTGAGTTACAGAATACCCATCTGGGCTTACCTTTGGAGCTTAAGGCCCTAAAGGGATAGTCAAAAGTAAAGGCTTATGTCACTGCCATTTTAGACATGTTTATATTTCATGTGATGCTTCCTGAGGAAGGAAATATTGTCAAAACTTCAAAAGAATGACTGAATCTCTAATGAAAGAATTTTAGAACACAGTGTGATATTTTGGATTTTCCTCTGAAGTCACCATTTGAGAGATAAGAATAGTCCTACATACTGCCAATGGCCATGACACGACTTGGAAAACAAGGCAATTTCACTATTGAACAATCTGAATTCTCATTCAAAGAATGAATGTGGATAAGGATGGCTGAGTCTGTATTTAAAGGCAATTTTGCAGGCAGGTAAGATCTTATATGCAGCTTTGTTCCTTCCTAATGTTCCTAATGTACATCCCCATATAAATAAACCTAGTTCCCAAGAAATTCCTTGTTCCCATTCTGTCCACTAGAGAAAGGAGGAGATTTTTCTGTATGTCTACTAGCACGTGTGATGGAAAATCCTGCCAACCCATGTAAAGATGGTAGGATTTTTAGCAGTCAAGAAGTGCTGTGAATAAAAGTCCTTTGTTGATTCGTCAGAGTCCTTTTTATTTTTTCATCAAAACCATCACAGTAAACAAAGCAATGACACTGAGCCAAGTTATGCTGGTGGCACAAACACCTCTTTTAACAACTGAACTGGCTGCTGGGGACTGACCACTCCTTTAATTATACCTCAGAAGCGCACACACTGAGAAAAGAGCCAGCCATAGTGCCTGAGCCCCTAATGTGGATTGGCTCTGGACCAAGTCCTTTGCGTCAGTTCTCTCTTCTTTCATCCTCCCTCAATGTGGTGCTGTTATATGAGATTACCCTATTTCTGCTTTCTTTCTTATCCCCTTTCATGTCCTCAGATAAATTTCTTACTCCAGCCCCCACTGTTCTCAGCCAGCAATATTTTCCAAGTTGAAACACTTTTCCCCTCAATATACGGTCTGTTCAACAGTTGAAGCACTCAGGGACCATGTCTATACCATTCATTTATCCATTATTAATTTATTCACTCATTCAATGTATTGATCTGTAATGTTTTTTGTTATTGGTGATAGGGAGCCTCACAGATCATTGGGGAGAGAAATCCAATATAAGAGTACATTATAATAGAATATGTAAAATTTCCCAGGACATCAGAAGAAAGAATGGCTATCATTCTTCAAAGAGTTGGCAACAATTTGTTAAAAGGCTAAACAATATACTGTCTTGAGTTATTTGATTTACCATACAAAGCTCAAGAAAACAATGACCTTATCTGAAAGGTCATTGTATCTCCTCAACAGTACCTTGTAAATAATGGATACATTGTGGGTGCTCAATAAAGGCATATATTTTAACCATGCATCATGGCACCATGGCAGAGACACAGGCTGGTTTTTCTTGCCCTTAATATTCCTCCCAGGCTGTCTTCTACCTCTTTTCTTTTCACAAGTACTTTTCTCTTGTCTTTTTGGCAGAGTTGATCCCTACCAACATGTGGCATAGAGGGAAGAACTGGTGAGTTCCAATTACTTAGGTCAGATGAGTAGACAACGTAGACAAGGCTAAAGTTCACACATGTGATTGCTGTCTTGGCCTCTTATTTTGACTCTCATACATGACCAGAGGTCCTATTTCTGACACTGACTGGTCTTTTTGCAAATGGATCTACTTGTTTTAAAAAGACTCCAGATGCTTCATCTTCAAGTGTGGAAAAAAATCTCCCTCCTCAGTCCTGTAAGTGGATGGTTCCCCAATCTTTACACCTTTGACCATTTATTCATATATAAATATATTTATTGAACAGTTGTTACTTTGTTAAGAGTTGTGGGGGATACAGAGCTGAAAGGTATACCCACTTTGGTTGGTAACAACTCTTTCTTCTTCCATTTCCCTCCTTTCAAGGGTTAGCCTATCCTGTTTACTTCTGTTAACACTGCTAATCCAGTTTTAGTAGAATAAGTACGTTTAGGTGTGTCTCCTTTATGACACGCTGAATACAGTTCTAACAATGGGCTTAACTTTGAATGTATTTACATTTGAGAAAATAGATCCAATGAAGCTTAAGCAATGTAGCTAAGATCCCAAGGATGTTAATTGTGAATTTTCCTTCTTATAGGCTCCAGATGAAGGCAACAATAGGTAACAGACCTACTAAGGATAGTTTTAAATAATGTAAATCCACTTCGGCTCATTACTCACATCTAGATGATATTTTATTTTTATTAAGATTTTATTTATTTATTTACTTGTCAGAGAGAGAGAGAGAGAGCACACACACACATACACAGGGGGAGGGTCAGAGGGAGAAGCAGACTCTCCACTGAGCAGGGAGCCTGATGTGGGACTTAATCCCAGGACCCTGGGCACGACTTGAGTTGAAGGTAGATGTTTAACTGTCTGAGCCACCCAGGAGCCCTCACACAGGGGGTTGTCTTGAAAATTGAAAGGGACTCTTCCTAAGAAGACTCTTTAAAATAAGAGAGCCCAAGAGAAAACTCTTCTGGGAGACACGATCTGAAAAGAAGGTATAAATTGCCATTCAGAGACCTGGACGTCTCCAGTGGTGTAAAATATCAGAAGAATCCACAAAATTGCTTCATAAGAAAACAGCAAACATTTAAGCATCTGAAACAGAGCAGTTTGACACCAGATTAAACAGCACCAGATATACAAAACTGTAAGTAAGACTATATATTAGACGGCATTAGAATATTTAACAGCAAGGGGGAAAAGGAATCTATTTTTAATACCTAGTAGTGGCTAGAAAACTAGGAGGAAAACTAGGAGCTGGAAAGAATCCATAGAGCTTGTTTCAAGGCATGACAGTTGGAAAGAATGTTGCTATCTGTTTGTTTCTACTGAATCTAACTTGTTCAATAACTGGTGACACCAACTATTAGTAGAAGCCAAATTTCCTAGCCCCAAATCCACTATTATCTTTATTTTCTTAAAAAAAAAAAACATATATATTAGGAACACCAATTTGCTCTATACATGGTGGAGAGGAAAGACTTTAGAAAAATAATATTCCAGTATGGTTTTCAACCTTGTTTTGGCCATGGTTCATGAGAAAGGAAGGAAGAAAAAAGGAAGGAGGGAAGCAAGGGGGAGAAGGAAAGAGGAGAGAGGAAAGGAAGAAAAAAATCAATTTTCAAAAGATGTCTCTGACATAATCAGGGAAATTTGAATATGGACTGGGAATTTGATACTGGGTAATTAGTAATAAGTTTGTTAGCTGTGATAAGGACAAGGTGGTTATGTCTAAAATGCCCTTCTATGTGAATTAAGCACACTGACATATAGACAGTAAAAATAAAAGAAGCCTGGTGTGATATTATGATTTATAATAATTTTTTATTTGTTCTTCATCCTATTCTGGCACAGAGCCCTAAAGCCCTTGAAATTTCCTAAGTGATGAGAGCTGTACAGGGGTCTTTGTTATGTTGATAGGTAGACCTTTGGAAAGCACCTAAGGATGGAGGCTGATTGCCAGAGGAACCAACAATGTGATTACAGGATTTCAACTTTCAGTTTCACCCACTAACCTCCAGGGAGGGGAAAGAGCCTGGAGGCTGGGTCATTTGACAACTGGCCAATGATTTAATCAGTCATGCCAATGTAATGAAGCCTCCAAGAAACCCAAAAGGACAGGGCTCAGAATTTCTAAGTTGGTGATGTGTGGAGACACGAGGAGAGTGACACAACTGAAAAGGGCATAGAAGCTGTGTCCTTTCCTCATACCTTGCCCTATGCATCTCTTTCATTTGGCTGTTATTGAGTTATATCCTTTTATAATAAACTGGTGATCTAGTCAGTAAACAGTCTCCTGAGTTTTGTGAAGTGCTCCAACTAGATAGCATCAGAAATGAGTTGAATGTAGGACACCAGCTGGTGTCCAGAGAATTGCTTGGATGTGTGTTGAAATCTGTGCCCTGTCATATACTATAACAGGGTCCAGAACCCTAATACCTGGTATTTGCTTTAAAATACTCCAGAGGGGGAGAAAAGTAGTGGAAATAGATAAAACAAATTGAAAAAATACAGATAAATTTTGAATAGGTCATAGGTACACAGATACTTTGTTCTATTCTCCTTACTGTTAAGGGTGACTAAATTTTCCATAATAAGGAGTTAAAAATGAATAAGAGAAGTTCACAGGTCCATATGTTTTGATTTGTTGTAACTCTGCCTCCTCTACAACTTTTGACTTACATGAGTAAAGCAGCTTCCTTCAAAGATTACTTCTGCATAAACACACCATACACTACATCTAATTCATTGTATTATAATTCCTTTACTTTGTAGAGAGTAGCCTGGAATCTAAAACTAATAACTTTATTCCAAAGCTGTTCTTTGCACCGGGAAAATCAGAGTTCTCCTATGAAAATAATTGAGAGCTGAATGTCCTAATTGTCCCTTAACATAATGGTTAAGACTCAATTTACCAAGGTCCTAGTACCACATCTTTGCATCCATATTTTAGATACCATATCTTTAATGAGGGCATAAGAATTTTGTGACAGAGGGGTCTGTGAAGAGCATAGGCCCTTCACAGACAACTGAGGAATGGAAACTGATCATCTTTTGGATGTATTTGTATAAGAGATAGCTGTATCCTGTCCAGCTAAACTAATTCAAACTACTTATTTAGAATATACTGCCATATTTGTTGTCAGTTTTAATATATTCTAATGCCTCTGATCCTGAAATAAGTTCTGCTTAATTTTCTTAATTTATTATCATCCTTGCTGCATTTGTGACATAGTTAAATGTGTCAATACACCCACAAAACAAAACAAAACAAAACACCTTGCAGAATGGAATCCACTGGATTGGAAGAAAGTTATATAGAAATAGTGGAGCTCTTTTATTTTTTCTCTTGTTCTCTCCTTTTTTAAAATAAAAGCTGCTACAAAAATTCTTTTTTTTTAACAATTCTCAATGTAAAAACAAAACTATAAAAAAAAGATAGAAATCAATGACTATAAACAGAAAAGTAACTAGAAAAGTTAAAATCTCAATTCAAGGTATTTGGGGATAGCTCACCCAAGGTTTTCATGTACATTTTACTTTTTTGCACGTGTATGTATATTATACTTCATAAAAATTGCCTAAGTAGTCCCAAAAACCTATCTTCTAATAAGTATAAAATAAAAATTCTAAGTGACATAAAAGAATTGTATCATAAATTAATTAGCAGCATTTTTTTCTTTCTTAGTGATAGACAAAATAATGTCATATCTTAAATTCTATGAAATTCAATATTTGAAATGGAATAAAGTTTATGAAGATGTGACACATTTATGTAGGTTACATAATAAATAAATAATTAACGGGAATTACAGATGATCAAAAACACGTCCTTAATGCTAACAGCATTCTTTGGAGAAATAATCATGATTTTATAGAATCACTCCCTAAAACCAGAGATACAATAATAATGCTTGTAGCCCATGGGGCTAGCAAATGAGGACACTTCTGGATGTTCATATATACTCGCTCTAAATATCTTCCTTCCTACTCCCAAAATTGGGAAACTGGATATACCCGGGTTATTGTCAGAACCTCAGAACCACAATCGGTTTAGACAAGGAGATAAATTTCAGACCATTATGATGAAAGACTGTAACAAAGAAATAGGCCAACATGAAAGCTGTGGTCACTGTCATCTTGGAATAAAGGACTTCAGTTATTACCTTTAGTGTTTTGGGAGTGGTCTCTCCACAGGGAAGGAGGAGGTCCTAGAATGAAGACCTACTGAGCCTCTTTCAGTTTTATGATTATATGTTTCTAAATAAAATCCTGTGAACATGCTCATAAATATTGGCTGATACATTCTTTAACTAGTACTCACCCTTAAGTTCATTAGCCCCATCAGTGGAAGCGAAAGTGAGAAGTTTCAATACCCATGAAATAATATTTTATCAAATAGCCATAATAATTACGCATAAGCTCAGTTCATACATTTTATTTTGTGTTACCTTTGACATAAAATTAAGAAAAAATTAGCAATGCCATCCAAACACCATTCCTAGAAAAATAAACAATCCAGCTTCCCTCAGAGACTCATCATTGAATAAATCTACTACTTTATTTCTAATTCATATATTTATTACTACTTCTTCATTATCCTGAAGTGCCAATGGCTCTTAAGGTAATTTTTAATGATAAGTTTTAAAATATTAAAGTGAATGAGAGTTTTTATATTTTCTTTACTAATCATTTCCTATTCTTGTTCTCTCATTCATATTTTTTGATAGATTATTATTTACACAGAAGGAAAGCGGATGCTAATCTTTCTAAAATAATCATTTTTGACATGACGACTATTACAACAAGTTTGTTTAATCAATACTGCTGTAAGAACAATATTTAAAAGTCTTGTCACAAAATAAAAGACTATTAGAAAAATATAAGGAAGAAGAGGAAAGGGAGAGGAAAAAGAATGTAGGCTTTTTCATTATCTCTCCCAAGCTGCCTAAGTAGGGACAAAATGTGTGAGTGTTGTAGCTTTAAGCTTTGGATCCTCCAAATTATCATGATTGTATTTACTTAAGGGACAAGAGACAACTTTCTGCGGTGTCCAAAAATTAGCTTTGTTTTTGCATCTGAAGCTGTCTTTGAAGATTCATACAATATATAAAAAGTAAAGCATTAACAAGACAATTATAGGAGTATTTGAACTATTTATTAAATACCAACTTATCTCCTTATTCATGCTAAACAGATTTCTTGTGAAATAAAAACTTTCTGCTGTAAATATTTATCTTATTATTATTGGAAGATTAAATATAAAGCTCCTAAAAGGCTATTTTATTCTTATGCTGGAAAACAGATGACATGAAAAATTTGAGCAAAAGAGTCAAAATAATTCTAGTACTCTCCAGTAGCATAACAAATGAAAAAAGATATTCCCCCCTCCAGTAAAATGTCTACCTACAAGTACTTAAAGATATACTGCAGGGAGCTAATTGGTGGCCCATACTGGCCCAGGAGGGCATATTATGGTTACATCAATGCACAGTGGGATGTCCCAGTAGAACTAAATATAAGGCAGCTTTGATTTCTTTGCTCAGGACCATCTAACCTAATTTTAGATAGCCTGGATCTTTATCTGAGCAACTTTGTGGAAAGCATGCTCTGATTCTATTGTCCCAGAAAGCAGAGCAAAATATGCATCAACTGACCTTTAAGTAACTGCATTTTGAAATAATATAAAGGAGGAAAGCATTGCACACACTCACACAAATACACACCTCTGTCTCCACCCTTTCTCTAAGAATTAAGTTTAAAATGCTGTAAAACTGCAAAGATACTGCTTTAAGAATATAACCAATGCCATTAAAATCAGCCTGTTATGAAAACAGGCAACTATTTAAAAGTGTGGACTATGTCCAGAAATGCCCCTACTCATCACATATACACAGCCATTGTAAAACCCCATAGGATTTCTACTTGTTTTCCTAACAATACTGATTCTTAAATGTACTTTGTATCAAATTCACTTTTCTCAATTTCAACATTATTCATCTTTTCTGTGATCAATGTGGAAGTGAAGAAAACAAACACAGCACTGAGCATTTCAGACAGGGTAATTAAACCTGTGGTTTCTCCAGGCACATATTATAGCATCAGCATTTACAGCTCAAGAAGCCATGGATGAGTCAGGCTAAAATAAAGTCTTCAATGGAGCTGGTACTTTATTTTGCACATATGCTACCAAGATGACATCATCATGGTTAAATTCATAATCTACTAATATTGTGTTGAGAACTCCAAAGTTCAAGAATTCTTACTCAAACCATAAAAATTCAGGGAATGCCAGACCCTACCCTGACATCATAAGCACTTAGAAGTTTCTGCTGTATTTTTTCTTTTTATTGCATTACAATAATGTTAACATCAAGTGCGGATCTATAAGAACTCAATGTCGTGGCTTCAAGTTATGAGAAAGTTTCTATACAAATGAAGGGGTGTTCTATTTATTATTCATGATCTCAAAAGTGATAGTATGAATATGTTATAAAATCAAATGTTATCCATAAAAATCAAAAAATTAAAACAGAGAAGAAAATGTAATAGAAGACAGAAAAACAAAATATTCCGTAGGATACCATAGAACGTGTGAACAATTTGAGAGATACAAAGAAAGTAAATGTCACAGTCCTACCACAATAAATCTGGTTGACATTATTATTGTAATAACAGCTGATGTACAGGCAGATGATTTTATTTATTTTACTCACCTACAATCCCCACTATGGTGCCTGGCCTACAGTAAGCACTCAATAAATATTTATTGAATAAATTCAGTATGTTGTTTGATCTTTACAAGAAGCCTTTAGTATTATTGTTACCATCTTTCTTTTTATTGTTCTTATTTTATCATTTACTATTATTATTAATATTCTACAAGTGAGAAATCAGAGTGTGAGAGAATAGCATAAAATGTCTGGCTTACAATCCGTTCTGTCTGACTCCAAAGCACCAGTGCTCTCTTATTGATAAAAACCAGATCTCTTATGAGACACTATGTGAAAAGAGTCAATAAATATTAGAGGAGATCACTATAAGCTGGGCTGGTAACCAAAATTTCATCAAGGATACAGATATGAGTTAAAAATCAGAGTACAGCCAGAATTAAAATAAACAGAAGGAGATGATATTTAAAGAAAAGAGGCAGCATGAGAAAAGAGGGGCAATAAGGCACAATTAACATTCCACGTCCTTTAATGGACCTATCTGGCTCGCATGCAGTGTGGGACGCATGGATAGGCTTCCCTGGGGTGGGCATGTTCAGTACTCAAAACCGTGTGGGGAAATACAGCAATCAGAGGTCAGTAATAAGTTAGAGTGCCAGAAATACTAGAAGTCTGGAAGCTTTTGGAACCACAAATTAGAAATAAACGAGAGGTTAAGGGTGCCAGATAAATCATAATTTAAGGGAAATTGCAATGTTGGAGGGCTCGATAGGGGTTCTATTATCCTATAAGTACCAGTCGTCCAGGAGACATGTGAGGCTGCAAAAATCTCGGGGCAAATTACCTGAGGGCCAGATGAATTGAGCCCAGTAATTTAGAAGGAACACATTTCAAAAAGACCTGCAGAGATATCAAACAAAGGTAGCATAGTGGGGAGGGTATAAATTAAAAGAGTATATCTAAGTTAGAAGCTGTGTATAAATTGGAGCCAATAACCTTAAGTGTCAATGAGAGCTGAGGAGTCTAAGACAGTCTTGGAGCTGCTTGTCGAAGTCACATATGCTTAACCTCTTTTGTGACATTATGTGAGCTTGCAATGGCAGCATGTGCTGTTGTTGGCCTCATGACAAAGTATTGTAGCACAGCAATGAACCTGATACTGTAAAATCATTTTCTGGTCTGGGTGTGCCTTGAACTGCAAATTTGTATGGGGGGAAAGTGTTGCAAGAGGCAAAGGAAATGTAATTGGGGGTAAAATGAAACTCTGGTCAAAGATGTGTTCTGATAGGTTCAGGAAGACAGGTATTGAGAGACATAACCAGAAAAGTAGACTGAAGAAAGACTGTAAAATCCTTGAATGTTCGAGGAAAGAGTTTGGATATTTTGTCCTAGGAAAAGGGAGGCAACGGAGATTTTGAGTTGGGAAGTACTCTGATAAAAGCTTTACTTTTATCAGAAGATGAATATCGCAGCAATATGATCTACAAAACAGAGATAAAAACAAAGGATACCAATTAGGAAGCTATTCTAATAATTTAGAATTGAGGCAAGTAATACTTTAATTATATCCTTGACAACAGGAATGCAGAGTTTTGGAGTACTCTAAATAAGGAGCAATAGGGAATTGACGAGCCAATAAGAGAAATTCCTTATAATGAAAATTATGAGCCTTTATCTAGAGAGAGGTTGAAAAACAGACACAAATGCACACGTGTTCCTGTGTGCACATGTGCACATGCACAAACACACAATTACACTTTATGTACAATAGAAAGGGTATTGTTTTAACTCATAGCAAGTATATCAATGTATCACTTATGTTAGATGTAAAGTTTCAAACCTGTGATACTGGATGATAGGTATAAAACTCCATTACTCATATCATATGCATTTTTATGTATGTAGCAGATGTTTCTTTTTATTAAGTAAAAATACAGCTTTTTGACAGAGCAAAGTCTTACACAATAATGCTGAATGTCTAAAATAATATACTATTTCAGAGAACACATTAAAATGAATTTAGATTTTAAACATTCTTTTACTTCAGCCAACACAACTAATATGTAAGTAACCCATCCTGACAACACTGAGCCACCCTCTAGTGGACTGTTTTTCAAGGGATATAGTGGATTTACTCTTATCGTCCCACACTGCTCAGCAGCATATATATGTCCAGAAAAAAGGTCCCAGGAAGAGAGCAGTCTACAATGCAAAGCTAAATGGCCCACATGGGACTGAAACCTTTCTTTCTGGCCCCACTAATGCCATCCCTACTCAACAAGATGCTAAAGAAACCATCTTGTTTTCATAAATTTGAGGTTAAGATGCTCTTTTTTTTTTTTTTTTCATTTTGGCAGAGTGAGAAGTACAAATTTAGTAAAGTTTTTAGCTTAGGAAATATAATAACCAGAGTTGATATTTATCACCCCAAATACTAATTAATTAATTAGTAATAATTAAATACTCATCAAATAATCAGTATCAGTGAAAATTGACTCCAGTAAGAGTCAGATAATTTATATTGCTGGAATTGTGAGATATAGCCCATTCAGATTAAAGAAAGGTAACTCACAGCTTTATTACAGATATCTAGATATCTGGACTGATAATTGTATTTGGGCTGTTCTTGACTATAGGGAACACCTGTTTTAATTTTTCAAAATAAGTTGGGGCTAATATAATACCTCCGCATAAGTTTTTGAGCCCAGAACTTATAAGGCATTGTTTTATTCTTCCATTCCACCACTGTTATCTCATCAGGCATTTACAATATGATTCATTCAAAAAGGAATGCATTCAGTCTGGACCCTGAAATGATATACTTTATAGTTACTTTGGAGATTTGAGGTCTAATAATATCTATCAGTTGATGATTTTTGTTATTTATTGCTATCATTTTTGTTCTAATGAACCAAAAGGAACAAATATTTATGAATGGTCAGATTTTTCATTTATATAGAGTTGGGGAACAGAGAGAATAATTTTTGACAGATAAAAGTAATTATTGGATTAAACACCAAATTTGAGACTTCAAAAAACTTCAACCAGGTAGCATAGTACTAGCATGACAGTTTTATCTTGTTTTTAAAATGTTTTCATTAACAAGATAAAAGAAATCATGGAAGGTTTTGGCTAATGCATCTGACAGGAGCATTTCATCATTACCAGCAATTGTCAGGATCTGGTCTAACCTGAAAAACTAGACAAATATTTGGGGCATTTTGTTTATTTTTTGCCTATCACATTATCTACTTGTATAAGTGGTTCTATTTCATGGCAATACAGTTGTCCCCATGCACATGGTGGGCCCTAATCAGAAGAATAGTGTATAAAAGAAAGTTATACCCAATACTGTAAAAGGCATATGCTTGGAAACAGTCACAACACAGAATAAAACATTAAGTAGTTTGGATGGCTGAATACTTGAGTCCCAAAAGATAAAAGACACATGTTTTCATACCTAATAAGTAAGTATGTCATTTCTACATTTTCAATATGATGATTTCTTTAATTTATGACCTCTATACTGGTGTCTCCTTATTCTTATATTTCTTCCTATCTGAATTCACCCAGCCTTCACTGAGATCCAAACTAATGGGAATGTTTCATTGTTCTAAGCCTGACCTATTTGTTTCCACGGCAGTCCACAAGCCAGCTGTGCTCACAAGCAGTATCTGAAGAATGATGTTGAAATAGACAAAGCAGGCTCTCAGGACGAGTCATGCTAAAGGAAATAACTTTGGGCAATTCTGAAATAGTAGCATAACCATGATATTAGTTGGTTATGATACGCTAATAAATACTACCTGACCCTTCGGGCAATAGAGTGGAATTATTTAAACACATATTCCATACTTTGAGCTCAACTCCATCACCCAAATTAGCACTCTTTGTCCTTGCCTAAATAATTTCCTCTGTGCTTATCAGTGCACTATTTTTTGCTTTGTTTGGGTGTCTTTTGTTTGTTTGCTGGTCTGTTTTTGTTTTAGTTTCTGCTTTTTTTGTTGTTTGGGTGTCTTAATCCAAAATCAAATCATGAGGTATGCTTCAAGGTAATCACACATATCAGATACATATTGAGCTACAAAATGTTTTATATGTTACTCCCCCTTTCAGAGATTTTATGTGGTTTAATTATAATACTAAACACAATAAAAAAATACAAATGGTATATCAGAAACAAACACCCAAAATGACAGAAATACACATTTGTTTCTCTGAGTTTAAAAGAAAAAAAGATAGTAATAAACCCAAGCCATCTTAAGCATTTCACATTGACGTAACAAAATAAAATGAAGCTCAGCTGGATTCATGGTTTTCTGCAATTTCAAACAGTAAGATATAAATCAATAAACTTGCTTTTTTTTTTTTTTTTTGGCTTGCTTGATCTTATTTAGGAAGGTTTTTCTACTATAGATTTTGTTCAAGGGAATAAGGCCAGGTTCCCAGTGTGCAAAAATACAGCCTGACTCTGCAAAGGCTCAATCAGAAACTAAACTTGGAACTGCCCAATGGTAATAAATACAGAATGCCAAGGTAGATAGAGAAAACTGAATAATGGTAAAACAAAAGGTAGGGTGTTCTTGGCACACAGAATTATTTTCTCCCATACCAGAGCCAACTTCTTGTGTATCAGTGAAGACTTTAAAATTTGAACTACTGTAATAAGTTTTAAAAAATGCTGGAAAGTTATAAAATAGAGAAGATAAAACGATAGGTAGGTAAATTCACAAAAACGTGTTATACTGATATCAAATAAATTTTTTGTCATAACTAAAATCTTTCCCAACATTTTAGCATTCTCTTGGATCCAAATATAGACATACATAAATATATATATTTGCACATTTTAGTAAGTGTCTTCAGAATTGTCTTGAAATTCTTGTAAACGACCAACAAGAAACTATAGATTTTCACATTCAATTTTCAATATCACTAGGAATCAGACATTAAAATGTTTTAGAAATGAGGATACCACCACTTAGAACTGGTAAGTTGGTTCTAAAATTTCAAAATTTTCTTTTGATTTCATAATATTAACTGTAACAAAATATACTTTATAAATTTTACCTGATCAGAAATAATTCCAAGATGTAATACTCAACCTCTACTATGTGCACTGAGTAAAGGGTATAAATTAAGTATGGATATAACCTAAGAACAACTCCTGTGGAGAGAAGAGATTTTAAGAAATAACTGGGAACATTATTTAAACATATGTATATTTAGATATTTATGATATACATTATGTATTTGATACTATTTCTTTCATTATGTATTCTGGATAAGGCCATCACTGAAGATAACATAGCAGAGAAATGGAAAGAAGATATATTTTTAGTCACTCAATCAACCAATCTTGGTGTCTATCCTATCTTTAGACTTCCTGTTGGATAAAATCATAAATATCCTTATGGTTTATGACTGCTTGATTTGGATTTCAGTAACTTGAGCTTGAAAATATCATAACTAATGTACGCTATTATATAGAGGTCCAAAGAAAGTAACAGTATAGAATTAGGAGTTAGGAGATGTGTCTGTTTAGTTCAGATAACTATCTTCACTATGTACATTCATTTAACTACAATTTTTCAATCCCAGAAAACCATGTTCAGGGCACTGGAAATACTAACATAAAATATTGCTTTTCCTTAAGAAGTTACTGGGTTTGCATATTAGAGATAGTCAATAAATCACAGAACATTAAAAATCACCTAACCCAGTGATCTGTTTCGCCAATCAGAAAATCTGAGGTCACATAACTAGTGGCAATGCAAAGTAAAAATATGGACTCTCATCTCCCAGAACAGAAATAATGATAGAATCAAATGTTTGAGAATTATCTGGGAAAGAATTTTTTAAATAATGCTTCAAAATCTGGGCTGGATCATGTAAATCATTTCATTCTTCGTGCCACAGTCTTACATCATGTAAAGTAAATACAATAATATTACACTTAAATATTTATTTCTATTCATGCCTTCTGGAATTCTTGATTTTTTTATAATCTATAATAAAAATAGCATTCTTATTACAATCTATAATAAAAAATATTTGCAACTAGACTAAGTTCTGGCCAATAGGATGTAAATGTAAGCATCTCATCTTCT
The DNA here is from genome assembly GCF_963455335.1 of Martes martes. Classification (NCBI taxonomy): domain Eukaryota; kingdom Metazoa; phylum Chordata; class Mammalia; order Carnivora; family Mustelidae; genus Martes; species Martes martes. The sequence goes on from NC_137899.1 coordinate 26,381,112, forward strand.
CTTTTGGAAACTTTCACCAATATATGGCCAAATGTGCCCCTTCTTTCTCTCATCTCTCCTGCTATTTCAAATGTGCACATGTCGACTGAGTCACTAGGATTAGAACCATACGTGGGGATAGAAGAACCAAGAAATGGAGCATTCTGGGTTCTAGATAACTATTATGCTTCTACATCAGACCTGAAAGGCTGTGTGCAAGAGACATCAACCTAAGTCAAAATTACTGGTGTTTCTGGTATTCTCACACAAACAGAACACTAACATCTTTAAGTCAAAAAATATAATATATATAAATATATATTATTATATATGGCATAAGAGTATATATAATAGTTAAAAAATATAAATAGTTAAAATATATATTATATATGTACTATTATATATGATATAATAGTATATATAAATAGAATATATAGTATGTATACTATATATATTATACATAAGTACATATATAGTAGTATATATGATATATAAATACATATACTATAAATATTAGTACAGAATGGTATTGTAGAAAATATGAGGTATATAAATGTTTTGATTATGTAACTATCATTGCCTGAGTCTAATGTTATCTGAATTATGTCACTGGAAATTAACCTGATAACATTTGTTATAATCCTGTGTCTTGTGCTATCTGCTTGGAAACAGGCTGACAAATTACACACATAGACATAAGAAAGAGAGAGAGAGAAAACACTGAAGCCCTTGGATAAAGGCTCCAACGACCACTGCCTTTCTGCACTATAAAGCATTGTGCAGATTATTTAACAACAGGAAAGCTGAACCAGGAAACTCAGTGTTTGGACTTGAATAAAGGATACTGTATTGTTTTAAAGAAAGAATCTTTTCAGAGAAACATACAAACGATCGTTTAATCTATTGTGTTTAACAGAATGTAACTGAATGTTCTTCAAAAACATTATGCACCTTTGTCTTGACCCCAAACTGAGAGTGGATTCTTGGATTCTTGTGAACCAGTGCTTTAGGTTTTGTTATGGAGCTGCCTGCCCAACTCCTATTAGCTATACTCTAAACTCACAATTGCAGAACTCCAATATGGGAATTATTACATAAAAGTGTTATTCTAATAATTTGGTTGACTGAACACTTTCCAAAAATAATTGCACAGATTAGATCAAAAACTCATGTTCTGGACTAACTCAAACTCTCCTTCCGATCTTCCACCTCTCTTCTCCTTACTCCCCTTTTTCCTCCTCATTCACTTCCTCGGCATCTTCATGGAAGAAATTCTCAGATCTACATAGAAGATTAACACTGTAATAAACAAGTGAGATAAAGCAAAGATAAAAAATCATTTTCTAGCTCTCAGAAATTATGAAACTCAGAAGGTTCTCATTTTCCCATAGCTTCCAACTCCTGCCTCTTGAGTTCAATGGAAGACACTGGTTATTTATCTGCTAAAGTGTAGTGTTTTAAAAAATTACTGCATATATAACTAGGATTGTCCAAGAAAATTGGGCATTTCTATTCTTTCTCCATAAATTTGTCAAACTAACCAGGGATGCACAATGTCAGAGTTGAACTCTTCACACTTTGGTTCTGAAACCAGTTCTCCTTAGAATTTACTCTTTTTAAAGAAATTATTATTGAACTACAGACTCATACATTATGGGAAATCCTAGTCTATGTTAATGATATCTTAAGTTGCAAATACAATAAATCTATTCTCCCCTCTCTCTTGATTAGAAATGCCTTCCCATCTTCTCCACTTCTCAGATTACATAATTGTGTTCTTAAGCATTTTTGAAAATTGGTCACTTCTGTCTGAATACATGAATGGTTCTACAGTTAGTTTTAATACCAAAATAAATAAATAAATAAGTATTTTACTTCCACCAAACTTCACTATCTTATCATTGGAAGGTTTTATTATGGAAACATTTAAAAATAATTTTTTTAAAGATTTTATTTATTTATTTGATAGAGAGCAAGAGAGAATGGAAGAGAGAGCAGGAAGAGGCAGGAGAGTCAGAGGGAGAAGTAGACTCCCTGCTGAGTAGGGGGTCCACTGTGGGACTCGATCCTGGGACTTCAGGATCATGACCTGAGCCGAAGGTAGTCACTCAACCAACTAAGCCACCCAGGTTCCCAAAACATAAAATATTAGTATGGTCTCTTATCCAACAGAAATGTATTACATACAATATAGAATGAAAATTAGCAGTCTGAGGACACAAAAATTCATTCCTGTCTTGAAAAAGATAACTTCTTCATTCGATAAATACTGAGCACCTACTCTGTGAGGGAAATAATGAATGGGACTATAAAAATATTTAAGTTTGAATCCCCAAACCTAAGAATTCTATGGAATGATAGGTAGGTGATATGCATATAAATAATGCTTTTGCAAGGTAGTTTATAAGTGTCCTGAGAGTGAGGTAAATAAGAATGGAGATAAAACTACTTCTAATTAAAGCAATCAAATAATTATTCAAGAAGGAGGTGATATTAGAGCCAGGCAGAACAATATTCTTGGCTGAGGAAAGAACAAAAAGATGGAGATAAAATGAGCATGCCTGAGATGCAGTGTATATATAGGATGATGGTATCAAATACATATAGAAGGTTGTGAAGTAGGAAGTTTGGAATGTCAGGTAAAGCATTTAGAGTTTATTCAATAGGGGAGAAAAAAAACTGGTAGTCATTTGCTGTATGGGTAAGGCATGGGAAAGACTGTCAGCAGGAAACCAGATTAGAAGCTATTGTATTACAGACATTAGAAATAAAGGGACACATATAGAATGTTAACAGAAGAAAAAGAAAGCAAGAACAAGGATAAGAAATATTTCCAAGACCTAACTAACAGAATTAAACAAATTAAGGAGTCTGAGAAAAGAGAAGGGATGGCATAGATTTCCATGTTTCCAGTTCAGGTGACCCAGGGATCAATGGCACCATTGGAAGAAACTGGAAAATCAGGAGGTTTAGCTTACTAAAATGGAAATAAGTTGACTTGTAGATTTTTTAAAGAAAGAAGCAGAGCATACATGTAGAAAGATACAGAGAGCAATTAGAAAAGATGGAACTGGGTCTAGTCAGAGAAGACTGGATGAAAATTTGGCATTTGCCAGATTTAAAATTAGGTCTGTATAAATTCAGTAAACAAAAATAGGCAGAGAAGTCTGCCTTTACTATTCATAAAGAAATATTTTCTTCAGAGGAAAATATAATAATCTGAATATCTGTAGAAATAAATATTTAAGATTAAAATGAAGTAGTACTTGTATAAACCATTCCATCTTGAAGCCATTCCACTTCAAATACATTACAGTCCTGTAACAATGGCTTGCACTCTCGGTGACTACTGCCAAGATACCATCTTGCCATAGTGGTATTTACTTGGCTGGATCAAATGATTTAGAATATCATTATTTATGAACAGCCTGTCCTATCCTTATTCTTGATGGGTTATAAATATACAAGAAGGATAAAGAATGACTAGATTTATCAAATGTCAAATTTTAAAATTCATAATTGTTATAATCATCACCATCTTCATGTTTCTTCTTCATCAAGGAATGATCAGTAAAATCTTCAGAAGTTGAGTGTTCAGCAAATGAACAGGTAACTGAAAATACATCTGTACTGCATCTTTTTGTTGAGTTATATTTAATGCCAAATCAGTTAATATCCCACTGAAAATGTATAACTGCCATTGTTCCTATTTGTTGAAGGCATGTCCTATGGGCACGTATTGCATGGAGCACTGGGTGTGGTGTATAAACAATGAATTTTGGAACACTGAAAAGAAATAAAATAAATGAAAAAAAAATAATGATATGTAGCCCTTACTGTTCGCTGGGCATTAAAGAGTTTTATATAAAAGCTCATTTAATTCTTCCAAGCAACAATAACAAAAAGCCTACTTTTAAGAGCACAAAAACATCCAGTTTTCTGTATTTTCCAAAGTTAAATATTTAGATAGCATTTAGGGTATGTTTTATATAAAGACTTTATAAATATGCCTTGATTATCAATTATGAAAACAGTAGTAAAAGTAGACTATGTGTAGCTTCATAAGAGAAATGACCTTTATACAAGTTATTTTTTTATGTAAGTTCTTTATATACTCTGCACATTTATGTAAATATCCCTGACACCAAATCCAGAGCTGCAATACTTCATAAATTAAGGATATATTTTTCCATTCACCAAAGTACTTCCCTACCTTTTATGAAAAAATGTTATTCAACAGAACAGCTTTCAATCTATTTCATTTTGTTTGAATTAAATCAAATTGTTTCAATATATAATAAATCTTGAATATAAATGTTGTTCTGTAAGCCTCATTGACAAGTCAATAAATTAAAAAAGCAACATTTTGATTTCTCTGTATTTCTTAGCAAAATTTACAAGGCTGCTAGAAAAAAATTTCTCCTCCCTATCTTCTATAGAGTTTTGTGTTCTTTTTTGGAAATTAGCAACAAAAGTAAAATATAAATTGAAAAAAACAACTTGTTGCAAAAGCTTATTAGAGAATTTAGTATTTTTCATATATGTTAGAATTCTTTATATTAGAATTGACTTTTCTCTAATAATAACAATAATAAAATAATCTCATTGAATAGGGTCAAAAGTCTATCAATGAAATCAGAATCCTAGAGGAGAACATAGACAGTCACCTCTTTGATATCAGCCACAGCAATTTCTTTCAAGACATGTCTCCAAAGGCAAAGGAAACAAAAGCGAAAATGAACTTTTGGGACTTCATCAAGATCAAAAGCTTCTACACAGCAAAGGAAATAGTCAACAAAACAAAGAGGCAACCCACGGAATGGGAGAAGATATTTGCAAATGACAGTACAGACAGAAGGTTGATATCCAGGATCTATAAAGAACTTCTCAAACTCAACACACACAAAACAGATAATCATGTCAAAAAATGAGCAGAGGACATGAACAGACACTTCTCCAATGAAGACATACAAATGGCTATCAGACACATAAAAAAATGTTCATCATCACTAGCCATCAGGGGAGATTCAAATTAAAACCACATTGAGGGGCGCCTGGGTGGCTCAGTGGGTTAAAGCCTCTGCCTTCGGCTCAGGTCATGATCCCAGGGTCCTGGAATCCAGCCCCGAGTCGGGCTCTCTGCTCAGTGGGGAGCCTGCTTCCTCCTCTCTCTCTGCCTGCTTCTCTGCCTACTTGTGATCTCCGTCTGTCAAATAATCTTAAAAAAAAAATCTTAAATCTTAAAACAAAAAAAAAAAAACCACATTGAGATACCACCTTACACCAGTTAGAATGGCCAAAATTAGCAAGACAGGAAAACAATGTGTGTTGGAGAGGATGTGGAGAAAGGGGAACCCTCTTACACTGTTGGTGGGAATGCAAGCTGGTGCAGCCACTTTGGAGAACAGTGTGGAGATTCCTTAAGAAATTAAAAATAGAGCTTCCCTACGACCCTGCAATTGCACTACTGGGTATTTACCCCAAAGATACAGATGTAGTGAAAAGAAGGGCCATCTGTACCCCAATGTTTATAGCAGCAATCAGAAAGGATCATCCATCAGAAAGGATGAATACCCAACTTTTGTAGCAACATGGATGGGCCTGGAAGAGATTATGCTGAGTGAAATAAGTCAAGCAGAGAGAGTCAATTATCATATGGTTTCACTTATTTGTGGAGCATAACAAATAACATGGAGGACATGGGGAGATGGAGAGGAGAAGGGAGTTGAGGGAAATTGGAAGAGGAGATGAACCATGAGAGACTATGGACTCTGAAAAACAACCTGAGGGTTTTGAAGGGGCGGGGAGTGGGAGGTTGGGGGAGCCAGGTGGTGGGTATTAGGGAGGGCACATATTGCATGGAGCAATGGGTGTAGTGCATAAACAATGAATCCTGTTACGCTGAAAAGAAATTTTTTTTAAAAATGTCAAAAAAAAAAAAAAGTCTATCAATGAAGACAATTCAGCAGTTGGCCTTAATGGCTATTTTCCAGTTTAATAATTTTGTTTTGTTTTTGTTTTTTGTTTTCTTTCAAGTTTAATGATTTTTTTTTTTTTAAATAGAGGTTATAGGGTGCCTGAGTGACTCAGCCAGTTAAGTGTCTGCCTTGGGCTCAGGTCATGATCCCAGGGTCTTGGGATTGAGTTGAGCATGCACTCCCTGCTCAGCAGGTAACCTGCTTCTCCCTCTCCCTCATGCCCGCTGCTGTGCCTACTTGTGATCGCTTTCTCTCTTTGTCAAATAAATAAATAAAATCTTTAAGTAATTAAATAAATAAATAGGGGTTATAACTTAAAACAAAAATGCCATCCTTGGCAAAAAATGGCAAAAATGCCTTGTAAAATCTTTAAAAAATGAAGGCTTTAGATAATAAAACAGTGTTTCTATCAATGAACACTTCAGAAAATTTTTAAAATGTATTTTGTTTTTAAGCTAAATGAATTCAAAATAAAAGAAAATAATTTTCTAAAAAGGCAACCATGGTATTTATTGCAAAGAATGCATGTGTACTTGACATAAATTATTAGTTAATAAATAGGAAATTTTTAGGTTTAATTTCTTAAATATTATATTTAAAGTGCTTAAATACAATACTAAATATAATACTGGATCAATAATTCAGTATTCTGCATTTAGTCATTCCTCTACCTCGTAGTGGTAAAATAAGGCTTTGTAGAATTTTTAGTTAGCCTTGGCAATCAGCATTATATGGAAACAAATGACAAAGAAGCACCTGCACAAAGCATCTAATTTGATGCCTTTATTGACTTTATTCTCCCCTCCTGCTGAATTCACAAATTTATATAAAAGCTTCAGAGCAAATTTATTAGAATGAGCCAAATTCTCAGGGTTCTTATTAAATCCCTTGTGTCCTTGAGAATAAAGAAAAAACTGTGTGTGGGGTGTGTGTGTGTGTGTGTGTGTGTGTGTGTGTGTGTGTTTGTCATAAAGTTATTAAAGAAACACAGAGGAAAAAAGCGACCTGTGTGAACAAGTTTCTTGACTCCTACCCAACTGTCAGTTCCACAACCTCATTATACAACTTTCTGGAACCCCAGACATGAATGACAAGAAAAGTACCCAACAGCCTCCAAAAACAACCGAGTACGCAATTGGGAATCTAACTATAAATATTGTCTATATTGTATGCAGTGACACACATGTGCTATAACCTCTACTTCTTTACATATTACATGGGCAAGGAATATCACAGAACTCAACAAATACAAGTCCATCTTCACTCCAGCTTCACTAATAGAAAAGGACAATGGCCCAATCCATCCGAGGCAAGAAAGAGGCATCTTCCATACTATGTCATAGTACTAAACTGTGCCCTGCACATACTTGGGCTTATGTCTGCAACACCAAGGAAGACCAAAATCAATATTAAATTGCTAACTCCAAATATTTAATAAATGGTTTCTGCAGTTAAATAAAGACTGATAAGCTTGAATGTTAGCTTGAGGGAATAGCCTATTCTTTTCTTTCCCTTTCTATATTTGCTTTTGCCAAACTTCACTCAGGCTGGAAATAATCATAATAATTGGAACCAGCAGAAGGAAATAGCTGATGCTGCTAGGCAAGATGAAATAAATCTGCAACTCAAGTAATGCTAAATATAAGCTCCACATGAGCATAATAGAACGAAACACCTGAGATAAGACGATTCTTTGGAGCCAAATCTCCAAGTTTACATTTTACAAGTAGATACATTTTAGAAATGCAGTATTTATAATGTATCTGGATAGTACTGAGAGTAAACAAATAGCAGATTTATGTCACTACAGCATACAACTAACAATTTCCTAGGGGGAAGAAAGAAGACAAATAAGAAATGTTTGATTTCTGAGGAAAAAAAATATTCACATGAAGTGTTAATGTAATACACTTCCAAGTTTGCAAAATAATATTTGTTTAAAAAATTCAGAAAGCATAAAAACCTGTTAAGGGAATTTTAAATTCTTTGTCATTTGTAGAATTTGATCCTCCTTGTCTTTTAACACAGTTATTGTAGTATTTTTATGGCTGCCAATGGTGTATGCTATGCAATACTGAGACAGCCAAGTAAGAAATATTATAACACTTTTAAGATGCTTATGATTTCAGCACAAAAATCAGCAATTAACTTTGAAGTGTTTGAATCATTCTAAGATGAGAAAAAGGAAAAGAAATGAATGCCATTTCTTTTTTTTTTTTTTAATATTTTATTTATTTGACAGACAGAGATCACAAGCAGGTAGAGAGGCAGGCAGAGAGAGGGGGGGAAGCAGGCTCCCTGCAGAGCAGAGAGCCCAATGCGGGGGCTCAATCCCAGGGCCCTGGGATCATGACCTGAGCTGAAGGCAGAGGCTTTAACCCACTGAGCCACCCAGGCGCCCCGTGAATGCCATTTCTATCAGAAATTTTGAAGCTTTGAAAAGGGAAACAACTAGCAAAGTGACACATTTGGGTATTACAACAGTCTGCTCTGCAGTTTGGGGCACCATCTAGGGGATTGGTTCATTAATCCTCAGACTCTGCCCTACTCTGTTTTAGCAATATAGTAAAGTGGATAAAAGTTAGGCAGCCATTTAGGACTAAGTGACCTTGGACAAGCTGAGCGACCTTGGACAAATAATGAAACTATGCTTCAGTTTCCTCATATTTAACTGGGATGATAAATATCACTTTTCCTCATAGAGTTAATGTGAGCCTTAAATGAATATAATCAGGTGTGAAGTAGGACTCTTCTTGTTACCTGGAAAATAGCTAAATCTTCAAAGCCAAGGACAATGAAAAATAAGTTATTTGTCATATCCATGGTAAAACCTGTCCAAAGACCATCACTCCCAGTAGCCCAGATGAGAAGACTAAATATTTGAAAAGAGATCCACAAAAAACGAATCCTTGCAGGGCATTTTAGTGAACAATAAAGTGTCACCTCAATTCCCTCTTAAACTGTGCTGCATTCAAGGGAGTGGTCACTCCCAAGGATCACTCCCAGGTTGGTTGCCTGTTGAATTCTTGAAACAGTCCTAGTTTCTTCTCATACTACTACCACCCAGAAGCAAAGTGTGAGAGAGTTCTTGGAACAACTTGAAAGTTTTTCCTGAGCCTGAGGGTATTCATAAAGATAGGGATCTATGCCTGCCTCTGGTCAGAGAATTCTAAAGGTAGGAGCTTGGGTGGAGCTACCCATGATACCTGAACAAAAAGCGAAATGGTTGCATTTCTGCAACTGGATGGGTCAAGGATGCTTAAGTTTTCCATGGCAAATTAGACACTTTAGCAGAAAGGCAGTGAAAGCTCTCTAGAAAGGATCCTGCTCAAGAGGGCTGCCTGCAGGGTCAAGGGGACAGCAACAGAAAGAACTTGGAGGTATAGTGCAGTGGGCAGGAGCTGGAAGCAGAATCCCAAGTGATCAGGTTTAGAGCCTCTGTCAGGACATGCTGTAATCAACATGGTGGGGTATGCAAAAGGTGATGAGCAAGCAAGTCCATGTTTGGAAAACATACAAATGTTATCCATAACAGAACCAGCATCTGGATGCCTGACATAACAGAGGGCACATATGGGCAGATTTAAAAGAACTAAAGAAATGGGCCTTTGTTCCTTCATTCATGTTCTTCTCCTCCTCCTCCCTTGCCCTGACCTCTGAGGAGACAAGAGTAGGCGGGGACCAGGACAGGTGGAGCAAACAAAACAATGAAACAGACAGTACTAACCTCTCTCATTATTGGTTTTCAGAGTTCCTGATCAAGACTGAGCTCAAGAGATAGGGGAACCTTTCACAGGGGTGCAAGGTTTAAAATTTGTATTGCAAACAGACTACATTTGCTTTTTTACCTGAAAATTAGACTATTCTGATACATTAAAGTAAAAAAACAGCCATGAGGTGGGGCAGTGAGGTCATGGTAAAGCAGGGGTAAGTAAAAAAATAGTAATAATTATTTCTTGTTTGTATCCTTTCAGCCCAAGCTGTTTAATAAGCCACTCACATGACACAGTGTACACGACTGGAATGTTGTAAGCTGCCACTACAACCTGGCTGCTTTTATTATTAATACTGAATTTTTTTTTAATTAAATTCGGCAATGTTTACATTGCTGGGCTAAGTCAGACATGAACTTTTAGGTTCGACATTAATAACTTCAGGAAGGGCCACATAAATATTTAAATTTAAAAAATAAGAAAATTAGTTGATTTACCTATCGACCAAATACATCAAAATAGCAAGTGGGACAAAGAAAAGGAAAAAATAAATATTTTTAGTACAAAAAGTGTACTGTGTTTTTTCTTGACTGAATGAGCTCTTATACCTGATTACTCAGACAATTTAAAGATATTTTTAAAAGGATGGCATATGATACCATTTTATGACTAATTTACTACAAACTACTTAATCTACCACCTCTACATTTTCCTTAGTTCGCAAATAGAGTAATTTTCTCTCCTAAATCATCCTGAAACAATTCTCATCCTAGATGAAAACCTTTGGAGCAAAAGAGCCCATTTAATTCTACCAATAAAGACAATCTCTTATTCTAACTAAACTTCTAAGCTGCCTTTTGATACTGGAGGTCTGGGGCAATGTCATTCTGTCTCAGTCATTAGCAGCTAGACTCTCTTAGATTTTGATGGGTAATGGACTCAGCAACCTGGTTTTCTACAGGGCTCATATTATTTTGAATCAGACAAGCACAGGTTACACACTGCCAAACCATTTAACATATAACTTTTAAATTAAACAAAAACAGATTCCTTTCACAACAGTTTCAGTGTAAGTATGAAATGTTACTCAATAAAGTAGGAACATTTTGTAATTTAGATTAATTATGAGCAAGAATGTATTTCAGAACAAAATAGAGCATATTTTGTGGGAAAAAATAACACTTTAAACGAAGTGAGTCTCATAAAGGATGAGGTAGGTAATGATCACACTGCCAAAAACCTACCACGACATAATACAGAGCACTGTAAGTATAGTCAAAAGAAAATATTTAAAATGTTTTAAAACATTTTTCAAGTATATAGCTATAAGCTTAAATGGATGTACTTACAATGGTTGTTAATTACAGGTAGAGTGTCCTAATGTATATGATGGTTAAATTTACACATCAACTTGACTGGACCACAAGGTGCTCAGATATTTGGTCAAATATTATTTTGGCTGTGTTTGTGAGGGTATTTTTGGATTAGATTAACATCCAAAGCACTGGAATAAATAAAGCCTACTGCCCTCCATAATGCAGGTGGGCTTCTTAAGGGGAGAATCCTTTTGCCTGAGTGCCTTTCAGATGGCACATTAGATTTTCCCTGCCTTTGGATTTGAACTGAAAATTTGGCTCTTTTTGGGTCTCAGGCTGCTGGCCTCCAGAAGAATTACGCTACCCACTCTCCTGGGTCATCAGTTAGCTGACTTTCTGGATATATTTTGAATTGTCGGTCTTCATAATCACATCAGCCAACTCCTTATAATCAATCAAGCAAACAATCAATCAATCTCTCTCTCTCTCTATATATATATATATGTATATATACACACACACATGTACATATGTATATATCTTACTGGTTCTATTTCTCTGGAGAATCCTAATACAATATGTTTCAAATAAATCAAGTATCACAGGGCAAGAAGATATTTATCATTCATTCATTCAACAAATGTTTCCTAAATGTTCTGCATATTTTCAGGCATCATTCCAGGTACTAAGGACATAAATATGAATTAAATACTATCCCTACCTTTGATGATTTCCAAGTTTAGTGCAAGTAACATATTTGACAACTTTATTGGAAAACCATGATTAAAAATAAAAATCAGCAAACATTTTGTTTGATATTAAGAATTAGAAAAATCTGGATCTAATTTTCATATACCAACTCTGGATAAAATAACTGAACTTTGAGATGTTGGGCTATATATACCATTCTATTAATTAACAAAATTATATAAAGTTACACAGTTATACAATTATATACAGTTCAAAGTATTTCATACTTCATTTCTGGGACCTTTAGCTAAAGAAGCTACCTACAAGAAAGAAGATAAAATTTTGAGCCTTCAAAAAGATATATATTCCAACCATTGCCATATGGAAACATTTGAATAATGTTACATGTCAAAGGAAGGTAATTTATTACAAATATAGTTTCAATGAAGAATTCCTAGTATAATTTAAAGAAGGGTTTGCAGTTTGAGGATTTACTCCCAATATAGCCTAGAATATCACAGCAAGGGTCAAAGAGTTTGATCTCAAAATAGCACCATAGAATAAAAAAATGAGGCATTGTTTAGTTTCTGTGATCTTTGATTTAAGACTAAAAACATACAGCAGATAAAGACAGCGCTGTTGAAGACAGAGTTCTCACTATTATTGTTTGTATTTGGCTTGTTAATGAAATAAAACATTATATTTAGTGCTTAACACTGATATATTAACATTAACAATCTGTGATGATAATTATCTCCAATATGATTCATATTATAAAGAACCCAATGTAAGAGTATATTTGTACATTATTAAAGATCTATGTCCCTCCCACCCGCCAAGGTAAAAGCACTAGTAAAGAAGACTGTATGTGCAGGCCTGTTGAAATACAGGCATTCCTCAAATTCCTATTCTTGGTCCCTTCTCACTCAAGGCTCTTCTTTTTTTAAAAAATATTTTATTTACTTATTTGAGAGAGAGATAGTGACAGAGATAGTGAGAGAGAGCACAAGCAGGGAGGAGAGGGAGAAGCAGGCTCCCTGACCTGAGCCGAAGGCAGACACGTAACCAACTAAGCTACCCGGGTACCCCTACTCAAGGCTCTCCTAAGGGCACTGTAGCTCCTGGAAGGGACACTGGTACCAGTGTAAAAACAATGTCACTCAATTCTCCAATCTGTAGTTCCAACAATTCTGTGAGCTCTAGACATATGTGACCAACAACCTTAACACCACAGACATACCATCTGCCTGCAGGCACCTCAAACACATTACATTCCCAGACACTCAATATTTTCCCCTCACTCTGTTCTTTACATAATATCAATTGGAGCAAAATTAAATAAATAAAATAAACAAATAAAATCTACTAAAAATAAAAAATGGGCCATTTTATAATTTAATTCTGTTAACTCACGATCTCTAGCCCTGATGCCTAGTCTAAATTGTTTTAAGTAAAATATCAGCATTAAATATCTCATGAATATAATCGTATTACTCCTTCACTAAGAGCCAAAATATACTGAGAGTAGCATGCTGCTTCTTCTGTACTTGTCGAAGAGAGCAATTTTTAATTTCTAGAACAGCCTGAAACCACTTCCCCTGCAGATTAAATTTTAATCTCTGTAGTTAATGGCATCTTCATCCACTCCACACAGCTATCCCAAGTAAGAAACCTCAGAATTATCTTTGACTACTACCTCTCCTCACCACTACCTCCCATTCAATTGGATAGAAATTCTCATTTTGCCACCTCTAAAATATGTCTCAAGTTTATGTCCCTTCATTTCCACTACTGATATCAGACCTTAGGACCTGCTGCTTCTTCTCCACTCAATACATATCTCAAACCAAATTTCCTTCCTGCCCCACCTCAGAAAAAAAAACAACTCAAAACACACACAAAAAAGCAAGCACTTTGATAATGCTTCTTCCTTGTTCAAACACCTTTAGTGGTTTTACTAAAACAACTTTTTACTAAAACCACTATTACTATAGTGGTTTTACTATTCTCACCTAGAGAATAATGTCCAAACTCTTTAGGTTTAGGTTTGAGGCCTTTCCTGATACGACTCCAAGTTTCCTTCCTGCAATAATTCTCAGTTGCCACTAGGGGTACTCAGGTACCCCTTTCTCTGGCCTTTTGTTCTCAGCACCATCTCTTACCTTTGGCCAGGCTCTTGTCTCTGCTTTCTCCACCTACCCTCCTGAATTCGCACTCATACTTCAGGGCCAGTGTCAAAGATCCCTTATGCTGTGAAGCATGCCTGTCCCCTACTCCCAGTCATCTTCCATCTCTAAATAGTAACACTTCCAACTTAACTGCACTAGAAGTTTTATAAAATATTTCCTCATGCACTATCCTCTCTCTCTCTCTCTTTTTTTTTTTTTTTTTTTAGATTTTATTTCTTTATTTGAGAGGCAATGTGTGTGAGCCTGAGAGCGCAAGTATGGGGGTGGGAGAGGGAGGGTCAGAGAGACAGAAGCAGGCTCCCTTCTGAGCAAAGAGATCTATGAGGGGATTGATGCCACCCTGGGATCATGACCTGAGCCAAAGGCAGACCCGTTCACCAACTGAGCCATGCAGGTACCCATTATCTTCTTTGATTCTAACAACCCTATATAACATATGAGGAAACTGAGTCTTACAGGAACTTAACCCCCCATAATGAAGGGAAAGCAATGAACTTGCGACTGGAATCCAATTCAGTCCTCATACTCCAAGATCCACCCTCTTTATATATTATACTCTCCTGCTTCTTCTGTGCCCTCCTAAGTGCTATAAAAGCAGGATGTTTATTTCTGTACCATTCCACTAAAACTCAGTGTTTTAAGGTTAGCTTTGTATGTAATTGCCTCTCCTTTTATTCCATATGCTTGGAGGGTAGGGTCTGACTCTTGTTATTTTAAAGCCAGGACGTAGCTTTAGCATGACACAAAACAAAAATATAATTAATGACAATTTATTCAATTAATAAGTTAAAGGATCTTAATTTGCTAGAAGATTTTTATAATGATGGAATAAAATATATTTGTGGGACAAAAACAGAAATTCCATCATAACACACACACACACACACACACACACGCCCCTACCCCTCTTAACCATGCATGCCCTAGAAAGAAACCACCTGTCACCCTTTACTTCTGTGCAAGCTTCTTGAAGGAGCAGGATGTACACGCTGTTCACTCTTCAGTCCTATGACACCTGGCTCTCCTGCAACAACCACTCCACTGAATGATACTAAACAAATGCGACCTCCATGTTTGCCAAATACAATGGAACCATCATAGACGTCCTCTTTCAACCACTTCTGATGTGTCTGGCAGGGTTGAGCTCTCACTCAGTGTTAAGGCAGCCCTGATAACAGTCTTAGGTTCTTTCCTGGGATCCCTTGACTTCCATAACATAGATGCCACAACATTTCTTTTGTCTTTTAGTCTTTACATTCTTCTGCTGGATAATCTCCTGTTCCCTAATCTAAACATTTATCCCCAAGCTCTCTCCTGAATTTAAGGCTGTAATAGATGCCTATTCTTTCCAGGTACCTCAGGTTAAATAGAGCCCAAATGGAATTACCTTCCACCACATCTACTCTTTGCCTCAAAGTGACTGACACCCCTTGACAGAAACCAGAAAACCAAGCAAGACTCCTCACTCTTTATCCCTATCCAACAGATATACTGACATTTTATCATCTATACATATTTCTTGACCCAGCTCCCCTCTTTCCCATCCCTACCTTTATTGTTATGGTTCAAGACCTTAAAACCTCTCCTCTGGATAAGTCTGTAGCCTCCTAAATGGTCTTCCTGTCTGTATCTTCAACCTCCTTTAATTAGGTCTCTGTGGTCCATGAAGTACTGCCTACATTTTTTCTCGCTGGGAAAACAGTGGACAAATATAACCTTGTCAATCCCGTTCTTAAAACCTTTCAAATACGGAGAAGCAAACTAGCATAGGGGTTAACAGCACTGACTAGGTTTGAATCCCAGCTCTGCTAATTATTATGTGGCCTTGTGTGAGTTTCTTAATCACTCACCCCAGGCTCCAGTTTTCTTATCAGCAAGTGGACTTAATGATAGTACCTACCTGGTAGAATAATCTGAGCATTAAACTAAATAACATTTACCTAAACTGTTTAGAACTCTGCCTGACCTATAATAAACACTGCACAAATGTCTGATCTCAATAATAATAATAATATCCAGTGGCTCAACATTCAGTTCTATATGATGGTTTGGCCCACATCTAATCCCCCAAGGTCACTTATTACTATGGTATACATTACATTTCAGACTTTGGTGCTTAGAACCTCTTTATCACTCTCCTTGAAACTCTTAATATCATTGCCTCCCCGCTTTTTCTCTAGAATAGAATATATTATTACATATAATTTTGAGGCTATACTCCAGGCCCTGAGCTACACATATTATAGGCCTTATAACATTTACTCCTCACGACATCTTTATAAAGTAGGTTCTGCAATAATACCTATTTTGCAAAGGATGGACCTGATGTACAAAAATGTAAAACAATTTGTTCAATTTACATCTAGTACAGGGTAAAACTGTAACTGGAATCCACACCTGTTTGTCTCCAAATCTCCATGCTCCTAACTGGTATACTGCAGTGAAATTCCTGAAGTGGAAACAAGAGTCAGACATCTTTCTCTGGTCATTATCTAGCACACTGCTCAAAACACAACATTAAAAATATACACATACACAGTTCATGTAGCCCCTTGAACTGTGTATGATATGAAATACTAAGAACTCATAACCCATAGCTGTAATTTTTCTCTAAAATATTTTGTTTTCTCATTTTCTATTCTCTTTACATCATGGAAGGTATATTTAAAGATGAAAGAAACTTCTTAACTCATATTACACAGGTATACAATAGGATGTTACTACTTGAGGGTGTGGATGATATCTTAATGAAGGGTTGTTCATCTTTTTATCACCATTTTCTAGTTCAGTGTTTGCTAGAGAATAAGTTACCAATAAATGTTTGTTGAATAATAAGTAAATGAATTCTAGTCCTGGAAAAATGGAGTTGGAACATTTTGGGTGAGTCAGTTTATAATTATATACACTCCTGGATCAATGGCACAGACATTTGTAAACACGCCATAATTCAAAAAATATTCCAAGTTGGTTTTGGCATGCATTGTGAGTGTATTTCTGTAGCTGATTTCCTTTCTTGATTATGCTCTATTTTGGATAATGTTAAAATGAATTTGTGTTCTGACATATTTTACTTCAGAATGGTTAAAATTTTCTGGAATTTAAAACAGAGTCCAACCAGAGCAAAATTGAATGAGGTAATTGAAGGCTTACCTAGCATTTGACTGAGGTTACCTAACAGGAAAATACATCTTGGTTTATTCTTCAAATAGATTTCTCTTTTCAAAAGATCTTCACCATTGCTCCTCAAAACAATAATATAGGAATGAAATATCTATTTTCATACCATTGTACTATTTTATACCATTTATATCAATCAGAAGATTTTGGCTGCAACATAACAGAAAACCCGATTTAAATGGCTTAAAACATCTTATGTACTCTTACCTCAATAACAAGAAGCCCTAAGATAGGGCTGGTTCTGGGTTCATTATTTTAGCAGTTTATCGGGGAGCCAGAAGCTTTTTATCACTCTGTTCTGCCAATCTCCATTTTTTGGGTAGCTCTCCACATGAACACAAGATGGTTATAGTTGCTCCAGACATCACCTCCATATGCAGAAAGTTTCACAGATGAGTAAGTGAATAGCTCTATTCTGGATCTTATTTTGAGAACTAAGAAATTTCTCAGAAAGTCCCCAAGGGGACTCACCTTACTTTTCATTACTTAGAACTGGGTTATAAGCCATTTCCTAAAACAATCACTGGCAAAGAGATGAAATTACCATGCTTGGTTTACACTAGCCTAAGTTCATCCCCTTGGGATGAGGCCAACCTAATATGAAACACATGGCATAGCACCACATAAACATGTGGATGCTTGAATAAAACTGTCATTCTGTTAGTAAGGAGGGATGCAGGAGGAGAAGAAATGCATTCTGGTAGAAAACCAACAATGTCTCCCCAATAACTTTGTGACTTTCTAAAGTCTGAAAGCATATTCAGCTGAAGCAAAAGCATCTCCTTAGTCAATGCTAAGAGTCAATTTCCCCAAAGATAAAGGATATCATGATGTTCTTTGCACTATACAATGAAGACTTTCCAATTATTTTTAAAAGGGAAAGGGAGGATGAGAATATTTTTTTAAAAAAAGCATTTTCTTGATTCATTGAAGTAGTTTAGCATATTTTGTGGGCTATCAACAATATCATTAATTTAATATAGTTTTTCTAAAATTTTCATAGTATATGCGTACTTAATAGATTCACATACAGTATCACTCTGCAATAGATTAACTGGACATAAAGAAAATCTTTAAATTTAACACATCAGTGTAATTCAAAATATTATATTCTCCATTTCATAACAAAATCTCTTAGGATTCATGCTAACTAAACTAAGGTTTTCTTGACATCTTTAATTTAAAGCAATACCTGTGCATGTATTTTACCTAAACACTTATAAGTTAGGCATCATTTAATTTATTTTTAAATGAGTACTTCATCAGAATTGTAATATACCTGTGAAGTGTATAAACCTGGCGATTCACAGATCTGTACCCCTGGGGCTAATAATACATTATATGTTAATAAAAAAATTTAAAAAAAAAGAATTGTAATATACCTTATATCCATAGCATGTTGGATCCAGTCTTCTCACCTTACTCTGAGACATTTAAATCCATGAAAATTAAAACCACTCTGTAAATATGTTATCATGTTGATGAATAAGCATGCCCACTGTCCCGGCTCTATCTTTTGTCACCTTAACATTTGAGTATTATCCTAGGCATTATATAGTCCACCAGCCATTTGGCCATGCAAACAAAAATAGTAAAATTCCACAGGACGCTAGAGTGGCTCAGTCAGCTAAGCATCTGCCTACAGCTCAGGTCATCGTCTAAGGATCCTGGGATCCATCAGGCTCCCTGTTCAGCTGGGAGTCTCGTTCTCTCTCTTGCTCTCCCTCTGTGGTTTCCCTCTTTCCCTCTCTCTCTCAAATAAATAAATAATTTTTTTTAAATTTAAAAAAAATAAAATAAAAAAATTTTTTAAAGATTCTATTTATTTGGCAGAGAGAGAGAGATCACAAGTAGGCAGAGAGGCAGGCAGAGAGAAAGAGGGGGAAGCAGGCTCCCCGCTGAGCAGAGAGCCCGATGTGGGGCTTGATCCCAGGACCCTGAGACCATGACCTGAGCTGAAGGCAGAGGCTTTAACTCACTGAGCCACCCAGGCGCCCCTAAAGTAAATTTTTAAAAATCAAATTCCAAACTATTAAAATCTGACTTCTCATTTTCACTTCTTAAGGACAAATATATATGAAATTTAGAAATCATCTGGGTACTTAATTTCATTATGTCTTTATGGTCTCCCACTGTCAGAGCTAATAAAGGTTAAAAATACCAGTCACAGCTGAAAATTAATGGGTGGCTATGCAAGCTTTTCAGCTAGGTTTATCATACATGGAATAATTTTATATAACTCTTTCCCTAAAATAAGACTATATCCTCACATTCATAAATATCTTTCTGGGACTACTGATTTAAAAACTGGCGTTAAACCTTAGTGTTTGAAAAATGTGTGTGAACACCTACATGCACGTGTGTATGTGTGTAATCCCCATACATACAAAGACACAAAATAAATCTGCAGTTCACTAGAGTGATCTCCCACACTAAAGAAATGCAGAGGCACTTTCAACTAAAGAGGAAAAGGAGATTCAGCTACAGATGTTTCAGAAGAAATACTAAGAAAGAAAGTTTGAATACTTTAACTGCAGATAGGTAAGAGCATCTTGAGAACATTTTTGCTTTTCCAGAGGGGCATCAACTTCTTTCTATCTAGGCTCCAATCCTAACACCAACAAAATGGCCACCCCCTAAGTACCTGACTTGCTAGACAGGCAAGATTATAGTTATTCGTATTAAAGGTGCTTTTGGAAATAAGCCAGAACTTTTGCGTGGTTTTAGTGACCCTTTAAAAAGCCTAAATGTTGGTTAATTTTTAAAGAAATTTTTTGTGGTAAAGAGTTGCTTTAACAACCTTACAGCACACACCGCAAAGAAAAGCAAACTGGGGCCAACTACGGACTGATCAGAAGGCTTCACAGATATAACACTGGACATTTCATATACCTGAAACTTGCTCATGCTTGCAATCCAGCTAACCAGATTTTAAAAATATAGATTATATCACTAGATAATCTGTGGGTTTCTACAGCACTTACTATCCTTGTATTCATGTTTGTTCTAGCCAAGTATAAACCTTCCTAGGCACAGCAATACAAAATACTGGGATAAGCAAGGTAAAATGCTCACCTATATAATGAAAAATAAACGTTAAAAAAATTTTTTTTACACTTAGCACTTTCACTCAATCTCTATGATCTATTAAGTGACAACGTAACAATGTAAAGTGCAAACCACTTTTATGCTACTCATAATCCATGGCAACATAAATAATTCAACATTACATTTGGGAAACTCATGTCTTAAGAAATTTCTTCAAACACAATGTAATGTGAAAAATAAATAAATAAAATACACTTTTTTAAATTAAATAAGTGTGCTTCTTCCTGCTCACTCCACAGTCACTTAATAAAGTTCATGGTTATTTAAGGAAAAATCTGATTTCATATGCACAAATTTCACTACGGGCAGTTAGGTGGTTTGAAAAAATTCTTCCACAAATCTGTCATTAAAAAATCAGTATCTATAGGATAACTTTTATTTGAAACCATAAAAGATAATGCTGAGTGAAATAAGTCAAGCAGAGAGAGTCAATTATCATATGGTTTCAATTACTTGTGGAGCATAAGGAATAACACGGAGGACATTGGGAGATGGATAGAAGTGAGTTGGGGGAAATCAGAGGGGGAGATGAACAGTGAGAGACTGTGGACTCTGAGAAACAAACAGAGAGTTTTGAAGGGGAGGGGGTTGGGAGGGTTGGGTGAGCCTTGTGGTGGGTATTATGGAGGGCACGTATTGCATGGAGCACTGGGTGTGGTGCATAAACAATGAATTTTGGAGCACTGAAAAAAAAATCTGTATCTATAGAATATCTTTTATTTGAAACCATAAAAGTTTTGTTTTTGTTTTGTTTTGTTTTTTTCTGTCACCTATTTGTTTTTGGCTATTATTGGATACATAATGATGGCCATGATTTTGACACTGATTTCTTTAAGTGGGCCAAAATAATAAAATGACATAAAACTTCACATGGATTCATATGACAATTATAAGAAATAATGTGTTTCAGGATAGAGCAACCATATAATTATAAATTTTGAAATAAATGCAATCGTTTATTTAAAATATCTACTCATTAGCCTACTGGATCTTTGAAAATCAAGACACTGGATGCATTTGAGTGAATATTCAGTCAGTTGTCAAAGAAGGAAACTTTTTCTGTTTCTTCCAGACTATCCAAAACAGTTAATACCATATACTACACATAATACAAATTTTTAAAGTTTTTAAAAAATTTACAGCCAAATGGAATTTTTTAAAGAGTTGATAATGTGTCAATGAAATGCAATGATGGAGTATTGGAATAATGGAATTATTAATTCTCTATGATGATGTGAGCATTTTATAACACTTTTTAGCAGATACATGTCTTTTACTAATTGAATTCAGTAATTATGAACCAATTATTATCTATATAATATTAATTAAAATTTACTTTTATTAAAGGAAATGTCACTTTGGTCCTTACTGGAGACCCAAGACATAAAGTTGGGAATGAAATGTAATAAATCATTTTTTAAAAGTCATAATACTAAAAAATTTGTAAGACCCTGTTCCATGCTTTTGTCAAGTAAATAGCCAGACTGTAGCTAAAAAATATATTTTTTAAATTTAATATTAGACACTGGAGTTTCAAGTTAGAGGTTTCTATTGAATTCAAAGATAGCATTAATTCAACTAAAATTCTAAAATCGTTGGGGGACTGATGGTAGATATATTGTTGGTTGCTTCATCTTGAAAGTGCTAATACAGAGAATTATTTATATTAAACTACTGACATTCTCACAAGTGCAAAGTAAGGTCTCTGCTGAAGTTTAATGCATTTTGATTATATATGGTGGGCTGTGAACACTTATGAATTAAATCTGTTTTTGTTTTATAAGCTACTTGATTTCTACCTAAGAAGTAAAAGTTCATCCTTAAAACATGATACTTGTGTCTAAAGCAGTCACATGTAAAAAGTATAAATTCCTAAACTTAAATTAGCGAATTCTAATAGGATTTCAATGTTTAACAAGTCTAGAGTAAATAATTCAAAATATTCACCAACTGCTTAAAAGAAAAGATATGGGTACAAAGGAAATAAAATACTGAATGTAAACAGGGAATGGTTAAAATATGAAAATAAATATAAAACAGTGATCTTTACACAAAAAGGCAGCATTAGTTGGAGTTATTTTTAAAAAGTAAAAATATGTTCCATTCCACTTAATGGCATTACTGTTCACATTAATGCTTTACAAAGAAAAGGATTTATTTCACTCTACAGAAAAACCTCAAGAATACCACTTGAAAATTACTCATACTATTAATTAGTCAATCATTTCATATATTTCAGTTAGTCTTCAATAAAGAGTAAAATATGTTGAAAGTTAAAAACATCTCACATGTCCCTAGCTCAAAATGACCAATCTGTTTGAGATAACATACATAATGTTTATTATCTGCCAGACACTATCTTACTTAAATACATAAATTTAATATTCTCAAGCTACTCTTATTATGCCAGGCTAGATAACTTGCTTATATATATATATAACCCATACTAAGTGGCATTCCCAAGATTCAAACCCAAGTAGTGGTTAAATAACCACTATTCCAGCCTACTTCTTGAGGGAAATGATTCAACCTGGGTCCGCTATGCATTTGAAAGCCACTGTTGAACCTATAAGCAGTCGGGTTGTCAAATGTGAAAACTTTTTGCTAATTATGAGAGTGAATGTGTGAGTTTCAGGAAACTAAAAAGGAAAGTGAGCATAATAAATATGCCAAAAGATCACACAGAATAAATGTTAAGCGCTGAAATGGTGGCACTTAAATACTTCAACTGTGATTTCATCCTGAGATTACTCTCATTCGAAACACACACATAAAAAAGCAAACAGTCATATTTAACATTCAAGGTCATACATATTAAAAACTATAGTCACATCATCCATAAATTATGCTCAAAGATAATTGTCTCATTAACCTGGTTCCAAAACATTAAAGATACTTTATTCTAAAATAATGAACTGGTCAAATTGTTCTAACAATTTGATTGTTTACTGGTCAATAAAATTCACATACCTTAAATTTTTATGGACGCAAGTCAACCTTTATTGGAGAAAATTTGACATAATTTGCTTTTACCTTTCCAAATAAAAAGCAGCATAGAGGTTTAACTGTATGATACTACCCTGAAGTCAGTCGAGAAGAAAGCATGACTCTTAATAAATGTGGATCTACTTTCCTTTGAAAGCAGCTTTGAAAGGAGCAATAGGAGGGAGAGCAATGTACATCTCTAGAACGGAATTTCAAAGGCTTTATTTGGCCCTTCTTCCACATGGGAAGAATTAGAAAACTTTTTGCCTTTTATTTTCCATTGTAAGATCCTAAATGGGAAAATAAGTCCAGGCTATGTAGGTCTCCATGTGGGATTAGATGCAGTAGCAGTCATAGTGCAAGGAATGTAGGACACAATGGTCTATGTAACTGGCTGCTGTGAACTTTAGTGGCAAACTTTAAAATACAAAAAGAAAGAAAGAAAGAAAAAGCTTTACCACTTCAGCACAGATCCCAAAAATCACTAGAAGACACTTCCTTCAGCTGGGTCTGCTGCATTAATGAGATCATGGAACAGAACTGCTAATTTAGAATAAAATGCTTGGTGAGGAAAGCATAATATACTAAAAAGCCAGAGTTTATAAAAAATAATTGGATGTGACAATAAGTGGTATTATTCATATATGACTCATCACTGTGGGGATTAAAAGTAGCTTAAATTAAAAATGGAATCCTTTGAATTTAATTAAATGGCTTTTAAAAATTGTTTTAAAGACAATAATGTAGGAAAATCATGATACATCAACTTTGTCTAGTATGTCTTAAAATCTTACTAGTTCACTTCTTTTAAAATTATGATAATTTAAAATTATGACAATTAATAGAAATGTTAATACACCGTGTTGTATATTGAAACTAATATAACACTGTATGTTAACCCTACTGGAATTAAAATACAAAACTTAATAAAATTAAAAAAAATTTTTTTAAATACAGTGCTGAAAGAAAAAATAAAAGTAAAAATAAAATAAAATAAAATTATTACAACTGTAAAAGTAAATAAAAATGGAGTAAAGAGTGCAATTTTATCTGGTGTACTTTTTAATCAATATTCTTGTTATTTAAATGTCTCCTTTTCTTTGGAAAATCTGCCTTAGTTTACCTGATTATGTATGTAGCTTCTGTATAATTCCCCATGTTTAAATGAATATTCAGAAATCAATTATCTCATTCATACTTTAAAAATACAACTTCTGAACAAACCATGTTAAAGTTTTTCAGCTATGCTAGCTTATTGACTCACTAGAAATAAAAATACTGAGCCAAGAGCTTCTAAGTATTTTTCTAGCAAGTGAAATCTGTAGTAAAACCCAAGACACATGGGCACCATTATCTAACATTCTGAAAATTTCACTTTGTTTACAATGATAAATAAGATAAACCTATCTGTTGTTTGACAAGGGAAAGGATGATTTCAACAAGGGAATAGTATATATGAATCATCATATTTAGAAGAATATACAAGAAGATTATATTTTCCATGAAAGTTAAGCGAGCATTTTTTTCTTTTTTGATCAATAATGACTCAGGATATGAATCGGGTTCCTGAGGGGGCTCTGCGAACATCATTACAAGCATCAGTCATCAATGACCAAGTGAAGCCTGGAACTGAGAATTAACAGAGAAAGAAAAGAGATTTTTTTCCCCTAAATATACCACTTTATATTTGCATATTTTATGAGTTCTAAAATCAGTAATCTTTCAGACAAAAAATTACACAGAAGTTGGGTGATCAGAGACTACCTTGGATCAAATCATTGCAAGATTTAAATGACATCTAGTCCAGGCCCCATCTTACATAGGAATCATGACATCTCGTCACATCTGCCTCTTTATAATAAAGACCCCACATGATGGAGAGCTCATGAATTCACAATATAGCCAACAGATTTTTGTAAAGTTATGTTAGAAAAGCTCATCTTCTTCTGTTTTAGAAAGTTCATCTTCTTAATGTAGACAAAGATGTTTCATCCTTTTAAAATTTCTATAAATTTATCTCAGTTTTGCCCTATGAAAATTATCACAGGATAGTCAAAATTCCTTTTCTTACTTGACAGCTTTTCTGTATTTAATGATAGCTTTCCTGCCCTCACTTTTCCAAGTTAAGTCTTACTATTGGATTTTAAGAAATACATCTATAATACCGAATAATCCTCCTTTCTTTCTTTTTTGAACACATTCTTGCTCCTAGAGTTACAGTTTGCCAGGCTCCATCTCAAAATGTAGCGCTCAGAAAGAATGCAACATTAAATTGTGGTCATCACTGCAAATTACACTAAGACAATCATCTCCTTCATTAGGATACTGTCATTAGTCCAATTTAACAACACATTAACTCTTGCTGCCACTTACCACTACAAATACCTAGCTTCTGCCAATAAAAGCATGGTCATTAATTGTGTGGTAGATTTCCTGGACTCAAAAGCAGAACTTTACATTTGTAATTACTGCTGTAAGATAATATCATGACATTAACTAACTTAACATGAATCCCTATATTTGAGCCTCGGGTATGTTACCTTGAAAAATGCCAGATACTCTATTTGCCTTCCTACCTAACTTATAAATCTTCAGTTCCATACAGCATGGAGCTAGGTTGACTGCAAATCAATGTTTACCTTAACTTATCTCAAGTCATCAGCTATTAATACTCAAGAATCCCCAATGAAAATGTTTTCTTGTATGGCAATTTACATTTAAGAAATTTTGCCCGAGACTTTTCACTTGTTTACTTTTTAAGCTGGTTTCATAGAGAAGAACATCTCCCTAAGAGTGTTTCTTGACAGTTGGTCATGCAGTAAGATTAACTGGTTGTTCAAAATTCAGACAATGGCCTGCTCAATTTTATCTTCGAGGCAGGACAAACGTGTAAAGTCATCAAGAAGCCTTTGGTCAGATACGAACTTGCACATACACACACACACCACACATGGAAGGTGCGTTTGAACTACAGAACATACACAAATCACATGAGGAAAAAAAGATACGCTACTTTATTCTGGTTAGAGTTGTCCTCTTTCCCAGAAACTTTTATCTCATTCTTCCCTCCTTCAGGACCTATTTTCCCTTCAGCAAAAACACAGTTAATTACAGTTCTGCAAGATTTCCGTGTCCCTAAGTCCCCATCACAGCCTTCAAGTGAGGCTCACCTAAGCCAGGTTGGAGCTGAGGGAGCCTGAGCCAGTAACCAACTGGCTTTTCCATCCAGCTCCTCCTCAGAAACACACCCCTCAAATCGGAAGCCAAAAGAGAGTCCAACCACAGAGAACCTCCACTCAACAAGGGCAACCCCTGAGGAGAGAACATTCGGGTAACCACTTCTCTCCTCCCGACCCCCAACACTAGAACCCGCTCCTAGTGCCGCGCCTTCTTCTCGAGCCTTCTCGGCGCCGGCCAACTCGGGGTGAGCGCCCGGGTTAGTCAGTGCGCACGTGACGCGCGGTGCCCACATGACACGACCGAGGGCGGGGGAGGGGGACAGAGGAGCGAGGCTGGAAAAAAGTTAAGGAAGACCCGTCAAAGCGCCCAAAGCCATCCGTGCCTTCCCTTCTTCGTCAACTAGTGGCTCGGGGTGGGATCCTTAGGGGATGGCTGCGGACCAAGGCGTCTCTAGTCCAGCTCCCAAAAAGGGGGGCGTAGTTCTCCGCTCGCCCCGCCACCCTATGTTCCTCCCCGCCCTGCTGGTGATGCCGCTGCACCCTCAAGTTGTTCCTTCCTCCCCTTTTCTCCCTCCCTCTCTCCTTCCTTCCTCCCTGCCTTCTTTCCTTCCTTCCCTAAAAGCTCTTCATCCACTGCAGGCTAAGCCACTGACGCACATTCAATTTGCCCCGGGAGCTCGCCCGCACCTCTGAGGTCACACAAGGCCAAACACCTTCCAAACTGGAAGGTGTAACTGCGCAGACAAAGTTGCACGCCACGCCGCAACCTGCCCCCTCCCTTCCATTTAGCACCCCCGTTCGGATCCCCTGCAAAGCTCACTTGCCCTGCCGGTACTCTCTCGACCTCACCCACCGTCGCGCCACACACCCCCTTCCACACGCGAGCCCACCCGTCCGCGGCTCTGCGCTTCGAGCGGTCCAGCCGCCTGGCAGGGCACCCAGCAAGCCGCGGCGCTCACCTTGTTTGACACACTTGAGTCGGAGGGGGTCCTTGCAGTGTTTGATCACGGCCAGCACGTCCCTGATGGTGAGCCCCGCCACGGGGGTCTCGTTCACTTCCAGCAGCAGCTCCTCCGACACCAACTTGCTGCCGCTCTCATAGGCCACCTTGCCGGGCTTCACCTCCCCCAGGTAGGGGAACTGTCCGTTCTCGGCGCCCCCTTTCAGTTCAAAGCCCAGCTGGCCCTCCGGGTTCCTGCCAATGACACTCTCATGGACTTTGCTAGTCCAGTGGCTTTTCTTTTTCAAGCTTTTGGACATGGCAGTGGGGTGAGTCGCCTCAGCTCCTGAGGGGTTCCTTTAGGGTAGGGGAGTTGGTGGTGAGAGAATGAGGATGGAGGAACGAGGGGGCCAAGAGGTGAGAAGAGCAGACTTTGCCTTCCTCCCCCTTCTGTTCGGTGCTTTCCCTCTTCTTTGGATGGAGTGTGGATGATGAAGGGGGAGGATGAGAGGGACGGCTGGGCAGAGGTAGGAGAGCTTGGGTGAGGTTGTGCTGTCCCTTGAATGACACTCAAGGCTGTGGCCCCGCAGCAGAGGAGAGCTGTGGTGGTGGCGGCGGCGGCGGCGGCGGCAGCCTGAGCGAGCGGTAGCCGAGCTGGTGAGCGAGTGGGGTGGGGGTGGGGAAGGAGGGTAGGGATGCCGGGGGCCACTCCTGCGTGGTGCGAGTGGGAGCGCGCGCGCGCCTGGGTGTGTGTTGTTAGCTGATATCCATGGTAGCTGCAGTGGCAGCGGCAGGGTCCGTGTGTGTGTGTGAGTGTGTGTACTAGTTGTACTGTACTGGCAGGAGGGGAGGAGGCAGAGGAGGAGGGAGCGAGCTGGAGGGGGAGGAGGGCCGCGCGCGCGCGCCGGGTGGGGAGCCGGTTCGCCACTGTCTCCGCTCCCTCCCTCCGCAGCTTGACCCGGTAGTGAAGGCAGAGAGAGAGGCAGGCTGGGTCCGCCTGGCAGCCTACGAGAAGAGGCGGGAGCGGGAAAGGAGGGGAGCCGAGGCCGGGCGTGGGGAGGCCGGCAGGAAGGGCTTCGAGCCCTGTGCGGACCTTTTTTCAGCCTCCGAGCGGCCGCGCGGCGCGCTAGCCTCCTGCGCTGTGAGGACGCCCGGACTTCCTCAGGACTAGGGCTCGGCGGGAGCAGAAAGAGCGAGACCTGGACTTGGCGGCGCGCCCCCGTCTCGGGGGCTTCGGCGGGAGCGCTGCGAGTCCCCAGGCGCGGGACCCTGCCGCGGGAAAGCCGAGCTGGTGGGACCCCGTGGACCTGCGGGGGAGGCCTGGGCGCGAGGCGCCGGGTGGAGGCGGAGGAGTTCTCTGTGGAGAGAGGCTTTGTCTCCTCACGTTTTCAGTCAAACTCGTCGCAGAGTTCTTAGAATTCCCCCCTCGGAGGAGCGGAAAGTTAGGGAAGTGCAGTCTGGTTACCCAGACAGCGAGGAGGCAGAGCATCACTTTGCGGGGTGCGGGCCCAGCCCGCGCGTCGGGCCGGGATGGGAACTTGGCGGCGGGGCGGAGTAGTCTGGTGAAAGGGGATTCCAGGGACGCAGGGGAAGGGGCTTCACTTTTCCAGGTTAAGAGACGCGGAGCGGAAGGGGCCGTAGCGTGGGGCCTCCTGTGGGAAATGGGCTGTTTTCCCCGGGAACTGCGGCGGAGAGGGCTGGGGCACGTCCTCGCCCGGGGAAAGCGGGAGACTCGGGCTTGTACCTTAGGAAGAAACCTTGACATGTCCTGGCGTGACCACTTCGTGCTCCAGAGAAAGAAAAGAAGGCTCTCGGAGCGAGCTTGAACACCGCGGCAGAACCCGGGCTGGAACTCAGCTCGCAGGCCCAGCACCAGCCTCCTTTCCCTTCACCAAGTTTGCAGCCAGGAGTAGAGGTGAGGACAGGGGCGCCAAGATGCAGGAGGGCTGCTGATTTTCACTCAAACGCTAATTTTGTGTAAGATGTTAGGAGTGACTTAAAATTCCTGTAACTGGTAAATGAATTTCATTTGCTTTTTTTCCCAAATGATACGTTTGAGAAAGAAAAAAAAAACAGTCGCACACCCACTCTTCTCTTTAAAGCAAAGCTTGAAAAGCACTGAGCAGTTAAGATTTTCGATGTCTGAGATGAAGAGAGTGTGGGAGGCAAGAACAGAAACGTGTAGCCCACCCAAACAGAAAGACCGGATTTGAATTCAGGCTCTGTTGCTTACCAGGAGTGTGCTCCTGGGTTAATTGCTTGACCTTTCTGACCCTCGGTGTCCTTATTTGTTCAATAGGGTTAAAAGTCCTAATTTGATAGGACTGTGATGAGGATGAATCAGGTAATGCACATCAAAGTGCTTGCTTGGCACAGGTGGGTAGGTGCTCAAAATAGTAATTTCCTTCCTCTTTCCTCTCAAGTATAACTCACTATTTGGGGACGAGGGGGATCAAATTTAGTCAGAACTGGAAGAAATCTTAAACATGAATTATTTAAACGTGTCTTTTTTTCCCTCGAGAAGATGGATTCCCCAGTGAGTTGGTTCACACTAATGAGGATTATTGAGTGAGCCAGGGGCAGTGTCAGGATCTGAAACCAGAGCTGAAGGCAATGCCCAGGAAGGGGCAAGACTGTTTGAAACATAACCCAGTCGCACCCAAACAAGTTGGGCTTTAGCATTATGAGATACAGACCTACATGGAAATTAAAAATAAGAACTGAATATATATTTTTCACACCAATTATTAACATGTATGCGTAAATGCTAATATTTACCAAATTCTAACCATGTGCCAGATGTACTACAGGCTTTACATTTGTTTCTCCCAGCATCTTAATAAAGTAGTTATTATTATCCCCTTTTACAGAGAAGGAGACTGAGGCATACAAAGATTGACTTCTGCAAGGCTGCGCATTTAATCAATGCTGAAACTGATACTCAAACCCAAGTGTTTTGGCTTCAGACCTGGTCTCATTCACTGCGTTGTACTCTCTTCATGCACTGAACCACGTGTCATACCTGCGATCTGTACATAGTGTCCCCAGAGGTTAGAGGTGCATTTTATCGTAGGGATGATTAGGGGGAAAAAATTGGAGCAGGAGTTTGACATAAAAGCATTTTCCCCTCAAGAACTCAGAAGGGTCATAGAGGTCTGTGCCCACAATTCAGTGCTTCTCAGCTCCTTATTCATCTTCGTTGCCCTGAATTGTGATATTTAGAGCTGGAACCTGTGAATGTTGCTTTGTTCTCAATTGGTCCAATGTTAGGACTTGTCAGTAGAAGCTGCTGAAGGGACACTGCGTAAAACTTCTTGGTACCGGTGTTTTCTTCTTGCTCATATGGTGTGGTCAGTGAGTGGCTTTCTGGCCAGTGATGTGCAAGATACAAGTGTTTGACTACCCTTTGGTATCTTTGGCTGGTTCCCTAGTGTGCGACTTTCCAATAAGCCTTACCCAGTGGGTGGATTCCTAGGAAGTTTCACTGGCATCCCAGCTGGGTTACCAGCCCAGTCTGTGACACCTCAATGAATTTCATTTGCCGTGTCTTGGACCACAGCCACGTTATCTCCAATAGGTTCTGTCTCCCTGGCTTAGTAGTATAGAGGACAGGGATGGGGAGAATGGTTCTTCCAGTTTATTTCCCTAAGTTATTGGGTATTTTCCCACAGCCTCAGAGGTATGGCTACTCCCTAAACCACTACTCCTGTATTTGTTAGTGATCTCCTCTCTTAGTAGTCACTCCCCTTTTACTAGTTAATAATTCTACGGACACTTTGTGTCAGTTATTCTGTTATTTCTGGCTCCTGCCTGGATCTCGGTTGCTGTAGGTGTAAAGCAGTCATCTGCAGTCTTAGAACCATCTGCAGTCTTAGAAACTGGAATCCTGCCTCTAACTATACAACTTGAACTAAGTCACTTAACCTCTCAGAACTTGTTCCCTCATCTGTAAAAAGGTGATAATGTATATGACAAGGTTGTGTTAGCATCATGTAAAATTTGAATGCATTTTAAACACATGAAAAAAAATTTATATGTATTCTGAGGACTTATTAGGTTGTTTCCTGGGATTGAAAAAAAACAGCATTTTCTGTCAGATCTGTTGTCATCAAATAAATATATTATTGGTTGGTTAGATGACTTGGCTAACTTTTCACAGATGAAAGCATATAATTGTGAGTCCCAAGTTGTTCAAGTTTCCTGTGCTGTGAAAAATATGACTGAAATTACAATCATTTTAAAATGCTAGATTCAGACTAATTTGATTACTTTCTATTCTGGTATCCTTCACATTTGCTTCATTTCTTCTTGTCTCCTTTACCCTTTCTGGGTTTGATGCCTGTGTCAAGAAGGAATTATTTCATTGATGAGCACTCTGTGCAGAATATGGCACTAGATTTTGCATGCTACTAAAAAAATAGTTTAGGAATCTTAAAAACTGAAGGAAGAAAAGCATTCTTATCACTTTGCACATTCTCTGGCACACTGTAAATGCTCAGCAGAATTCTACCTAATGACAGATATGTCCAAAGTGAGTATATAGAATTTCATTGTATGACTACCACCTTGTTATGAATTGTTATCTTTAGTACTAAATGATTATCTTTTTTTTTTTAAGATTTTATTTATTTATTTGACAGAGAGAGATCACAAGTAGGCAGAGAGACAGGCAGAGAGTGAGGGAGGAAGCAGGCTCCCCTCTGAGCAGGGAGCCGGAAGCGGGCTCAATCCCAGGTCCCTGAGATCATGACCTGAGCTGAGGGCAGAGGCTTTAACCCACTGAGCCACCCAGGCGCCCCAAATGATTATCTCTTTACACTCATAGTGATTTCTTAAGGAAATGGAATGCAGAAGAGCACATATTGATGAAGAAAAGACAAAATACACTTAGCAGTGAGGCTGAGGTTAAGAAAAGAAGTCAGATTCTTCAAGAGCTTGGGACAGGGTCTGAGAGGTGATATTGGTCATGATAGTGACAGTGGAGGATAAACTTGACCCACTCCGTATTGTGTCTGTGGCCATCCCTATTATTAAACCTCCTTTCACTTCTGCTTCATTATTCACACACAAAAATGCTAATCCATATTTATAAGTTAGATTTATTTAGCATAATACTGAGCTTCTCAGACTTTTCTATCAAAATATCTCCAACAATGATATACTCACCCACCCCAGCCAAGAATAATCTTATTTTTTAAGAGTAATCTTATTTGAAGTCTCCAGTTCTTATCTAAAAATTCATATGAGTTTTCTACTCTGTAGTCAGTTCATATTTATATGGATATAAAATGTGATTTTTCTCCCAAACTTTGCCTAAAAGATGTTCCAGGAGGATTTTCTATGTTTATCTGCTGGTTTCTGCTGACTCCATGGGTATCTAAGCTTAAGTACAGTGACTGGATATACAAGCCCAAGTCCTGGGGAGAGAATTTGGGCTACGAAGTTGGATGTGGGGACACTGAAACCTTGCCTCTTCAGCCTTACCCCTGCCCTGTGCTAAAGGTGAGAAGAGAAAAACACTGAACTCCATTTTACAAAATCTCTTAGTTGGCAGAGAAGATAGGAAAGATCAATGAAAAAAAAGACTGTATTGCAAGGAGAAGATTGAATGTTGAGAAATCAAGCTTTTTGAAGTTAGTGAGGGGTAAGTTTAGGGGCTGAGATGGCTCCATACACTGGCACAGAATTGCATATTTCATTTGATATCTTACCAAATCACATTATAGTGCTAATTCTCTTTAACTGAAAGCCTGAAATATTTTGATGACTATAACTTTTAGATTTATACTAATTGAATTTACATGGGAGGGCCAGAACTGTTTCATTTTAGTCTAAAGTTAATGTTCATGATTGTGCTTCTGCATTTGGTAGAGCTATCTTATTATGTTTTAGTATTGGTTTTAATATTGGGATGGAATGTATGGTCCAAAGTCTCCACAACTTGAACTTCCTCCTAAATGGCACTGTCAATCAGTCACTCAGCCCTGCCTGGAAGATCTGGGGACAAGCAAAATGTGACTAGTTAAGTCTACAAGGGTATTAGATCATTTTAGTCAGCAGAAAGTTCTGAATGATGTGCCTTTGGTCCTTTCGCACCTTTTTGTGTGAAGTTCCTGGACCATACAGGATATACCAAGGCAGGGAAGAGAACTACAAAAATTTTTAAATAATTTCTTCACTTTAACTACAGTGTTCACAGTGTGTGGAACAGTTTGACCAGCTCAATAAAAGAAAGCATGAAAATATTTTTTTTGTTGTTGTTCTGTGACTTTAAAGCCATTGCCAAATTTTTGTAAAGGATAATGGCTACATTAGTAAGAACTCTTCATACTTTTGCTGCCTATTCAACATATGCACAAAACACAATAGGTTAATATTGTATTTGGATCTGGAATGCATACTTTGCTATGCAGGTATACTTAAATATCAATATCTGAATTTATCTTTCTTTTTTACTGTTTTGCTTTTTACTTACTCTGTACCTGTCAGTCTTACCATCAGCTCGCATTCTACTAAACTCAAAAAGTTATTTTCATACCTATTATACTTTTAGGCCCTTCATACCAGATTTTTTTAAACACCTCAGAAATTCAGGTACTTCAGTTTCATGCCATCAAGTAGCAATGTGTGCCCCCCTTTTTCTTATTTGAGTGAGTAGATCAATTGCTGTCACTCTCAACTTTGTGATTCTAAATCTTTTAAAACCATCTTGCCATTTTTTTCATGCATTCATCCTTATAGAAAACTCTATAAAACACTCTTACTTTTCTAAGTGCTTTTTTTCCATATTATTATTCATGCTCTTTTCCAAATGGACATC
This sequence comes from Martes martes, assembly GCF_963455335.1. Lineage (NCBI taxonomy): Eukaryota > Metazoa > Chordata > Mammalia > Carnivora > Mustelidae > Martes > Martes martes. The sequence continues at coordinate 26,415,186 of NC_137899.1, forward strand.
TCAATTTATTCCTTTTTTTCTCTATAGATCTCTGTAGATATGTCTTCAGTTTCCCATCAATTCCCATCATAATTTTTTTAAAATAAACTTAAAATATCCTACATGTATTTTTAATATGATGTCTACTGTCCAAGTTTTAATCTTTTCTGTTTTTTATCATTTTTGCTGTTAATTTAAAATGGCAACAGTTTCCATTGCAAAGAATAAGCACAAAGGGATAGTATTATTATGAACACAGTTTTGTCAGTAGTGAACAATCTCTAGGTCTAAAGAAAATGATGGAAATAAAGTCAATATATTCTATTTTGAAATAGTTAGGAATAGTCAGATGTGTTTTCTAGTCTTTGGAAAAACATATTTCAGAAAATTCAAAGAAAACTTCATATGTTTCCTCAGCCAGACTGCTGAGAAGAAAAAATGCTGATGAACAATTGGAGGCAATGAGAATGTAATTCTAATCATGCTAATTCTAACAATTTTGAAGCCTCTCCAAACACTGCTCTGTGTGGCATAGTTTGCGTTTAACCATTTTGAATGTCATGTATGTTTTTCAGAATATGATGAATACTAGTGATCTTATCCTGTCCTTTTGCCCTACCACAGATGCATATATACATATATCTTCCAAATATTATATAGCATTTCATGTAATTTATAGATTGACTGAAGCCCAGTCTTTTGCTTGGATATGGAATTCTTTGAAAGTGCAGCCTAAATAAATCTCTTCTGTAGTTTTTTATTTATATTTAATCAGCTGAAAGTAATCTTATCTACTGAATTCCTATGAAATGCTACCTGATCCTTTTCATGACATTTCTTTCTGCATTCTATTATAACATTAGATTTATCTCAGCTTCACTTCTAAGCCATAACTTCTTTGAGAGCATAGCTTATGTTTGTATCCCTGACAGAGGTTCAGTGAATAAAGGAGAATACAGTTCTAGGAGAAAAAAAAAAACCACATCACTACAATGAATATATATTATTTACTATGAAAATATATCTATTAAGCAAAGAATCAACTGATGCTAGTAAAGTAAACCCAAAATTTGAGTGTATTTCAAAAGATCAAGGACAGCAAGAAGTTTAGGAAGCTGTTATTGTTTTGAGATAGTTGTCTCCCATTTTGGCTATTGAGAATATTTTTAAAAGTAAAAGAGGGAATTTAAATTTCTTTAAGGGAAAATTGTAGTTTAAGATGGGTCATAGAATAATTGGAAATCATTTAATTCTCTTAGACCGTCTTAATCTTCCAACTTACCTCAATTAAATTGTAGGGCAATAAAAGAGTTTGGAGGTTTGGCAAGCCATTGTCTGTAATCTCTGAAAAAAATGGACAGTAGGGGAGTCAGTAGAAGATGGTTAAAAAGCAAAGCTATCCTGTGCTTTGCAAGAGAAGGATGTACTCCACAAACAATGGACCACAAAAATTAGGGCATCAAGAAAAAGAAGTGATAACATGAAGCTAGCATAGCTTCATAAAGAAGGCAAATGCACATTTTTGTTTATAAAGCATGAGTTATTTGTTGTGGATCCATGTTAGCTAAATCATTAAGCTTTAATGCTATCACCTCTTCTAATATCAGCAGTGAATACTCAAAGCCCTCGTCTCCATCATCAGTGTAATATCTTCAAGTGATTTCAGTTTGCAAATGCTCTCCATATTCCACATCTAACTTAACAGGCCTATTACTTACCTCTCGTAAGAGCTCTCAATGGCCCCTATGCTTGCTAATTTGATCAGTTCCCATTGTTGCCTCATGTTGATTTTGTGGAATGGCTCCTGATCCTTTCAAAACATCTAGCCTTTTTTTGAGTAATTCACTGACCCTAAAGCTGTCAGATATTTTAAGACCACTGTCACAATTTTAATATTGTAAATGTATAATGCAAATTTAATCAACATCTGTTTAATTCAAAATATACTTTGTGTGCATAAAACTATACTATGAAAAAGTAAATATAAAAAAGCATACATTTAAAATTTTTATACAAATATTTAAAGAATTTCAGATTGTATTTTTTAAAGACAATTACGAATATTTTACCTACAGTTAATATTTGTGACATTGGTCTATTAGTAGTAATGTATGGTCTGGATTTAAATGAATTCCGTCTAGTTTTGAGTCTTAATGAAAGAATTTGCATATACTAAAGACTTTTAGAGTGTAATTGTTGGGTCCCCCAATAATGGGTCTGTGATTAAAGGAGCGAGACTGATACAAAGCGAAGGTCAAGCAAAGCTTTATTTCGCGCCAAGCATCAAGAATCAAACTGACCGGCCAGAGCCACGCGCATCCTACAAGAGAGGGCGACCCTTCTCTGTTTCACAGACGAGCTTTTATAGAGCAAAGGCCATGTGGTTGGGCCTGGCCATGCACAGGTGGCCAATGAAGTTTAACACACAGAGAAAGCTGCACAGTCATGCTAGGTGACCAATTGAATTACAATTTACCCTAGTAGACATTTGAACCAGCCTATCACCTTGGTCAGAATTGGTGCTCAAAAGGTGCCCAAAGGGCGGGGCCCACACTCCTTGGTAGCTAGGAGACAATATGCGCCCCCACTGATAGAATACCTCCACCTGGCCTGACCCACCCTTGTATTTGGACTTTGTTACCTGGGGGGGGCGAGGCGGGGACAGAGTCAATTTAAGTTTTACAACAAAATGTCAGTTCAACCGGGGTGGGGCTGCTCTGGCTGAATAGGCCCTTACATAATGACTGCCAGTTCAATAAAATTTAAAAGTTTTGAGAACATATTTTTATTACAATATAATTATGCATTCTACTTTAGGCCATTTTAATATTTTTATTTCTATTGTCAACAATAGGAGAACTTGATAGGAGAACTAGATAGGAGATCTAGATAGGACAACTAGATATCTTTTTTTTTTTTTAAGATTTTATTTATTTATTTGACAGCGATCACAAGTGGGCAGAGAGGCAGGCAGAGAGAGAGGAGAAAGCAGGCTCTCCACGGAGCAGAGAGACCGATGCAGGGCTCTATCCCAGGGCCCTGGGATCACAACATGAGCAGAAGGCAGAGGCTTCAACCCACTGAGCCACCCAGGTGCCCCAGGACAACTAGAGATCTTGATAGGAGAACTAGAAATATGGAAGTAATTCTTTCATTTAGTAGCAAGAGTTTTGTTTTTTTTTTCCTTAATAAGAGTTGAAGAGGTAAATGGTCCTAGGCACTTGGTAATTTGATTAGGTGACTGTAAAAGTTCAGGGACGCATGCAGATGTCTGCAGACCACAGGAAGAAGGAACATTTCATTTTCCTCTTAAAGTCCCTGAAATATTTTAAAGGATGTCAGTTTATATGTAAACATTCCCTGAAGCTCCTACTTTAGCAGGGGGCTAAATAAAAAAAAGTTTACATTTTCCCAATACAAATGGAGATTTACTTCCTAGCCCTATTCTCTGGAGACAAGTGTAAGTCTCTCCTCAAGGCTAGGAAGATTTGCCTATGATTCTAAGGGCTAGAAACACCTTTTCTGGTCTCCAAAATGCTTCACTATGTTTTCTCATAATACTTGATGATTTTGCATTAGAGATGTATCCTTTTGAGATAATAAAATTCAAGTATCTCTGAAGGGGTTTCTTCTACTTTAGTCATTCATTTGGCTACTAGTGGGCAAAATATGTTTCTGTGTTACAGGATAAAAGGATGATTGCCAGCCAACAAATCCCTAGAGTCAGTACTGCATTATATGTTGCTTAGCAATTTCCACGATTTTCTCAGTCTAGTTTACAAATAAAGACATTAGAAATCAAGGGCAGGTGGATATGTTGTAGGAAGTTGTGCAGTTGGTACTTATTCTGTATTTCTAATCTCTCTGTTGATTTTAAATATGTTGACTTTAAAACAAAGGAAATGGCAGGGTAATAGGTGGTGTGATAGGGTGGCGATAATTCAGTTGGATGGCATAGAAAGGTGTTTACTAGGAGATAATTCTTACTTATTTTTTGGTTTCTTAAAGGCTCATTTATTTAATTTGAGAGAAAGAGAGAAGTACAGGAAGGGGCAGAAGGAGAGAATCTCAAGCAGACTCCCCTTTGAGCGCAGAGCAATCCCATGACCTGGAGATCTTGACCAGAACGAAAATCAAGGATCAGACACTTAACCAACTTGACCTACTGAGCCATGGAGGTAGCCCTCCTAGGAGATACTTTTAGGCCAGGACTTGGATGAAGTAAAGCATCCAGTTGTGAAAAAAATCTGTGGGAAGGAATTTTCAGACAGAAAAAAGAAGTATCTAGGACCTAAACTAGTAAAGAACATGACATGTCAGAGACTGGGTAATTTTCATTTATATTATTTTTTGCATTTGATTTTACTATCCCTTAGGTTAGTCTTTGTAAAGTCTTCTACAAATTGGACCTTGCTTGAAGTTTAATTCTCCCCTGATCTTTTCTGAACCATGCTCCATGCTAGTCGGTGCCTCTGTGATTTTGTATAAGCTGTTTCTTCTGTTTAATAGCCTCTCATTCATTTGTTCTTGTATCTTAAACTGCGACTCAAGCATTCCCTCTTTTAGGAAACTTTCTCTCATTCTGATGAAGTCTTAGGTTTGGTGGGGTGAGGTCCGGAGCCCATGACCAAGAAAGAATTCTTGAGACATCTTTGGTACAAAATGGTGGTTTATTAAAGCACGGGGACAGGACCAGTGGGTAGAAAGAGCTGCTGCCCCGGGGGTTTTAAGGAGTGGTCCATTATATGCTTGCGAATGGGAAGGGGGTCAGGGATGGCATAAGTCTCTAAGGAATTTTGGAAGCAAGGTTTCCAGGACCTTGAGGGGCTAGCTATTGTTGGGCAAAAGGTTATTCATTACCGGGAATAAAACCTTTGTTGTGAGACCCTTTAGGGTGGGCCACATGCTTGAGAATGATTGTCAACATTATCTTGGAGGGTTTAGAGATAAAGGAAGTTTCCAAAGAATTGTTAAAGTAGGCTTACAGGATCCTGGTTGGGGGTAGGGGTGAGTCAGCTACCATTGCCCTTTGCCCTAAGCAAAGTGTTAAGGTGGAGGCAGTTGAGTCCCTTGAGGAATGTCACTCTGCCTGTTTTAAGGGCTCATCAGTGGGTAAGGAAATTTAATAATTTTTCTTCTGCCTCTGTTTCCCACATCAGTTCTCTCCTGCCCACCATCCATAGAATTACTCAGGTAACTTGATTGTGCACTTGAGACCTGGCTTTGCATTTATTGATTTACAGGTCTGCTTTTATCACTAGTGAGTTTCTTTAAGACCGAGAAATTTTTATAATTCATTGCCTGGTATGATGGTACACCATAGTAATGGTGCTATATAGTACATAATCCTGGTAGTATTTAGTAGACATTCAGTAAATCATTGATAAATAAGTCAATGGGGTATCATCTTGTTGTTATAACTTAACTAACGTGACATTTGTCTTCCAAATGTTGTTATAACTTAACTAACGTGACATTTGTCTTCCAAACAGTTTCCATACATAATTATTCTAGTTAACAGCCATAAACTAACTCTTCATTGTAGCTATTTTTCTATAGCCACTAGGATGTTTATCATTATTTCATTTCAAAACAACAAAAAAAATTAAGTATAATCATTTATGTTTAATACAAACTGCACTTATGGAAATATTCTGAAAAGATTAATTTCTGATATGCAGTTTTCAATTCAGTTTTTTGTTTAGCATATTTATAATAGATTTTCAGCCTACTTTTAAATACGTTGAGAACTGGGTAATATTTAATGAAAATCATGATTTAATAGCATGTTTTATGTGGCTTGTTTGTTTCTTTTTAATTTAGAATGGTAGAGTTATATTTGAGATCTTCATTACATTTTACTCACCAGAACTCAATGTTCTTTCTTAACTTGGAACCTAAGGGCTTTTCCAGTTCCTAAGTGCCTGGCAGAAGTAGAATAGCTGAGAACCTGGGAGGAGAAATTATGGGAGATATGGCAAGAGAGGTAGAAGGAGGATATGGACATTTTGGCAGTGCCAAACTTTAAGAGATGACAGAGATATACATTAAAGTAACCATGCAGAATTGGAGATAACATACTTGGAGCTTTCCCGGCCCCAGGAGGTTTCCAGTGTACTAACACTTGCTCAGTGTCTAAAGAGGTGTCTAAGTGATTGGCTTATGTGGTAGGCTTTATCCTAGTCAGGAAGAGGATTCCACCCTGTAGGTTCTCCTTGAAGTCCTCGGGGGTACAAGGAAGGATACAAATTTACTGAGTGAACTAAGCTAATGAATAAATGCATAAGCCTTTAATATTAGTCCCCTTATTTATTCATCTTGAAAGTCTATATAAATATGTACTTCTAAATTCTTATTTCATCTAATGGGGTAGAATCTACTACTAATAGTCTTGATTTTAATACTCGGATTATTTGCTTTGCCCTGTAGGAACTCCTTCAAGACGGTTTGCTTATCTTTTTGGCATGTGCTTTTGATTATTTGAATACTTTTTTGCTTCTTTATATAACAAAATATTCCAATTTCATCTTGCTCTTTCTCTTCCTGAGCTGTGGAATTTGCCTCCCCCCACCCCCCAACCAAGGAACCCTTTTCCTTTTAGTGGAAGATCGTATTTAGAAACCAAGGTACATGTTGGCTTATTTATTGTTATTGGTGGGCCATTATTTCTAAGCTCTTTCAGTGGACAGAGTTAGGACATGTATATAGAGATATTTCAAGTGTATTTATATGTAATATATTAACTACACTTACATATATGAAAAATAATTTCATACTTATATTTCCAGTTAACATCACAAGTCCCTTTATGTTCCATAAGAAGAGATAACTCAAATCACTGACTTATTATGAACAAAACACTAGCATTTTGGGGTTTTGTTTTTGTTTTGTTTTTTAAGATTTTATTTATTTGAAAGTGAGAGAGCACAAGTCAGGGGTGGGAAGGGCAGAGGGAGAGGGAGTAACAAACTCCCCACTGAGCGGGGAGCCCGATGTGGCTCTCAGTCCCAGGACCCCAGGATCATGACCTGAGCCAAAGGCAGACATTTAACCATCTGAGCCACCCAGGTGCCCCAAAACACCAGCAATTTTGAAGGGACAGTATTTGTTACCTATATAAAGTGGGCCTGGAAAGTAATAATCTTGTTCTCATACAAAGCTCAATGAAATAGGTTTCATTAATATTTAAACATAATGTATATTAGAATCTTAGATATCAGAGGGAGGCATTATCTAGAATTGTGATCTAGATGTTATACAGTAGACTCTTGCAGTGTTGTTCTGGATCTGCATTAGAATAGAAAATAAGATCAGGAGCAAAATCTTTTGCTAATCCTTCACAACATTGTTAACCACATGGAGAAAGCATATTAAGCATATATTACACCCAAAATCTTGAAATGAATGCATATTTGAGAAGAGTATAAACAAACAAGGAAGTATTACGGTGACACTGACATAGTGACACTACCTACCTGGGGAAAATACTAGTGTTTTCTCTTTGGATAAATACAGTAGTTACAGATACTAACCATTTCACTTAGCAATAGCTTGACTATTATTTGACTACCAACACAGATAACTTGTTGAGAGATTAAGAGGATAAGTTATGAATATCTAAATATCGGGGATTTGCATCATAAAGCCCTAGGACTGCTATTCTAGTTCTAATAGAGTTCTCTTCCCAGCATGTCTTGAAGAACTTTTGTCCAGTGATCTGTGTTTCCCCTACCAGGCTGAAAACCAGAGCTTCTCTACGTGTTTTACTAATCCCCAAAATTAATTCAATAGAAGACCATGCTTATTTTTACTAGTTCCTTTGCTTTATCTAGAAAAATAAAGTGTGAAAAATAGTTTGACAGTAAAACAAAGATTCCCACTTTAATACCACATCATATACGCACTTGCTAAATATTGCATTGTAATAATTTAATGACCTGAAAATAAAGCATATATATGTATATATTCGTGTAATATGTGCTCTTTTTATCTTCAAAATTATTTTTTAAAAGGGAATACCTAAGGGGCACATAGGTGACTCATTCGGTTACGGGTCTGACTCCTGATCTCAGCTCAGGTCTTGATCTCAGGGCCAATGAGTTCAGGCCCCACGTTGTGCTCCACAGGCAGCAGGGAGCCTATTTTTTTAAAAAAATTATAATAAAGACCTAAAGAAGCTACCACTGTAATTAAAAAAAAATTTTTTTTGACCAGTGTTAGAAGGCAAAATTAATTAACAATGGATAAGGAATTATTATGTGATATATACCATATGTTTTGCATTTTATTTAATAATCAAAACAATTTATTTGCTAGAGCTGTTATTCCCATTTTATGGAAGAAGAAACTGAGATTACATATTTTATTGAACTTGGTCAACTTCTTGCAACTAATACATTATGGATCTAGTATTTAAAGCCACATATGTTTGACTCTAGACCCTGTACTCTCTTGAGTGCATGATGTAAAGCTTTGAACTGTCCCTGGCCAAAAACAACTTTTGTTAAATTGATTCTTTGCTTCTTGATCTGTAAAGGAAGTATGTTGACCCATCTTAGTTTTTAATGAAGTTCTCCATGTTTTTAATACGCAATAATTAATGTTCACTACACTTAATAGTTTTTTTCTAGTCTATATTCATTATTTCAAAACAATAATGACTCAGTGATGCTTTGAACTTAATTTCAATTTTATTAATTAAAACACATCTGTATACATATGGAAAGTACCAGTTGTGACAATAGAATAGAGAACTTTATTTTGAAAAGTAATTTATAACTGAAAATTGGCCATAGATAAATTGTGAACATGGGGGCCACATATATGGGGGTAAAAGTTGGCCTGGAGTCTTTTTTTTCTTTCTTTTTTAAGACAGTTGTAGCCATTAAATGTTTTTTGTTGAAGTATAATTAACATACAGTGTTAAATTCATTTCAGGTATACTATATGATGATTCAGCAATTCTGTACATTACTCAGTGCTTATCATCTTAAGTGTACTCTTAATCTGTCTTACCTATTTCATCTATCCCCCCATCCACCTCCCCTGTAGTAAGCATCAGTTTGTCATTTAAGAGTTTGATTTTTTTAATTTGTTTGTAATTCAACAATTCTATACATAATGCTCATCACAATAAATGATAAATGTACTCAATCCCCTTTATCTATTTCACCCATCCCCCAACCCACCTCTGGTAACTACCACCTTTCCCCTATATTTAAGAGTCTGGCTTTTTTTTTTTCCCCCTAGCGGGGAGAGGTCCTTTTTTCTTTGTTCATTTGTTTCTTTAATTCCACATATAAGTGAAAGCATATGGTATTTGTCTTCCTCTATTGATATATTTCACTTTAGCATTATATCCTCTAGGTCCATCTACCTTGTTGCACATTGCAAGATCTCACTTATTTTTATGGCTGAGTGATATTCCATTGTATATATACACCACATCACCACATTTTCTTTTTTTTTTTTTAATTTTTTTTTTTATAAACATACAATGTATTTTTATCCCCAGGGGTACAGGTCTGTGAATTGCCAGGTTTACACACTTCACATCACTCACCATAGCACATACCCTCCCCAATGTCCATAACCCTACCCCCCTCTCCCAAACCCCCTCCCCCAGCAACCCTCAGTTTGTTTTGTGAGATTCAGAGTCACTTAGGGTTTGTCTCCCTCCTGATCCCATCTTGTTTCATTTATTCTTCTCCTATCCCCCTAACCCCCCATGTTGCATCTCCACTTCCTTATATCAGGGAGATCATATGATAGTTGTCTTTTTCCGACTGACTTATTTCACTAAGCATGATACCCTCTAGTTCCATCCTCGTCATCGCAAATGGCAAGATTTCATTTCTTTTGATGGCTGCATAGAATTCCATTGTGTATATATACCATATCTTCTTTATCCATTCATCTGTTGATGGGCATCTAGGTTCTTTCCATAGTTTGGCTATTGTAGACATTGCTGCTATAAACATTCAGGTACACATGCCCCTTCGGATCACTACGTTTGTATCCTTAGGGTAAATACCCAGTAGTGCAATTGCTGGGTCATAGGGTAGTTCTATTTTCAACTTTTTGAGGAACCTCTATGCCGTTTTCCAGAGTGGTTGCACCAGCTTGCATTCCCACCAACAGTGTAGGAGGGTTCTCCTTTCTCCACATCCTCACCAGCATCTGTCGTTTCCTGACTTGTTAATTTTAGCCATTCTGACTGGTGTGAGGTGATATCTCATTGTGGTTTTGATTTGTATTTCCCTGATGCCGAGTGATGTGGAGCACTTTTTCATGTGTCTGTTGGCCATCTGGATGTCTTCTTTGCAGAAATGTCTGTTCATGTCCTCTGCCCATTTCTTGATTGGATTATTTGTTCTTTGGGTGTTGAGTTTGCTAAGCTCTTTATAGATTTTGGACACTAGCCCTTTATCTGATATGTCATTTGCAAATATCTTCTCCCATTCTGTCAGTTGTCTTTTGGTTTTGTTAACTGTTTCCTTTGCTGTGCAAAAGCTTTTGATCTTGATGAAGTCCCAATAGTTCATTTTTGCCCTTGCTTCCCTTGCCTTTGGCGATGTTCCTAGGAAGACGTTGCTGCAGCTGAGGTCGAAGAGGTTGCTGCCTGTGTTCTCCTCAAGGATTTTGATGGATTCCCTTCTCACATTGAGGTCCTTCATCCATTTTGAGTCTATTTTCGTGTGTGGTGTAAGGAAATGGTCCAATTTCATTTTTCTGCATGTGGCTGTCCAATTTTCCCAACACCATTTATTGAAGAGGCTGTCTTTTTTCCATTGGACATTCTTTCCTGCTTTGTCAAAGATTAGTTGACCATAGAGTTGAGGGTCTATTTCTGGGCTCTCTATTGTGTTCCATTGATCTATGTGTTTTTGTGCCAGTACCATGCTGTCTTGATGATGACAGCTTTGTAATAGAGCTTGAAGTCCAGAATTGTCACATTTTCTTTATCCATTTGTGTATGAATGGACAGTTGGGTTGCTTCCATATCTTGGCTGTTGTAAATAATGCTGCAAAAACATAAGAGTGCCTGGAATCATCTTAAATGAGCATTATCCAAAAGAACTGCTTAGTAAGTAAGAGGATCCAGAAGAGAATCTATGAAGAGATGGACCTGCTGAGAACCAAATCACAAGGAATTGTAGGTGAGAGATGCCTACCAATGAATGGAGAGAGAAGTAAATGTTCTGAAGAATCATGCAAGGAACTGAAATACTCTGTGACGAAAAAACGAAGAGTCACTTTTGATACTTGTCAAGCCAGACAGCAATGATGGCAGCTCACAAAAGTACCAGCAGGCAGTAGCTTTCTTGTGCCCTCACCTCTCTATCCACCATCTCGAACCCTGGTGTGATCAGAAACAGTGGAAGTTAGTAATTGAAGAGAGAAAGAAAGACAAGTTGGGAAAACAGAGGAATCTCTATCCAAGCCGTACAGTATGCTGCAGGCCTGCCTTCTGTTGCATGGCTGATTAGGTGAGTGCAGAAGCTTTAATTTTAAATGAAGCTTGTAGTTTTTACTATACTCTGGCTGTACCTATCACTTTCAGAATTGAAATAGTTTAAGTAACTGAAGTACCAGGGGGATTTTTATTATTTATGGCAGCTATGGGACAGCAACCAAGATTTTATCCAGGAGAAGGAGAAGAATTACCCTATGGAGCACACTTTAATGGACATTTTGAGAGAAAAAGTTATGTAATGATTTCATTTGGCAATTCTGTTCCTTCAGAATATCATCATAGATTTATATATCCATGACCATATATCAAAAAATACTCATTTATCTTTATATGTGCATTATCAGATGGAACACATTGCCTTTTGCAGATTTTCTTGTTTTTTAAAAGTTCTTACTTGATTATTCTCTTAATTGCATTTGTATTCTTTCTAAATTTTTTAGTTATAAGCAAAGAAGGGTCAAGTTTTTATATGCAAGATTCTATGTTTTTCTTTATAATTGAAGAAAATCATATTTTATCTAAACACCATACATCTGATCTGTGACACCCCATCGTTCTTTTCCTGTGAATGTTTATAAAGTACAAATCATCTCAAATCAAAGGATCAGAATTAGATTTGAAAAAATGTATTCAATAAGATGTGTAAGATGAGATAGAATTAATTCTAATTAAATTCATAGAGGATTTGAAATTAGATGTAAATCTGTAGTATCATATTACATTAAATATAAATTAGTATTTGATTTGCATTCAGAAAAATGTACTATGTTGACTTCTGAGAACCATTTAGACAGAACATGAGAACAGATATTCTATCTTTATTTTCTCTTCTCCTCTTGCAACTTAAATGTTATTGGAAAATATGCCCAGCCTGATTACCAATATTAAACACTGGTTTTGAGAAATCTGGAGAAACTAAGATTCACATTTTAGTCAGAGATAGAATACAGTAAGAAGTAATTTTATAAGTGTCAGAAAAATGTTAAGAGGTAACAATTTTAATATCTTAAAAGCTAACCTAACAAATACTGAATTTTAGATATTAAGGCTAGAAAAGATATATAAAACAATTGAGTTTCTTGAATAAATGTTCCACATTTAACTTAAAGAATTATTTAGGACTTAGTGTTCCACTATCAGTATGTGGATATTTACAGAAATGTTACTTGAAACTGATACTGGTAATTAACTTAGAAAATCTTTAGAATTTGGATTTAGGTCCTATGATTCAGAATTTAGATGTTGTTCAAAGGAGGTTTCTATTGGACCCTAAAACCACCATTTAATGAGGTGTATTAAAAAAGGAAAATTCTAGTATAAAAGACTATTAATGTCCTATATGACTTCATTCTTACTACTATGATGTAGATAATAAAGTTTATAAAACATGTATTTATTATTATTTCATTATTAACCATGGCTATTCATAAAAAATAAAACCCCAAAATAACCAAAAATTAATAGTTATTAATATTTAGTATTACTTTGAAAATTGAGACTGTTTAACAATACTGGTTGTGATTATATAGCATTCTGAATTCAGTGAATCCTTTGACAGTCCTAATTTCCTACATAGGAGCTATTTTCCACTTCTCCGTTACTGACAGGACCCCTTTTTGTTCAGGTTGGCAGTGTTCCCAGATAAAATACTCACCTCAGACTCTGTTGCAGCCATGGGTAGCAATGTAATAAAAGTGTAGGCAATGAGACACAAGTATATTTCTGCTAAGAGACTTCTGGCATTATTTTTGTTTTTCTAATACAAAACTCTTTTTGTCCCTTTCTCTACAGCACAACTGAAGAGGCAGAAGCCATCTTGCCTCTATGATTAGACAAGCATGAAGATAAAAGCTTCCCTGTGAGGATAATGGAACAAAGTGATAGAAGGGGCCTAGACTCCCTTCCTTTAGATTTCTTGTTATGTGAGGAAAATAAAATGCTATTACAAGTTTATGCCAGAGATAAGCTTCAGTTTCTTGAATATCAGTACATCAGAGTTCATATAATGTCCATTAATTGGCAAAAGTAATCCATTTTAAAGGATTAATCTGAGGGACTAACAGATACTTAACTACAATTAAATCTCAGAAAAATTATAGCTTTTTACCCTATTGTGTTTTTGAAATTGATCTCTCACAGTTATTTATCAAACCATTAAATACTTTTGAACATTGTTATTCATTGTTACAGTGAATCCTATTATTTTCTAAGTGTATTATTATGTGTGTGCCCACGTGTGTGTGTGTGTGTGTGTGTGTGTGTGTGTGTATACTCAAGGAGCCTGAAGGAACCATGATTTTATGGGGGCACTCAATGCACAAACTCATATCTCTGTTCTTCTTTTTTTTTTTAATATTCTGTTTATTTTTTGAGTCGGGGAAGGGGCAGACACAGAGGAGAGAGAGAATCTCAAGCAGATTCCACACTGAGGATGGAGCCCCACATGGGGCTTGATCTCATGACCCTGAGATCATGACCTGAGATGAAAGCAAGAGTCGGACATTTAACCGACTGAGCCACCCAGATGCCCCTAACTCATTCTTTAAACTTCTCCATTTAATATCTCTTAAGGAATAAATCCTAATAAAACCCATTAAAAATGATTTAATGATTTATCTGTCTTCTATCAACTTATCATTGGAGGCTTCTGGGGTCGTGTGTTTGTTGACCCACTTTATTTGAATACCTACTTTCTTGAGGGTTTTTATCATAAGTGGATGCTGAATTTTATCAAATGCTTTTTCTATATTGAGAAAACCCTGTGATTTTAATCATTTCATTGATGTGGTGTATCACACTGATTGATTTGTGGATGTTGAACCATCTTTACATCGCTGGAATAAATCCCACTCATTATGGCATTTGATCCTTTTAATGTATTGTTGGATTCAGTTTGCTAATATTTCATTGAGGATTTTTGTGTCTATATTCATCAGTGATATTAGCCTGTAATTTTTTTGTGTGTGCAGTGTCCTTGTCAGGTTTCAGTATCAGGGTAATGCTAGCTTCATGAAATGAGTTTGGAAATGTTGCCTCCTCTTTGATTTTTTTTTTTTTTTGGAAGAGTTTAAGAAAGATCGGTATTAATAATTCTCTAAGTCTTCAGTAAGGGGGAAAAAAAAGTCTTCCATGGATTCACCAGTGAAGCATCTGGAATGGACTTTTCTGTGTTGAGAGTTTTTGACCACTTACTCAGTCTCCTAAAAATGATTATGATGTTCAGATGTTTTATTTCTTCATTATTCAATCTAGGTAGGCTGCATATTTCTAGGAATTGATCCATATCTTATAGGTTGTTCAAATTGTTGACTTATAATAGCTAAAGTTTTTCTATTTTATTTTTTAGAGAACCACCTTTTAGTTTCACTGATGTATTGTCTGTTTCGTCTCTATTTTATTTATTTCTGCTCTGACTTTGTTATTTCCTTCCTTCTACTAACTCTGGCCTTAGTTCTTTTTCTAGTTTCTTGAGGTATAAAGTTAGGTTGTTCAAGATTTTTCCTTTTAATGTAGGTATTATTGCTGTGAACTTGCTCCCCTTTACTCTGACTGATGGTAAGATATCCTGTCTAAGAGACATTTCTTTATAGAGCCAAACCATGTCTTTTTTTTTTTTTTTTTTTAAGTCATGTCTTTTTATCTGACTCAGACTTCTTTGTCACTTAGCCACACTGAGTATTGAGAACAGTTATAAATGATTCTGCATTCAGGTCCTATAGGGTAGGGTGGAGGGGTTGTCCACACCAACAAGCAATTATTGGATACCCACCTAGGTATTCTACAACTTAACTCAGTTCTGACACTATTTACCCAGAGACAGCATCAGATTCCACAGTTTAAAAGTTTAGTTTCCCAAGACTGCCCAGCCCTCCTTCAGATGCGAATCAGCTATAGATAAGGTTCCAGTGACTCCTTCCTCAGGTTCAAATGATTTGCTAGGATCACAGAACTCAGGCAAATAGTTTACTTACTAGATTACCATTTATTATGAAAGAATATAACTCAAGGACAACAAGATGAAAAAGATGCATAGGGCAAGCTTTGGGGAAAGGACTTAGAGCTTCCATGCCTTCTTCAGAGCTCCCCCTGCATTTCTACATGTTCACCTACCCAGAAGCTCTTTGAACACTGTCCTCGTGGGATTTTATGGGGATATCTTTACATAGGCATTACTGATTAAATAATTGCCCATTGACAATTTGTTTTCAACCTCCAGTCCTCTCCTGCCCCTCATCAGAAGTCAGATGGGGATCAGGGTTAGGCCTAAAAGTTTCAACCCTGTATTCATCTTTGTTCCCCCCAAAATGAGCCTCTATCATCAGTTGCTTTCCAGAAGTTACCTCAGAAGCCCAGTCATGGAAAGGAACCTGTTATGAACAACAGTATACCCATTTCATTTTTATGGCTCTGAATCCATTTCAGGAGATGAGGACAAGAGACCAAATATTATAAGAAAGATGTTCCTATTGCTCTAATTGCTCAGGAGGGTTCATGGATTTGGGGAGCTGTGAGTCAGGAAACATGGATGAAGATCAAATATATATTTCTTATATCTCATGATATCAAAAATTGATATTCAGAAATCTTTAAGTTGGGGGGAAGTAATAAAATCATTTCACTGATTAGTAAATTAAGCCTCAAGATTACATTTCCTTGGTCAAAATCATTACTGATGTAGATATTATTTGTGCTAAGAATAAAAATGGCTTAAACTTTACCACTTAAACTACTCTGGAAACTACCTTTCTCAACTTTCCATTTATGTGACAAATCTGTTACTAAGTCAAACATCTTGAAAAAAATGAGAACAACTGTTTCTCAAGGTCTGGACACTGGTTAGACTGAGAAACTGGTAGAGGCCATCATATACTTTTCCCCTCAAGTGTGAGCAGTACCTCAGAAGAAGGCTGAGCAAGGTTGTAGTACACATGCACTATCCATCACTAGTACAGTGATGCAGGGATTTTGCCAACCACAAATTTGAACTATCCATTTACTAAAATCTACTTTACTTTCAGTGATACTTCAGGACAACACTGCTTAGACTTTACTACCCTCTAAGTACCTATAGCCTTCAGACTCTTCAAAAATTCAGTTCCTGGTAAAGCAATATGAATAAAGAGGGACTGGGGATGGGGATGCCCTGGGGAGGTAGGTGGGCAGAGAAGAATAAAAAAGGCTTATGTGATCTGGAATGGAACCTGGGTGAAATTTGTTAAGAGGGTAAATCATAAGTGTTTCACCACACACACAAAATTTTTTTTTTTGAAATGTAACTGAGGTGATAAGTGTGAATCAGCTTGATTGTGGAGATCATATGTATATATGGATATATAGATAGATACCTCAAATTGTACATTTTTTTAAAAGATTTTATTTATTTATTTGGCAGACAGAGATCACAAGTAGGCAGAGAGGCAGGCAGAGAGAGAGGGGGAAGCAGGTTCCCTGCAGAGCAGAGAGCCTGATGTGGGGCTTGATCCCAGGACCGTGAGATCATGACCTGAGCCGAAGGCAGAGGCTTAACCCATTGAGCCACCCAGGTGCCCCCAGATTGTACATTTTAAGTACATACAACTTTCATCCTTAATTTTTGTACCTCAATAAAGCTGATGGAGGAAAACAGGGGGTTAGGGAGAAAAGTGGTTCTGGAAATTGTACCATAGCCAAGGACAGTGCTTGTGAGAAATTCTTGAAAAGTAAAGGATTTTCATGTTACTTCAGGAGAAAAAAAAGAGTTAGAATAATCCAAAATAAATTAACTTCCTAGAAAACAGTGAACCAGGCAATAGAATGAGATCCCAAGTTACTATAGTCAAGACTGCTAAAAGCTAGAAGTTGTTCTAGAAGTTATGTATATTAATTTGCCTTCCACTTTAAGAATAAAAGGAACCTTCTATTAACACTTAAGTAGGTAGTGAGAAACATCTACAGGAATCCATTCTGCCTTTAATAGACTAAACCAGACCCATTGAAAGGACTGAGCATTCCTTTTTCAAGGATAAGCACATAGGACAATATACAAGCAAATAGACCCAGAATAATAATAAAACCAGAGGCAAACAAACTTATGAAATAAATTCTTCTGCACAAAGGAAGGAATTATTCTAAAATACTTTAAAAAATTATTTTACTTTAAGAAGCAAAATCAGTTACTTTTAAAATACCTAGAAATGAAACAATCTAGTTAAAAATATTTAGTATCTCAGATACCTTGACAAACTTGGTGAAATACTGAGGATAAATAAATTATTAAAATCCAGTCCCAATGAGATGTAGGTTACTTAGGGACCAGAAAAAATACAAGAAACCTAAAGCAAATTCCAGGCTGGCTTTAAAATTAAACCTGTGCAATATAAAACATTAAGAAATAATGGATTTCTGTTTTCTTTTTTCCCCTTTTCTGCAAAGTGATAAGGCTTGGGAGCAAATGACAACTGAAATTTTCATTTTCTGATAAGTGTTTATAAATTATAGCACTGATGTAGAAACTGAAAAGTTTAATATTTAATTCAGGGGGTCAAGAATTAAAATTGAGAAGTAAAAAATGGAAAATTTTGAATGAACGTTTCTATGGTGAACCTTGATATAAGTAAATCCAAGAAATGTGTGTACACGTGTTAACACTTGACACAAGTGTAATAAATGTCACTTGATAAAGAAGATATGTAATTCTAAATTCTAAAAAAAAAAATCTGTACTTCTTACCTATAATCTACACCCATATTAAATTAACAAAGATCTGTAAGCATAGGGATGCATTAGGAAAAGCACAGTAAAGTTCTTGTTTTACACAGGAGGGAGGTTAAATTTGTTGAATTCGAAACTAAAAAAAAATTATATAATCAAGACCTTTCTCAAAGAATATAAAGTGACATCTTGGGAAGATGGCAGAGTAGGAGAATCCTAAGCTCATCTTGTCCCACGGATAGAACTAGATAACAACCATATCTGTGTAAACAATCCAGAAAATGACACAAAGAATGGCAGAACAGACTTGCCACAGCTAAATGTAAAGAAAAGACTACATCAAAGCCAAATATACCTGCAGGACTGTCCATAGGAGGGAGGGATGTGGTGAGCACAGATGGTGGACAGGACCAGACCCACACATAGGCATGGGGACCCCACACTGGGAAGATGAATGCCCATAACACTGGGCTTTGAAAACCAGAGGAGCCTAACAATCAGTGAGGATTAATACCTGAAACTTAAAAATGAGTGCACTCAGCTCTGGGAGAGCCAGGAGGGTGGAGTCCCTGCTCTTAAAGGAACAGCACAAAAAAACCCCCACTGATATATAGCATAGAAGCAACAGTGTGAAAAATGCCTGGGGTATGAAGGAAGGAGATATATTTACTAGTTTCAGAGCATGTGCTGGAGAGGAAGGATTCTTTGGGAGACTTCTCCAAGAACAAAAGACCAGGGGCACCATGTCCCTCCTCTACCCCCAAACCCAGATACATGGACACTTGTGGGAGCCAGCACAGCCCCAACTCTCCACTTAGCTTGTAAACAGTTTACCACACCCCTGCACTCTTCTGTGGACCCACCCCTCCAATAGGTTTTATCAGGAGTCTTCTCAAGTGGCTGCAGGTCAACTCCCACAGCAGAACAGCATGGACCTGCTACAGTATGTGTCCCACCCCCTGTTCACTAGTGGACTGGCCACTTCCAATATGCCTTTGCCAGGAGTTTATCCAAAGTGGTTCCACAAGTCTGCCAATGTGTAAGCAACCCTAACAGAGGCCAACACCACTCCAAAGTGACTCCTGCCCCGGAGAGAGTAGTCATACTAACTGCAGCCCCCAGCAATGGACTGGGGGCAGACATCTGGTCTCACTACAGGTCCCACCCACCAATAAAAGCTTCTTAGAGGACAATTCAGGGAGAAAACCCCGTAGTTCAGTGCTGCCGCCTCTCTGGCCAGTGCCTCACCCAACTCAACTCAAGCCAAGGTGACTCCCAACTGGCCCACTAATAGCACAGAGACCAAACCCTGCCCACAACAGGCAAAGAGACCATCACTGATGACTGGACTGAAGGCAAAAGCAACTCAGCTACAATAGTAGGAGGTATGCAACACACATACAAGACACCCCTGAAGCACCAGGTTCTAATGAACAGGGGACACTGCAGGGCACTACAGGACTTCTTCTTCATAAGACTACTACTTTCAGGAGCAGGAGATATAGCTGATTTTTCTAACACATAGATACAGACACAGAGAGTTAGACAAAATGAGGAGACAAAGGAATATCTCCCAGATGAAAGAAGAGGACAAAAAGTAAGAGAGCTAAATAAAACAGAGATAAGTAATACAGCTGAAAAAAAGGATTTAAAGAAATGGTCATAAAGATATTCACTGAACTTAAAAAAAGAGTGGAGGGCCTCAATGAGACCCTCAACAAAGAGAAAAAAAAAAAAAGAGAACCAATCAGAAATGAAAAACTCTATAAACTGAAATTAAAAATATATTAAATGGAATTAATAGTAGACTAGAAGAAACAGAAAATTGGATCAGCTACCTGGAAGACAAAATAATGGGAAGCAATCAAGCTCAACAGGAGAGAGAGAAAAAAAATTAAAATAGACTTAGGGAACTCAGCAATACCATCACACATAATAACATTCACATTACAGGGATCCCAGAAGGAAAACAAAGACAGAAAGTTGGGGGGGCAGGAAATGTTTCTGAAGAAATAATAGCTGAAAACTTACAAAATCTGGGGAAGGAAATGGAAATCCAGATCCAGAAGGAAAAGAGAGCCCCCAACAAAATCAACCCGAGGATAACAACAAGATACATAGTAATTAAAATGTCAAGAAGTAGTGATAAGAGAATTTTAAAAGCAGTAAGAGAAAACAAAACACTTATATACAAGGGAAACCTGATAAGGCTATCAGTTGATTTTTCATCACGAACTTGGCAGGCCAGAAGGAATAGGCTTTATATATTCAAATCGCTGAAAGGAAAAAACCTGCAGCCAGGAATACTCTATCCAGCAAGCCTATCATTCACAATAGAAAGAAGGATAAAGAAATTTCACAAACAAAATAAATTCATGACCTCAAACCAGCCATACAAAAAATGATAAAACAGACTTATGAGTGGAAAGGAAAAACTGTAATAAGAGTAAAACAAAAATGTGGAAAAAATAAAGCAGTATAATTAAGTATGTGTATAAAAATCAGTCAATGGAGGGGCGCCTGGGTGGCTCAGTGGGTTAAAGCCTCTACCTTCGGCTCAGGTCATGATCCCGGGGTCCTGGGATCGAGCCCCGCATCGGGCTCTCTGCTCAGCAGGAAGCCTGCTTCCCTTCCTCTCTCTCTGGCTGCCTCTCTGCCTACCTGTGATCTCTGTCTGTCAAATAAATAAATAAAATCTTAAAAAAAAAATCAGTCAATGGATTCATAAAATAAAAGTATGAAACTATATACTTAAAACATGGAAGGAGAGAAGTAAAGAATGGGTTCAAACTTAAGCAACCATCACTTAATATAGACTGCTATGTGCATATGATATTACATATAAACCTAATGGTAACCATAAATCAAAAACTGCTATTAGATATGTAAAAAGTAAAGAGAAATGAATCTAATTATATCACTAAGGAAAGCCATCAAACTATGAGAGAAGAGAGCAAGAGAAGAAACAGAACTACAAAAACAACCATAAGACAAGTAACAAAATAGCAATAATGGGGCCCCCCTGGTGTCTCAGTCAGTTAAGTGGCTGAGGTCATGATCTCGGTGTCATGGGATCAAGCCCCACTTTGGGCCTCCTGCTCAGCAGAGAGTCTGCTTCTCCTCTGCCCTTCCTTGCTGCTCATGTTTGCTCAGGTGCTCTCTTTCAAATAAGTAAATAAAACCCAAAAAACAAAATAGCAATAAGTATATACCTGTCAGTAGTTACTTTGAATGTAAATGGACTGAATGCTCAAACAAAAGACATAGGGTGATAGAATGGATAAAAAGCAAGACCTATGTAAATGCTGCCAATAAAGGATTCATTTCAAACCTAAAGACACAAGGAGATTGAAAATGAAGGGATGGTAAAGCATTTATCATGCAAATGGAAGTGAAAAGAAAGCAATACTTATATCAGACAAAATAGATTTTAAAATAAAGACTGTAACAAGAAACAAAGAAACACACTATATAATCATAAAGAGAACAATCCAACAAGAAGATATAACAATTATAAATATTTATGCACCCAACATGGGAGCAACCAAATACACATGGCAGCTAATATAAAACATAAAGGAAATAATCAGTAGTAATATAGTAATAGCAGGGGACTTTAACACCCTACTGCATTAATGGATAGATCATCCAAACAGAAAATCAACAAGGACATAGTGGCTTTGAATGACACACTGGACTACATGGATGTAACATATATTCAGAACATCCCATCCTAAAACAGCAGAATACACATTCTTCTCAAATGCACATGTAATTTTCTCCAGAATAGATTACATATCAAGTCACAAAAGAAGCCTCAACACATGGAAAAAGATTGAAGTCACACCTTGCATCTTTTCCAGTCATAATACTATGAAACTAGAAATCAACCACAAGAAAAAGTCTGGAAAAAAACAGAAATAAATGGAGGTTAAATAAGATACTATTAATCAATGAATGGGTTAACCAAGAAATCAAGGAGGAAAGCAAAATATACATAGAAAAAATGAAAATGAAAATGCAACAGTCCAAAGTCTTTGGGAAGCAGCAAAACCTGTTCTAAGAGGGAAGTTTATAAAAATACAGGCCTACCTCAAGAAGCAAGAAAAATCACAAACAATCTAACCTTAAATCTAAAGGAGCTAGAAAAAGAAGAAAAAAACAAAACCCAAAACTAGTAGAAAAAGTAAGAAATAATAAAGATTAGAGAAGAAATAAACCAAATAAATACTAAAAAACAAAACAAACAAAACCAAACAAAAACAGGTCAATAAAACCAGGAGCTGGTTCTTGCAAAATATCAACAAAATTTAAAAACACTTAGATTCATCCAAAAAAAAAGGGGGGGGGACTCAAATTAAAAAACTCCAAAATGAAAGAGGAGAAAAAACAACCAACACCACAGAAATATACAGGGTTTTAAGAGAATATTATGAAAAATTATATGCCAACAATTGAACAACCTAGAAGAAATGGATAAATTCCTAGAAACATATAACATCCTGAAACTGAATCAGGAAAAATTAGAAAATTGACCAATTTCCAGCAATGAAACTGAATCTGTAATATAAAAACTCCCAAAAAATAGAAGTCCAGGACCAGACAGCTTCAAATGTGCATTCTACCAAATATTTAAAGAAGAGTTAATACCTATTCTTCTCAAATTGTTCCCAAAAAATAGAAGAGAAAGAGAAGTTTCCAAACTCATTCATTAGGCCAGTCTTACCTTGATATCAAAACCAGATAAAAACACTACAAAAAAGAGTACTACAGACCAATATCTCTGATAAACATAGGAGCAAATTCCTTAACAAAATATTAACAACCCAAATCCAGCAATACATTTAAAAAATCATTTACCACAGTTAGGCGCAATTTGTTTCTGGGATGCAAGAGTGGTTCAATATTTGCAAATCAATCAACATGATACATTGCATCAACAAGAGAAGGAATAAAAACCCTGGTCATTTCAATAGATGCAGAGAAAGTATTTAACAGTGTACAACATTGATTCATTTAAAAAAAAAAAAAAAAGAACTCTCAGCAAACTATGTTAGAGGGAGCAAACCTCAACTTAGTAAAGGCTATATATGAAGAACCCACAGCAAATATCATACTCACTGTTGAAAACCAGAGATTTTCCCATAAGATCAGGAACAAGACAAAGATGTTTACTCTCACCACTTTTATTAAACATAGTACTATAAGTCCTGGCCACAGCAATCAGACAAGAAAGAAATAAAAGGGATCAAAATTGGTAAGAAAGAAGTAAAATTTCATTATTTGCAGATGACATGATACTATATATAGAAAATCCCAGGGGTGCCTGGATGGCTCAGTGGGTTAAAGCCTCTGCCTTCAGCTCGAGTCATGATCCCAGGGTCCTGGGATGGAGCCGCACATCGGGCTCTCTGATCAGCAGGGAGCCTGCTTCCTCCTCAATCTCTCTCTGCCTGCCTCTCTGCCTACTTGTGATATCTATCTGTCAAATAAATAAATAAAATCTTAAAAAAAAAAAATCCCAAAGATGCCACCAAAAACTATTAGAATTGATAAATGAATTCAGTAAGGTGATAGGGTACAAAATTGATGTACAGAAATCAGTTGCACTTAAATACACTAACAATGAAGTAGCAGAAAGACATATAAGAAAACAGTCCCGTTTACAATTGCACCCAAAATAATAAAATACCTAGGAATAAACTTAACCAAGGAGGTGAAAGACCTATACTCTGAAAACTGCAAAACATCATTAAAAGAAATTGAAGATGACACAAATGGGAAAGATATCCCATGCTCATGGACTGGGAGAAAAAATGTTAAAATGTCCACACTACCTAAAGCAATCTACAAATTTAATGCAACCCCTATCAAAATACAAACAGTATTTTTCACAGAACTAGAACAAATAAATGTAAAATTTACATGAACCACAAAAGACTCCAAATATCCAAAGCTATCTTGAAAAAGAAGAATAAAACTGGAAGTATCACAATCCTAGATTTCAAGATATACTATAAAGTTGTAGTAATCAAAACAGTATGCTACTAGGACAAAAAAGATACCTAAATCAATGGAATACAAGGGAGAGCCCAGAAATACACCCATGATTATAAGGTCAATTAATCTATGGCAAAGCAGGCAAGAATATGCAATGGGAAAAAGACAGTCTCTTCAACAAATGATATTAGGAAAATTGACAGTTACATGCAAAAAAATAAAACTAGACCAATGTCATATACCATATACAAAAATAAAGTAAAAATAGATGTAAAACCTAAATATGAGACCTGAAACCATAAAAATCCTAGAAGAGAGCACAGGCAGTAATTTCTCTGACGTCATCTGTAGCAACATTTTTCTAGATATGTCTCTTAGCAAAGGAAACAAAAGCAAAAATAAATTACTGAGACTACCTTAAAATAAAAAACTTCTGCACAGCAAAGGAAACAACCAACAAAACTAAAAGACAACCTACTGAATGGGAGGAGATATTTGCAAATGACATATCTGATAAAGGGTTAATATCCAAAAAATTTAAAGATGTTACATAACTCAACCCCCCAAACAAAAAAATGTAATTAAAAAATGGGCAGAAGACATGAACAGACATTTCTTCAAAACGGATGTACAGATAACCAAGAGACACATGAAAATATGCTCAACATCACTCATCATTAGGGAAATGCAAATCAAAACCACAATGAGACATCAGTTCACAACTGTAGAATGGCTAAAATTAAAAACAGAAACAACAAGTGTTGACAAGGATGTGCAGAAAAAGGCACTCTCATGCACTGTTGGTGGGAATGCAAACTGTGCAGTGACTATGGAAAACACTAAGGAGGTTTCTCAAAAAATTAAAAATAGAATTACCACATGATCCAGTAATTCTACCATTGGGTATTTACTGAAAGAAATAAAGCACTAGTTGGAAAAGATAAATGCATCCCTATATCTATTGTACCTGTATCTAAAATATCCAAAGTATGGAAAATACATATATAGATATAGATATAGATAGATATAGATGATATATATACTCAGACTTAAGAGCGAATGAAATCTTGCCATTTGCAACAATAAGGATGGATCTTAAGTACATAATGCTATGTGAAATAAGTCAGAGATTTCACTCTTGAAATCTCTTCCACACATGATTTCACTCATGTGTGGAATTTAAGAAGAAAGAAAAAATATGAGATAAATCTAAAAACAGGCTCAACTATAGAGAGCAAATAGATTGTTACCAGCTGGGAGGCATGTGAGGGGATTGATGAAATAGGTGAAGAGGATTAAGTGCACACTTATTGTGATGAACATTGAGTAATGTATAGAATTGTTGAATCACTATATTGTGCATCTTAAAATAAGATAACACTGTATGTTAACTATACTGGAAATCAAATTTAAAATTTTATTTTCTTTTAAAAAAAGAATATAAAGTAATCTCAAAGCAAAACTTTAAAATGCTCCAATAATTAATTAAATAAATACTCCCTTCTTTCAAAGTTACTACCCAATAAAACAGTAAACAAGACATAGTGCACATTGCAAAGGACTAAACATGAAGACAGCAATATAATTAGCATCAAATACAGAAATCAATGACAAGTAAATGCAGTTTCAATTATTATAGTAATCAAAAATCCCTTACATATCTATAGGCAAAGGTACATCAGAAACAATTATAGAGAATATGAATTATGTGCTTCTCCCAAAAACATAATAAAAAATAAATGAAAAGTTTTTAAACATGTAAGTATCACATCTTATTTTTCAGTTCCATCTATCTCTGGACATTTGGCCACTTTTTTCAGACCAAGTGCTGCTTTGCCTGGACACTAATCAACTTCTTGCAACCTATGATACTTTGATACTTTGCCTTATATATGATACTTTGCCTCACCCCATGCCATGTATCTCTTGTCTCTTGTCCTGAGCTTTCATGCTGATGTTAAGGAATGAGGTTCAATAGCATCTTTTTTGCCCCTTCATTCATGAGCAAGCTAGACGTGCAAGGAAATTAATTTTCCATGCAGTATGACTTTGATCAATAGGAGACAAGATAGAATGGGTAAATTCTTTACCCTTCCTTTCTTGGACAAAAGGCCTTAATAGTCACTCATTTCTATCACTTCTTGAAAGTACCACATGGATGGGAGCAGCTATACTATATACTAAACAGTAGCAAGCATAGTAACCTGTTTGTGTATTGGCTTTTCCCCCTTTCTTCACTACCTTTATTTTTTCACCCCGATACCCTGGAAGTTCATTATTTTAAAAAGGTAAGAATGTATCAGTCTCTGCCTTAGGCTTTGCTTTCTGGAGACCTGAGGGCAAGACCATTGATAATAAGAATGTTCTTAGAAAGCAGACCATGGAGCCATATTATTCACCTGACAGCAATGAGGATTCTAGTATTAGTAGTGGTAGAAGGCTGAAAATTCCTGACTAGCTGTGGCACCATGACTTCTAAGGCTTTCACCTTTGCTGCTTTGGAATAAAGCACAGGCAAAATGAGAAACATTTGAATACGTGATGTCTGTGCTATCTTAAAAGTATGGAGACATTAATAATTATGAGGATTGTGTTGGCCAGCTTTTCTTAATCATATTATAGGTGATGAAAAAGTAAAAGAGTAAGTTCAGGTTAGCCATGCATCAACACAAGCAACAATGTGAAATCCAAAGGGCTTCCAGCAGTTTTTAGGAAGACTCTCATCTCCTGTTGCATCAGAGCAGAATATGCTTAAAATCAGGCTCAGAATAAAATCAAAGGTTCAGTACTCCCAGAATGCATAGCTTTGCGGTCTGTA
Source organism: Martes martes (assembly GCF_963455335.1). Lineage (NCBI taxonomy): Eukaryota > Metazoa > Chordata > Mammalia > Carnivora > Mustelidae > Martes > Martes martes. The sequence goes on from NC_137899.1 coordinate 26,442,149, forward strand.
TGCTAAGTTAGTGGATTAGGAAGAGAGTGAGACATTGAGACTCAAAGAGGGTCATTTGGGTAGACAAGCCTGAAAATCGTCAACTTCCAAATTCTCTTGAACCATCCAGACCAGCAGAAGGTGCCCTCTTTCCCTAGCCACAGAAGCAAATGTAATGACATTTAAGGCAGGTGCCTCTGAAGATAGTGCCTTCCTTAATAGTCTACCCACTTTCTTTCATTGCCTCGGTCAATAGTTAGGGTTAAGCCTCAATACAATCTGAGCTGGGAAGTACAAGTCATCTCTGAAAAGTAAGTGCTGGTAGAAACTCGAGACGCAAGTATGAGAGCAGAGCTTGAGAGTTATTCCTCAAAGTGTGGAATATAATGCTGAATATGAGAGAATTTATTGAATGGAAGCACTCACACCTGCCTCAGAATTGATGATCTGGAAACAACAGTGAAGTATTTTTCCCAAATTTTGCTAGGATAGCTTCTTGAGCCTTGAATAAAGAAAATAGGATAAAAAATCTGGAAATTTCTTATGATATCACAGAAAAGATGAAAATACTCAAGGAGATGGGAATATTAGAATAGATTTCCTATGTAAAGCTTGATCACCCATGACCTGATTAGGATTCCTGTGTGGGTCCAGAAGACACCCCAAAGGAATGTGCTACAGAGCAGATACCAACACCTTTAAGAAGCTTGGTTGGTGGTAGCTGCACTCTGTGGGCTGTGATTGACAGTGTAGGTTGTTGCTATCAAACTGGGCTCTTTAATATCAATGGCCAGGGTATACCACTAACTCATCAGAGGCATGGAGGATATAATTGCTAGCTTGCCATCAAGTTGCCTTGACTTTCAGGGATCTATGGTAATAGCCAATACGTCATGGTGTTCTTAGACATGAGATAGGTGGGCAGATGAGAGAAAGAGAGAAAGAAAAAAAGATGATAGAAGATTGTTGTCAACTGCTAAAATGAGAAAATGTGCCTTCACACTCAATTTCCAGATCTAAGTCAGTTCTCAAATTTGGAACTCATTTATTAAAGCACATGGTTTCCTTGTGAAAGAAACCTGCAATATCACATGAAATTTATACAGTAAATATGCCCTTGATTATTCTCCAAAGGGACCTGGAATCATTCTCTGGGTAGCTGACACTGAGGAATTGGAAAATCCAGACACTTCTAGGACTGTTAGGTATAAGGTCTGAGCTGACAGTGATGCCATGGGATCTGAAACAGCACCATGGTTCTCTGGTTAAATGGGAGCTTCTAGAGGCCAGGTGGAATTTGGTTCAAGTCCATTTCACAGTGTATCAAAGTATCTTTGTTCCTAACCTATTGTTATTTCCTTGGCCATGTGTACATTATTGAGAAAGAAATATTTAGCAGCTGACATTATGGTCTATGGAATAAGAGCGGCTAGGTCATCAAGAGCCAAGTAGAAGCAGAAATCACACTCCTATCCTGAGGAAAATTATAAATCAGAAGTAATACTATATTATGAGAAGAATTGCTGAAATTAATACCAGTATCAAAGACAGGGATGTAGGAGTGATGGTTCACACATTTCCGTCTAATTCAACTATATGTAGCCCGCAAAAAATGAAAAGGATCTTGGCAGATGTATATATTATTATAAATTTATCCAAGTGGCAACCCCAATCACAGCTGCTGGATTCTACCATCTGCCGTAGTAGCTACTATTGGGACTACCACTTGGTTAAGTGGTAATAGATTAACACAGGCTTTGGTACTTGTTACAGGGATACAGATCTTTCAGATAATTTTTTTTCCAATTCTTTTTACTAAAGAGGATCAAGTTTGGTTTTTTATTCACATGGTCAGAACAAAAGTTCACATTTTCTCCCTAGTCCAGGGATGCTAACTGTGCTGTTCTCTGTTATACCGGAGAATTCAGGTATCTTGATCATCTTGACAAGCTATAGAACACAATACTAGCTCAGTATATTGATGACATCATGGTAATCAGTGAGTAGGAAGTGGAAAGTATAGCAGATATGCCAGTAAGACACGGTATATCAAGAAGGTGGAGATAAGTCATGAAGATTCATGAGACTCCACAGTTTTGGAAGCCTAATGGTCTGTAACATGCCACAACATCCAATGCACACTAATTACCAAAACAGGCTATAGCACCTACGTAATGAAGGTACAGAGGAATTTATGAATTTTTATGCCCATGATAACTATAAATGGGTAACTACAGCAACCACGGTTGAAGTGTTTTGATCTATTTTTGTGTAAAATTGAGTAGTTTAAAACAAAAATCTTAAATAAATAAAACAAAAATCTGTTATTTGTTTATGAATTTAAAATTTGGACAGAACTCAGCAGAGACAACTTACCCCTGCTATATGAATTCTCTGGGGTCTCCATTGGAATGACTTGAATAAATAGGGATTGGAACAGTTGAGGATTGCCTGTGCATTTCTCCCTGTGTACTTTTGGGACTTACGTGATTCAAAGCTTCTGAATGTCATCTCTCTGAATATGATCCTCAAGATAGTTGGATGTCTTCCATTGTGGCTCAGAGCTCCAAGAGAGTGTCCAAAAGACCAAGGCAGAAGATGCAACACCTTTTATGACCTAGTCTTATAAGTCGTGCATTATCACTTCTGCCATATTCTATTGTAATACAAGAACAGTCCTAATGTAATGCATGAAGACACCACACTAGAGCTTAGGTAGTGGGAAATGTGGGTCACTGTGGGTCTGTTTTTTCAAATGGCTACTACACATAGAAAAGAAAACAAAGGGCTTACCACTACAGAGTCAAGTTTTGAGCTTTCCTGCCAAGTATGCCCCTCACACCTGCCAAAGAGACGGCCAACAGTGAACAAAATGTAAAACGAGTGGTGGAAGGAAAGGTGATGGATATATATCAATTATGGCCTTCAGGCTAGTTGCAGTACTAGCACTTTTGGTAGTTTCACTAACCCTCCTACTTTAAATAGTTTTGGTGCTTGATCTGGCAACCATCCTGAGAGACTCTGATTAACCTTGTGCTTTCTCTCTTGGGGAAGAAGGAAAGGATGCTCTAATTAAGACCATTTTCTTGGAGCACCTGGGTGGCTCCGTCAATTAAATGTTCAGCTCTTTGTTTCAGCTCAGGTCATAACCTCAGGGTGGTGAGATCGAGCCCCACATCAGACTCTGTGCTCAGTGGGGAGGCTGCTTGAGATTCCCTCTGCCCGTCCTCCCAGTTTCTCTCTCTCTTTCAAATAAATCTTTTTAAAAAAATTAAAAAAATCATTTTCTCTAATCACAATAAAGTAAAACTAAAAAATCTATTATTAATATAAAAATCCATATAGAAAGCAATAAATACCATCTCTCAGAGTCTCAGTCTATGCATGGGTAATTTAGAAGCTCGCCAAGAACATGAATAATTATGCAGATTTGGGGGGCTTTTTTCCTGCTATTCTTTCCACTTTGGTCCCAGCCACTTTAACAGCCTTACATTCAAATTTGTGTTTCCTGCTCAGTTAGACTTCCACTGTCTGTACTCTACTTTCCTTTGCTGTGGACTGAAAAACAACTTCAGACAGAAAACAGGGGAGAATAGAAGACTCACTTCATATACTTTTCTTCTCTTAAAGATCGTAGGCCTGGATTGGTTCTGCCCAGTGCCTGCAAACAATTGCTTTATATATGTTGATCAGCATTTATAGTTCTTTAAGGACAATAGGCTAAACCTGATAACAACTAATCCATCACGGCTTCCAAAACATGTTGCATATCTTGCTTTAGACATGCTATTTTCAAATATAAAAATATAGTTGTTTTACATGTTTTGTTAAATTTATAAGATGGTAACGGTGTTAAAATCTTATTTTGTTTCTTATTCTTCACAGTCAACATTATATATATTTTAAAATCTATTGCTTTTAATGTATAGTTAATTGGTTTTTTTTTTACCTAATGCATATAATTCTATTATAATGCATGTGCTATATGTTATCAACTAATTTCTTTAGTGTGCAATAGCTAAGTTACTCCAGTTCTTTACTAGAATAATGCTATAATAACATCTTTAATATATATCTCTTCATTCTTTTCATTAATGAGATTAGAGTAACTTCATATATTAATCATTTAAGTTTTTACTTCTCTTTTTTTTCCTTTTATTTATTTTATTTTATTATTATTATTATTATTATTATTTTGCTGGGTTCTGTGGAAGTCACTGGGTATCATATATACTAATTCTTATTATTTATTCATTGTAAGTATGTAATCCCTGGCTACCACTTTAATCTCAATCTTATGACATCAATGGAATCTGTGATACATCATTCAGATCCTTTTTCAGGACCGGAGGACTTATTCTTCCACTGATGAAAAGAGATAGTTGCGGAGAGCCCATAACAATCATTAGGAACAGCCTTGGCTAAAAAAAAAGTTGTCTCACCCAAATTCATACTCTCCTCCTAGGGACTAGTCAGTGTAGGGATGTTTGGGCTCAGCCTCTCTAGCTTCAGAGAAAAAGCTTTCATTGATACTGCATCAGAGCAGTACTTTTCCCTCTAACCCAATCCAGCTGTTTCTCTTCTCTCCCTTACGCAGAATTGACTTTAAGAACACTCCATAATAAATCTGCTCTTTCTTATGGTCTTTCTTAGGGTCTGCTTCCTAATGGCACAACCAGAGAGTGATATTTATTCATAGAAATTCTTACTTGCATTGCCCAATTCTCATATGAGTCAAATTATGCTGGCTTTTCTCTTGTGATTTGGGCTTTTATATCTTGCTCTGGTAAACATAATCTGTGATTCACTTGATTCCTTCGCTTTCATATTGAAGTTTTTTATCCATTTGGGGTTATTTATTTATTTATTTATGTAACTGTATGTACTAGAGGTCCAATTTTATTTTTCTTAAGTAGTAAATTAAGTTTCTAGTTTCATTTATAAAAATATCCATCATGACTTCATAGTTATGTAATCTAACCTCTATCACATAACAAGAGATCTGTTTAAATCTTTGTTTTTTTTTATTCCTTCAGTCAATCAATTGTACCTGCACTAGTACCACACTGATGGTTTTATCATTTGGTAAGGTACTCTGTCTTACTATCTAATAGTATGAGTTTCCTCTCTTTGTACTTTTTGAAACTTATTTATGGAATTTATCTTTCTGTTAAAATAGTTTATATTTTATATTTTTAAATTTTATATATTTATATATTTTATATTATATATATTTTATATATTTATATTTTATATAGATAATATTTTATATTTTTCTCATATAGATTTGTCAAGGTTGTCCCAAAATTTAGCCGTGATGTTGAATTAAATAGTGATGAATTTACAGATTTATTTGATGACAATTAAAATCTTTAAAATGTTATCCATTGTATTCTTGAGTATATTATATCGCTGTTCAGATCTACTTGGATATCTTTTAATAGAATTTTTAAAAATCTCCCTAAACCTCTCAGGTAATCTTTGCTAGATTATCTCTTAGGCAATTGATAGTCTTTATTATTATCACAAGTAGCATCTACTTTTCATTCATTTTCTAGTTACTTATTGCCAGTGAAGAGAACTAGTTGAATATAGTTGAAGGATGATTTACTGAGATGACATATAAGATTGAAGAATTCTTTCAAAAGGTATTAGCAGGGAAAAAGATGGAGTGAATGGGAATAAAAGTCAAAAGATATGGAGACTAATAATAGAAATAGCAGTACCCATCTAGAAGGAGAAAGAAGACACACAAATAGAGAAAATATTTGAAGAAAAAAATACTGATAATATATTTAAATTAATGAAAGATGTAAAACTTCCATTTTAAAGGGTACATACAGAACTGAATAGGAGATATTCAGTGGAAGAAAAACTTTCTCATATAGATAGATAATAACGACTTTTAAGATTATTAAAAACAAAGGAGGGGTGCCTGAGTGGCTCAGTTGGTTAAGGGTCCCACTCTTGATTTTGGCTCAGGTCATGATCTCAGGGTTTTGAAATTAAGCCCTGCAACAGGCTCTGTACTGGCGGTGGAGCTTGTGAAATTCTCTCTTCCACCCCCACTGCCCCTCCCTTCCATCCCTCAGACGCCTATACTCTCTCAAAACAAAAACAAAACACCCCACAAAGGGAACCACTTATAATTTTCAGAAGGAAATTAAAACTTATCTTTCACAGGGAAACTAAAACCAATGCCTATTAGCCTTGACAACAGCAACAATGAATGCAAGAAATTTTACAAGGAAAGATTTGAATCTGATATTGGATTCAGCTAAGTTATCACTTCAATGTTGGTGCAAAAATAAAGATATAAGTTATCAGAGAGTCTAGCAGCATGAAGAATCTCTTTAAAAGAATTCTTAAAATTCTTAGAGGTTTAACTTTTGAAAAGAAGGAATTGATTTCATAAGGAAGAAACTGCTATGAGGGGGAAGAATGTATAAAAATAAGTAGAATATATTGGTGTCTGAAAAAGTAATAATTTAATCATTTACGTAAGCACAAAAATCTAAAACTAAAACTTGTCAGGAGAAGAGAAAAAGATGGGAGAGGGAACTGTATTAACTCTTTTTCCTGTTCAGGGGGAAACATAATTATTCATAAAATTATAGACATTGAAAAGGAAACAAACAAAATATTAATCTGTTTTATTTCCCCTGCTTAAAGCATTGACAAGCACATAGTCAATGGTAAAAAAAAAAAAAAAAATTGTTGAAAGAATCTTAATGAATTAATGACTATTAAAATAACAAAGAATAGAATACGTATAGTTAGTTCATTAAAAATGTCTAATTAAATCAGGGAAATGGGAAACAAGATAAAATTAATTGCAGTAAGTAGAAAACATCTTCTAGTATAATAGTAACAAATTAATTTATGGTAAAGTTTATTAATTAAAATAGGTAAAACAATAATGAAAACACAAAGACTCTCAGATTGTATTAAAAATAAAAGTTAAAAGTGTTGTCTAAAAGATACTCATTTAAAACACAAACACATACACACACAATAAGATGCAGAAAAATTGATAATGAAGGTATGGAAGAGATATATCTTAAAATATCAACTAGAAATTTTAATATGAGAAAAAGAGAAAAATGAAAATTATTATCAAAGAGATGTTAAATATGTATAAAAAAAGGAAGTTGAGAGGATAGCCTATTAGTATAAAAATAAATAACATTTCTGTTATGGAAAGGCATAATGAATGAACACACATTTTATGGAAATGGGTATATGATACATGGAAAACTATAAAGGTAGAGATGATTTCAATGGTATTACTAAGCTAGATGTAATAGATCTATGTCTAGAACTTGTTATCAAATGAACATAGAATACGTATTTTCAAACACAAAGGAAACATTTACCAATGATGGTCATATATCCAGTCCCAAAAAGAATTTTCAAAATATTTCAAATAATTAGCAACATACCATCTATATTCTATAACTACAATGTAATAAAATTAGAAATCAAACAAGAACATTTAGGAAAATTTCCTATCTCTAAAGACTAACATATTACCATTTGCCTGTTGACTTAAGGCTAAAATTATATGCTAAAATGTGAAATTCTTACAACTGAACAACAATGAAAACGCTGAGTTGAAATCTGTGTTCTGCTGAAATGTGGAGGAAAATGTACCAAATTATGAATATTAAGCAGAATTTAAGAAAGATAAAAAAAGAAAGATGGAAAACAAATTAGCTAAAATCTGAAAAGATCAACAAACTAAATCCAAAAACAAAAGGAAAAGAGAGGAGCACATAAAGATAAGGATAAAGTTATGACAAAAGAAACAGTTAAAAATAAAGCAATGAGAAAACACTAAGAAACAAATTTCTAGAGATACCAGTTAAGTAAAACAAGAAGAGAGAAGATGCAAATAAACAATAGCAGAATGCAAAAGGGGAAATAATTAAATATAAGCAAAATCCTACAAGTGTGTAATGGACCAATATATATCAAAAATTGAAATTTTGATGAAATCGATATATTTCTGCAAATGATGATCACAACTCCCCTTCTCCCAGCAAAAGCCAAGGCTAGATGCTATTAGATGCAATTTCTGTCAGTTTCCAAGAAACATCTATTTCAAAACATCTATTCCAAAAACAAAAAAAATAGGAAAGCTGTCCAATTCATTTCATTAGGTTAATATAGTCTGAGTACCCAAACTCAGTAACAATACAGGAGAACAAAACTGTTGGTCAATTTCCTTCATGAATGTAAAAGCAAAGATCCTAGTAGCTAATTATATTTAACTCTAACAAGTAGATTTAATTTAAGGTATGTAGGGATTTTTCACCTTGAAAAGTTATTAATGCAATTAATAACCACCACACCAAATGATCAAAAATGATTCCTCTTTCTATTTGGACTGAAAAAGCACTCAGTATGATTTTCTACACAGTTAAGATAAAAGTTCTTAGCAAAGGAGGAAAGAGAAAGACACTTTCTTAAAAAAGACAAGAGGGACACCTGGGTGGCTCAGTGGGTTCAGCCTCTGCCTTCGGCTCAGGTCATGATCTCAGGGTGCTGGGATCGAGCCCCCCATGAGGCTCTCTGCTCAGCAGGGAGTCTGCTTCCCCCTCTCTCTCTGCCTGTCTCTCTGCCTACTTGTGATCTCTCTCTCTGTGTCAAATAAATAAATGAAATCTTTAAAAGGAACATTTTAAAAAAGACAACAACAAAAAGAGGTATTTACAGTACATCTACAGAAATCATCACATTTAATGGAGACATTTTACTTTGGTTACCTTTCAGGTGGGTGTCAAGACATGGATGAACGCTATTTCCATATAGTTCACACATACCTGAGCTCCTGCACAAGACATTAAAGCTAGAAAAATAATAAGAGATTAAAGAGAATAGAAGAAAATGTAAACATATTATGATACGAATATCTTCATGCAATGCCCAAGAGAATTTATAAACGAGATTAATACAAAAATTTTTAAAAAGGATTAATATGAAAATTAAGTTAATTAAAAGGCTGAAGAAATAATCCATACCCATATGACCACTATTCCAGAAAAGAAAAATGCTATCATTTTTTCAAATTTGTTCTAATTTTTTAAATAAAGTTAAATCCTTTCAAATTTTCCTTTTTTAAATAAAAAGGATACATATACAAGAAAAATTCATTGCAGCATTGTGTGCTAGAAAAAACAATTTGAAACAGTCTCTTTTATATTAAAAAATTAAAGGTCGAGCAACGATTACTTAATCTCTCTGTCATACAAAAATTTTCAATTAACTCAATCAAGATTTTTTTTCCCCAAAATTCTTCTAGCTTAACATCTACTATTTCTTTCTCACAATCACCATGTATTCAGGGATACATATGCATTTCTAATATTAGGAGTTTATAAGGAAGGGGCGGTTGTGTGGCTCAGTAGGTTGAGTGGCTGTATCCTGATTTTGGCTCAGGTCATGATCTTAGGGTTCTGAGATCAGGCTCTGTGCTGGTCATGGAGCCTGCTTGGGATTTTTTCTCTCCCTCTCCCACTTCCCCTCTTCTACTCCCTATACCCCTTCCCGCCAATGTTTGTACACTCTCTCTCTCTCAAAAAAAAAAAAAAAAAGAGTTTTTAAAATGGATTTTTATCTTAAAATCAGGAAGAATTGATTTATTAAAAAAGACCTCTTAGTTGTACTTGAGACGCTGCTTTCCCTCTCCCACAATACCTTGTGCTCTTCCTTTCCAACTTTGGCCTGGCACAATAGCACCCACAAAGAAGGGCGGGGAGAAGAAGAATTGTTCTGCCATTAAGGAGGTAGTGACCAGAGAATACACCATCAGCATTCACAAAGGCATCCATGGAGTGGGTTTCAAGAGCTTACCCTTCTGGCACTCGAAGATATCTGGAAATTTGCCATGAAGGAGATGGAAACTCCAAATGTGTACCATCAGGCTCAACAAAGCTGTCTGGGCCAAAGGAATAAGGAATGTTCCATATGGTATCTGTGTGCAGTTGTCCAGGAAATGTAAGGAGCATGCAGATTCGCCAAATGAGCTCTATATGTACCTGTTGCCACTTAAAAAAATCTGCAGTTAATGCAGATGAAAACTAAGTACTGATTGTTAAATAAGGTATAAAACTAAAAAAAAAAAAAAAAAAAAAGACTACTTAAAGGGGATAGTTAATGGATATTAATGAACACTATAAATATCTTATTTGAAAAAAAATCCTTGAAGCTGATTTATGGTTTTAAAAGATCAAAATTGCTTAATATAAAAATTCCACACCCACACCTCTGGCCAGGATTTTTTAGATCTTCTTCTCTAATAAATATCAAATATTTTGAATATATTTTTAAACAAAAACTCAAATCACTTGAAGCCTTTCAAGATTGTAACTGGCCATTCTAGAAGAAAATACAAGTGAGAAACAATGGGCAAAGTCTAGATCAGGTCTGTCCAATGGAAATACAATGCTCACCATAAATGTGAATCACATATGTAATTTAAAATTTTTCAGTAGCTGTTTAAAAATGTTAGGATAAATCAATAAAATTAATTTTAATAATGTTTAACTCAATCTATAAAAATGTTAGCATTGAACCCATAAACAATGTAAAAATTACTATGACATATTTGACATTTTTAATATCAAAATTTTAAAACTCCGTTGTGTGTTTTACACTTATGAGACCATCTCAGTCTGTGCTATCCACATTTCAAGTGCTCAATAGCCTCAATGGCTAGTGGCTATCATATTGGATAGGCAGATGTAAAGAATGTATTGATCAATACAATGCATTTATTTTTTTTAAGATTTTATTTATTTATTTGATAGACAGAGATCACAAGTAGGCAGGGAGGCAGGCAGAGAGAGAGAGAGAGAGAGAGGAGGAAGCAGGCGCCCTGCTGAGCAGAGAGCCTGATGTGGGGCTCTATCCCAGGACCCTGAGATCATGACCAGAGCCAAAGGCAGAGGTTTCAACCCACTGAGCCACCCAGGTGCCCCAATACAATGCATTTATTAACATGATGGCTATAGTATGCTAATCTGGTGAAAGTAAACACCAACATTTAGAAACTTCTAGTATGTGTTTAAAATTGTGTTAAGCAAAAAAAAAAAAAAAAAAAAAAAAAAAAAAAAAAAAAAAATAAAATTGTGTTAAGCATATTATATGAATTATCTCATTTAATGTACTGTAAACCTATGGGATAAAAAATACTAATATTACTCATATTAGTTCCATTATATGATTGAGAAACTTAGAATTAAAGCATATCCCAACAGGTAAGTCTTACCTTACAACAGGTAAGACCAGGCAGAGAGTGAATTGAGCCAGGCTTACCTGCTTTCTAAGCTTATACTTTTAATTATTTCATACTACACTGGTTGTAGTTTGGAGGATCATTGGCACTAGGGTGATGCCTATGGAGGGGGAAATAAGTGGAATAGTTTGAGAAATAGTCAAATAATAAAAGCAGTAGGACTTGGTCATAGGTTATATATGTAGGTTGAGGGACAGGGAAATATCTAGGATGATGGTTGTTCGCTTGAGCAGATGGTCCGATTGTGTGACTGTTGCTAGGATAAAGAACACTGGAGAAAGGCATGTTTTTGAGAAAAGATTCAAAGTACCCAATACCTCAGATTCTGAACATTCCTAACATCTTTTTAGTTATGTTAAGCCTCTGCTTGGAAATGTGATTTTAAAATATCCCCTTACTTCTACTGGTTATTACACTGATCATCCTAGAAAAAGAGAAAAATAAGGTGTCAGAATAAGATAAAAGAAAGGCCCCATGATGACTTCCTTTCACAAATAGGAAGAAAAATTATACAAACAAGAGAACAGTTTATAATGTACTTGGATGAAACCAACTTTTTCTAGAACAGTAATATAGATTAAATTTATGAAAAATTAGAAAAATTGTAATTGTTAACTGTTTTAAAATTTAGGGGATAAAAACAAATCAATGCCCCAATGAATAGATTCAAAATAATACTGCTTAGATACTGATTTACTCTATCATATCTTTCCAGCAGATTCCATTGTGAAATCTTTCTAGTAATGGGTGAAATCTGTTACAGGCCCAATAAGATGAGGTTCAGCAAGAGCTTTTGTGGTATTTATGTTTGATTTGGATGACAACTCTTAGAGACACTATGGATTAGAGGAAGGGACACCAGTTTATTCCACTGTTGTTTAAAAAGCAATTATTTAGGCCCCTCCTCAGTTTCTTTAGTCTTAACCTTAATTGAAGGTTGTTCTCATTCTTTGCTCCTATAAATTTGAATCCTTCGATAATGGAGCTGAATTACAAATTTCACATTTGGTTTGTTAAAGTAAGAAAAACCACCTCTGTGTATGAGAATAGGGAAGGGAAAAAATTGCAGGGAAAGAGCTCAAATTTTGGAATAGTGGCTGTGGAGACCAGTACTGGGAGGTGATAAAAACTTTGTTAAAAAGATTGTCAAGGTCTGCTCAGTGCTAAAATGGATATGTATGGGTCAGAAGAAACAGAAGAAGGAAGTCATCAACTGAATCTGAGTCTCAAAATTTAAACAGTAAAATGAAGAAAGTCCCCAGAGGGTGTGAAACAGAAGTGATAGGACCTCATAGTTCTTATAGTTTCCTTTTTGTGTTTGCTAAGGGTATAACATTAATTGATTTCAGAGAAATTAAATAGAAGCCTTTTCTTAATAAAAGTTTCTCAGGGAAGAGTTCACCTCAAGAATAATATTTAGCTGGCTGGGTTATGGACGTTGGGGAGGGTATGTGCTATGGTGAGTGCTGTGAAATGTGTAAGTCTGATGATTCACAGACCTGTACCCCTGGGGAAAATAATACATTATATGTTAATATAGAAAAAGAGTAAAATTTAGCCAAAATCATTCATAAATAATGGATTCTGCTTTGTTTCTTTAGCTCTCAATCTACTGTTGTCGTGTCTATTGTTTGCTTCTTTTCTTTTAAAGATTTATTTATTTATTTGAGAGAGAGAGCAAAAGACAGAGTGAGAGAGTGAGCAGGGGGGTGGGGGAGGAGGGTAGAGAGGAGAGAGACTCTAAAACAGGCTCCCTGCTGAGCACAGAGTCCAACACAGGGCTTGATCTCATGATCCTGAAATCATGACCTGAGCCAAAATCAAGAGTTAGACACTCAACCAACTGAGCCACTCAGGCACTCCTCTGTTGTTTGTTTCTTAGGGTAGTGATCTTTAGTACTGAAATTTAGTCTAAAATGAGACAGTCATTCTCATTTAATAACTACATAAATAACTACATAAATAGTTACACAATGGGGACAGTGAGGCATCCTGGACCCACATTTCAAAGTGTGAAAGTAAGGAAGTAAGGAGGATGTGAAACATGATACAGGTAGAACCTAATATGAGATAATAATGGTCCCATTGGTAGGAGGAGAACCTGGATTGCATAGAAAGGTGTTGGAGTAATGTAACGGAAATTAGACCGTGCTGTTGACTGTATTCTACTCCCTTTAGGTTTTCCTTTTGTGTTGCAATGGCAACAGACAGGACAATGGATGTAACATGGATATCTTGAGATTATGTATATTTGTCACCATAGCAGTCAGAGAAATGACAGACATGAGTACTACTCAAGATGTGCTAAGTTTCCAGGTTGTATGTACTCTTTTTTATCCATTAGCTTAAACTTTCCTCATATTTTCTCACTCTCTGACCTCCTATACACCTTTAAACTCTGTAAAGATAACAAAACAAACTCTGTTATCATCTTTATCATATATCACATATATATTTGAAATCTCCAATGTCTTACTAAGACATATTCTTCTTATAAACTGAGAAAATTATTCATATGGATCCAATACAATAAATTTTTACCAAAGAACATAATGGCAAAACATTCTTGAGTATACATAACTTTTTCCAAGGAACTCATCAATTCCTGCCCAGTTTCATATGTTTTTCTAAATGTCTTATCTCCCTATATATAGAAGGCTACATCTACATCTTTTCACTTCCTACTCTCCCCATCACTATATCCTAACACCTGTAGTAATATTTAGCTGGTATTTGTAATGTTAGGATTAAATTATAGGAGAGAAATCAGAAGTATAGTTTTGAGATTCATTTGCATAGTTATCTGAGTCACTTGGAAAGATAATGAACAGAGAAGAGAGGAGACAGTGCACAAAGAAAACAAAGTCAAGGATGGAACCTAGAGGAACTGACCACATTTTGTGGCATTGAAGAGGGGGAAAGATCCTATGAAGGGGAGAGAGGCAAAAGAAAGAAATGAAGGAATTACCAAGGTATTCTAATGTTGTAGGTAAGACAAGATTTTCAAAAGATGGTGATGGAATGTACAGTTTTCTCTTTCTGAGCATACAAGAAAGATAGACCTGAAAAAGATCTTTGATAACTTCTGAAAAGGAGTTTAAGTGGAGTGGAGTGGGAGAAAATCAAATTGAAAGGGTTAGGGATGAATGGTTGATAAACAATTAGAGGCATCAGCTTGATAGTTTGTAAAAACTCATAGATAGCTGTAGAAACTTCACAGACCACATTAATGTGCTCTTTTATCACAGAGAATAATTTGCAACTCTTCATACCACATTAGTCAGGAAACTGGGTTTTACTTTATTACTATCAATCTCTTGTACAAGTTAAAGGAAGCTATTTTAACTACTTTCACTTTCTTATGTAAATTTGGCCTCAATACCCAATTGAAGTCATATTAAGATGATGTTTATGCACCAGTGAAAAAGGGGGCATTTGATTACCATTTAATGGCTATTTAATATTTACATTAAATTTATAAGAAAATACAATTTTTATGTATTTGAAAGACTTTTATATAAATATTAACTAACCAAAAAATCTTTGATCAGATGGTGAGAACAGATTTTTTACTTTAGAAAATATGCTCATTTTCAGGTTACTATGAAAAATACTCTCAAGATACTCATAGAAGACATATTCCCTGCTTTCAAGGATCTCATAATCAACTAAGAATATAAAGTTGGACTGCTAAATATGTACTATTACAGACAGAATGAGTTTGTCCCCATTTCCTAGTCTGTGGGGTTTCTATGGATATCCCTGTACAGGCTCTATTTTACCTTTAGTAAATGGTGTGGGAATTTCTTACCTAAGAATTGTATTAGCCCTATTGTAAAAGATAAAGCAATTCTAAAGCTTTTGCTAGTGCTCAGTATTGCCAAAAATGGCCGTTAAAGGCTGATGGTTCTACTACTTAAAAGGGTAGCTGTGGTGAGTCTCACATTTCTTACACACAAAAAAGGATCTTGGCATGGTTTAGAAGCAGGAGGATGTACTAAACGGGTATTGATACCATTCACGTTACATTGTAAACAATTTCTCCACTGTGAATGGAGTATTCAGAATAGGTAATGTTGTTTGAGAAAATATTCTCTTTTTTAAATAGGAGTCTGGGAGTATTATTACTGAAGATTGATAAATGTCTTCAGATGGGTTCCATGTATAGGTGGGTAAGTGTGTGTGTGCATGTGTGTGTGTGTGCACATGGTACAACACTTGGTGACCAGGAAGAATGAGAAGGCATTTACCACTGACTGAGAGACCTTGGCCTCTCAATGCCCATTCTGGAATGTTCTTCCATAGTCCACCTGTTCCTAATCATGGTATTATTACACACTTGCTAATTTAGATTTTGAGAATTATATTACTACAAATTATCATGCTCAGTTTGCATTGCTGAGAGAGAGGGCAAGAAGACATGTTTAGCTTCTGAACTTAAAGGCTATTACTTTTTCCCTACAATCTCTCTTGACAATAAGTCAGCAGAAGTGTAATTTTAAAAAGTCTTCACTGTTTTGGGACGCCTGGGTGGCTCAGTGAGTTAAGCAGCTGCCTTGGGCTCAGGCCATGATCCCAGAGTCCTGGGATCGAGTCCCACATCGGGCTCCTTGCTCAGTGGGGAGCCTGCTTCTCTCTCTGCCTCTGCCTGCCACTCTGCCTGCTTGTGCTCTCTCTCTCTCTGACAAAAAAATAAACAAAATCTTAAAAAAAAAAGTCTTCACTGTTTTTATACTACCATTCTTTTAATTCCCCACAAAAATCACCAAAGAGTATAGTAAGTAACCAACTTCAGTTAACTTCTTGATGGCTAATTAAAAGTAGTCACAATGTAGGAACTTTATTTTTTTTTTTAAGATTTTATTTATTTATTTGCCAGACAGAGATCACAAGTAGGCAGAGAGGCAGGCGGAGCGGGGGGGGGGGGGGGGAGCAGGCTCCCTGCTGAGCAGAGAGCCACTGTGGGGCTCCATCCCAGGACCCTGGGATCATGACCTGAGCCTAAGGCAGAGGCTTTAACCTGCTGAGCCACCCAGGCACCCCA
This sequence comes from Martes martes, assembly GCF_963455335.1. NCBI lineage: Eukaryota > Metazoa > Chordata > Mammalia > Carnivora > Mustelidae > Martes > Martes martes. Next base: position 26,458,471 of record NC_137899.1, read on the forward strand.
TAATGTAGGGACTTTAAAATCATTAACAAAATATGACATTATCCAGCTTCCAAAAAACTTATGGTTTCACAAGATGATTCCTCACAGGTTAAAGAAAATTGTTTTCCTGTCTCAAAATCATTAGTTTTATCTCTCTTCTTTCAAAATAAAGAGATAAGAATACATAGAGAAGGATCAAGGAACAATAAATGGATCAAAGAACAATAAATGGATAAAGAAGGAAATACTTTGCATGGATAAAGAAGGAAATACTTTGCATGGATAAAGAAGGAAATACTTTGCATGCCATGGAAGCTAAACATTCTTTTTTCTACCATTTGTTCTATATATGAATGACATGTACCTGTACATGTTCTCTGTATCTGTTTTCACATCAACAGAATCAGAATAATAATAGTATGTGCCTCAGAAGTTGTTTGGAGGTTGATATTAATTCATGTATGGAAAACATTTAGAATATAAATTCTTTATTAATATTTGTTCTTATCATTTTCTTAAATATAGACATAGAAGAGGAATTGTCTTTTGATCTATGGATCCTTAACATTATCTAAATTCCTTTTTTTAAAAATTTTATTTATTTATTTGACACAGAGAGAGATCACAAGTAGGCAGAGCAGTAGGCAGGAAGAGGGGGAAGCAGGCTCCCTGCTAAGCAGAGTGCCCAATGTGAGGCTCAATCCCAGGACCCTAAGATCATGACCTGAGCCAAAGGCAGAGGCTTAACTCACTGAGCCACCCAGGCACCCCCATTATCTACATTCCTAAGTAAATGCCTAGTAGAGTCATATATTTATATACTTTGGAAGAGTTTACATGCAATGTGAATTGTGGTTCTGTGGAAACTTGGAAATTCAAGGAAATCTATCCCTAAAATTATAGTCTTTGGGGGAGGAAATGCCCCCCCCCCCAATTTTATCCATACTTTCTTACTTATCTGGCTCTTTTCTTCTTTTTTAAATTGATTTTGGCCATTTAATTTTTTTCTGGAAATTGTGCATTTCATTACTATATTAGTTTGCAAAGGCTGTCATAACAAAGTAGTACAAACTGGGTGGCTTAAACAACCGAATTTGTTTGTCTCACAGTTCTGGTAGGTTAGAAATTTGAATCAGCAGGGCTGGTTCTTCCTGAGGGCTATGAGGGAAGCATCTGTCCCAGGTCTCTCTCCTTGACTTGAAGATGTCTGTCTTCTTCCTGAGTCTCTTCATATCATCTTGCCTCTATGCTTATCTCCTCTTCTTGTGTTGTTTTATTTGTAAGGACACTAGTCATACTGAATTGGGGGCCCATCCTACCCAACCTTGGCCTCGTTTTAACTAATTTCATCTGCAATGACCTATATCCAAATAAATTCACATTATGAAATGCTGGGAGGTTCCGAACATATGATTTTTATGGGGATATAATTTAACCCATAGGAATTAGTAATGTCAAATATTTTCTTATTGTGTTTTAAATAGTATTTTAGTATTAAAAAGTTTTCCTTATTTTTATCTGATTTCTCCTCTAATTTATTTAATACATTTGTAATCATTTTCTCATAGAATATTTCAAAAGTATGCATAAATAGGGAGAATAGGATAAGGAATTGCCATGTAACTATCACCCACTATCAACAATTATCAACTCATGACCAATCTTTTTTTAAAGATTCTTTTTATTTGAGTGTAGTTGAAACAAAATGTTACTTTTGTGTCTGGTGTACAGCGTAGTGATTCCACAACTTTGTACATCATGCTATCGTTACCACAAGTATAGCTGTCACCTGTCGCCTTATAATCCCGTTACAATTATCACTGACTATATTCCTTATGCTGTGCCTTTGGTTCCTGTGACTTAGCAACTCATGGCCAATCTTCTTATATTTACACTTCTGTCCTCTCCAGCCATATGCATTTTTGAAGTAAATCTCAGATATTATATTATCTGATAATGGTTTTACATCTCTAAAAACATAAGAACTTTAAAAACATAGCCACAATAGTAATATACTTAAAAATAAACAATAATTTCTAAATATCATCAACCATGTAGTCAAATAAAATTTCATCAAATGATGGGAAAAAATGCCCTCCCACCGCCGCTTTCCTCCATCCTTCCGTCCCTCCCTTCCTTTCTATAGTTCAGAAGTCAGCAAACTTTTTTTACATAAAGGACTAGAAAATAAACATTTCTGGGTTTGTTGGCCACATACAGTTTTCATTGTATATATTATTTTATTTACTGTTATAAACATTTAAAAATGTAAAAGCCTTTTTAAGCTTGTAGGCTGTAAAAACAGGTCACAGGCTGGATTTGACCTACAAGCTCCTGTTTGCTGACTTCTATATAGTTTGCTGTTTGAACTGGCATTAAGATCTATGTTGTATTGGTTTGAGATTACATATGCATGAGATTTATTAGAGTAAATGCCAGTGAGAGAAAATAGGAAAGAAACCAGGACTGTCTCAGAGTACCATCAGATTGCAATGCAGTTCTGACTGTTGAGGGAAAGAGAAAAGTGGGGAAGATTGGGTAGAAGAGTCCTCTGGGACCTCAGTTATTCTAATATTGTCTCACTTTATGATACCCCTGATCTTTTGAATCTACCCCTTCATGAGCCAGTAGTTACTTATCTTTTCTCACCATCCTTATTTTCCATCATATTGTCTTCTATATAACTGACATTTCTTCCTCATTTATCCTAGCAGTTAGAACCTCTATTTTTTATTGCATCTCAGAAATAACATTTTTTATTTCAACCTGATTTAAGTTTTAGTTCTTTTATTTCTCCAGTAAGGGATTCTTTAGTGTCTCCTATGGTTTTTTCAAGCCCAAAGAGTATCTTTACAATTGTTGTTTTGAATTCTAGTTCTGACATTTTACTTACATCCATATTCATTAGATTCCTGGCTGTGAGTTCTGCTTCTCGTTCTCTTTTTGGGGTGAGTTCTTCCATCTTGTCATTATGTCCAGAAAAGAATAAAACAAAGGGAAGGAAAATACAAAAATAGCAGCAATGATACCAGAAAAATGTATACTACACAAATCAGAAGAGAACAGGAACCAAAAAGAAAAAAGAAAAAAAAAACTGAGAATAAAATCAAGCAAGAAATAGAACATAACAGAACAATAAACTGGATCCTGAGTGTATTTTGGTCTGTTTGTTAGAAGAAACTAGATCCCAAAATAGGCAAGAAAGAAAACCTCAAAAATGTTTAAGTGTAAAATGAAGTTTAAAATGAAACTTGAAAGTATAAAAGTGTAAAAATGAAATTTAAAAAAGACTTGAAAACAATTGATAAGATAATAAAATAATTGAAAAGGAAAATAAAATATGAAACTGAAGGACTAAAAAATAATAACTATACTGGAAAAATACACACTACACGAATCAGAAGAGAACAGAAACCAATAAGATAAGAAAAGGGGAAAAAATGGGAATAAAATCCAAGAAGAATTTGAACAGAACAGAACAATAATCTAGATCCAGGGTGTATTTTGATCTGTTTGTTAGAAGAAACCAGATATTAAAAATAGGAAAGAAAGAAAACTATATATATATATACACTTATATATATGTATATATATATGCCTATTTTGGGATCTTGCCTATACTTGACTATATTTGGAAGATACACACACACACACACACACACACACACACACACACACACACAATGTAGTTGAATACAATGAAATGAAGCCAAAAATGAAATATATATATATTTATAAACTGTAAGTGTAAAAATGAAAATTTAAAAAGACAAAAATAATTGAAAAGACAAGAAAATAATTGGGCTCCACTGGCAGCCCCTGCCAGGATTGTGCTGCACTTACCACCAATGCACCCTACAGCCACCACTCCACCACTACCCTTTGGAATGGCCAGTAGGGGACCTGCCTATGGCCTGAGCTGGGAGGTAGAACAGAAGATTGAGAAACAGTAGGATGCAGACCTGGAGCAGATCCTGATCCAGTGAATCACCACCCAGTGCCACAAGGATGTGGGCTGGCCCTAGCCTGGGTGGGAGAACTTCCAGAACAGGCTTAAGGATGGCATGGTTCTGTGTGAGCTCATCAACAGGCTGTACCCCAAGGGACAGGCCCCAGGGAAAAATATCCAGGCCTCCACTAGAGCCTTCAAGGTGCTGGAGCAGATATTTCAGTTCCTGCAGTTGGCCAAGCACTGTGGCATCAACACCACTGTGGCATCAACACCACTGACATCTTTTAGACTGTGGACATCTGGGAAGAAAAGAACATAGCCTATATGCAGTGGATGCTGATGAACCTGGGTGGACTGGTGTTAGCCCAGGGTAATGGGCTGGGGATCCCAACTGCTTTCCTAAGAAGTCCAAGGAGAACCCTTGGAACTTCTCAGACAACCAGCTTCAAAAGGGCAAGACTGTCATTGGGTTGCAGATGGGCAGCAACTGCTGGGCATCCCAGGCCAGCATGACCAGCTACAGGATGCCTTGCCAGATCCTCTGATCCTATCCCAGCCCTGTTCCTGACATTCCATGAATGGTATGTGTGTATATATATATATATGTATATATATATGCCATATATATATATGGCACATATATATACGTTTTAGCAGTGACATTCCCTGAGAGCTCCTGGGACTTTCAGACTCCCCTCTGCCAGAGTGGGAGCCTGGCCTGGCCAGCCTCCTCTGGGGGTGACCAATGGCAGGTTCTCTCCTTGTGCTTACTAATATATTCCCTTCTTTAACCCCCCCCAAAAGACAAGAAAATAATTGAAAAGTGTAAAAATATAAAACTGAAGGACTAAAGAATAATAACTATACCAGAAAAATATACATTGCACAATCAGAAGAGAACAGAAACCAAGTGGAAAAGGGAAAAAATGGGAATAAGATGGAAATAAAATCAGACAAGAAATTGATCAGAACAGAACAATAAACTAGACCCTGGTGTATTTTGGTCTGTTTGTTAGAAAAAACTAGATCCCAAAATTGGTCAGAAAGAGAAAATACAATAAGATAAAATAAAATATATTTGAATACAATGAATGGAAGCCAAAAATGAAAAGTACATAAACGGCAAGTGAAAAATGAAAATTAAAAAATAATTGATAAAATAAGAAAATAGCTGCAAAGGATAATAAAATATAAAAAAGGATTAGAGAAAAATAAGAAAAAACCACGAATGCTATGTACTTCTTTCCCCCAAAGCTGGAGTTTTACAGTTTTGTATGATTGGTAAACTTGGTGTTTGCCAGAAGTTCCCACTGGTCTTCTAGGGGAGGGGCCTGTTTCATTGATTCTCAGGGGTCTTTGCCCGGGAGGAATTGCCCGGGAGGAATTGCACCGCTCTTGCCAGGGGGCTTAAAATGGCGGCGGCGCTCTGATCTGTATCCCAGGAGCTTATTTTGAATCCCCCACTCTTCAGTGAGCCCTCACAGAAAAGCAGTCAATCACTCTTGTCTCTCTAGTTTCGGACTGAACTCTGTGTTCATCCAGTCTGTGCCTGAGCATTTTTACCTCAAGCATGAGACCTGTTCAAGAGTCTCCAAACTGTAAACAGACGCTTGTGGAGTGTACCGGGCTGCTCCTCTCAGCGTAGGGAAGGGGGCCTCACTGCAGTTCTGCTTTTTGCTGGGTCCCTGCTCAGAGAACTTTCCCCTTACCATGCAGGGGGTCCTGGTTTATGGCAACATCAAGGAGAAAGAAGCACCTGGTCTAACTGTTGCAACCAGCTTTCCTGCTCCAATGCCTGGGAACTCTGCCACACTCAGAACGAGGGTGCCCCTCGTTCTTGTTGTGACCCCAGGGATCCTGAGACCATGCTGTCCCACCTGGGATTCTGCCTCCTGGAAGCCTCCTGAGCACCATTCAGGTAAACTTATAAAAGTTCCAACTTTGCACTCTGCTGTTTGTAACCCTTTCCAGTAGCCGGCTTGTGGAGGCTCTCTACTCCTGTGTTTTATCTCCCGATGTGTCACCTCAGATTCACATCTCTGCATCTCCTATCTTGCAAAAAGTCTTTGCTTTTCTATTTGTAAAATTCTTTTCTCAGATCTCTGGTTTATTTTCCAGGTTTTCAGAATGATTTAATAATTATCTAGCTGATTTCCAGGGATCGGACAAAACTGGGATCCCCTACTCCTCCATCATCTTGGAAGGTCTCAAATTCTCCTATCTTTTGCCAGTGGGAGCTTGTTCAAGTTGGTTAGTAGGTCATTTTTGGAAACAATTTTTAAATCAAACTTATTAGATATTATTTATATGTAACATTATGCTCACATTTTACTTATTCAGTTTGATGAACTTGGACAATTGTAAAAATCTATGTGACAACTACCCCAGGCAAGATATAGTACATTCCTTTTTTATTTTACACTCATATACATTTTTTCTTTTACTTATTTATTCACTCTTAAACTTAAAATGTTATATTAGTTTCAAGTGTACAATATAATGATTCAACAATTCTATACGTTACTTTTATCTATTTCACGCGTGCCCAGCCTACCTCTGGTAACGACCAGTTTTTCACTGTATTTGAGTCTGGCTTTTTTGGGGGGGAGGAGTCCTCTTTTTTTCATTTGTTCATTTGTTTTGTTTCTTAAGTTCCATATATGAGTGAAATCATATGATACTTGTCTTTCTCTGACTGACTTATTTCACTTAGCACTATACTCTCTAGATCCATACATGTTGTTACAAATGGCAAATTTCATTACTTTTTATAGCTGAGTAATATTCCAGTGTGTGTGTGCATGTGTGTGTGTGTGTGTGTGTGTGTGTGTATTTCTGCTTTGTTCATTCATCTTTGTATGCACACATGGGTTGCTTCCATATTTTGGCTATTGTGAATAATGCTGCAATAAACATAGGGATGTACATATCTAGTCAAATTAGTGTTTTTGTATTCATTGGGTAAATACTCACTAGTAGAACATCTGGATCATATGGTAATTTTATTTTTAAATTTTTGAGGAACCTCTAATTTTTTCCACAGTAACTGTACAAGTTTGGATTCCCACCAGCCGTTTATAAGGGTTCCTTTTTCTCCATACCTTTGCAACACATGTTGTTCCTTGTGTTTTTGATGTTAGCCATTCTGCCATGTGTGAGGTGGTATCTCATTGTGGTTTTGGTTTGCATTTCTCTGATGATGAGTGATGTTGAGCATCTTTTCATGTGCCTGTTGACCATCTGTATGTCTTTTTTGGAGAAATGTCTGTTCATGTCTTCTGCCCATTTTAATTGGATCATTTGTATATTATTTATATATTTTGGATACTAACTCCTTACTGGATATATCATTTGTAAATATCTTCTCCCATTCGGTAGCTTGTCTTTTTGTTCAGTTGATATTTTCCTTTGCTGGGCAGAAGCTTTTAGTTTTGATGTAGTCCCAATAGTTTATTTTTGCTTTTATTTCCTTTGCCTGAGGAAACTATCTAGAAAAATGGTGCTATGGCCCATGTCAGAGAAATTACTGTCTATGCTCTCTTCTGGGGTTTTTATAGTTTCAGATCTCACATTTTGGATTATTTCTGTGTTTGGTGTATGAAAGTGGTCCAGTTTCATTCTTTTGCATATAATTGTCCAGTTTTCCCAACACCATTTGTTGAAGACACCTTTTTTTCCATTGCATATTCCTGCCTCCTTTGTCATAGGTTAATTGACTATTAATATGGGTATATTTCTGGGCTCTCTCTTGTGCTCCATTGATGTATGTGTCTACTTTTGTGCCAGTTCCACAGTGTTTTGATTACAACAGCTTTGCAGTATATCCTGAAATCTGGGATTGTGATACCTCGTTTTGTTCTTTTTTGAGATTGCTCTTGCTGTTTTGGTCTTCTTTGTTTACACAGAAATTTGGGATTATTTGTTGTAGTTTTATAAAAAATGCTATTGGTATTTTGATAGGGCTTGCATTAAATCAAGATATAGCACATTTCTATCATCCTAGAAAACTTCCTTCTGCTCCTTTGGAATTAGTCGGCTCCTCCCTCAATCTCAAACAAGTATTAACCTGATTTTTAACACTATAGATTCATTTTTTTAGTACTAAAAATTCATATAAATGGAATTTTACTATATGTACTTCCTTATGTCTATCTTCTTTCACTCGGTATAAAGTTTTAAGATTCATCCATATTATATGTAGGTAAATCTTTTTTTTTTAAATTGCTAAGCAATATTGCCTTGGATGAATATATCAAGATTGCCTTCATAGTCAATTGGTGTTCCATAATCAGACACTCCCTACCAGATCCTAGCAGTACACCAGAAGGTGTTTTTCAAAATGTCTATAATTCTCTATTTCATATAGCACTGTTGCTCTAGGAACCACATAATCTGAAGTATGAGCCTCCCATTAGGTCTAGTCATAAAATTCACACCACGTCTTTTTCACCAATGATGCTTTGAATTCCACAGAGTCTGTAAGGAGGCATCACAGCATAAAGCTTTATTTAAAATAAATTTATTTTGGGATAATTCATAGTAAGAAATAATACAGAGATTCTGTACACATTTTACAGTTTCTCAATGATATTTCTTTCTTTCTTTCTTTTTTAAAGATTGTGTTTATTTTTGAGAGACAGATGGAGAGAGAGAGCTGGGGAAGGAGCAGAGAGAGAGAGACAAGCTTGATACAGGGCTCAATCTTGGGACTCTGAGATCATGTTCTAAGCCAAAACCAAGAGTTGGACACTCAGCTAACTGAGCCACCCAGACGCCCCTCAATGGTAACTTCTTGCAAAATTATAGTAAATATACAGGGTATTATCGTTCACTTTGTCAAGATAAAAACATTTTTATCATCACAAAGGTCTCTCATGTTGCCATCCTACAGTCACATCCACTTCTCTCCCACCCCACATCTGGTCCTTAAGTCTGGGCAACCACTAATCTATTCTCCATTTCTAAAATCTTATCATTTCAATAGAGATGTGTAAGTGGAAATATATAGTATGAAACCATTTGGTATTGGCTTTTTCTTACTCTCTTTAATTCCCCGGAGATTCATTCAGATTGTTATGTGTATCACTGGTTTGTTCTTTTTTTTTAATTGCTGAATAGTAGTCCACGGTGTGGATATACCACAGTTTGTTTAAGTGTGTTGAAGGATATCTGGATTGCTTCCAAATTTTGCATATTATGAATAAAGCTGCTATGAGCATTCATACAGATTTTTTTTTGTGAGCATAAGCTTTCATTTCTTTGTGGCAAATGCTCAAGCACAATTGAAGAGTCATATGGCAGTTGTGTTTAGATTTTTGAGAAACTGCCAAAATAGTCTCAGAGTGGTTGTATCATTTTATATTCCAGTTTCTCCACATCCTCGTCAGTATATGATGTTGTCACTATTTTTAATTTAGCTACTCTGATAGGTGTACAGTGATTTTTCATTTTGTTTTAAATTTTCATTTCCATAATGACTAAGGATGTTGAACATCTTCTATGTGCTTATTTGCCATCTGTTTCCTCTCTGTGAAATATCTGATCATTCATTTTTTGGCATGAAGACTATTGTTGTAATAGTTTTTGTAATGTTTAAGTATTCCCTTTCCCCAGTGAATAGTCACCAAATTAAATGGCTGTAGTTTCCATTAGGAAAAGATTGGAATATTTATGACCATTTATATTTGTCAGGGTGTTCCAGGGTCCTCTCTGCTCTGAACTTCCAAAAACTAACAAGAGGCCATGACTCTTTGCTAGGGCAACTATTCTCAGAATTCTGGTTATCTTTAAAATCTTATAATTTTCCAGATTGTGTAGTATCCTTATTTCCTGTTCATCTCACTTGCCTTTAGGAAAGCTGTGTATTAAACACTTCCATAAGTCTCTGCTTATCAAGCGTCCCTAGTTTTTTCTCTGACCTCACCACCCATAATTATTGCATCCATCCAGCTTCTGTCTCTGCTTGGACTCTATTGTTTTGAGAGCCTAGCATAACTATTGCTATTATTTGACCCTATTCTGTAATGTCATCCTCTATTTATTAGCCCTAACCTACAGAGGAGAACTGTGCTAAACTTTAAAATATTGCTGATGACCTTCTCATTAACATATTTCTTATAATTTGGGTAAGTATTGTGGGTTTTCTGGCCCTATATGTTATATTCACTCTAGCAAACCCACTTATATTAGCTTTTAAATAACCTTTTCCCACTATCTGATAGAGTAATTCAGGCATTTCTACCTCACTTAATATAAGCCATTACATTTTGCATGCATCTGGGAGTTATCCTAATAAGATGTTTATGTCTCTTTAAGTCTTTGACAGAGAATTATATTCCATATTTTGGGAGAGGATATATTGATAGTTTCCTCCTATCCAACTTTATGTTCTGGCACTCTTGATCACACTCCCTCAGGATCTAGTCCCACTGGTTCCTCCTGGCACATGAAGGCTACGTCCGGTAGCTCTTTTGGGGTACAGTTCCTTCCCCCCCCCATGCCCAGAATTTTTCAGTCAGGACAGATTTCAAGGGATGTTTTGTGGGGAAGAGGCCTCTGCATTTTTTTTTTTTTAAAGCAAGGTGACTGTTATCCTGTTTTAGAGAGAAGTGAGCCATTTCTATAGGCTCAGCAAGTCTAGGAGACTTTGAGAATTTTCATGGCAACCACTAGATATAACCATACCATATGTCAGGGTCCTATTTTTCTCTTCACTATGTTTCCGACCTAGGTATAGCACTTCTGCCTTAGTTGGAAGTTAAACAGTTTTAGTTTGGTGAATCTGAGGCTTGTGTTCTGAGCTGGGTCCTCAGTTTTCTCTGCCCTCTGGTTTCAAGAGACAATAGTCTCCAGACCATTGGTCTTTCACCCTTAGCTTTTACTTGCTGATTAATCACCTTGGCTATATATTATCTTATTCAGAATGATCAAGTTTATCAAAAACCACTCAGCTGGGGACGCCTGGGTGGCTCAGTTGGTTGAGCGGCTGCCTTCCGCTTGGATCATGATCCCGGAGTCCTGGGATCGAGTCCCACATCGGGCTCCTTTCTTGGCGGGGAGCCTGCTTCTCCCTCTGCCTCTGCCTGCCACTCTGTCTGCCTGTGCTCGCTCTCTCTCTCTCTGACAAATAAATAAATAAAATCTTTAAAAAAAATACAAACCACTCAATTGTACTGTTCTTATAGTTGTGGTTACCCCCATATTTCTTAAATAGTTTATATGCTACACCAGCCAGTGCACTCCCATCCTTCATTATGGCACCCCAGTACCACACTAGTAACAGTTTTAACATTTGCATTGCCATGTTGTGCCAGTGGTACTATATTCCATTCATAGTTTGCCATGTGGTGGGGAGTGATCCAGCTTCAAATTCCCGTCCAGATTTGGCTGTCTTGAATGACTCCTGGCTCTAAGCTCACAAGGAAGCAGAATCTGTGATAGAGATTAGTGTGCAGGTAGTTTATTATAAGTTTGGAGAGGAAAGGAAAGAAGTAGAACTTTGCAAAGGAAGAAGATAAACTGGATCCAGTTTCAGCTGAAGCCTTAGCTGAACTTCAGGTTATGTAAAGATGGATTGATCGTTCAGAAATGCTCTGAATTGGAGCAAGGAAGACAGACCTTTCTGTGTTCAGCTTCACTTGGAAAAGAAATATCACCTTAGGCAAGGTGGCTGTCTTTAGTTGTCTGATAGGACTGATAGCTGAGAGCTATCTGCCAGACCCTCTCTTAGCAGTTTGTTTAAGAATATATGCAGGGGGGGCACCTGGGTGGCTCAGTGGGTTAAAGCCTCTGCCTTCAGCTCAGGTCATGATCCCAGGGTCCTGGGATCAAGCCCCGCATCAGGTTCTCTGCTCAGCGGGTAGCCTGCTTCCCCCCCTCTCTCTAACTGCCTCTCTGCCTACTTGTGATCTCTGTCTGTCAAATAAGTAAATAAAATCTAAAAAAAAAAAAAGAATATATACAGAATATCATCCCATACTAGTATACATAGATATTTCTTATTCCATTTTAAAGTTGCATAATACCCCAATATGTGCATACACCAGAGTTTATTCAATGCATTCTTTTTTTTTTTAAGATTTTATTTATTTATTAGACAGAGAGAGACACAGCGAGAGAGAGAACAGAAGCAGGGGGAGTGGGAGAGGGAGAAGCAGGCTTCCTGGAGCAGGGAGCCCAATGTGGGGCTCGATCCCAGGACCCCGGGATCGTGACCTGGGCCTTAATGACTGAGCCACCCAGGTGCTCCTCAATGCATTTTTTTTTAAAGATTTTATTTATTTATTTGAGAGAGGGGGACCACAAGCCAGGGACAGGGGTTAGAGGGAGAGGGAGAAACGGGCTCTCCACTGAGCAGGGAACCCGATGGGGGGCTCAATCCCAGGACCCTGAGATCATGACCAGAGCCCAAGGCAGATGTTTAACTGAGTGAGTCACCCAGGTGCCACAATCCATTCCCTTTTGATATGTATATATATTTTCATATATATATATGTGTGTGTGTGTATATACATATATACACACACACACATATATATATATGTTTCCGTCTTCAAGTATTAAATAGTACTACTATAAATAGCCTTATTTTTACATCTTTTTTTATTTTTGTCAGTGTAACTTTGAGATAGACTCATAGAAGTAAGACTCCTGCTTCAAAAGGTAAATATATATGCAATATGGCTGGATATATCCAATATCCCTTTCATAGGCATTTTACCATTTTGCAGCACCAACAACAAGTAAAGAGAGTGCCATTAATTCACAATCTCATCAATAGACGGTGTTGTTAAACTTTTGATTTTCCAATCTGATATGTGAGAAATGACATCTCAATGTAGTTTTAATTTACATTTCTCTTATTTTGAATGATTCTGAGCATCTTTTCATATGGGTAAGAGTCATTTACATTTTTAACTGTCTCTTCATCTTTCTAACTCATTTTTCTGTGGGGTTGATGGTTTTTTTGTGTGTCTATTTTTGAAATTTAGAAGTACTGTATACACTGTAGAGAGTAACCCTTTTTAACTTAAATTACAAATTCATTTTTGCAATTTTCCATCTGTCTTTCTATTTTGCCCATATATTTTGTGATGTAAAGTTTTATTTTATTTTTATGTAATCAAATGTATCCATCTTTTTTCCATACTGCTTCTAAATTATGGTTGGAAAACATTTCTTCATTTCTAGCATATAGAGTAATTTACACATGATTTTTGAGGAGTCCTGCTCCAGACCAAAAACTTATGTGTGATCATTTAGGTCCAAATTAAGGCAGGTATAGTCTTTACCTGGAAATCTGCCCTCCTCACACCGGACTTGATGCACAGTCTGGAGGAAGGTACAGTTAAGGACTCAGCACTCCCACACCTACAATGCTCTTGGATTGCAGATATAGAAATATCTGCATCGATAGCCCCAATGCCTCCATTTAGAGACCTCCTTGGTTGCGGGGAAGGGCCTGTCCAAGGTTACCTCTTTCACGGATACCACCTTATCCAGGCACCTTGAAGATGCTTTTCTCTACTTTCACTCAATACTCAGTGTTGTTTAACTTCTAGCCCTGCTTCAAATCTCTCTTTTGTCCCCCCAGGTCCATACAAAGCTGGAGATTTCCTCCCATCTGCTTACATCTGACCCTCACCCTGCAATTGCTAGGGGTAAAAATAAACCACTGGGAAGGCCAGTAGTTTTTTCCTGCTTTGCCTCTTACTTACGATATCTCAATGAGTGAATAAAGGCTTGATTGTTTCTTTCATTTTGACTTGTCCTAATTTACCACCTCGACAAGGGCAGCTCAGCAATCTCCAGCTCAGCTGTTGACAACTTTAAATACTTACATTAATTCAATTTTTGCACTCCTATCTCTGATACATTTGTAATTTTTAGTGTGAGGAATGGATCCAATCATTTTCTATAAAGCTATTTTTGTCACGCCGTCATCATTTATTTCAAAGAACATCTTTTCCCCCCCACTGTTTTGAAATATCACCTCTAAACTAGTGATTTATTGTTGCTTAAACCTTCTGCCTGGAAGTGAAACCTATTGCTTCCAGTCACAATTTACAGGCTAAAGCAAATCCCATAGTGAAGCCTGAGGCCAATAGAGTAGGAAGGGATAATCCTACCCCAGGAAGGAGTACCAAATATTTATAAATAATAATAACATCTATTACACACTCCTATCCCCATCCATGCAGAGGCATCTCCCCATCCAAAATAACAAATGAGGCACCCACTGTTGGTTTCCAGCGTAATCTTCTAGATGTTTTCAAGATTAATCAGTGATAATTAGTGGTAGTGATGTTCATCCTGTCTTATTCCTGAATGTAGTAGAGATTCTCTGAATGTTTTTCCATACAGCATAATGCTGGATTTGGCATTAAAATAGATATATTTTATCATTCTTATATTATTGAGTATTCAGTTTTTCCAAATTCCAAATTTTCAACATCTATGGGATACTAATATGTATTTTTTCCAAGATCTACTAAGAGGATGCATAATGTTAGCATATTTCTTAATTTTGAGTTTTATTTTATATTTTTTTGTGTAATCTTTCACTAGGTCGTGATTTGTTATTACATTAATATCTCCTGAATACTTACAAGGAATAAACAATATATTTAAAATATGCCACTGAGTCTGGCACAAGGTTCAAACACAAGATATTAGATATTATTATTTGCCTATAGAGTTCCTTCTATTTCTGTATTTCCTTTGTTTTATATATAAATTTTAAATCATCTGGACTTTGGCCTAACATGTAAGGACATTCAATTGTTCTTTCTCCCTTCCTCTCTCTATTCTCCTCCCTTCCCTCCCTCCCTCCTTCCTTCCATCTCCTTCCTTCCTTCCTTCCTTGCTTTTTTGGCTGTCTGCTAATGGTTAGCTAAATGTTTTAATAACCTGTATTGACTCTTCACTCATTTCTCCCTTGATTTGGTAAATGGTAAAATTTGGTAAAAGGTAAATGCTACCTTTACCTTTTATGAATATATTTGATTCTCCTTCATTGATGGGCTCTTGCCACAATGCCATATTCACTTCCTATTTTTCTCTACTTCACTGTAGTTCCTAGCCCCACAGACCCTCTCGTGGTACAACACACCACCTCTCACCACTTTCTGTCTCTAGTGCTGCTGGTATTTGTGCAGTCAGTATAAGTATTTTTTTTAAAGTAGTTAAAAAATTTTTTTGAGTCAGCATGAGGAGATAGGGAGTAGAGAAATTTAGGGGTACAATTCCTATCTGTCCCCACACTGTGGTGTAGGGTTCAACTATTTGATTTTACATTCCTCACATTCCCTAGGCCCTGAAGCCAGAATCAGGCAGTTGTGTAAGTCATAGCCTTATACTCCCTTTCTTAGAGCTACTATTTATCTATTTAGGACTACAGAACATGTACAATTCCAGAGTGCATTTTAAAAATTCAGCACACTTAGTGATACACTTAGGGATCATTCACTAGATATTTAGGATATGATCTCTTGGTAACTTCAGTCCAAATTATAGTTCTCTGCTTCTGTCTTTTGTGAATTTGTACAGGTATTTTAATTGAAAATCGGGAGAGGTTGAATCAGGTCTAGGTAGACTGCCATCTCCATAACATGAAAATTCCATTACTTGTTTGTAATGATAGAAATCAATGAGCTGTTAAGGTTTGCCTAAAGCCTCTTACCAAACCAGACGTGAAGTGTTATTGAAATATAACTCTTTGGCTCAATTTCCTGATATATATTATATGTATGTATTATATATATAATATATAATTAACATATATCAATTACATATATATTTTTACACACAGAGACATATATACACAATATATATGTGTATAACATTTACAAGATCTAAAATATATATATAAACATGTATATAACATATATATCTAATATGTATATAACATATCATACATTCATTCTATGTATGAATATATACTTAAACCTTTACTGAGTAAACTAGGAGCCACATATCACTAAAGTTTTTTTGAAGACACTTTGCAAATATGTGGAATGTTTTGTGCACTTTTGTTCCTTAAACAAAAATTTCAGGAAGGTCCCCTCTTAATGTTATTTGCCAAATCAACAGATCCCCAGAGCAGGAATCCTCCCATTCCAAGGAACCAATGTGCATGTGGGACAAGATGAATAGCATTTCACTTGCAACGACATGCTGAGGGATGTGCATACCAAAGTTAACATCACAATGCATTGCCCTGATTCCCATTTTATGGATTTTCATTACTAAATAAAATTATCTTAGGGCAAGGTACTAATTTATACATATGTAAATAGTGTGGTTTCTTTTCTTTTCTTTTCTTTTTAGCGTGGTATCTTTCAAAAATGTTTTTTCAACTATTCCTTCAGTGTAGAGGTTTCCAATGTTATTTTGTATAACAAATTCTGAGGAAAATTGGGTGGGAAAGACAGAATATGCAGTTATACCAGAGATCTTTTTTTCCCTTACTGTTTTGGTTTCGGAACCAGACTCAATGCAGTTATCACTATGGATTTGTGATGCTCATAGTTCCTGATTTTTTTCCTAAATCATTGTGTAAAAAGTCATGCACGTTAAAAAGGATTCAGCCTGTTGATCTTAACTTTTGCCTTCAGTGTTTTGTATTTTTGATGTTTGAATCGGTTTTCCATGTTCAAATTAATATCAGGCTTTACTAAGGCATGTAATGAAAAGAAATTTTAACATTGTGAAAGAGAAAATTTTCCTCATTCTAGTGTAAGGTTGTTTAAGTACTTTCATTTCTACCACATTCAAGCCTTTTTAATATTTCAAGAAGTTATTTTATTCAAAGTCACAGAGAATATTTGCCCTAACTGTATATGTGACTGTAACATCAGTTTAGAAATCTGAAGCTATATGTACATTATGAAGGCATAATATATGTAGGGCAACTTTAATATATGTGATAAGTTCAAGTCACAGATCTATTTACAGTGGCGGAAATGTGATACTGACACTACAGGGACAAACTGACCTTTGCCATTTTGCTGGTGAGGTATCTACAACAGCCACGTCCTCCTGAAAATGGTCAGGTTTTCCCATGTGGTTTTCTCTGTCGAGTGTGGATTAATCAGATAAGAAAGCAGAGATCAGTATCATCAATTCTTTTGAACAGAGTTCAGGTTACTCTGGTTAAAACAGCAAGCAGTTTCATTTTGTTTGGTTATGCATACAATTTTTCTTCCTTCATTTGCACTTCTCTTTCTCAAAGTCGTATCTCCATAATTAAATTTATCTTCCATAATTAAATTTATGACTAAATTGGGACTGAGAATAGCTTTATTATAATTAATTATGTTGAAACAACTTCATTTTCCGTTTTCTCTAACAAAACCTTTTGTATAACACACACCAATTCACAGTTTGATTGCTTAAGCTTTGCACTGGTAGTGATCTCAGTGCACAGTGCAAATATGAAAGGAAAACTTATTGTTTAACTAAAATAAAAAATATCAGTGGGATAACAAATCCAAAAATATTTTTGGTTTCACATTTCTAATGCCACTTGGACATTTATTTATTCCTAGGGGATCTCCTGGCCACTTAAATTCAATCTGTCTATAATCTCACTTTCCATCTTACCTCATTCATCCACCAGTAAACTTCAAGATACTTAAGAGAAGAGAATGTATCTTACTTGCCTCTTTATCCCTGGTGTCTGTTTAGCTCAGGGCCTGGTACATAGTAAGACCTCAATAAATATTCTTGAATGAATAAACTTGCCTCTTCTCTTGGATTGCTAAATTAAGTTTACCACACTGCCATCTCTCAGGCTTCAAAACTCTGTATAATCTTTACCTCCTAAATTCAATCAGTGCTTAAGTTGTATGTATTCCAAATGAACAATATCTTTCAAATATGACTCTTTGCCCATATCCACTGCTCCTTCACCCATTCAAGATTTTATAGCTTCTCTTATACTAATGCATTAGTTTTATGTTTCCCCCAATTTCACTCTTTTTTTCGCAATCTATTCTAAACAAGATGTAATATTCCAAAAGCACAGAATTTACCATGAAACTTTGTTAGATGGACATTTTTAAACCTCTTAGGCCTTCACAGAATAAAATTCAACCCACTTTGCATTCAGAGATCTCTATAATGTGATCTCAATCTCCTGTGATCTCTAGGTCTCCTTAGTAAGGAACCCAGAGGCTGCCTACTATTCTTCCCACCTCTCTGCAGTGTGTATGACTCATGTGGTTTGGAGGATAGGAAAATTACCGTCCTCAAGCTTAAAACTGGCTTTGTTAAAAAACATAATTTGGGTTAACTTCATCCCATCTGGTATTAGGTCTTGCCACATTAGTTCTCACCTTCTGAAATAAATGTATAGGAAGTCGTTCATTTAAGACAAAAGAAAATCTGAATTTCACTATGATTGCAAATTTGCTGTATAATCGAATCACTTTTGCATTAGGTTTCCTCCAGACTGCAGTTACATTATCAGTTAGAGTTGCTTTATTAAGTCATTCACATCTTGCAGGTTTACGTGGCTCTTAAATTTCTTGAATCATTCTTCACATGATTTGAAACTCAGTGCCTTCATCTTATCCTCTCTCTCTTTCACCTTCCACAGATCTTCAAAGATGTCTAAGACCTCTGCTGTAACAACACAGTTCTTCAGGGATTCCTATGTGGATTGTGTCTATGAATCCACTGCACAAATATGTTATTTTGTGCTTGAGAAACATGGTGAATCTTTGACAAAGAAACTGTGACAGTTTTTTCTTTTTTGCTTCTCACACATAGCAAAATAACATGAACTACAGATGTCCATGGGCAAACTAATAACTTTTGTTATTTATTATTTGCTTACTTTCTACATTTATTCCTTTCAGTCTTCCTTTTCACTTCCAAATTTTCTTCTAAACTTAACATTTTTTTTTTAGGTCTTGTACACTTAACTATTTTCCTCAAAGACTTTTCTACTTTCTTGAAAGACATTGTTACTCAACAGTGTGGGGAAGATGATATGAAGACATTCTGTGTGTTAACCATTAAGCTCCTGAAAAGTGATCCTAGCTAGGAACTAAACTAGTCACAAATGTTTGTCTGTATATGTAAATTCATTACAGTAGAGTTTTCAATTCACCTTTCAAATTCTGAGTATAATTTTGCCAGTTATTATAGTAAATATCTGGGTAGTGCTAATACAGAAAATGAGTTATTTCAGGATATGTGTTTCTGCACTATTTATTCATCTTGCTCTTACCTGTGTCTTCCACTTGAAATCTCTGTCCCAGCAGTCTCCTTCCCATTGTATTTCATAAGTCCAAAATCCACTTGATTTTATGGTCATGTGCCATTTGCTATATTGTGTCTTTGTTTCTTCCCAGATGGAAAAGAATACTTTTATTTGAATTGTCCTAACCTATTTTAATTCATTTATTCAGCAAATATTAAATATTATATGCTAATCATGACCAATTTCAAGCTACTAACATGTCATTGAATACAGAGTTGTGAAAATATACACACACAATCCAGCTCCATGGATACCATGGAATTCAACAAATGCTACAAATTAGGAGTGCCTTTTCTCCAGAAAGCAGTTTACAAGTAAACCCAAGTCCAATTTTAAGCAATCCATAAAAATATATATCCATATCCATAAAAATGGATATATAAAATGGGTATATATGTATATATAATGACAAATAGTTGTTTAGTATGATAGATAGTGATACCTATACCTACCAAGGAGAAATTAAAACAAGAAAAGAGAGAGGAGATGTGGGGTGGCAGAATTGAATTTTAGATGTGACAGTCAGAGAAGACCTTGTTGAATAGAATACCAGTACACAGGGTAAGGGAGAGGGCTGTGGAGATCCTTCCAGACAAGGTATTTATTAGAAGGCTGTGAAATGGTAACATGTTTGCTGTGTTGGAGAAACAATGAGAAAAACATTATAGTTGGAGTAGAGAGAAAGCAATGAGAAGGTTGAAGATCAGGTAAGATGTAAAGGGGGTACTTCATAGGGCTCTTAAAGGCCATAGTAGAACATTTCTTTTTACTCTTAATGATTAGGGAAACCATTGCACCATTTTTTTTTTCTTAAAGAGGTTTGACATTCTCTCAGTACTGTGTGAGAAATGAATTGACATGAGGCAAAAGCAGAAGCAAGGAGAACAGTAATAGGGCACACATTCCGGCAAGATACCGTAGTGGCTGGGACCAAACTGACAAGTGTAGATATAAGAATTGGTCTGTTTTTACAATATACTTTGAAGATGGAATTTGGCAAGATTTTTCAATGGATTATCTGTGGGGTGGGGAAAAAGAGAGCGATAAAAATGCAGCTTCAAGTGTTTGGGAATGAGCAAATGGGGGAATGAGATGGAAAAGATTTTAAGACAACATATGCTGTGGGGAGAATGGGGATATCAGGAGTGTTGGGAGCTCAAATTTGGATATGTTAAGCATCATATACAAAAGCCTGACTGGCCTGAGTTCAAGAAAGAATTGGGAAAGAAAAAGTGTAGCAGCAATTATAGCTTACTCTTCCAAAAAATTTTGCTGAAAAGATGAGCAAAAATGTCAGTAGCTATAGGAGAAAGTTGGTACAACTGAGGGTACTGTTGTTCTAGGGCAGGAGAAGTAAAAGCATATTTGCACACTGATGAGAATGATCCAATAGAAAGGGAAAACTGATGTTACTAGAGGATTAGGAGAGAATTTCTGAAGAGACATACTTGGATAGATGATAAGAATGGAGACTTAAGGAAAAGTAAAGAGACTGTCCATAGCTAAGGAGAGATTTCATTGATAATAGTAGGAGGAAAGGCAAGATATGTGGGCATTGATGCCCATGGGTGGATAGATGCAATGATGGGGACTTGAAGACATTTTCTTCCACTGTTTCTTTTTTCTCTTATAAAGAGAAAGTATATCCATGTGCTGAGAATAAGCATGGAGAATAGTTTTCAAGGGGACAGGTGAAGATATGACATATTTGGCACGGGAGTAGAGTGCAGAAGGAAGCTTACATGGTCCAGGAAATGAACTTGCTTTGGGCAGCAGTGAGGGACCTCTGGACTTAATGGTCACAAATCTGAAGTGAGGCTAATCAGTGAGATTTTGTGTTTTTCACCTGTCATGTTCAGTTGTGTGGATGCCAACAGAGAGCAGGTGGATATAGTAATAGTTGGAAAAAATTTCCTTTTGAATATTGCAGAATTTGAAGCTTATTCTTAGAGCAATAACTTTGTCCAAAAGGGCTCTTCAAGAAGATGTATAGCACATTTAGAGATGGATATGACATATAGAGTCTTCCTAAAAAACTCTGATGTGTTGATCATGAGGAAAAAAAAAAAGTGTTCTTTTTACAAGTAATGGCTGTTTTATCTCTGAAGTGTTCTAAGCAGTTTATTTCTCCTTCTGCTTTTGGATTTGCACAGATATTGTTTTCTCTTTGTCTGGTTTTATCTCAGTTCACTACTTACAGTTTATATTTTATAAAACCAGAAGGTGGTTTGATATAGTGTAATGTATTTCTATGGTGCTACACTTCAGTGGCAGTCTTTTGTTTTTATAGCTCTGTGTTACATCCCTTTGAGATACAGGCTTAGTCCAAAATAATTTGTTTGCTCAAGCACAGGATTTTGACTTCAGTTATTCCCACTTGCTACCACTCAATACAAAGTTCCTATTTCATTTAAAGAAACAATATGTGTTGAAATACAAAATAGGCCAATAGAAAACATTCAGTTTAATCACAAATGGTTTTGAAGACACTAATTTTAGTTTATCAAGACCTTATAGTATCATATTATTTAAAATTCAGAAGTAACACTGCAAATCTGCACAGGGGAATTTGAACTAGCCAATATTTTCAGACAGATTGCCACAAATACAAAACATCAACCATCCAGTTATTTTTCTTTGTCTCCTATGGTGGGCTAAAGCCAGTGTGATCTCATCTGGTCTATTTTATTTTTTTAAATTAGAACAATTCACCATTTAATAAGTGATGGTTTTTCCTTTTTTGTAGTAAATATTTACCATCATTACTTGGAAGGATACTTAATTGTGCTTGGGGTTTAAATCATCAAAAAAAATTTTTTTTCAAAGAGGCTGAAAATGTTCTGCTTTAATTTTTCTATATATTTATGCAACATTAGAACATAACATATTCAAATACCAGTGGTGTGGGACATCAATATTAGACTGCTTTCAAAACATGTTAAAATTTGTTAGGAGAGAAATACTATCATAGAAGTATTCCATGGGAGTAAACCAGGCAACAAGAGTGAAATGCTGAGTGTGAACCAAGTCAGACCTGGAATGCTGAGGTTAAGTGAGGGTGGTTGTTTGTTTAAAACTTTGTCACTTAAGCATGTTTATATTACAAGGACTTACTCCAAGCTTACTATATATCCTATCTCAGTGTCATAGGTTTGCTACTTAGACTGCTTTGGGTCCCCTATAATTTAATTTCATGAACCCTAAATACAAGAAATAGCCCTAGGATAAAAACTATAATTAAATTGAAAGTGACCCCTCTGAATCTACATGTGTTTTTGTTGACAAGTATAAATTGAAATATTCTCAATAAATTGGAATCTCTGGGAATTGGAATCTTTTCTGAGTATTATTTATAGAAACATTATCCTCCAGACTGATGGTGTGGTTTTGGTCTTTCCTTGTTCTAGTTTTCTACCTGATGTAAAAGTGATTATTCTTAAATTCCAATCTGATCTTGTTCCTCTGAACTAAAATTCTTCACTGACTTCCCAAGAAAAGTTCCAAACTTGTAAGGCTAATATCAAAGAACCCTTAACATTCTCGACTTTTCTAGCTTCATTTCCCATGCAGTTGTCAAGTAACTCATGCCCTCTTCCATCTCTGGCCCTTTACGTATGGCACCATCATGCCATCATTCTACAGTAGAATGTTTTTGTTAGATCTTATTTCACCACCATTATTACTACCACTACTAACACACACACATACACCCATACATACCCCCCGTCAGAATAATTTTTCATTTTCATTAATAATTTAACATCTCTCAGATATCTTTCCTGACCTCTCAGTTTGGCTTGACTCCATACCCCAAATATTTTCTTGTTGTACCCTGGTCATTTGGAAATGCATTTTTTAAAAAAAATGTTTTATTTATTTTTGACAGAAAGAGATCACAAGCAGGCAAGTAGTCAGGCAGAGAGAGATGGGGAAGCAGGCTCCCCGCTGAGCAGAGAGCCCGATGTGGGGCTCGATCCCAGGACCCTGGGATCATGACTTGAGCCAAAGGCAGAGCCTTTAACCCACTGAGGCACCCAGGCACCCCTGGAAATGCACTTTTATGCATCTCTTTTCCTTAGTAGATTTCCATTTAGTGATTCTTGTGATGATTGACATCTTTTTTTCCTACATATCTCTTGAGGGTTAACTGAAGGCTCTGCTCTGTGACATCCTTACTCAGGAATGCAGAATAAAAGAAAATTCACCATCTGTAATGTCACTAGTAGCGAAGGAAGTCAAAGGAAACAGGGTGGATCATATGCTGGCACTTAAATCTTTCACCATGGTAGTGACTCATAACAATTCCTCACACATTTCATTGGCCAGAATGAGTCACAAGGCCTCATCTAATTTCACAGAAACAAAGAAGTGAAAGCCTACCATGGATCGGAAGGAGGGGAACCAGAAATATCTCTGAAGGGCACCAATACCCTCAACAGCCCTTAAACCAGGGTAGATAATACCATGGTGTACAAGATGATAGTTAACTCTACTTTAAGTATTTTTTTTTAAACTCTACTTCAATGTTAAACTTAACCTGGAATCCCTTTTGGAAAATATTGTGATGATGAATTCTATTCAAAAAATAATTTATAAAACCAAAACATAAATAAATAAAGAGAAAGAGCAGTCTTTTTATCTTATTCATCTGTGAAATATTCAAGTTTGCCACCTAAGAAAGTGGTTTTATGTTTAAGGTCATATTTGTGTTATATGACCATTAGCAAAGGCTAAAAAAAATCTGCTTGAAAGAAAATAACTTAACCCTACATGTTATTCAGGGAAAAATATATTTTTCTGGTTTACATCTGATTTTTTTTTCATTTTCTTCTCTTCTGTATTCCCTAAAAAGATTATATTATTATTATGTGTATATCCAGCATATAGTGTATATTAAAAAGGCAGTTTCCTGAGTTTCAATTTTCATATTTATATATAAATATGAAAGTATTTATATGCTAAATTTATTTCTACACATAAATAAAATCTAAAAGATCTTTTTGGAATATATATTAAGCAGTTTTGTATAGATTTCTTTTTTTGTGAATACATTTTTTGAAGTCAATGAATACAAGTATTTGTTTTCTAATTATATATGAATGTTGAAAAAGGAATGTCATCATGTTCTTGAAAAAAACTTTCCAAAATGACTTCATCAAAAGTATAAATAGATACTAAATCAGGGATTGCATTTTTATCTGAGCATAAGTAAATATAATAACTTTAAAGCAATGAATACAAATGTTTACTTAATTTTTTCAACTTATTTTCTTCCTAAAAATAAACTGGAGAAAATATGTACTTTAAGTTTGTTGTTAAAGACTGCTTTCGTAATCATTATTCATGTAATGTCACAGGCTGAACAGAAATTCAGTAAGAGATCACTGATGCTTTTTATTCCAAGATCAGAATATTATACAGCATCACAAATATTATTCATCAAGTGTACATTGGCTCTCACCCATCTGGGGCCTTATGACCAGAAATGTAAGAAAGAGAGAAATGGCATGTTCAATTATGTCTTTGTTCATTCATTCTATAAAAACATGTATTCATTCTACAAATATGTCCTTTTAAGGACTCTATAGCTGGTGTTGAAGGGGTCAACAAATTACAACAATGTAAATAAGTAAATTATATAGCATTTGAGAAGGTGGTATGCACTATGGAAACAAATTATGGAAAAGGAGTCTGGCAGTCATACTGTGTCATTGACTCAGCTCTCTAATTGTTATGTTTTTTCCACTCTCAACCTACATTGTATCTATTTTTAAGTCATTTTGAAAATTTTACTTTTGAGTTGGTTTGGTTCACCACAAAGTCTTATTAAAACAAAAGGGAGTGGGGGTGCCTGGGTGGCTCAGTGGGTTAAAGTCTCTGCCTTCGGCTCAGGTCATGATCTCAGGGTCCTGGGATCAAGTCCCACATCGGGCTCTCTGCTCCGCGGGGAGCCTGCTTCCCCTCCTCTCTCTCTCTACCTGCCTCTCTGCCTACTTGTGATCTCTGTCTGTCAAATAAATAAATAAAATCTTAAAAAAACAAAAACAAACAAAAAAAAAACAAAAGGGAGGGGAGGTGAGTGAGGGGATGGGGTAATTGGGTGATGGGCGTTAAGAAGGGCAAGTGATGTGATGAGCACTGGGTATTATCCACAACTGATGAATTATTGATCACTACATATGAAACTAATGATGTACTATATGTTGGTTAATTGAAATTAAACAAAAAGAATGAAAGGGAGGGGCAGCTGGGTGGCTCAGATGGTTAAGTGTCTGCCTTCCGCTCATGATATCAGTGTCATGATATCAGTGTCCTGGAACTGAGCCCCACATCGGGCTCCCAGCTCAATGAGGAGTCTGCTTCTCCCTCTCCCTCTGCCTCTGCATCTCCTGCTTGTGCTCTGTCGCTCTCTCAAATGAATAAATACAGTCTTTTAAAATATAAATAAATAAAAGGAACTTTATCATAAAAGAAAAGAAAGATAATAGCATTAATTTAGGTTACTCAGCAAAAACTATTGATAGCAAATTTACATATTAAACTGCTAGTATATTTTTAGTTGCTAAATGACTATGCCGAGTCTTGTAATCTTTTATTTGGTAAAATGCTAATAACATCAGAATTTTCTTAAGGGAAGAATATAAGAAAATTTTGCTTGAGGGGCGCCTGGGTGGCTCAGTGGGTTAAGGCCTCTGCCTTCGGCTCAGGTCATGATCTCAGGGGCCTGGGATTGAGCCCCGCATCGGGCTCTCTGCTCAGCAGGGAGCCTGCTTCCCCCTCTCTCTCTCTCTGCCTGCCTCTCTGCCTACTTGTGATTTCTGTCTGTCAAATAAATAAATAAAAATCTTAAAAAAAAAAAAGAAAATTTTGCTTGATTATAAAATACTTGGTATTGTGATAGAGGTTAGACTTTTGCTAAATTATAAATGGGAACACCTTATATTTTAAATAATAATTTAAGTAGTTTTTAGGTGCTAACTACTGGTTCCACATTCTCCTTTTACATCTGTGGTGAGCTCATTTTTCTACTCCCTTCTCAACAATATGGTTGTGAATAGAGTTTAAGCAAATAGTACTTAAATGTATAAAGTTGTGGAATCACCATATTCCACAGATCATAGACAAATTTGAAATTTGACCTTTGGGAAAATACAATTAGAGAATAAATTTCCCAAAACTATTTTGAGTAAGAACTTTATCATACAAAGTCTCTCTCTGTCTTCAAAAAAATTTTTTGAGCTTTGGCTCTCTGACTCTATTGGCAACCATTTTTATAATTTTTATTTTTTTTACAGTAAAGTTTTCTTGTAAGCTTCAGAAATGACAACTATTAAATTATAACTCCTTAATCCAATCTACCCTTTGCTCTTTCCTTAAAATGTATCTTCATTGATGAGTCACATTCTCTTATTCCTTTCAACCCATGAATCATTACATCATTTCTGTGGTATAATTACCTGCACTGCCTTCATTTAGTTACTGGAAGAGGCATTATATAAAGTTAGTGAATTTCTCTTGGAAATGATAACTTGGATTATGTCCATTTGTAATACAATTTCTTGGGTATTTTCTCTTATTATGTCATTACATTGATAGAGAATGCATCAACTATTTTAAACCATTACCCAAACTAACTATAATTTAACTGCTTTTATTTACTACGGTATTTTTGGCTGAATATTCACAAAGACTTCAGAATTAGATTTTAAATATGATATACAGGCAAGATAATACAGCAATACTAATGAGAACAACTAAATTTTGTTGGGCTGGATTAATTTTTTTTTTTTTTAATTTGGTGCTCAAGGAAGCTGGATAATAATCATTGGCAGAAGAAGTTGTGGTTTGAAAAAATATCTAGTGTGCTTTTAGCTTCAGTTCAGATTAAAATAAAAAAATGTAGACAATATTAATTTTTTTTAAGTTCTTCCAAACAGATGATATCCAAACAGATTATGGGTTTAGTTAACTAAGCTGTGAACTTTGTCCTAGTATCCTGTCCCTGTATCTTTTTAGAGTGTAGTCTAATTAGATTTGTTTTGTGATTTATTTCCTGGTTAATAGAAAATTAATTGAAGTAGAGATATATTGTCTTTTGCGAATATGACATTGTTTTCATTTCTTATAAGTGCAAACAGAAACATTCAATGGACTTGGCTATGAAAATTGTTATCACAAATTTGGAAACATTGTTCTTAAATTAAGATGGATAATATGATAAATTACTTTGTCTTCCTTATTGAAAAATATATGGATATTGACTTTGGCATTCTAAATGATGGGATAAAAATTGAATATGTTTAAGTGAAAAATCAAATATCTGCTTTAGTTGTGTATTGTGGTTTTTGCATCATGTATTTGCATTGTGATATTATGGTTTAGAACATAAGATTAGGAATCAAAGTCTTCCATGGTTAAAATTCTATTACTAAATTGTAAGGGAGCTTGGTTAATGTAGTTAACTTGTTGGCACCTCAGTTTCCAGATCTATAAAATGGTAATGGTTAAATAGCAAAAGTCAGAGGACTAAATTTGAAGTTTTAACTGGCTTTATATTTAGGTGATTCATGAATCAGTAGCATACCATCTAGCAAAAGAAAGGAACTCCACCGAGCTGCAAAAAGGGAAGGACTTTGAAAGGTGGAAAGGTGGTGGAAAAAGGAACTTATTAGCAAATAATACATTGTTTCAAGCAAGGTTTCCTTCCTAAGGAGTATGGGAGGGGCCTATCAGGAGGGCTATCTCATTTACGTTAACCAGGTAATTCTCTGTTGACTAGATAAGGTTACATTCCTAGAGGGTTGAAATTGTAGTTAGCTTAAGTATTAAGTCTTGGTTAGCTGATGTGGCATTTAGCACAAATGACTCCATTTTAGGCTTGCTGTCTTCTTTTTAACATAAAAGTCTAGTGGACTTCAGGTTTCTAGCTTGATTACAAATGCAAGAGAAAGACTAGAGGAAAAAAAGACATACTAGGGCACCTGGGTGGCTCAGTCAGTTAAGTGTCCAGATCTTGACTTTGTTTCAGGTCATGATCTTAGGTGGGGTTGTGAGATCAAACCCCACATCAGGCTCTGTGCTCAGTGTGGAGCCTGTTTGAGATTCTCTTTCTCCCCTGCCCTCTGCCCCTCTTCCCGCTCAGGCTCTAAATAAATAAATAAATAAATAAATAAATAAATATCTAAAAAATAAAAGAGACACATACTCTGTCAATAAAGTGTTTCCCAAATTAAAGGAAAAAAAAGATTGAGTTAAGTAGTCATTCATTTGAAAAAAACTAGCAAATGAACAATGAAATAAACCCGTGAATTAAAAGGAAGAATGTTGGTAAAATTAGAAATCAGTTAACCAGAAAAATATATTAACAAAAAAATCAGTAAAAATAAAAAGACTTCATTAAAAAGACCAATAAAGTGACAAAGATTTTTTTTTTTTTTTTGCAAATCTCATTAAAAATTGAATGCAAAAGAAGTTATAACTACAGATAGAAATTACTCATATAGGGG
Organism: Martes martes; assembly: GCF_963455335.1. NCBI lineage: Eukaryota > Metazoa > Chordata > Mammalia > Carnivora > Mustelidae > Martes > Martes martes. Next base: position 26,487,176 of record NC_137899.1, read on the forward strand.
TGCCTGGGTGGCTCAGTGGGTTAAGCCTCTGCCTTTGCCTCAGGTCATGATCTCAGGGTCCTGGGATCGAGCCCCATGTCAGGCTCTCTGCTCAGCGGGGAGCCTGCTTCCCCCTCTCTCTGCCTGCCTCTCTCTGCCTACTTGTGATTTCTCTCTCTGTCAAATAAATAAATAAATAAATAAAACTTAAAAAAAAAAAAGAAATTACTCGTATAAAAGAATTTGAGTTCATATTTATATCAAAAGTTTTGAAATTCTGGATGAACTAGCTACTATAGGAACATTTGAATATTGAACCCAAAATAAGAAGAAAACATACTAGTATTGATAATTGTAGAATTATTTTACATAAACAATATATACATACCTAAAAAGGTGGCAGATCCAAATAGTCATGAGCACACATTCCTTTTACTATCACAAAGAAATAATTATGAAATTTGAATTAGGCAATTCAAATAATTCAAATAATTCTGAAATTTGAATTAGTTTCCCAATGAATTCTTTAAGATTAGTATAAATTTGATAGTTAAAGAAAATGAAAATAAATATAATTAAATTTAGTAACTTACTTGAAAAATAACATGGCCAGTAGATGTTATCTAAAAGTATAAATATTAATGTTTGTATCATATTAACCAAGAAAAAATTACATTGTATTATCCTCTGAATTACTGTATGGAAAGTGTTTGATAAAATTAAAATTCACATCTGATAACATTTGTAAGGACCTAGGACTAGAATGAATATTGTTAACCTTCCAAAATCAATGTTATACTTAATAGTATAAATTTGGAAAATTCTATTAAAATTAAGAGTAAAATCCAAGAAATTAAATGAGATAAGAAAAATCAATATGATATGTAAAATATTGGAAAGGAAATCACAAAAGCCATTAATCACAACCAATATGATTGTCTACCAAGACTCTCTATAAGATTGTATTCAAAAGCTGTATGCACTATTAAGAGAGTTTCCAAGATCAATGGATATAAATTTCATATTACTAAAAATACAGAACTCTTTACTTCAACAATGGCCAATTAGAAAATTTAATTTTAAAAGGTAAACTTAAAAATACTCGGTAAGACTATGAAATTTGTTATAAACCCTTCCAGTAATTTTCAATATTTCCCCCAAATTAAAGAGGACCTAAAAGATCTGAGTAACTATATATTGGCCATATTCTTCAACAAAGAGTCAATATTGTAAGGATATAAATTCTCTTCAAATTTTAAATTCAATTCAATATCAATATAAGACACACTAAGATTTTTAAATTTGATAATTTAATTTCATAGTTCAAATGAAAATGCGAAGGAATAAATATGACATCTTGTAAATAAAAAGAACAATGAGGAATGTCCTGCTCAATGAGATCAATACATTCTTCAAAACTGTATTGGAGAGTAAATAAATGAAGAACAGTAGAGTTCAAAATAAATACAGGCATAATGGAAAACACATATGATGCATACTGCATGTTAAATGAATCAGAAAAAGTGGATTATTCAATAAATAGCTGGATTTCATGTGAAGTATGATATCTTGATATTTATATGGAAAAAAGCACAAATATTAATGCAAAAAAACTAAACAATAATTCACAAATTAATCTAAGGGTTTATTAAAAGAATACTATGACCAAGTAGGCTTTACTTTAAGAAAATAAGGATAATGGGGGTGCGTGGGTGGCTCAGTGGGTTAGGCCTCTGCCTTTGGCTCGGGTCGTGATCCCAGGGTCCTGGGATCGAGCCCCACATCAGGCTCTCTGCTCAGCGGGGAGCCTGCTTCCCCCTCTTTCTCTGCCTGCCTCTCTTCCTACTTGTGATCTCTCTCTCTGTGTCAAATAAATAAATAAAATCTTTTTAAAAAAAAAAAGAAAAGAAGGATAATGGAAAGCCTCAAAAACTATTAAGCTTTCACATGAATAAGACAAAATCACATTATAATGCAAGTTTGTTTACTACTTTATAGGAATAACTGGGTAATATAGGCCCTGTCAAATAGAAAATGTACTTAAATAAATGAATAAATATATGATGTCACTGTTTAAGGTAATATTTTAAACCATAAAATTATTAGATTAAAACACAGTAAAATGTCACAAACTGGGTGCAAAAAGCCTTCTTTAGTAGAGTTATAATTTCTTGAATCTAAGAAACTAAGAAAACATTTATAGATTTGATAATCTATGTTTGATGTGATTGGAGGATGAGTTGACTTTTGATAGCGATGGGGTGTACTACCACCCCCAGTGGCATATATATTTTAAGGTCATAGGGATACCTGGGTGGCTCCGTCATGACCCTTTGGCTCAGGTCATGATCCGGGTTCCTGGGATTGTGTCCCATAATGGGCTTTCCTTGCTCAGGGGTCCTGGGATTAATGAAGCATTCCACTCTGTGCTTAGCAGAGAGCCTGCTTCTCCCTCTGTCTGCCACTCCCCCTGCTTGTGCTCTCTCTCACTCTCTCCTTGACAAATGAATATATAAAATCTTTAAAAAAAAAGATTATATACCTATCCATATGTCTCTATACCCATATTTATATTTAATATCTAAATCTTTTAACTGTATCTACATACAGGGAATAAAGGAGTTTAATGAAATGAATTTAACTAGGACATCAGATTCATTTCTTAATATCCTAGGAATCACATTTGTACTTACTCAAAAAGCCAGTCTGTGTCTGATCGGTCGTCTCTTTGTAAAACTTTTGTTTGTTTGGTTGATAGCTTTTATTAAATTATTGGAAGAGGGTGTGTGGAGCTCTTGTCCCAAAGCCTGAGGAAGCTGCTCTGTGACTTCTCACCTTTACCAGTTGGTGGATGATTGTGGACCACACAGCCAGTGAAGAACTTTCTAAATTCTATTCATTTGTATTGCATATTTTCTGCTAGTCAGGCTCCATGCTAGATATCTGTGAAACAATGTTGATCAAAAAGCAACAAAGTTCCTGACCTTCTAGAATTCACAGTCTAGCAAATCTTAGAAGAAATAGAAAGGTAGAAGAATCTAAGTAAGAAATATTTTTAATATTTATTTAATTATATATAATTACATAATTTGTGTACAATATATAATTATAATATTGAATACATAATACATGAAAATAAAAGAGGAAATGAGATTCTGGGGAATACTTGCAAAATATATAAAATAAGGTGTGTGTGTGTGTGTGTGTGTGTGTACTTTGCATGAATCTTTAAGAAAAAATAATGCATCTTCAGTAGGTGGATGAAGAAATAGAAATTGCTAAGAAGAGGAAAAGCAGAAAAAGGAGGTGGAGATACAAAAGAGGAAATGCAATTAAAATCCAGAAATATTAGCAAATCATAATGAAATAAATTTAACCCTGCTTATAATAACAGAATCAAATGTATAGTCAACAAAGAAATCAATTAAAAATTGTATTGCTCTAAAATGTAGTCTTAATAAATAAGTAAATAAGGAATAAAAGACAAAAAACAAAAATTGTATCAGTGCTGGCAAGCGTGTAATAAATGCTGCTATTAGCTTTAAAATCAGTACTATTGACTTTTGAAATCAACGTAACATTTCCAGGAAGCAATTTATCAATATTCATCAAAAGCTGTAATATATCTATAGGGTTTTATTTGACCTAGTAAATCTATTTCTCAGAATATAATTTAAACTATGTGGAAAGTTATATGGCTGCAGATGTTCAATGAAACATTATTATACTAACTTAAATAAACTGGCAAGATATAAAAAGTCATATATTAATGGGAAGGGATATTGTATATCCCAAATGCCTCTGAAGACAATGTAATAAATAATTCTTGTCCTACAAAGTACCAAGTTTGAATAAAAAATTGGACATATTCTACGATTATAGCAATTAAAGCAATAATATAGCAAAGGCAAAAAGGACATTACAAGGGGAAGAAAAACTAGTTATTTGAAGTCAGGATATGATGATTTTATTCTTGTTTTTCTCAACTTCTAATCAGTATGGAACATGTTTACATTACCTTATGAAGGGGAAAAAAAATATGTGACAAAACTGGCACATCAAATAACTTGCTCCACGCTTTTCTTTACTGAGAACATACGAATTTGGTAATTGGCTACCTCTTTTTTCCCCTACTTACTGTTTTGAACTAGTTTCCCGCCCCCTCTTTGAAAACTTCCTCCAAAATCTATAGCCATATAATGAAAAGACTGAAGATCTGGTAACACTGCAAATAAGAAAAGATGGGGGGGAGGGGTGCCTGGGTGGCTCAGTGGGTTAAAGCCTCTGCCTTTGGTCATGATCCCAGAGCCCTGGGATCAAGCCCTGTGTCTGGCTCTCTGCTCAGCAGAGAGCCTGCTTCCTCCTCTCTCTCTGCCTGCCTCTCTGCCTACTTGTGATCTCTGTCTGTCAAATAAATAAATAAAATCTTAAAAAAAAAAAAAAAAAGATGAGGGGTAAAGGGGGGAAGAAAGAAAACTTTTTACTTACTTTTAAATCAGTTTGGCGACAATTTCTAAGGTAAAGCCATTGTTTCTCATCTGACCTCACATCTGTATTTGGGTTGTAATCCTGATAACATCTGGTTTTTAGCATTAGTGTTTATGGCAATTCAGAGTATGATGAAGTGGCTGGAGTTGCCTGCAGTCTGAGCATTTATTGTTTCTGTTTTCCTGAAAGCCTCTCTTCCAATTGCTTACCTTTATTTTGCTTTTCTCTCCTACAATAGAAGCATAGCACCATATAATTTTTCTTTGTCTCTGCAATGGAAGGAAAGAATATCAGATTTTTATCACCCAGTTCTTAAACTTAAGTCAGCTTCAACCAATGTTGGATTTTATTGCACAATGATGGCAGTATTTTTAATCCCTTTTTCCCCCTGATAACAGAAAATGAAGATTAGAAGCGAATTAATTTAGCTATACTGAGGAATAAGAAATACATCAGAATTTTGTGCAATAATTTTGATAGTACTATGAATGGCTGATACCTCCCTTTTCTGCAAGAAAAACATTTTCTCAACTTAATATCTATATAAAATGATAGAGGAATAATAGTGGATGATGCATTTTTAAAACAACACTTTGAATGGGATTAGGTATTTAATTCTTATATATGGTTCATTATCTGTTAGCATCCCCTTCCCAGATGTGAAAATATTTGCTAATGTAATTATAGCACTGACCAAGACAGTCCTATGTAAATTAAATAAATAAGCAAGCCAATATGAATATTTAGCAGCAAAATTTTATTTATTCTAAAGTTTGAAACTTCTGTTTTTCAAGGTTCTGTTTTTGTGGAATTAATATATCTATTACCAGAATTCTAGTTGCCAGAAGTCTAGGATATTTGTTTGTGGCACATAGATATATTAAGTTTCTAAACGGAGACTACAGCATGAAAAAGATTAATATTCCTCTGAAGAATTCCAATTAACTAAGCAACATAATTCACATACAGTGGCACTGTTAACTTGTGAATTATTGAATAACGTATTTTGGATAATTTGAAAAAATTGTAAAAAATGAAAATTATTTTTGTCATGTTTATAGTATTTTGAGAAAAATTATCATATCCCAAAGCAGATGAATTGGAATCAAATGGTTTAACCAATTTAATCAGAGGAAGTTCTAAAAAAATTGAAAGACAAAACTCTAGCTAATTGAATGAAAAGAATGATGTCATATCCAGTTCCCTGTTCTTGACTGGAAGGTTTAGCTTAGAGCTTCTTCTTTGGTACTTTTGTGACAAAGAACACTCATCTCAAGAAGAAAACTAAATAACATTATATGGCCTTTTATTTGAACTTTGACTTGAATTTTATTTTATCTTCTAGTAGATATATGCAGGTGACAGAATTATCACCACTGATTTTTGATCTATTAAAAATAAATTGATTGAAAGAATGTGAAAATATTTGTCATGTTAAAAATATTATTGTCAATATATAAGAAGTTATTACTAATAAGTGAAATTGGGTATAAATATGCAATACAAAAAAGAAGAAATAATAAATTAACATCTGAAAAGTGGTCACCAATAATAAAGAAAAAAGATTAAATAAATGTGCAAAATCATTTTTTCCTAACACATTTGTAAGCATTAAAAATGATAATCTGGTCATGATCCAAGGATTCTGGGATCGAGCCCCACATCAGGCTCCCTGCTCAGCAGGAAGCCTGCTTCTCCCTTTCCTACTCCTCCTGCTTGTGTTCTCTCTCTCGCTGTCTCTCTCTGTCAAATAAATAAATAAAATCTTTAAAAAAATGATAATTCAGTATTTTTGCAAGTATGAGAGAGAAAACTGCTGATGGAGTGTAATTCAGATTTTAAATCATGAAATATCTATCTAAAATCCAATTTTAATTTGCTGTGTACTCAAAGAGAATAATTAGAAATATGCCCCCCAAAAAAGATTTTATAAAAATGTGTTTGCAAAGGGTACGTTCTTTACGTTTTTTTTTTTTTTCTGTGATTGGAGGATGGGCACTCTGCATTTTTGTCTCTCTTTAAGTTTAAACATTGAGCCTATAGGATTTTAAAAGGCCAAGCATATGTTCATCATTATGAAATTCTTGTGAGATCATTTATTATGAAACAATTTTCCTGGGTAGTGACGTAGTGGAGAAATGTGAATTTTCCTCATTCTGAAATCCTTACAAAGATTTCAGTGGGGGTCATTCCATCTGTTCTGAGTTGACTGTTGTAGAATTTTTTGATTAATGTTTTATAAGCTTATGAATTAAATAGAAATCATTAAAAACATTAAAAAGTTTTTTGTTATTAAGATTTAAGTTAAAGTTTCGAGAAAAAGTAACATTTGAGTCAATAAGGAAAGTTATAATGTATCATGTTACTCTCTTGTCTTAGCTAATGAGAAAATAGATAAGATCATTAAACAGTAAAACTTTCACTACTTAAATTTAATATTAATTCATGGCTACTTTGAAGAAAACCATATCCAGGCCACTCATGTTACAGTTGTGACAGGCTTAGCATCTATATGCTTCTTGGGCATTTGCTTCTGCTAGTTTATTTTATTATTTATTTATTTATTTACGTGTAAAGATTTTATTTATTTATTTGAGAGAGAGAGAGAGAGAGAGAATGAGATCAAGCATGACATGGGGAAGGTCAGAGGGAGAACCAGATTCCCTGCTGAGCAGGAAACCCTATGCGGGACTCCATCCCAGGACTCTAGAATCATGACCTGAGCTAAAGGCAGTCGCCAACCAACTGAGGCACCCAGGCACCCTGCTTCTGCTAGTTTAATTTATTCCTGCTAATAATTTCTTTTTGACATGGGAGGTTTTTGTTTATGAGTATTATTTTTATAATGATTGAAATTCCAGAAAAATAGTGAAACATGAGAAAATGAATATAAAAATTTTATGAATATGAGAAGAATTTGATCTCTTTATAATTCAATGGCATATTCTGTTTCTTTCAATCTGGATTATTGGTTTTTTGTCAATGATTGAATAATTTCTGAGTCTAGCATTTGTACCCTCACCCTTATCCTGTTCAGTCCTAATACTAAATCAGCAAGTAATGATTTGAGGGCTATACTCTGCCATCATCTGAAACTCCACACATTTATTTATTTATATTAATTATTTTTATTAACATATAATGTATTATTTGCCCACATGTACAGGTCTGTGAATTGTCAGGCTTACACATTTCACAGCACTCACCATATCACATACCCTCACCAATGTACATAACCCCGCCACCCTATTCCTATCCCCTTCCCCCAGCAACCCTCAGTCCGTTTTTGTTTGTTTGTTTGTTTGTTTGTTTTTGTTTTTAAAGATTTTATTTTATTTGGCAGAGAGAGAGAGAGAGATCACAAGTAGGCAGAGAGGCAGGCAGAGAGAGAGGAGGAAGCAGGCTCCCCGCTGAGCAGAGAGCTCGATCCCAGGACCCTGGGATCATGACCCCAGCCGAAGGCAGAGGCTTTAACCCACTGAGCCACCCACGCGCCCCCTTCAGTCCGTTTTGTAAGATTAAGAGTCTCTTATGGTTTGTCTCCCCCGATCCCATCTTGTTTCACTTTTTCCTTACCTACCCTCCAAACCTTCCACTCTGCCTCTCAAATTCCTCATCTCAGGGAGATCATATGATAATTGTCTTTCTCTGATTCACTTATTTCACTCAGCATAATACCCTCTAATTCCATCCACGCTGTTGCAAATGGCAAGATTTCATTTTTTGATGGCTGCATGGTATTCCATTGTATATATATACCACTTCTTCTTTATCCATTCATCTGTTGGTGGACATCTAGGTTCTTTCGGTAGTATGGCTATTGTGGACATTGCTGGTATAAACATTTGGGTGCACGTGCCCCTTTGGGTCACTACATTTGTACCTTTAGGGTAAATACCCAGTAGTGTGATTGCTGGGTCATAGGGTAGCTTTATTTTCAACTTTTTGAGGAACATCCATGCTGTTTTCCAGAGTGGCTGCACCAGCTTGCATTCCCACCAGCAGTGTAGGAGGGTTCCCCTTTCTCCGCATCCTCTCCAACATCTGTCGTTTCCTGACTTGTTCATTTTAGCCATTCTGACTGGTGTGAGGTGGTATCTCAGTGTGGTTTTGATTTGTATTTCCCTGATGCCAAGTGACGTGGAGCACTTTTTCATGTGTCTGTTGTCCATCTGGGTTTTTTTTTTTTTTTTTTTGCAGAAATGTCTGTTCATGTCCTCTGCCCATTTTTTTGATTGGATTATTTGTTCTTTGGGTGTTGAGATTGATACGTTCTTTATAAATTTTTGGTACTAACCCTTTATCTGATATGTTGTTTGCAAATATCTTCTCCCATTCCGTCAGTTGTCTTTTGGTTTTGTTGACTATTTCCTTTGCTGTGCAAAAGCTTGTGATCTTCATGAAGTCCCAATAGTTCATTTTTGCCCTTGCTTCCCTTGCCTTTGGCGATGTTCCTAGGAAGAAGTTGCTGCAGCTGAGGTCGAAGAGGTTGCTGCCTGTGTTCTCCTCAAGGATTTTGATGAATTCCTGTCTCACATTTAGGTCTTTCATCCATTTGGAGTCTATTTTCATGTGTGGTATAAGGAAATGGTCCAGTTTCATTCTTCTGCATGTGGCTGTCCAATTTTCCCAACACCATTTATTGAAGAGAGTGTCTTTTTTTCTATTGGACATTCTTTCCTGCTTTGTTGAAGATTAGTTAACCACAGACTTGAGGGTCCATTTCTGGACTCTCTATTCAGTTCCATTCATCCACTTTTGTGCCAGTACCATACTGTCTTGATGATTACAGCTTTGCAATAGAGCTTGAAGTCTAGAATTGTGATGCCACCAACTTTGGCTTTCTTTTTCAGCATTCTTCTGGCTATTTGGGGTCTTTTCTGATTCCATATAAATTTTAGGATTATTTGTTCCAGTTCTTTGAAAAAAATTGATGCTATTTTGATAGGGATTGCATTAAATGTGTAGATTGCTTTAGGTAACTATAGACATTTTCACAATATTTGTTCTTCCAGTCCATGAGCATGGAACATTTTTCCATTGCTTTGTGTCTTCCTCAATTTCTTTCATGAGTACTTTATAGTTTTCTGAGTACAGATTCTTTGTCTCTTTGGTTAGGTTTATTCCTAGGTATCTTGTGGTTTTGGGTGCAGTTGTAAATGGGATCAACTCCTTAATTTCTCTTTCTTCTGTCTTGCCGTTGGTATATAGAAATGCAACTGATTTCTGTGCATTGATTTTATATCCTGACACTTTAATGAATTCCTGTAGGAGTTCTAGCAGTTTTGGAGTGGAGTTTTCTTGGGTTTTCCACATGAAGTATCATATCATCTGCAAAGAGTGAGAGGTTTTTTTTTTTTTTTTTAATTTTATTTCTTTTGTTCTCTGATTACTGTGTCTAGGACTTCTAGTACTATGTTGAATAGCAGTGGTGATAGTGTACATCCCTGCCATGTTTCTGACCTTAGGGGAAAAGCTTTCAGTTTTTCCCCATTGAGAATGATATTTACTGTGGGTTTTTCATAGACAAATTTGAAGATATTGAGATATGTACCCTTTATCCCTACACTTTGAAGAGTTTTGATCAAGAAAGGATGCTGTACTTTGTCAAATGCTTTTTCAGCATCTATTGAGAGTATCAGTGGTTCTTGTTCTTTCTTTTATTAATGTATTGTATTACATTGATTGATTTGTAGATGTTGAACTAACCTTGCAGCCCAGGAATAAATCCCACTTGGTCATGGTGAATAATCCTTTTAATGTAGTGTTGGATCCTATTGGCTACTCTTTTGCTGAGAATTTTCAGTGTTCATCAAGGATACTAGTCTGTAATTCTCTCTTTAGATGGGGTCTTTGTCTGGTTTTGGGATCAGGGTAATGCTGGCCTCATAAAATGAGTTTGGAAGTTTTTCTTCCATTTCTATTTTTTGGGCCAGTTTCAGGGGAATACGTATTAATTCTTCATTAAATGTTTGGTAGAATTCCCCTGGGAAGCTGTCTGGCTCTGGGCTCTTGTTTGTTAGGAGAGTTTTGATGACTGCTTCAATCTCCTTACTAGTTACCAGTCTGTTCAGGTTTTCTATTTCTTCCTGCTTCAGTTTTGGTGTTTATATGTCTCTAGGAATGCATCCATTTCTTCTAGATTGTCAAATTTGCTGGTGTATAGTTGATCATAATATGTTCTTAAAATTGTTTGTATTTCTTTGGTGTTAGTTGTGATCTCTCCTCTTTCATTCATGATTTTATTTGGGTCCTTTCTCTTTTCTTTTTGATAAGTCTGGCCAGGGGTTTATCCATCTTATTAATTCTTTCAAAGAACCAGCTCCTAGTTTTGTTGATCTGTTCTACTGTTGTTTTGGTTTCTATTTCATTGATATCTGCTACTATATTTATATTTCTCTTCTCCTGCTGAGTTTAGGCTTTCTTTGTTGTTCTTTCTCCAGCTCCTTTAGGTGTAGGGTTAGGTTGTGTACTTGAGACCTTTCTTGTTTCTTGAGAAAGGCTTCTATCGCTATATACTTTCCTCTCAGGATGGCCTTTGCTGTGTCCCACAGATTTTGAACCATTGTTTTTTCATTTTCATCTGTTTCCATGGGTTTTTTCAATTCTTCTTTAATTTCCTGGTTGACCCATTGATTCTTTAGTAGAATGCTCTTTAGCCTCCATGTATTTGAGTTCTTTCCAACTTTCCTCTTGTGATTGAGTTCTACTTTCAAAGCATTGTGGTCTGAAAATATGCAGGGAATGATCCCATTCTTTTGGTACCAGTTGAGACCTGATTTGTGACCCAGTTTGTGATGTATTCTGGAGAATGTTCCATGCGCACTAGAGAAGAATGTGTATTTTGTTGATTTGGGATGGAATGTTCTGAATAGATCTGTGATGCCCATCTGGTCCAATGTGTCATTTAAGCCCTTTATTTCCTTGTTGATCTTTTGCTTGGATGTTCTGTCCATTTCATTGAGGGGGGTGTTAAAGTCCCCTACTATCATTGTATTATTGTCGATGTGTTTCTTTGATTTTGTTATTAATTGGTTTATATAGTTGGCTGCTCCCATGTTAGGGGCATAGATATTTAAAATTGTTAGATCTTCTTGTTGGACAGACCTTTTGTGTATGATATAGTGTCCTTCCTCATCTCTTAGTATAGTCTTTGGCTTAAAATCTAATTTATCTGATATAAGGATTGCCACCCCAGCTTTCTTTTGATGTCTATTAGCATGGTAAATTGTTTTTCAACCCCTCACTTTAAATCTCGAGGTATCTTTGGGTCTAAAATGAGTTTCTTCTAGATAGCATATTGATTTTTTTTTTTTTTTTTTGTCCATTCTGATTGTCTTTGATTGGGGCATTTAGCCCATTCACATTCATGGTAACTATTGAAAGATACGAATTTAGTGCCATTGTATTGCCTGTAAGGTGACTGTTACTGTATATTGTCTCTGTTCCTGTTCTTGTCTACTACTTTTAGGGTCTCTCTGTGCTTAGAGGACCCCTTTCAATATTTCCTATAGGGCAGGTTTGATGTTCGCAAATCCTTTTAATTTGTGTTTGTCCTGGAAGCTTTTTATTTCTCCTTCTATTTTCAATGATAGCCTAGCTGGATATAGTATTCTTGGCTGCTTGTTTTTCTCATATAGTGCTCTGAATATATCATGCCAGTTCTTTCTGGCCTGCCAGGTCTCTGTGGATAAGTCTGCTGCCAATCTAATATTTCTACCATTGTATGTTACATATTTCTTGTCCCAAACTGCTTTCAGGATTTTGTCTTTGTCACTAAGACTTGTAAATTTTACTATTAGATGATGGGGTGTGGACCTATTTTTATTGATTTTGAGGGGTGTTCTCTGTGGCTCTTGGATTTTGATGCTTGTTCCCTTTGCCATATTAGGAAAATTCCCTACTATAATTTGCTTCAATATACCTTCTGCCCCCCTCTCTCTTTCTTCTTCTTCTGGAATCCCAATTATTCTAATATTGTTTCATCTTATAGTATCACTTATCTCTTGAATTCTCCCTTCATGGTCTAGTAGTTGTTTGGCTCTCTTTTGCTCATCTTCTTTATCTTCATAATTTGGTCTTCTATATCAATAATTCTTCCTTCTGCCTTATTTATCCTAATGTAAGAGCCTCCATTTTTGATTGCACCTCATTAATAGCTTTTTTTTAATTTCAGCTTGGTTAGATTTTAGTTCTTTTATTTCTCCCGAAATTGATTTTATTTATCCAGAAACTCTTTCTCTAATATCTTTCATGCATTTTTTTCTAGCCCAGCTAACACCTTGAGAATTGTTGCTCTGAACTCTAGTTCTGACATATTACCCATGTCCATATTAATTAGGTCTCTAGCCGTCGGTACTGCCTCTTCTTTTCTTTGTGGTGAGTTTTTCCATCTTGTCATTTTATCTGGATAGGAATATATGAATGAGAGAATAAAATAGTAAAAGGTTGACAAAGACCCCAGAAAAATGTATGGTAACCAAATCAGAAGAGACCCATAACCAGGGGGAGAAGTAAGGGGGGAAAATAAATAAAAATAAAAAAATAAAATATAATAATGTATATGTATATGTATATTTTTATATATATGTATATTTTTATATGTATATTTTATACACACATATATATGTGTATATGTATATGTATATTTTTATACACACACACACACACACATATATATATATATATATATATATATATGTTGGACTGGTGAATAGAACAGAGCCACCCACTTGATTTTGGGTGTATTTTGGTCTCTTAGAAGAAATTACCTCCCAAAATCTTCAAGAAAGAAAAATTTATATATATATACAAAAATATGGGTAAACATGATGAAGGGATGGAGTATGACTGTAAAGATAAAAATTTAAAAAAAATTCTAAAAAGGAATTGATAAGTTCATTGACAAAAACAAAAAAAGGAGGAAATTTGCTTAGGCTGGAGATTAGAACAAAGCCCTGTGCTAGATTTAGGGTATATTTTGATCTATTACAAGAAATTGTATCCCAAAATTCATTAGAAAAAAAACCCTATATGTATATAAAAAATGTTAAATATAGTGAAGGGATAAAATATGACTATAACAATGAAGGTTTAAAAAGATTTTTTTAAAAAAGATTTTATCTATTTATTTGACAGATAGAGATCACAAGTAGGCAGAGAGACAGGCAGAGAATGAGGAAGAAGCAGGCTCCCCACAGAGCAGAGAGCCGGACATGGGGCTCGATCCCAGGACCCTGAGATCATGACCTGAGCAGAAGGCAGAGGCTTTAACCCACTGAGCCACCCAGGCAACCCTAAAAAGATTTTGTTAAAGAATGGTATTGTTAAGATAAACTAGCTAAAAAATGCTAAAAGAGGAAAGAGGAAATGTTAAAAAAATTAGAATAAGAAAAAAATTAAATTAAAAAAAATTAATTAACTTTTCAAGACTAAAGAATCACGGGGAGAAAGCCATGAATCCCATGCTTTGCTTTCTCCTCCTGCGGAATTCCGCTGTTCTCCTTGGTACGTGTACTTGGTCTTGGCTGGATTTCTTGCTGATCTTCGGGGGAGGGGCCTGTTGTAGTGATTCACAAGTGTCTTTGCCAGCGTCGGAATTGCACCACCCTTGCCGGGGGCCGGGTTAAGTAATCTGCTTGGGTTCGCTGGCGGGAGCTTTTGTTCCCTGAACGCTTTCCGTAGAGCTCTGGAGGACAGGAATGAAAATGGCAGCCTCCCAATCTCCAGCCTGGAGGAGCCAAGAGTTCAGGGCCCCACCCCTCGGTGTGCCCTCAGAGAAAAGCAGTCAGTCATTCCTATGTCCCTGGTCTCCGGCTGCACTCCAAGCTCACCCAGCCTGTGACCGAGCATTTCTATCTCTGGTGCACGGCCCCCTTTGAAGTCTCCAGACTCAGCAGATTCCTGCCGCGTTGCTCCTCCTGGAGCAGGGAGGTGAGTCTCCTCGGATCTGCCACTTCTCAGGACCCTGCTTGAAGAGCAGTGGCCCGACTGTGTCTTCGATCATGGTTAAGGTAACCCGGATCTGAAAGCTCACTCTTTGGCTCTGTCTCTATAGTCGGCTTCCCTGCTCTGATACCTGGCAGCTCTGCCACACTCCGAACCCCCAATCTTTCTGTGACCCCGTGGGACCTGAGACCACAATGTCCCTGTGAGGGCTCCACCCCATCTTAGCCTCTGGAGCGATGTTCCTCCATGGAGCGGACTTCTAGAAATTCTGATTTGGTTCTCCACTGCTCCGCCCCTGCGGTCTATCTTCCCGTGGTTTCGGATTCACCTCCACACGTCCAACCAGAAAGTGGTTGATTTTCTGTTCCAAGAATTGCTGCTCTTCTTCTCTTCTATCTCCTATTGAGTTTGTAGGTGTTTGGAATGGTTTGATACCTATCTAGCTGAACTCCTGGGATCTGATGTCGTTTCAGTTTGCTACTCCTCTGCCATCTTGCCTCTGAAACTCCACACATTTAAACCTAAGCCCACCTTTTCTTCTCATGTGATTTTAAATTCTTGATTTTAAATTTCTAATTATTAAAATATTTTTTCTTCATGGTAATACATGCTTATGATTAAAATGTCAAAGAATACTAAGGAGATAATATTTTTAAGTATCTTTCTGCTCTCAAAGAACTTTTTAATATTTTTTGTCATCATTTGCATTCATATTTCTACTTGGCTAATTCAGTGATGCAGTTTTATATCTACTGTCACTCTAATATGGTAGCTGAGGATTTGCTTTTCTTATACCATACTCATACTTCTGTTCCCTCCGTCTTTCCTTTATAATTACAAATTTTGTTAAATCAACAGTCAATGTTTATATTGCTATGAGACTATAAACATTATTCACTGTTGAATCAAATAGTATGGTATAACTGTACTTACTATCTAATAGAATTTTTTGCTGTTCATAATTGATAATAATTTCTTAAATTTTTTTTTCTTAGTTTTTTATGAAAATCACTGTTTTCCCCCATAGGTTCCCATGTATATGTTAGATGACTGGAAAATGATCAAGCATGCCAATGTTTGTTTTTCTCTTCCTTCCTTCCTTCCATAGTTTCTTCCTCTTCCTCTCCCTTGTCCTTCATCCTCTTCCTTTAATTTTTGGAGTACTTTTTTCATCTTTAATCATGGTTTGTTGGTTCTGGGCCAGAAAACAAATTTTACTCTTGACCTCTCTTCGTTTTTTGCTTGCTTCAACCATAGGGCATCTTCCGGTCATTTCCAAAGGAAAGTCATCATAGTAAATAAATTGTTTTACCTTGAATGTCTGAAAATGACCTTTTCCCTACTCTCACACCATTTAAAAATGAGAAATCATTTTCCTTCTATATTTTATAAGTTTTATTTACCTCATGAGTCCTTGCCTCCCATAAGTTGCTACTGAAAAGTAAAAACCTCATTCCAGCTTTATATCCCTTGCTATGTGCCTCTTAGGATTTCTGTATTATAATACCTTCACTTTTTAAAATTAGCAGATAATGAATTATTTGTTTCAGGGGTACAGGTCTGTGATTCATCAGTCTTACACAATTCACAGCACTCTCCATAGCACATACCCTCACTTTAAATTAAAATTTCCTTCCATTGCTTGAAAATGGCTCCGATTTCCCCAATCGGCTATTTGCTTTTCTCCCAACTGTTCTATTTCAAAATGCCTACTGTCATGAGGAGACAGACTTCATTGTTTGACGATCAACCACTGACAACTTTTAGGTCTCATCCCTTCCTATATGCCTTGTATCCGACAACTGGGCAAGCTGATAAGAAAGCCTGGGTGCTCCCTCCTTTGGAACCAGTAGAAGGCTCAAATCGTGCAAATCTCTGCCTGCTTATGTGAGAACACTCCATCTATTTCCACATCCAAACTGCAACACAAAGCGAGGCTGGTTTCCTTTCTTTGCTCTCTCAAGCTATTTCAGACCTGTTTGAAATGCTTGCCCTGCTCTCCCTGGAGACCACATTTATGTAAGTAATAAAGCTTTTCATGCCCTCTTGGTATGTAGGTAGGGTTATCGGTCTCAACGTCCAAACCAAACCTTGAGTAGGGTTCTTTCTTGCTTTTGTATAATGACCAAAACCTTACTATTGTCTTCTGCTCCATTCTCTTCATCTCTATTGGTTGTTAGCTTTCTAACTCTTTGTTGAATTTTAATGGGAATTTGGGGGAAAATAAAAGACTATGTAGGTGAATAAAAGACTGGTCAATTTATTCTAGTTATGCGGAAATCTCTCCCTCATTCCTTTAATACCACAAACCTAATCCTCAAAGTCATGCTTAACTCCTGCTTCTCCTTTTTCCCCCATATCCAAACTTCGCTGATTTTTTTTCTTTCATAGTGTCTTCATGGTGTTAACTTCCTTCAGCACTGACACTTAAAATAACCTGATTTGCTTGTTTATTAACACAGTTTAAAAATGGAATTCTTTCTGCCTCAGCTTTAGCAAAAGTCCAAAGGCTAAAAACAAACCAATAAGTGGTATCTTCACTCAGGTTTTTTTTTTCTTTTCTTTTCTCGTATTAAGTGAGTTACAAGGACAATTATGCCAAAATTTCAGTGGCAATGGCTCCAAAACTAGTTTGTCATATAAGAGGATATAAAAGGGTTTACTTTGAAGGGGTGGTTCTAATGTCATTTTAAAATAGATCCTATCTAAGTGGGCCTCTTGCAGCTGCTTTGAGATGGGAATGGAAGGAGCCCTGCAGAGTACTGTAGGATGCAGGAACTGAGGGGGGCAGAGAAGCAGCTGGCTGGTGGAGGGGCTTTGCCCTCATTTCGGTAGTTGCAGTTAGTTGTTCTCAGTAGGAGAATCTTTGAGATACCTATGAAAGCACAACGTGATCAAAACAGTCAGCTTTTGAATACCTGCCAGAGTACACGAGCATCAGAATGTGACTGTACTAGCAAGTAAA
Organism: Martes martes; assembly: GCF_963455335.1. NCBI lineage: Eukaryota > Metazoa > Chordata > Mammalia > Carnivora > Mustelidae > Martes > Martes martes. The sequence continues at coordinate 26,504,556 of NC_137899.1, forward strand.
ACCATCTCTAAGTCTTATGTATCTTCTAGCCGGCCCATTTTGTTACTTGCCACCAGCATTTTGTGGGACCTTTTTAAGTGGTTCCTGCATTGGCTCCCTGACACAGGGCCCACACTCAATCCGCGGGAAATATACACCTCAGGAAGCCAACAGTGGGGTAGTGGCTTGATCTGACAATGGTAACCTCTGTGAACTGTACTGCTGGGCAGCTAATCCAGTCAGAGCCTTTTCACTCTGTTCTTACATTGAATAGAAAGCAGCCCCGTTGCCCCATCAACCTCCCCGCAACACATATCAAGCTGTCAGAATGATGCCCTAAAGCCCCTCTTACTTGGCATGAGGTGTGAGGGAAGAGAGCCCTCCTGTTGATCAAGGAGAGAAAATGCTTAAGCACTCCAAACGTTTCTTAAAATAATTCTGCCCTTTGGTGCCTAAAATGTCTTTCTGCTGAGGTATCCAGGCCTCTGTTTGGAAGACTCCCTTTACTGAACACATTCTTAAGTGATCCTTAGGCCATTTCTTTGACCTCAGCCATTTTATACTTTTGTGATAATGTTATGCTATGATCACACATTTTGCTACTCTTTCTCTTGGAAACCTGCAGGTACTTGCTACATAGTCTAACATTGTGTTATATTTTTAAATGTATTGACTTATCTATTCTCTACAGGTCTTAAAAACCTGTGTGTTACTATGGATGAAGCAGGCATAGCTCTGAACCTTAACACAATCAAGATCATATCATTTGTATTTTAATTACTTATTTAATTTTCTGTCTCCCTTTACTAGATTTTAAGCTTCATAAGGGCAGTTTTTGTTGTTGTTGTTGTGATGGTGGTGCCGGTGGTGGTGCTTTATCTTGTTTTGTGCTTCTACTTATGTTTTTTTGTTTTCCAGCGAGATATCATTGGGACTTTCTTCTCACATTTATTTTTTTAAATACTTTATTTATGTATGTATTTGAAAGAGAGAGGCAGAGAGAGCATGAGAAGGGGAAGGGGTGGAGGGAGAAGCAGACTCCCCGCTAAGCCGGTGGCCTGATGTGAGGCTCGATCCCAGTTCCCTGGGATCATGACCTGAAGTGAAGGTAGATGCTTAACCGACTGAGCCACCCAGGCACCCTTTTTTCTTACATTTAGACATCAAATCACATTTAGACTCTGACAGCAGGACAAAAACCCAGCGTATCACCCATGTGCTTTGAATTCTCTGTTATGAAACCAGAGTTTGATAGAATAAGCCATATGTTTTAGTACTTATCATGTTATCACTGATTTATTAAATGAAGGTTGCTATCTTTTGACTCATATTTAGATATTATGAAAGTATACATCATATACCAAATTGTGATTCTTACTTGCCTATTTATGTCCATTAGACTGAAAACTTCTTGGGGCAAAACCATAATAACTTCTTACTCACTTCTGCCTGTTGAGATTAAAACTTGCCTTATTTGTAAACATTATTAAGTGATCAATAAATGCTCTTGAATGAAACAGCAACAAAAAAAATAAGAGCAGGGGGTGCCTGGGTGGTTCAGTTGGTTAAGCCACTGTGTTTGGCCCAAGTCATGATCCCGGAGTCCAGGGATGGAGTCTTGCATCGGGCTCCCAGCTCTGTGGGGAGTCTGCTTCTCCCTCTGACCTTCTCCACTCTCATGCTCTCTCTCAAATAAATAAATAAAATCTTTAAAAATATAAAAAATATAAGAGCATAAATAACTTTTAATGTGCATATTATTCTGACACCTAGATAAGTGAAAATAGTAAAACTTTCTATAGTGACACGGACTTAGATTATTTTGTGTCATAAAGAGATAATTCTACATTTCAATAGGAATTAATAAAATACAGAAATTTATTGTTCGTGGGAGCTGGGTTAGAATGTAGGCTATTTGAAAAGTGTGCTTCATTATTATTCATCTCTAAATTAATTTTAAATGGTTAGTTTGTGATTGTAAAGTATTTTTCATGACTTTCATGTTATACAATTTTGTAACACAAACCAGAACAATTATTTTTAAACTTTAGTGAGTATAATCATCACCTGGGGAGTTACAATAAGACATTATTTGATATTTTGGTATATGTTAACGTAAGCAAATTTGTAAAGTATGTATTTTATTTCCAAGATCAATTTTGTTTTTTAAGTTAGCTCCATGTCCAATGTGGAGCCCAAAGCAGGACTTGAACTCACACCCTGAGATCAAGACATGAACTGAGATCAAGAGTCTGATGCTTAACAGACTGAGCCACCTAGGTACCCCACAAGATCAATTTTTCAAGTCCTTTCTACAAATCCTCGCTTTATTGACCTTTGTTCCATTTTATCACAGTTGCCTTGCTTTTTGAGGTCTTCTCTCCTTTGTCCTTCCTTTCCTATATCCATTCCCATGAGAACTTTGTACTCCATTAGTATTACACAAATTAAAAAAATTTTTTTTCTATTTATTTATTTGAGACAGAGTAAGAGAGCAAGAGAGTGGGAAGAAGGACAGAGGGAGAGAATCTTCAGGCCAACTCCCTGCTGAGTGTGGAGCCTGACATGGAGCTCCATCACATGACCCAAGAGATCATGACCTGAGCTAAAACCAAGAGTCAGATGCTCAACTGACTGAGCTGCGCAGGCACCCTTTATTATACAAATTTCAAAACTGATATTTCTTCCATCTTCTAGTCCAGTGGCTTTACAAATGATCAAGCTCAGTCTTAGAAGAAAATATAAATAGAGATGTTTTTGTTGAGGTTCCTGAGACACATTCTAGAACTGTTTTTTTTCTTTTTTAAGATTTTGTTTATTTATTTGACAGAGAGAGACACAGCAAGAGAGGGAACACAAGCAGGGGGAGTGGGAGAGGGAGAAGCAGGCTTCCCTCTGAGCAGGGAGCCTGATGTGGGGCTCAATCCCAGGACCCTGAGATCATGACCTGAGCTGAAGGCAGGCACTTAACAGACTGAGCCACCCAGGCACCCCTGTTCTAGAACTTCTAATGTCCATGAAGGAGCATTTGAAAATTACTCCTCTGGGGCACCTGGGTGGCTCAGTCAGTTAAGTGTCTGCTCATGATCCCAGGACCCTCTGCCACTCCTCATGCTTGTGCTCTTGCTCTCTCTCTCTCTCAAATAAATAAATAAAATCCTTAAAAAAATTACTTCTCTGTGTTACCAAAATTCAGTTGTTTCTAACTGACATTTGAGAAAGATGCAGCAATGTTACTCACATTAGGTTAACATAAATGCTAATTTTTTTTTTAAACACACTTTTCTTTTTAAAGATTTTATTTATTTATTTGACAGACAGGTCACAAGTAGAGAGGCAGGTAGAGAGAGAGGAGGAAGCAGGCTCCCTGCTGAGCAGAGAGCCTGATGTGAGGCTCGATCCCAGGACCCTGGGATCATGACCTGAGCCAAAGGTAGAGGCTTTAACCCACTGAGCCACCCAGGCGCCCCATAAATGTTAAATTTTACATATATAATTTCTCCTGTGTATATATACTTTTGAATAGAAAATACATACTTAATTTTGTGCCAGATTCAATATACACTGGTAGAATTTAAGATATCAGTGTAAGTCTTTTAATATAGTAGAAAAATATTTGGGTAGGTGCCTTTAGAGTTCTCTAAAGTACTTCACAGGCTAACATAATTATGTTCTCTCTCTCTCTCTCTCTCTCTTTAAATATTTTATTTATTTTGTTTTATTTTTTTAAGTAGACTCCACACCCAGCATGGGGCTTGAACTCACAACTCCAAGATCAAGAGTCACAGGCTCTACTGACAGAGCCAGCCAGGTACCCGCTATGCTGCTCTTTCTTAAGAACAGTCTTGGTCAGGGGTGTCTGGGTGGCTCAGTTGGTTAAACAACTGCCTTTGGCTTAGGTCATGATCCGGGAGTCCTGGGATCAAGTCCTGCATCGGGCTCCCAGCTCTGTGGGGAGTCTGCTTCTCCCTCTCACCTCCTTCCCTCTCATGCTCTCTCTCACTTTCTCTCTCTCTCTCTCAAATAAATAAATAAAATCTTAAAAAACAAAACAAAACAAAACCAGTCCTGGTCACATATAAATAGAGTAAATAATATTAGACTAAATATTCACTCAATTATGAGTACATATGTACATAATAAACATTATATGCTGTCATTTTATGCATCTAACAGACATTATAAAGAGTAAAAGGTGTATTTTATAAAAATATCCCAAAGGAGTATACATTAAAAAATACCTTCAGAGTAGATTAATGAAATTTTAGAAAAAGAATGAATATCTAATTTCTTTAAGCATTTCATCTTATTTTATAACAGATGACATTAAGATCCAGTAAAATGATTACTGAGGGTCAAATAACTAGTTAATTGAAGATCTGTGTTGAGACCCCTCAGGTTCACAAATTCCTAGCCCTAAGTTTTTTCCTCATCTCCATGTGCCAGCTGAAATGCTATTGGTTATTTATAGATTATATCCACACTTGAATAGGCTTTAAGTTCATTCTGAATTGAAAGGAGACTTCTCAATTAAGCTTCTTGATTTACTTTTGAATACCAAAATGCTTGCTGTGAATTTGGACACAGTCCTAGCTTCAGACAATCCATAAACCCAATGAAACCAGGGCTTTAATCAAGAGAATAGATGGAACCTTTGAAATGCTAAACAATGAAATTGAACTGAAGGAATTTCACCCATTTCTTCTTCTTTTTCTCTTTACCATATAACTTTGAACTGATTTGAAATCCCCTGGAGGGCCAACTTCAGCTGAAGAGTTCAGTAGGATGTAAACTCCCCAACTTCACAGAAAATTGAAATGCAGCACTTTTTCACTTTGAAGAGTATTTGGATCAGTATCTATTAAATCTCATGTGGACTTTATCCATAATATTTTTTATTTTTAGGTATGGTTTTAATTTTTAACATTAATGCAACTACATAAACAAATATAAAAAAAGCAAATATAAAGAAAAGACAACCCACCAACATCCTCTTAAAAAGCAAAAGATAGAATTCTGATGTCTCCTGGAAATGCAGGCATCAGAATTCTATCTTTTGCTTTTTAAGAGGATGTTGGTGGGTTGTCTTTTCTTTTCTTGTTTAGTAGGGTAAGCATCACTAATGACTGAAATGCGGAATATCACTAACCAAGGACACCAGGTCTTTTGCATGTGAGTTTTTATAATGCCAAAATAAGGAAAAACAGGCAAATAAATTATGCAAAAGGAAAAACCAATAACTTGATCTATTTGTAGTTTTATTTTGTTAACATTGCAATATGAAGAAATTATCCATACAGGACCACAATGATTTATCACTTGTAAAGAGTTAAGTGAGATATCTACTTTGAAAGAAGCTTAGAGAAGAACCCTATAAATCACTATGGAAATCACTTTTACACTTGTTTAAGTCAGAGATACTTGACAGATGAAAAAAAAGATTTCTGAAATTTAAGACTAAATGAACAATTTTGTTCATAGTATTTACATTTTTTTTTTGCTGTGAATACCCTGAAACAAGAAGGGAGGGAAAAACATACAAGGGATAAACTTTAAGAGAATGAGCCAGAGCAATGATTCACATATATTTAATGTTCATTGTGTTTGAATGTTTGCTGAAGATTTTATTACTTCATGATGCATTTTTATTAACTAAGGTGCAAGAGAGAAAGGAAAGAAGAATTTAAAGATTTAGGAAGAATGATAGAAAATATGCTTGAATTTGCTACTGCTAGAACATAATTTCTGCTAGAAAATTCTCAAATTAACTCTCTTTGACTTACTACCTGGTTCCTTCCTCAGCTACTCCTTACTTTTCTCAACATCTTCATCCAACCTATCACCATTGGTCTTAACATACTATTACTCATATCTCTGAAGAATGTCACAGCCACCTGCTGAAGACCCTCTCAGATTAAAGTCTCCACCTCAGGATCTTCTAACTATCTATCTCTAAGTTGTAATTATTATTTTCCTTATTTCCAAGAAAAAGTATTCCTCCTCCTTTTTAAAGCTAATTCATCACAATCTCTCTCCTACCTATTTAAGGAGTCTCTGTCAAGTCTCTGTTCTTCAAGTAGAAAGAAGTCTTATAATTTAATAATAAAAAGACAAATAAACCAGTTAAAAAGATGGGCAAATAACTTGAAAAGAATATATGTGAATGTTCAATAAGCAAACGAACAGATTCTCAATGTCATTAGTCATTAGAAATATAAGGCAAAACCAAGAGAAACTTCTTTATAACCGTAAGGTGGCTGTAATGAAAAATTGTGCATAATAACAAGTGTCAACAAGGATGTAGAGAAATTGAAATGCTCACACATTGTCTGTGAGAATGTAAAATGATGTGGCTACTTTTCAAAACAGTTTGACAGTTCCTCGAAATGTTAAACACTGAGTTACCATATGTCCTAGCAATTCCAGTCGTATATATATATATATATATATATATATATATACACATACATATATATATAGCCAAGAGAAATGAAAACATATGTCTACATAAAAATGTATACACACGAGTATTCACAGCAGCGTTAGTTGTAATATCTGGAAAGTAAAAACAACCCAAGTATTCATTAACCGAGGAATAAATAAGCAAAATGTGGTCTATCCATACAATTATTCAAGATAAAAAGGAGTAAAGTACTGATACATGCTACAAGATGGATGAATCTTGAAAATATTATGCTAAGTAAAATAATCTGCTGAAAAAGACTACATATTGTACGACTGATTTATATGAATGTCCAAAATAGGCAAATCTATAGAGATAGAAAGTAGATCAGTCATTACCCAGAGGGAGGTGGGTTGACAGCTACCATTAGCTTGGAAAAGGTTTCCTTTGGGGTGATGAAATGTTCTAAAATTAGATTGTGATGATGATTGCAAACTTAGTGAATATACTAAAAAAACCCCTCAGAATTGTATACTTTAAATGGGCAAATTTTTATGTTGCGTGAGTTGTATCTCAATAAAACTGTTGTTAAAAAGTCCACCAGGGACCATGGAAGGCCAGTAAGAGTAAGACACAGCCAGCTCTGGACACAGGATCTCTCAGTTTTCCATGCTGCCACTGGTCCTGGCACTCCTGGATACATACCGCCTCAGCCATCAGGGGGCACAGATACTGGCCTTTTTCATTGATGGCACAAAACGAACTCTTCTAGCTTCTTTGTGTTAGCTATTTCAGACTCATGTCCTGAGTAGGATCATCAGATTGTTTAAATTTGACATGTCCCTGAGGTGTAAATCCAAGACTTAGGGGAGCATGTACCTGGTCTTTTATGTAAAAACTGGGAAACCATCACAATTGTAGGGTAAAAACAGTGTCCAATTCCCTAAATACAGACAGGGAGTTCAAATACTGAGCAGCCATAAAATGATAAATGTTACTTGTATTCCTTTCAGAATGCTTTGTATATGCTTTCTGTATGGCCAAACGGACTCTCCATATCCTGCCTGAACCTGAATGTTAAGGTACTCAATACTGAACCCCTATAACAAATAAGATTCCACACACCTCTGCCAGCTCAATTTTATCAAAGCATAGCCTAGGTCAAGCTATTGCCCTGTTCAAGACCTTCAATGGTAAAACATGAATTCCATCCTAAACAAACAGTAATTGGTGTTCAAAGTCCTTGAAAGTTCACAGAGTTTCCCTTTCCATAACACTTTTTCAATTTTCTCAATCATATAAGCATTTATTAACAAAGATTTTGCTCTTCTCCCGTTTAAAGTATACAATTCAGTGGTTTTTGGTATATTCACTATGATTTTGAAAAATTACTTCATAAGTAGATAAAAATAATCCACAGAGATAGGTAAGTTTGGATCATTCCTGGGGTGCCTGAGTAACTCAGTGGGTTAAGTGTCAGAGTCTTGATTTCAGCTCAAGTCATGATCTCAGAGTTGTGAGATGGAGTCCCACAAGGGGTGTGGGGAGTGGAGCCCTGTGCTGGGCATGAAACCTGCTTGGAATTCTCTCTCTCTCTCTCTCTCTCTCTGCTTCCATGATCTCTCTCTCAAAAAGAAAAAAAAAAAAAAAGAAAGAAAGAAAGAAGAAAAGTTTGCCTCATTACTAAAATGCTATAAGTTTAAACTTTTTTTTTTTTTTACTAAAAAAGCTAGAGTTTATATCATTTTAAATTAGTTATCATTTTCTTAAAATGGCATAAGGTATCTCCCTAATCCCTTAAAAAATATCTGAACGGACATTCAATTATTTAACGAGTGATAAGTTTTAGGATAAGTGGTTATTAGCAGTTATAGGAAAAATCGTCTCATGTAAACCTGCTTTTGGCAACCTATCTTAAAAATGTGTTTTTTACTATAAGCCCATATCCTGAAATAGATGTAATTTTATCCATCTTTATTTTTTGGCTTCTTTCAACTTCACTGAAGTATAATTACATTTCACTAAACTTCATGTATTTAAAGTGTGCAATATGATCAGTTTGGGCATATGTATACTAATCTGGGAAATCATCAATATCATAGGATAGAAAACATTTCCATCTCTCCCTAGTTTCCCTGTACTCCTCTGTAATCCCTCCTTCCTGCACCCTCATATCTGACTGACCTAATTTCTGACACTATAGATTAGTTTATTCTTTTTTTTTTTTAAAGATTTTATTTATTTATTTGTCAGAGAGAGTGAGCACAGGCAGACAGAGAGGCAGGCGGAGGCAGAGGGAGAAGCAGGCTCCCCGCTGAGCAAGGAGCCCGATGCGGGACTCGATCCCAGGACCCTGGGATCATGACCTGAGCCGAAGGCAGCTGCTTAACCAACTGAGTGACCCAGGTGTCTCAGATTAGTTTATTCTTAAGAATTTTATATGAACTTGGGGCTCCTGAGTGTCTCAGTGGATTAAGCCTCTGCCTTTGGCTCAGGTCATGATCTCAGGGTCTTGGGATCGAGTCCTGCATCAGGCTCTCTGCTCAGCAGGGAGCCTGTGCCCCCCTTTCTCTCTGCCTGCCTCTCTGCCTACTTGCGATCTCTCACTCTCTGTCAAATAAATAAATAAAATCTTAAAAAAAAAGAATTTTATATGAACTTAATTTTAAAATTATTTATATTTCTTTCTTTTTATATATATTTTTTGTTTTTCTGACCTGACTTCTTTCACCTAGCGCAATGATTTTGTGATTTATCCATGTTATAGCATGAGCTAATAATTTTTCCTTTTTATTGCTAATTAATATTTCATTGAATAGATAATCACAATTTGTTTACACATTCATGTGTTGTTGGACGTTCAGATTTTTTACAGTTTTTGTCTATTTAAATTAAAGCTGTTAAAACCATCTGTGATCTACTGTTTGTAGACATTTAGTTTTGTTTCTTCAGAGTAATACCTAGGAGTGAAATATTTGATGTTGGTGAATGTATGTTTAAGTTTCTAAGAAACCCGCCAACTCTTTTTTTTTTTTTTTTTTTTTTCTGAAGGGGGAAGGAACAGAGAGGTGGGGGAGAGAGAATTTTAAGCAGGCTCCTGACCCAGCACAGAGCCCAAGGTGACACTCAGTCAGTCACGCCTCTGAGATCATGACCTGAGTTGAACTCAAGTCAGATGCTTAAATGGCTGAGTGATCCAGGTGCCCTGAAACTTCACAAATCTTTTCCAAAGCAGTTGTACCATTTTACATTTTCACCAGCTTTGTTTGAGAGACTTAATTGTCCATATGCTTCCCATTTCTGTTTTAATTTTGTTTATTAAATGTTTTCCCATTCTGGGGCACCTGGGTGGCTCAGTGGGTTAAAGCCTTTGCCTTTGGCTCAGGTCATGATCTCAGGGTCCTGGGATCAGGCCCCACTCGGGGCTCTCTGCTCGGTGGGGGCCTGCTTCCCCCCCTCTCTGCCTGCTTGTGATCTGTCTCTCTCTGTCAAATAAATAAATAAAATCTTAAAAAAAAAAAAAAAGTTTTCCCCTTCTAAGTTGCCTGGATTGCTCAGTGGGTTGAGCAACTGACTGACTCCTGGTTTTGGCGCAGGTCATAGATGTCAGGGTCATGAGATTGAGACCCATGTCAGGCTCTATACTCAGAGCAGAGTTGGCTTACGATTCTCTCTCTCCTGGGGCCCCTGGGTGGCTCAGAGGGTTAAAGCCTCTGCCTTCGGCTCAGGTCATGATCCCAGGGTCCTGGGATCGAGCCCCACATCGGGCTCTCTCCTTGGCGGGAAGCCTGCTTCCTCTTCTCTTTCTCTCTCTCTGCCTGCCTCTCTGCCTACTTGTGATCTCTCTCTGTCGAAAAAATAAATAAAATATATTAAAAAAAAAAAAAGGTTCTCTCTCTCCCTCCCCCAGCTTGTGCTGGGTCTCTTTTTCTAAAATAAATAAATAAATACATTTTAAAAAACCTATTAAAAATTTTCCCATTCCAAATAAATAAAATCTTTAAAAAAAAATTTTTTTTTCCCATTCCCGTGAATGTGGTGTTTTATTTCAGTGTGGTTTAAATTTACATCTCTAGAGACTAATGATGCTGTACATTATGTATCTATAAGCCATTTGTTTATTTTCTCTTTTGAAGTAAATATTGAAAGTTTTTGCCTATTTTTAAAGTTTTTGCTTTGTTTATATTATTATTGAGTTGTGAGCATTCTTTATATCTTTGTCTGACTTACATGTTGTGAATATTTTCTCCTAGTTTGTGACTTAGCACTTCATTTCTTAATTGTTTTTGGAAGAGTAAGTTTTAAGTTTTCATGAAATCTAAAACATCACTTAAAAAAATATGATTCATTATTTTTGTGTTCTATCGAAGAAACTTTTCATCACTTGAAGGTTGCAAAGGTTTTCTTTTATGTTTTCCTCTAGGATAATTACAGCTTTAGATTTTATGTTTAAGTCTTTGATTCATTTTAAATAAATTTGTGCATATATAATATGATAAGGGTCACCACCCATTAATTTTTCCATATAGTTATTCAATTGATGTAACAACATTGAGCCTAGAAAGCAATGTTCCATTGATCTATATGTCACTTTTCCCAATTTCCACAGTTTTGATTAGTATACTTGATAAGTAAGCTTTTAGAATATGTCTTGAAATCAGATGTAGTAAGGTCTTTTACTTTATTCCTTTAAAAAATTAGTGTTTTTTTAAACTAGCTGTTCTAGGTTCTTTGCATTTCCATGTAAAATTAAAAATCAACTTGTTGAGTTCTTAAAAAAAAAACCCTGCTATGATTTTTATTGTATTCCCCTTTGTTTAATCACTATAAAATGATACCCCTTATTGTTATTTGTCTTATCTAACAATCTTCTGGGAATTGATATTTGGAACATGAAGTGTGGTGATTGAATAATTAGGGGAAAAGCACTGTACTTGTCACAATTATATTATGTGGCATTATACTAAGTAAGGTCTTTCAATGCCCGACACAAAACACTGAACTCAGTGCTTGGTGTTTGTGGTGATAATGATGACAGCATTTATACACTCATAAAATGGAAGGACCAGTCGTATCATCACATTATGAAATCCTCTGCTGCTGAACAATGTTGTATTACCCTCCGGAATTATTCTGGTATTGCTGTTAGAGTCTGTGACCTATCTCCCTATGTTCTGTCTCTAACTTACTTTCACTATTCTAAGCTTCTTTTATAGCTTGCTAAAATTTTACAACTTGGAATAAGCTTTTTAAACTTAATATTTTATTATTTATTATTTATTTGTTTATGGATTGGTTTATTTTTAGCATTGTTCTAAGTTGTCCATTTTGAATCTTTTTGGAATGAATGATTGCTGACAGAATGACATTCAGACTTGAGTCATATGATCTTCTATAGGTATACTTCACTGGAACATTATCAGTAGGTTCGTCTACATTTTCTAGAAAGCTCCTGATAGTTATCGTGTGCATCTAGTAGTCATTTACATTAGGGTATATGCAATGAGAATTTTTTAGGATGTTATATATTTTAATTATTTATTGTAAGTTTCTTGGTTTCCCAAGAATCAAGTTCACTATCAAATAATGTGCTTGTATAAATTTATCAAGTGGTAAATGTGGAGCTCCATAGTACTTAGAGAGGATCACATTAACATTTTATTTTATTTTTTTAAAGATTTTATTTAGTCATTTTATTTATCCACTTAACAGAGAGATCTATAAAACCTTCATAGTATCTGCTGATTATATTTTTCATTGTAAAACAAGATTTAGATAAAAAGCATTAAAAAAATTTTGTGAGAAGAAAACATTTTTGATCTTCTACATGACATGAGTGATGGTGTAGAAGTTTGTTGACATGGAAACAAAATATATATGGAAGACCATTTCACTTATTATATAACCCAATTTGAATTTGTAAATTGTAGTAGGGAAAAGAGAACTTCAGTTTTCTTGGTGGTAGAGCTTTGGATTGCTTCAATTACTCATCAGCCATGAGAACTGAAAATGAGTTGTGGTCAGCATTTGCTTCTCTCTTACAACAGAAGAATGTGACAGGCTGAAATGGTATATGATGATGAGAACAGGATTCCTAGATCTGAACTTGGTTGCTTCAGATTTATGTAGGTTGTACTCTCATAGCGGACCTAGGTGAGATGTGGACAGTCATTGTTAAATGTTCTGACCTGATTTGGGAAATAGCTAGTTTTCATAGGCTGGATCCTAGTTTTTTGTCTTCCATGTATTATATCTATTACTGAATTTTTCCTTTGCCTTGTTTATATTTTTTCTGTTTCTGATGTCAGTATATTAATTTATTGTCTTATTTCTGCTATTCAGTTGCCTTTAAGTTGAATTTTATTTTAGCTTATATATTTTCAATGTTTACTTCCAATGTATTTTACTTTTTCTTTTTAACCACTTCATCTTATTTTTTAATTTAATAGTTTTTTTTCTAATCTTGTAATTTTCTAACTCAGAAACTTTCCCCTATATTGTCATAATTTTAACACATATTTTATATCCTAAACAAACCCTGACATGCTGATCCTACTTTCTAAGTGTTACTTTAAAATCCACTAGAATATTGTAGAATAGTTTATGCTTTGTCAATTATCTTTTACGCACACCTTCATCTTCTAGCACATTTACCTCCCCTCCACCATTCAACCTGTCTGGCTCACCTTTCCCCTTACTTCATCTGGTTCTAGGCTGCTTATTCCATAAAGAATAGGTCATGCTGCCTCCTAAGAAGTTATCTTTGAAGTTCCCTCTGGCAGGGGAAAGGCCTTAACATAATGAGAATCATGCTTATTTTGGTTACCCCTCAAAGTTTTGACTCCTCCATATTCTGCTTGATTTTGTTGGTTATTTAGTATCCTTTAGTAGTTTTTTGTTTGTCTTCTGTCCAGAGTATCAGTCAACTGGATGGCTGCTTGATGGATGCTTCCATCATTATACTGGAAATAGAACTTTCTCCTGTCATAGTATCCAGACAATGAGCCATTGAGTAGTATAGCTAAGTTGCTGTTGAGAAGGTTTACCTGTGTCTTTTTCCTACTTAGGTGTATTTTTTGAATCCAGAACTCCTGGCAGATCTGTTAATAGCATTTTTCTTTCATGAGCATTAGTGGAAGATCCTAATATCATGAATAGAGCTTAGGAAATTTCTTCTTCTTCCTGAAGAGTACTTCTTTCTGTTATTAAGAAGGGATACACTTCTCAGTCATCTCTACTGGGGAGAGTAGAGATACACATCTCTCTTCCAACCAATAGCTCAGGAGACCTGCAACTTAAGCTGATATTGTAGTTCTGTGCTTATTTATGGAGATGTTTATCTTTTTTGGGTCTTGTTAAATGTGTTTGACTTACTCCTCTTGTATTTTATCTGTCACTGCTATCTACTTGGAGGAAGGGGGCTCCATAAAGCCTGATTCTATAAAGCTATCTTGACAAGAAATTGCAAACTGTATCTGACTACACTGGGTCTGACATGATGCTTGAAAATACAAAACACGTTTATTGAAGTATCAGTAAAAGACTTCTTTTCTTATTGTTGTACATATGTTTTATTATATGTAAAATATTTACTACCTTGATAAAGGATTATATTTTTAAAAATTTATGTATTTATTCTTTCATCATTTTTGTTTGTTTCTGAATTTTTAAAATTAAATTAAATTTTATTTTTTTCAGTGTTCCAAAATTCATTGTTTATGCACCACACCCAGTGCTCCATGCAATACATGCCCTCCTTAATACCCACCACTAGCCTCACCCAACCCCCACCCACCTCCCCTCCAAAATCCTCAGTTAGTTTCTCAGACTCCACAGTCTCTCATGGTTCGTCTCCCCCTCCAATTTCCCTCCACTCACTTCTCCTCTCCATCTCCCAATGTCTTCCGTGGTATTTCTTATGCTCCACAAGTAAGTGAAACCATATGATAATTGACTCTCTCTGCTTGACTTATTTCACTCAGCGTAGTAAAAGACTTCTAACAGGAATTTTAAATTTACTGAAAAGAAGGAAGCTGAATGAAATCATCTGCATTAGAAGTGGTTGTTTTTTATTGGAATCATAGAATTGTAGGTCTGCATTGAAAATTCCAGAAGAGCAATACAAATCTGATTCAATTTGCATAGTTTTTTTCACAGACAACTTTGTAAAGTGAAATATACCATCATTCCCATGGATTTTGATGTTTTGCTTCATGGGCACCAAGAAGGAGGTGGGAATCTATATTGATTTGATTAGGCATAGCTGGAAGATCTAGGCTGTCATTTCCAGAGAAAATTATTACCTCTGAATCATCAATCTAATATGCTTTTTTAGTCACATTGCATATATATTCATTCTTGCTCTTTTCAGATTTATCTCTATAGCTGAGCTTCCTCATCCTATAAAGCTATTGGGCTTACGTGTTAGAATTGACCCCTGCTTTTCCCTCTTATGTGGCTTTTTTGCCTTGCAGCACCTCCCATTTTCAGAAGTTACTGATTCAGAAGTTGAACAAAATCTGTTGGTTCCAAAATCCCTTTCTGTGGTCCCTTCCCTTGTTCCCTCATTCTGTCAGGAGGAAAACCTTCATTTGCCCTTCAAGGTCCTTCTAGGTGGACTAAGAATTAAATTGACAGGAGACACAATAATAGGAGAACATCAAATGTAATAGGCATACATATGAGGAATCCAGACAGACATGGAAATTCCAAAGACAGTGAGGCAACAGGAAGCTTATATGAGCTGAGGAGAAGAGCAGGGTCTGAGGTTACAAAGGTGAGAAGGTCATTAGCAGGAAGGTGAGAATAAATGTTTGGATGAACAAAGGTTGCCCTATTATGCAGATGAGTTTCTTTGGTAAAAGGAGGTCTATAAATAGCACTCTTCCTGATACAGTTTCTCCTTTCCAATGTAAATTTAGGCAGTCGAGGACCAAGAAGAGAGCTTTTTTTGTGTTTGCTAGGTTTTGATTACTTTTAACTCAAAACAATATTCATGCCAAAGTGACCCATCTTGAGGCCGCCTGCCAGTGGCCCCTACCCTTCCTTTCTTCCTTTCATCCTCTATTTTTATTTTTATTTATTTTTTTTAATTCTTTATCACCTTGCTAAAAGTGTTGCTGAAGGGGTAGGTTCTTTCTCTACTTAACACCATTCCCAAATAACCAAATAACAAAACAGTATTTGATGCCAAGCAGGTAATTTGTTCAGTGGTCAGAAAATGGAGAAAGGAAACTCATGCTTTAAAGGCACATTCTCCCTGATTACGTCTCATGGTTAGGGTCTTATGGGTTTATGATAAGGGGCTGGTAAGCAAGTTGATGTCAAGGTGTTTTAGGGAAGAGAGGTGGTTTCTTGGAATCAGAGTGCCACCGCTTTTCATCCCTTAAATGGATATAGTCAGATTTGTCCTGGTGCTAGTAGGTGTGTTCTTTATTGGAATTAGGAGATAATGATCTCGAGGTCTTCTGGAGGGTTAGCAACTAGGTCTGAACTGGAAGAAACCAGTCAAAAACCAAATCATGGGGACTTGTTTGGAGCTTGTGGCTTCTGGCATCTGGTTTTAGTTTCTGGTGATAAGCAGCACCTATAAACAGGGCTAGAAAACTGAATTATTATGGCTTCTTATCAAAATAATTGCACTAATTCTGTTGACCTTTTGTAATTGTAGAGATGAGGTTTGAAATTTTCAGTACTGTATCACCATCACTTAACATAGTACCTGATATATAGTAATTGAATATTTCTTGAAGGAAAGCTTTGAAAGTTTTTTCTAAATATCCAATCCTTTCCAGCACGACCCTTTTCCCTGATACCAGAGTTCATGGACCCTGCTGTTTCATTACGCTTGCCATATTGCGATGTAAGTATTTGTTTATGTGTCTTTTCCCTGCAAAGCTTCTACAGTCCCAGATCCTGGCACAATGTCTGAGAGATAGCAGTTGCTTATTAAATGTATATTAAACTGATTTGCTAAATTATTTAGTAAATTTGAAAGGTTGTAATTACCTTGAAGACAGGAACCATAGTTTTTATTTTTTT
Source organism: Martes martes (assembly GCF_963455335.1). NCBI lineage: Eukaryota > Metazoa > Chordata > Mammalia > Carnivora > Mustelidae > Martes > Martes martes. Next base: position 26,520,979 of record NC_137899.1, read on the forward strand.
ATTTATTTATTTTTTTTTTTTAGTTTTTAAATTTAATTTTTATGGGACTTAAGAGCTGCCAGTCAGAATATAAACTGTCATGAAATTAAAATTAATAGTCAGGAATTTAAATGAACAAGTATTGGTGGATGAAAATAGAACAAGTTAGCTTTGGATGTGAAAAAAATTTTCAAATTGGGAAATTAAAAATACAACTGATCTCGTTGAATGCCAATATGTATCTAGTTGACTCTAGAATTATTTTCACATATTTCTTCATTTTTTTATTATAACTTCTGAATCTCAATTTTGTTGCTTATTGTTTCTTACTTTCTTTTCCTTCAAAGTTTATTCAGATAAAATTTCCTCTTCCATGAGGCTGTCCCTGGATGCTCAGCAAATATTTTCTTTCTTCTGTAGATTTTACTAGCCTTTACTATGTGTGTAGTGAGTAGAAGTTATGTGCTTTGTTACTGAAGTGCTTATGAGCTAATTGTTGGAGCCAGGGTTCCTGGGTTAGAATCCCAGCTACACAACTTATAAGCTATGCCACTTTGGGCTAGGGTCTTAGCTTTTCTGGGATTCTAAATTTCTCCTCTACAGAATAAAAAAATAAATAGGTCTAGCCACATTGGATTGGTATCTTGTTATGGGAATTAAATGGGTTAATATATGTAAATTACTTGGCAAAGTGCCAGAACATACGAAGTACTATTTAAGTGTTAATATTTTTTCTCTATTTATTGCGTCTGAAAACTTTTTTTTAAAAATTCTGTTTTAATTATGTTATCCTAATATTAGGATGAAGTATCCACTGCATTCAGACTGACATAAACGGACCATAACAGGAGCAATAGTGTGAGGTCATGACTAAGAGCATAACTGCTGGAGCCAGACTTCCTGAGTCCAAATGCCAGCCCTGCCACTTATTAGCTGTTTCTGTAGTGACAAGGTACTTAAAAGCTCATGATTTCTCATACCCTCAGTTTTCTCCCCTGTAAAATGTGCATAATATAGCACTTATGCAATAAGGTTACACTGAGAATAAAGAAAGTTAATGAATGTGAAGTGGCTAGAAAAGTGATTGACACATACTAACTACTCAAAAAGGGTTAGATACTTCCACTCAAACTGCCCAACCTAATAAATTATCACATATTTTAATGTATTTGTTTTAGCACAAGTCTTGTTTCTCTCCTAGATTTTCAATGGCAGTACGGTTTTCCCCAACAACCTGACTTAGGTCTAGGATGTATTGCTTATTCTGTATGTGGATGTAATGCTAAGCTTCAGTTTACCCATCTATTACACAGTAATATTCCTATGTCACTGTCTTATTTGTTGATTGTGTTTGACCATTAAGTATCATAAAAGACAAAATAAATTCTCTCTCTATCTCTTGATAGAAAATTAATTTCCTGATATTCTACTAAAATGAGGTTTAAATAAACTTGAGACATATATTACTCCAAAGCAACAAAATGCTAAGAAATAGGCGATTGTTGGCCTTATTTCAGTATCTCAAGGATTTTAGTCTTGTGATGTTCTAAGACTTTTCTTCATGATTGAAGTATCACTGCTTTGTTATCTCCACTCTTCATGGCTACATGCAAGTCAAGAAGGAAAATTAATGGAGGAGAAAGAAGAGGGTGCTGTATCAAGAAAGAGATATTTTCCTGAAATCCCAGTGACTTCTATATACCTTCCTTGGCTAGACTGTCACATATCTTTTGCTAGATTCAATGTGGTATAGAAAGATTAGTTTCCAGCTTTAAAATATGGGAAATAAGGGGAAATAGGGATAGAATAAATGTTGATTCAGTCTACTTACCATATAAATAGATTTACCTCATAAGGTCTTTATACTCAAATGATTTAATGGAGGTAAACTTGCTTTTAAACTTTTATAAAAAACATGGGCAAAAATGGAAACAGTTATTGGATTTCCCAGAACATTTAATTCCAAGTATGTTGTACATGATTTCTCATAAGAAGAGTATGGATAATTTAAAACATTTTGATAATTTAGTTCATCTTCTATTTATAAAGTTAATAATTCTATTTCCTCAAAACACTGTGTTAGTTTAAATTCAGTCTTTAAAAATTAAATTCTTTTCATTATATTCCTCTCCTGATTTTAAATCATTATTTGTTATATTTAAAATAAGAGAAATACAGGGGCACCTGGTTGGCTCAGTCAGTTAAGCATCTGACTCTTGATTTCAGCTCAGGTCATGATCTCAGGGTGGTGAGATGTATCCCCATGTTGTTGGGCCCTCCAGTCAGCAAGCAGTCTGCCTCCTCTCTCTCTCCCTCTACCCTTCTTCCTGCTCATGCATGCGTGTGTGCATACACACACACACACACACACACACACGCACACACACTTTCTTTCAAATAAATAAATATATCTTTAAAAATAAAATAAAATAGAAGAAATACTGATAAACCTGGGTTCATTCACTCACACATGAAATACAATAAAACCCCACTACAATACAGTAAGCAGGATCCAGAAAATCCAATCTTATAAGTGCAGGATAGCATTACTGCAAATTGAAGAACATGACCCGGAGTGATCACAATCTAACAGACCTACCAAGAGTTTTCACTTCAAATGTGATTCGGCATTATCTGGTATAAGATGTACAGACTGGCTCATCTACCAGTGGAATTACTGCCTGTTCTTGTGGTTGTGATGGAATATCTGGGATAGTAGAAGTTGTTTTAGTTGGTTTTATAGTTATTTGGGTATTATTTATTTATTTATTTATTTATTTATTTATTTTTTGGCTGGTCTAAGGAGAACAGGGTGAGAGACATACTGGGAAAGTTAAGAGACATCTTAAGGTTGCCTGCTGGTTCCCTGTGGCTAACTTGTACTTCATTCTTTCTTCCATTTTTCTCCCTCCCTCCAAAGGTAAGAACTTGAACCAAACCTTGTTTGGTAATGGGGTCTGAGAGAATGTAACTTCTTATGGGGTTTTACTATAAATATTTAGCTCTGTTATATTATAGGCACTGTGTTTGGAATGGGGGGACTATGAACAAATGTATATAATTTAGATAAGTGTGTGACAAAAATTAATTAAGCACCATGATAGGAAACAAACAAACAAACAAACTTGATGAGGAACTTATATTTAAGATAAGAATGGAAGGATGAGAGGGTGTATCAGTTAGGCTCCTTGCAGTGAACAGATGGTACAATCCAAGTGGTTAAATAAGAAGCATTTTTAAGTAAAGGAATAATTTAAGAGGAATGGCATGGTAATAGGAAAAACTTAAGGAATAGTGCAGCACTTTAGATCCAGAGATAATGTGTGTTGGGAGGAAGGGAGTAGAGGGCTTGCCACCTCTTAAAGGGGCAAGGAAAATGAGCAGTTATTCTAGAATCTGGGTGTAAAGGAAGATTCATAGAATTTTTGTATGTATTTTAGAAGGATGCAACCAAGTCCTGGGAAGGTCATTTAGTATATGTTCACATGAATATATGTTTTTGTAAGATTTAAAAACAGGTGCATTTTGACTACAGTTACTTTCTTCTTTGAATTCCCCCTCTTTCATGTCAACTAAGAGTAGCCATTTTTGGGACCCAGCCACGGTGAATTTGAAGTAATTAAAATATTTGGGTTTAGTATGCTACAAGATTTGTAACAACTTCCATAGAAGTTAGGTTATTTTTAGCCATTCATATGTAATGATGTTCAGGAGAACTGCCCACTTGCTGACTCCCTCTGCCTGAGTGACAACTCTATAGGTCTGATTGTTACGTGGACATATCTTATGGTGCCAAGTACTGAAAATATGAGAGTAGTGGAGGAGAAAGTGATGAATTTTAAAATAAAAAGAGCCAGAAACTAGTCTATGGAAACCTCAATATTCAAACATGTCAAATTTCAAGCAGAAAAATAAGTCTCTTTGATGCCTTGTCAAAATGAAAATTTCTTTGAGGAATATATTGAAAAATGTTAAAAAAGTACCATGTATTTTTGCATGATGGGAATTGTATAAAATACAATAGCAGTTTCTTGAGTTTGTAGAACACCAAATTGTAAGCAATAACACAAGCACTTTTATGTAAATTATGATACATAATTTTATTACATTTTATAAATCTGATAAATATTTTACAAATCTGAAATATCAATATTTTTATTAACTACATTGGTAGACAAAATAATTATATTTCTATTTACCTGCTAGAAAATGATATCATGAAATCAATGTCACATGAAGAGGTGGTCAAAGAATATGCAACCAGGGGTGCCTCAGTGGGTTAAAGCCTCTGCTTTCGGCTCAGGTCATGATCCCAGAGTCCTGGGATCGAGCCCTACATTGGGCTCTCTGCTCAGTGGGGAGCCTGCTTTCTCCTCTCTCTCTCTGCCTCCCTCTCTGCCTACTTGTGATCTCTGTCTGTCAAATAAATAAATAAAATCTTAAAAAAAAATATGCAACCAAACAATATATTAGAGATATGGCAGGGAGTTGATAGATCAGTATTACTATTTTTTCTCCTAGATTTTGTAATTTTTGTGGTATTTGTCACAATTCAGTTAATTTTTGTGTATGATTTCCCTTTTCAGTATAAAATTTACTTTCCTCTCAAATATTGTGTTCATAATATTCTTCTCATTCTTTTAAAGAGGGTCCAGAAAGTTTAAATCTGCCCTTGAAACAAAGTGTTTTCTGAGTAATTGTCTTCTCCAGTGAATGAAAAGACAAGGAACACTTAACAGGCTTTCAATGACTTACCTCATTTGCCCTAAAGTAAATTTTTTTTCGAACTGGTGGCATAACTGGAACTATTTCTGGGAAGACACAGATTATTACACAGATTACTTTATTTAGAAAATGCCAGCAATCTACCATCACTAATTATATTTGGTAATTCTCAGGAGTAAGATGCCTGCGTGTGAGAAAGAACTTATTACTACAGTGATTATCTTGAAAACAGAGCTCAATGACATCATGTTAATAAATAAGCAAAACAATTTATTATAAATATTCTCTTTAATTGAAAGCACTATATAAAAATATTGCCATAGGTAAAATTTTCAAGGAAGATTTCATCTAATAAATCATATCTCACTCATAAACATTCATTGTGTGTGTTCAGTATTGAGAAGCCTTATGAATAGTCCATAATTGTATCAATAATATAATATCTATACTTAACTATTAGCAGACTTCATTACAACACATTAATTATTGGTTAAAACACACCAGATTATTTTAACTTTCTATGTTAATCCAAAATATATCCTTTTACTTCTAAGTCATATCTTTGGAAAAATCTATATAAAAAAACAATCTTGAAGTGGTACTAAATCTGTCTTTCAGATTCCAGGGACATTGCAAAGAATGCTCATCTGGATGTGAAACTCAAAATATAAGTCATTGTTATTTGCCATGTAAGTCTGTAGATTTTTTGATGAATGGATAGGTTTTCATGGGGAAGACAAAGTAATATTCCTCAAACATGAAACTGATCATCTCACTCACATACTTAAATCCTTGTCTCCAGGATAAAATTATAACCCCTTAGCACACACACCAGGACCTGACTCATTTCTCAATATGTCTGCCATTTCCTTCCAGGCTTCAGCCATGCTAAACTTAACAGTTTGGTGACTAGATCCTACTCTTTTTTATCCCAGGCTTTTATATGTGTGAGTGGAACACTCCACTCTTAATTCTTCACCTGAAAAACTCCTATTTATCCCTTTCACTTTTAGTCTAAATAACTTTTTTTTTTAAAAAAGAGAATTATTTTCTTGACCAATATAACAGAGAAAGTTAGATGTCTGTACTTTGTGATTTCTCCAAGAAAGTCTATGAAAATTCTTATTTAATTGTCTCTTTATCTGCTAGAGTGCAAACACTTAGGGAAGGGATCAAGTCATCACATTTATATGACTGGCACAAAGCAGGTACATTGAATGGATTAACATATTCTTTTTGGGGTCGAGTCTGGAGGTTAGGTTCCCATTTCAACTATTGTGCTAACTGAACAAAGCTGAATTATTCCATAGCTGATGGTTGCACTTATTTCCTGAAAATAGCAACGAACACAGATAAAATTTACATCTTTCAGTTCTATTTGAATGGGTTGGTATGGGGGAACCCTCACAAGCAGAGACTCAGCACCACATGACAACTCAGATAACTGAGCATGGGCATTATAGGGTAGCTACTATGAGAGACAGCAGGCTGGAAATCAGGATAGGTTAGGGCCACATTAATAGGTGCTTTCAAAACTGTGATCTTTAGTTGTTTCAAGTTTTATATTTTAACTATAGTTTCTATTAAAAAATTTAAAAAAGAATAGAAGAAAGCAATAGATAAATTAAAAATTATTGGTGAAGGTTTCAATGCTTCCTTCTAGTCATTGTTATAACCAAGTCGAAGAATATCAATGAATGTATAGAAGACTTGAATACTCTCAACCAACTTGACCTAATTGACATTTGTTGAACACTTCTTGAAATAACAGAATAAAACACATTCTTTGCAAGCACATCTGGGACATCACTGGAATAGATCATATGCCTAGCCACGAAATAAATAATAAAAATAAATAATAAATAAATAAGTAAATAATAAACAAACTTGAAAGGATTGAAAATAATTTTTAAGCATTATCAAAACTGTTCTATAGACTGTTCTGATGACTATGGATCTGAATGAAGAAATTATTTAGAAAGAATTATCTTGAAAAAGTCATGGAGATAAGATGTGGACAGGAAAGAGAGAGAGAGGGAGGAGTGAGAAGACAAAGCAGAGGAGTGGAACAGGGTAGGGGGTGTAGAGAAGGAAGAAGTAGGTAGGAAGGGAGATGTGAGGGAGAGGAGAAAAGAGATTAAGCAAGTGGGATCAAAAGCAGAGTTGGTTTTTTTTTTCCCTAGAATAAAGGAAGACATCAACAAATGAAATGGGAAATGAGGGGGAAAGGTACAGTTTTCCTCTCTCTAGCTTTCTTTCCATTGGATGCATAGTTTTTATTAGTAGTGATATGGAAAACAGAGACAAAAGAAAAGCTAAATTTCCTTGATACTTACAGCCCCTTGACAAGTCTTTGAAAAAGACAGAGTGACCTTCCTCTGGAAATAGCTGTCTCATTGTTGGCACTTTGGTAAGGGCAAAAGGCAATCTTAGCCCCACCCCCAGGATCTTGTGAGTCTACTTTAAACATATAGAAATTCCTCTGGAAACTTCCTTTTTCTCTATCCTCCAAGATATATGTTAGCAATCATCCTCCAAGAATATGGCCCACTGATATGTATCTGAAGGGTTTCAAGACTGAGTTTTTACTAAACATTAATAAATGACCTTTTCCTAACAATAGCTAGTTCTTTCAGGGTCCTAGAAACCTTGTTTCCAAATATCTTGGAGGTTTGTGCTATCCCTAACCCCCTCCCAACTTGAAAGTATATATAATCAGCCACTTCTAATGACCCCAGTGCAGCTTCTGCCCACATGTCCTGTCCCTGGGTTTTAATAAAACCATATTTTTGCATCAAAGACATCTCAAGAATTCTTGAACCTTTGCTCTGAACCCCAACATGTCCACACCAGTAGGACTATTCAATTCCCATATATTGCCCATTCAATGTACCCCTATAGAATCTCAGCTATAATTCTTTACTCAGCTATAATGCTTTACTCACAAAGTAAACCTGATTGTCATGAGTCTTTTTCCAGGACAGGTAATTAATCATCTAGGATCAATGAGCATTTTGTTTTGTTTGTTTCAAAGCACTTTATTTTTTTATTTTTTAAAATATTTTATTTATTTATTTGACAAACAGAGATCACAAGTAGGCAAAGAGAGAGGAAGAAGCAAGCTCCCTGCTAAGGAGAGAGCCCCATGCAGGGCTCAATCCCAGGACTCTGGGATCATGATCTGAGCCGAAGGCAGAGGCTTAACCCACTGAGCCACCCAGGCACCCCTCAAAGCACTTTAAAGATAACAAATTTAAAAACTAAATTCCCTTTCCCCAACCTTTTTAACTTGGGGTCATTATGAATAAATACTGTACCAGTTTTGGAAAATGAACATATTTACCTATTCTTCAGAATATTCTAGACGTTGACCTTAGGATATATATTTTTTTAATATAGAAGTCATGGAATTAGAAATTTAACCTGTTAAATTTGACTAGATTAACATATATAAGCCTTTTTCTCTGCTCAGCAATCCTTATTTTAAGTGAAACAAATGACATGGTATAATTGCATCTTTTCCCATTCTTTTAAAATCTTGGACTTGCTTCTTGTAAAAGGACTGCCAAAAGACATACCAGTCCCCAATTCTACTTTCTTTAATGGTTTCTGTCCCACTGGTCAATAAGGAGTTAGGCATTTTCCTGAAGAACATTTTTGTTTCATTGTTCCCTTGATTGAATGAAATCTGTATGGTACAATTGAATTCTCATTTTGCATGCTGTATATTGAAATTGAGGTTATGAACAGCCCTAGCATTATCTAGATATTAAATTTTAGACACATTGGAGTCAAAATAAAAATTAATACTTTATTTCTTTCTCTGTTCTCCCCTATATTAACTTTAGTGAAACTAAAACATATTATAGGTTATGAAACCTCAGGCATCTTAACATAACAGATTTTTTTTAGTCAATTCTGCTCATATTAATGCCACTTCACTATGTTTTCAAAAGGTCTTCTGAACTTTGTCAAGTAGAAAATGTAAATAAATACAGGACGGTTTTCCTCTATTAAAATTATATAAGTCATTTTTCAAGGAATTATTCCAGGTATATGCAAATAGGTAGTTAAAAATCAATGATTATGAAACATGTTTTTAATTATGCTTAATTTTTTCATTTTGATTTTAAAATGTCTTTTGTGTTGAGTTTAAAGTTTGAGTGATAGAAATAAATTTTCAGATTATCTAAATCACTTATTGAGGAGAGTTTATTATTCATTTGTTAATTAAAAACCAATTAATTATTAGCTGATCCTTGTGTGCTTCTAAACCAGTTAGTACTGAATGGAAAAATCAAACATAAAAATCAGGTATTTAAGGGTAAGCTCTTTTCTTCTCTTTTCTTCCTGGACCAGATAACTCATGACACATACACTATGTCTATGTATTTCGACAGATACATAGCAAACTTTGTTATGCGGGAAGAACCACATATATGAAAACATAAGTAAAAATATAACACAATTGGGGCACCTGGGTGGTGTAGTCAGTTAAGTGACTGACTCTTGATTTCAGCTCTGGTCACATTCTCAGGGTTGTGAGATTGTGCTCTCCTTTGCTCTCAGTTAAGATTTTCTTTCCCTCTGCCCTTCCCCCCCTCTCAAATACATAAATAAATCTTAAAAAGAACCACAGTCTATGAATACTATAGAACCTAAGTGTGTAAGAGATATTTGGCACTTAAGACCAGCAGGAATTAAGATCAAAATGATATTGGTTGAAAAGATTGTTGTGATTCTTAAATCTGCTAAAACACAGAAGATAAAGCTTGCACTATTTAAATTACAAAAGCAATAGGGAAGAATGAGAAATGTATACACATAAAATGAAGGGAAAAATCATCTGTGATTCATATAGAAGTAAATATAGAAAAAGATCAGATAGAAAAGGTGAGTAAATAATGTGGTAAATATTGGATGAAAGATATTGTTCATTTTTAATTATATAATTTTTTCTCTGAGCTTTAATATTTTAAAATAAAAAGTTAGGTTAAAAAATTTTCCCACAGGGGCACCTGGGTGGCTCAGTGGGTTAAAGCCTCTGCCTTCGGCTCAGGTCATGATCCCAGGGTCCTGGGATCAAGCCCCGCATCAGGCTCTCTGCTCAGCAGGGAGCCTGCTTCCTCTCTCTCTCTCTCTCTCTCTGCCTGCCTCTCTGCCTATTTGTGATCTCTGTCTGTCAAATAAATAAATAAAATCTTTAAAAAAAAAAAAAATTTTCCCACAGTTGTGGATTGATATAAAATCAATCCACAGAGAAAAGTTGCATTTCTATGCACTAACAATGAGACAGAAAAAAGAGAAATTAATGAATCAATGCCATTTACAGTTTCACCAAAAACCTTAAGATACCGAGGAATAAACCTAACCAAAGAGGGAAAGGACTGTACTCTAAAAAATACAGAACCACTTACTAAATAAATTGAGGAAGATGCAAAGAAATGGAAAACCATTCCATGCTCATGGATTGGAAAAATAAATATTGTTAAAATGTCTATGAGCAATCTACACATTTAGTGTAATCCCTATCAAAATACTATCGACATTTTTCACAGAGCTGGAACAGATAACCCTAAAATTTGTATGGTAAGAAAAGCCTCTGAATAGCCAGAGGAATATTGAAAAAGAAAACCAAAGCTGATGGCATCACAATGCTGGATTTCAAGCTATATTACAAAGCTATAATTATCAAGACAGTATGGTATTGGTACAAAAAACAGGCACATAGATCAATGGAACAGAATAGAGAACCCAGAAATGGATCCTCAACTCTATGGTCAACTGATCTTAGACAAAGCAGCAAAGAATATCCAATGGAAAAAAGACAGTCTCTTCAACAAATGATGTGGGGAAAATTGGACAGACACATGTAGATGAATGAAACTGGGCCATTTTCTTATACCACACACAAAGAGAAACTCAAAATGGGTGAAAAACTTAAATGTGAGACAGGAATCCATCAAAATCCTAGAGAACACAGGCAGCAACCTCTTCTATCTCAGTCGCAGCAACCTCTTGCTAGACACATCTCCAAAGGCAAGGGAAACAGAAGCAAAAATGAACTCTTTGGACTTCATCAAGATAAAAAGCTTCTACACGCAAAAAAAAAAAAAAAAAAAAAAAAAAAGCTTCTACACGCAAAGGAAACAGTCAACAAAACTAAAAGGCAACCTTTGGAATGGGGAAAATATTTGTAAATGACATATCAGATGAAGGGCTAGTTTCTAAGTTCTATAAATAACTTATAAAACTCAACACCCAAAATACACTGTTCTTTTAATGATTGGGTTATAGTCTATGGTTTATCATTGGTTGATATTTAGGGATTTTTTAAAAATCATTGGTTTGTTTTTGTTATTATAAAACCATGCCAAAGCTGAACATCCTTGTACATGTTGACATATTTATTTGTGTTGTTTGTTAATAAGATGAATTCCCAGTAAGAATATTCCTGGATTAATGAAAATGTGAGGTGCAGATATAATAGTCACACAGTTACCTATCCATGAAGGACAAAGTCAGCAAGATGAAAGGGTAAGATCTGATGTTCTCCAAATCTGACACCAGGACACACCTAATCTCACCCCAGAAATGCAGAGGCCAAATTGGGATGTGGGTGAATATGGGAACAACTAAATATTGAATTGAGATTTTTTAAAATGAAAATGGGTAATATGGACTGAGAAATTACTTAATAGGACTGACTTTCAAACTGGAAAAAGCTAGGAGCTGGAGAAATTTAAGAGAATTTTTTAATGGCTCAAAGCTAGATTAAATTCATTGGAGAATTAAGGAAAGGTTGGACTTTTATACACTCAAGTCTTGTGGAATTTTATAATTAAATACTTATATATAATATACCTTGTTTAAATTTGAACTTTTATTTAAATTTGTACCCTTTTAATTATGAGCAATTTGAGACTTTTCTCTATTTATGATTCATTTATCCTTTCCCTATTCATTCATAAAATTGTTAGTCTTTTTGTATGATTTATCCATTAAAAGATTAATCTTTTAAAAATTATATATAAAACATTTCTAAGATTGTTGCTTATATTTGACTTTTTAGAATTTTTTATAAATAAAATTGAGTTATATAATAAAATTTATCAACTTTTCCATAACAACTTTTATAGTCTATGTCCTTTTACAAAGTTTTTCCACTCCAGTATTATACATTTAAATATTTAAATCACAATTTTTATAGTATCCAAAAATGTTAAATTCATTTAGACTTATTTAGCTGTGTATAAGTAATGAGATAGGTATACAGATCTATCTATATTTCTTTCAGATAGCTAGCTGGTATCTCAGTAATGTTTATTGAATGAAACTTTTACATCACAGATTCTGAATATCATATTCCTTATTAATCAAAGTCTGTTTGAGTGATCTGACAAAATGCATGCAGCGCTAATTATTTAAGCTTTACAATGGATTTTCAAAGTGGCATTGGAAATCATCAGTACTCTATTTCAGAAATTCATCTTCACAGAGTTAATTTTCTTTATTCTTTAGAATACTTAAATAAAATTTGTCAATTTTCCCTCAAATGTTTTTTTTTTTTTTCCCCAATACAATCACTTAAACTGGGGAAGGTCATCCATCTTTATAATAATTGGCTTTTTCTATTTAAAAAGAATGTACATCTTTCCACTTATCCAAGTCTTAAGTGTTCTTCAGTGGAGTTTAAAAGTTTTATTCATCTAACTCCTGTATATTTCATAAATTTATTCCCACGTGCTTTTTTTTGTTGTTGTTGTCATTAAAGCAAATGTAATTGTTTTCCCTTTATATTTTGTCAATGATTACTATTAGCAGAATTGAAAGATTACTTTCTGTTATACTCTCATTGCATCTATTTCCTTTCTTTCTCGACTTTCTTTATTGCTCTGGGCTTTAAGACTATTTATTTATTTACTTATTTGAAAAGATTTTATTTATTTATTTGACAGACAGAGATCACAAGTAGGCAGAGAGGCAGACAGAGAGATGGGGGTGGGTGGGTGGGGGTGGAGGTGGGGGGGGAGGGAGCAGGCCCCCTGCTGAGCAGAGAGCCCAATGTGGGGCTCCATCCCAGGACCCTGGATTCATGACCTGAGCCAAAGGCAGAGGCTTTAACCCACTGAGCCACCCAGGCGCCCCATAAGACCATTTTAATAATAATATCTAAATTTATCATCAGCCTATTTTTTACTTCAATGAATATAATGTCTTTACTCTTAAAGAGTAATATTCCCTAATTGTCTAAGTCTCTGCCTTGCTTCATGATCAATATTTTGGGAACTGGAACTTCCAGCACACAGAAAATCTTATCCTAACCATGAGCTCTTCTTTTGTAATTGCACAAGGTCTCGTGTGCTCTGTTTTGGATGTCCCCAAGACTCTTTATTTACCTATTTATATATACCTCTACTCCTTACCATGAGAGCTCTGCTCTGATGCTGTGACCTGCCTCCTGCCTTCACCATGTCACTGTATTTGATTATTGCATTACGCTGTCTGCTGCTTCAACCTCCATGCACATTTAGACTTTGTAAGGAACAGTAGTTATGGGTATTTTAATCAAATTTCATATATTCGGTAGAATAGTTTTTTATATTAAATATAGCTTTTAAAAAGGAGATGCAATCTGGCTCCCTGCTCAGCAAGGAGCCTGCTTCTCACTCTCCCTTTGCCTCCCCCGCTTGTGCTCTCTCTCTCTCTGTCAAATAAATAAATAAAATCTTAAAAAAAAAAAAGGAGATGCAGTGTATCCAAACCTAGTAATTAGAAAAAGTGTAAATATAATTTAACAGCATAAATGATAATTGTATAAACATAAATGTAAATTTTGTATAAACATAAATGTATAAACATAAACATATGTATTATGTATAAACATAAATGTATAAATTGTATAAACATAAATGTAAAAATTGTATAAACTGATCTGACATTGATTTTGCATTTAAAAATCCTTGCTTGACTACAGAACTGGCTTAACCCATCTACTCTCAAATCAAAAATGAATCTAAGTAATGACACAAAATATTTTCAAGTTTTTAGCATTATTCTATAATAGAAAAGGAAGGCATACCTTTCCCATAAATCATAGTGGACTAATGTCTAATATATGTAAATAGTAAAAATAATAAAACTGTCCAATTTTTTGGACATAGTTGTCCATTTTTTTAAATTCTGAAAAAACCTCCTTTTTGGATAAAAAAAATCCAGTAGAGAATAATAAGGTTTTAAAAATAATTTCAAAGGTAAATTATTTCTTCATAAAATAGAAATTATATTTTAAAGTGATGGAAAGGTTTTCTCTATATAACATTCTTTAATACAAGTTTTATACAATTAGCAGACTAACAACAAGGTTACTAACTAGTTATCCATATGTTGCTGTAGAAAAAAAGCATATCTCAAAATAATGAATTTTTATTTGAAACATTCGACAACCTAGAATTTGTATATTTTATGAATGAATAAACAATTCTCTGAGAACTTAGTCTATGCATGAGTTTGCTCATGTATTCAGAAAAGGTTAGATGCAATTACTAGGGAATGAAAAGAGCAAACAACTTTTTCATAGCAAACAGCTACCAAAGTAAATTTATATTTACATGTTTATATCTACTAAATGAAGAATAATCTATGTTTGTATATCATTATTTATCACTGAATTTAAATTTAAATGTAAACCAAATTGTTTTGCATTACATTCTATAATCAATATATTTGTAACAATTTAAAGTTTGACAGGAGCCCTTTAATATTTTTTTTTTTAAAGATTTTATTTATTTATTTGACAGACAGAGATCACAAGTAGGCAGAGAGGCAGGCAGAGAGGCAGGCAGAGAGAGAGGAGAAAGCAGGCTCTCCACGGAGCGGAGAGCCCGATGCGGGGCTCGATCCCAGGACCCTGGGATCATGACCCGAGCTGAAGGCAGAGGCTTTAACCCACTGAGCCACCCAGGCGCCCCAGGAGCCCTTTAATATTGAGGATAGATTTACCCCACTACTTTTATTACTTAACAGATTATTTTTTGAGTTAAAAACCTATAGTATTTGGGAAGCTGATTTTTAATTGTAAGTGGAAATGTTATTCAGAATCCAAAAGAGTTAAATTTTATTCCATTGTAAAAAATTTATTATGAATTTGGGATTATTTATAAATTACAAATATGTTATGGATCTCTATGTATTTTCAAGCCTGAAAGAGATTATGCTAAAACCAGAGGTTGTCTGCAGGCTTTCATAGTCACCGAATATTGGCAAGGCTCCCACATCTAATTATGGTTTAGAAACTCATTGAATGTCAGGGCCAGAGTTAGAACAAATTCCAAGAGCCATGAATGCATGATTGAAGGAGTAGTCAGAACTAGCAGAAATAACAAAAAGGACAGTCAAGAGTCGAGGTGTTGACATATCCATCTGAAATTGGGACCCCACTCCCATAATCTCATTATATTATGATAAATGCAGTATGGAAAAATCAGCATAGCATAATAAATCCTCACCCAAAAAGCAAATATTTTCAACTCAAATTAAGTACTTTAAATCAAGCTAAAGAATTTACTTGGCATGTAAAGTGGAAGTAATGAGGTATTTAATCAGCAAACTTGGTGACTTGGGTCAGAAATTTGTTATGTCTCATGAGTTTTTTCCGATCAAAGATAGTATAGGTCAGTATAGTAAGGATAATCATAAAAGATAGGAAGTTACAAAGAACAATAGCTTTGAAATAGTGCATAGGGAAGAAAATATCTTTTCAATAGAATTATAAGGTGAAAGGAATTCAAAATCCTCACCATAAACATCCAGGGGTCAACTCTTTGTTATGGAATTTGATTGAAATACTATTTTCAATTGACCTCTTGGGGTTGTCCAAGCACCCCTGTGTGTCAAAGCTCCATGCTACCAGACAGAAATAATAAATACTATTCAGGAGAACCAATGAAATGTTCTCAGAGCAAGACCAAACCACACAGCAATAGAAAGTAACTTAACCAATCTACCTTGAATTACAATGAAAATCAGCACATACTTTCTGATCACTTTGTTCTCAAATATTCAGTGAGAAAGCCAAATAAAAACAGGGCCATATAAAAATACAGACATGGAGATAAACTAGTTGGTAAAAGAAAGGTTGAACTGTGAATGAAACAGTCTCCATGAATTGTGTAATGAAGATAGTACCCAAATGAAAGCCATTACTTTTTCCGTTATTTTCACCCAAGAAATTCATAAATCCCACAGCAGGTTGGCTTGGCACTGTTATCAAATGAAACAGAAATATCCAGAGGCAGAGAGCAGAGGGCATACCACTGCTTCCACCAACAAGAAAGAGATTATTAGAATTGGTATTAGCAAATTCAGATCAGATACTCTGAGAAATTATTCAGAGCAGTAAAATACCACTGGATTGTCACCTTTTTCATTAATAAATAATTGGAACTTTTAACATTATTACTGAATGCTACTTTCAGGGGAAAATTATTATAATGACTTAAGTGTAAAATCATACAGTAAAAAATCATAACTGATATGTTTCTAAGGAATGACATTCGGGTGGCAATACAATACAAAGAACATGGGTATTTTGACTTTGTGTTAAAAGAAAATCTGTGACAAATGGATTAAATCTTGGAAAACAGATAGAGTAAAATGAGTTACTAATAATCATTTCAATACTATCACTGAAAGAAGAAATAGTATTTCCCAAGCTTATTATAACTGATCTATTGTGTTTATATATTTGTAAAACAAACATTTTAATCATTGGTACAAACTATTTAATCCCCAGTATTAAATTAGTGGTAGTATTAAATTAATAAGGCAAGATGATTAATAGAATCTAAAATTTCCCAGAAGCCACAGTACATTTGCATTTATTAAAAAACAAGCTATGCAGAACAACTGGTAATATTTTAAGGTTTAAAAAATAACAAAATAATAGAAAAGGTACTTTTATTTTATTTTGTTTATGTAAACCAAAAAAATATATAACTATATGATTTTCATGTAAGCATTAAAGATATTCAGTTAGAGCAGGAAGAAACTACATAGGGCATAGACTTGCAATTTGGGGTAAGATCATAGTATAACTTATAATCAAAGAAATATGCATGTGCGTGTGTGTGCATGTTTTTCTTTTTAGATATTCAAACTTAGTTACTTAGTCATATCTGAAAAGTGATTTTTTTTGACATAGTATGTGTTGAAATGGAAAAAAATACTTTTTAACCACCACTGTTAAGGCCATAGAAGCAAGTCACAATTTAAAAAGATTCTGCTGGGGGGTGGGGGTACTCTGGGTGCCACAGTTGGTTAAGCATCTGACTTTTGGTTTTGGCACAGGTAGTGATCTCATGGTCATAAGACTGAGTCCCAAGATGGGCTCCGTGCTCAGAGTGGAGTTTCCTTCGTATTCTCTCACCCACTCTATCTTACCACCCCTCCCACTGATGCTCTCTCTCTCTCTCAAATAAATAAATAAATCTTTAAAAAAAAAAAAAAGATTCTGCCTGCAGACATGGAAAAATGTGGATTATAAGAGTTTTTACACTCTTATTGTAAAAATATTTGGAAATAGATGAGTATCACACATACAATTCCACTACTTAGAAGAGTAAGAGTATATGTCATTGTCTTTTAAACCTTTTTTTATAATGGAAGGCTGCATAATGAGCCCTCAAAGATGTCCATATCTTAATCCCCAAACCTGTGAATGTTAACTTACAAAGTAAAAGAGATCTTGCAGATGTGATTAAGGATCTTGTGATGGTGTCCTGGCATCCTGGATTATCCAGGTGGACCCAATGCAATCAGTGATGATCCTTATTAAAGGGAGGCGGGGGATTCAGGTAAGGAGTAGGAAGTATAACAATAGAAGCAAGCCAGAGGTTGGAATCATTTGAGAAGGGGATCAAAAGCCAAGGAATGCAGACTGCTTTTAGAAACTGTAAAAAGTAAGGAAATAAATTCACCCCTGAGTCCTCAAGAAGGAAGTTAAGCTAGCAGACTCCTTAATTTTAGACTTCTGACTCCAGAACTATAAGGAACACTTATCAAGCATACCATTAAATACTGCATAATATCCCGCCACCCGGAGACATCATGATTTGTAAAACAGTTTAAAGTTTTTAGATAATAGGTTATTTCCAAAATATTCTTCAGAAATTGTGTGACAAATAACATTGATAATTTACTGAGGATAGACTTCATGAAAACAATTTCCTAAGTGAAAAAATTGGCATCTAGTTGCTTGAAATTTTCCTTCATGTTTACTGGTAAAAGATGTTTTTTTAATCACTTGCACATTGGTCATTGTTGTGTTTCTTTTATAAATGATTTGTCATCCCACTGTTTTTAGAGTTGTTTTCATAATTTGTAAGAATTTTAAAAAATTTTATTGATGTATATTTGACATATAACATTGTATTAGTTTCAGGTGTACAACATAATATTTGATATTTGTATATATTGTGAAATGATCACTGGAATAAGTCTAGTTAATACCCATCACCATACATAGTTACAAAAATTTTTTCTTTTAAGAGAACTTTTAAGATCTATTCTCTTAACAACTTTCAAATATGCAGTATAATATTAACTAAAGTTGCCATGCCATTATATTCCCGTGACTTAATTATTTTTTTAACTGGAAGTTTATACCTTTGACTCCCACTTCACCTCCCTTTAGCCCCTCCCTCTGGCAATCTGCTCTCTCTATCTATGAGCTGGGTTTTTTTTCATTTTAGATTCCACATAAGTGAGATCGGTGGGTATTTTTTTTTTCTCTGGCTGACTTATTTCACTTAGCATAATACCCTCAAGTTCTATCTGTGTTGTTGCAAATGGCAGGATTTCATTATTTATTATGGCTGAGTAATATTCCATTGTGTATATCACATCACATTTGCTTTATCCATTCATGTGTCAGTGGACACTTAGGTTGTTTCTGTATCTTGGCTATTGTAAATACTTCTGCAGTAAACACGGGAGTGTACATATGTTTTCAAGTCAGTGTTTTTGTTTGCTTGTTTGGCTAAATATCCAGAAGTAAAATTACTGAATCTTATAGTATTTCCATTTTTAAATTTTTGAAAAATCTCCATACTCTTTTCCACAGTAGTTGTACCAATTTACATTGCTATCAACAGTGCACAAGGATTTCCTATCTCCACATCCTTGCCAACACTTATTATTTCTTGTAGTTTTGTAATAGCCATTCTGAAAGGTGTGAGATGATATCTCATTGCGGTTTTGATTTGCATGTCCCTGATGATTAGAGATATTGAATATCTTTTCACGTGTTTGTTGACTATCTGTATGTTTTCTTTGGAAAAATATCTATTTAGTTTCTCTGTCAATTTTTTAATCTGACTTTCTTTTTTTTGGCTATTGAGTTGTCTATAAAAACTTTTTATGTAACAAGGAATATGATGTGTTTTCTTAAAAAATTATTGCAATTATAAAGAGATTCACAATAATTATTGAAGAAAATATATTATATCCCTTGTATCCTATTACATTTGTCTCTTTTCATATTTAACATTCTTTTTGGTACTTGAATAATAAGACTCTTTTATTTTTTTATTTATTTTTTTTAATAAGACTCTTTTAAATAATATGTAATCAAGTCTGATAGAATTTCTCTTTGTGAGTGCTAAGAACACATTGAAAATTTCTACCTGGAGACCAGAGTCCAATATCATCATCATCTCTATTTTTAAAATTTCTACAGTGAATTCTGAAATTCATTTGTGTGACTGAAATAAACTGATACTCTAATTTTATGTTTCTACATAGATATTTTTCCTTAATATCATTTGTTATTTTATCTAATTCTTCCACATCAGGTTATGATGTGGTATTATGATATCAGTATCAAATCTTTTTATTTTAACTTTGTAATGTAATTTAAATTTGATAGGGGATATTTGACTTTGCTATTCCAATTGTTCAGACAACTTACTTTCTCATCTAGGATATTTTTTTATCCCTGAGAAATTTTAGAATTTATGCATCACCTTTACATACACACAAAATTTTGGTTGAGACTTAGATTGAATTTATGGTGTACTTTGAGAGGATAATAACTGCTTCACTTTCAAGGTTCCCAAATCAGAGAGCTATATGTCTCTCTGTTGACTTAAATATATCTTAGTTACACAAAAACATTTTTATTATTTAAAAAATTTAGATGCAATCATTTATTGGGATTATTTCTAATGTTTTATTATTTTAGTTTATTTCTCTTTGAAAGGATATCTTTATTTTATTTATTAAGTGTTAGTAGCTGGTATAAAGAATTTTTTTTTCAACCCCAAAAGTTATTTCCTTTAACTTTTAAAATAAATTTGAATTTCCCCCAGGCTTTCTGAATATAGTTATTTTATTTGCAAACAGTAATTATCTTCCCCTGTTATTTGTTTTTTACAAATTATTACATTAGCCAGAACTTTCAGAGTTATGTTAAGTAATACTGGTGATTTAGGGCTATCTAGTTTTTAGGGAAAAGAAAACTAGATAAGTAATTATGTTTATAGCCCTATTAATGCCGCACATGAATTTCTCTTGTCCCCAAGTCTGCTTTGGTTCCATGACCAATATCTTAAGAACTGGTAGTAATGCTTGCTCATAAAAGCAATGATCTTAGCTTCTAACCTAATTTTGATTTGAACTAGATCTTCCGAAAAATAAGGTTAAATATTAAATTATGATAACATTCTTTTTTAAAAAGATTTTTGTTATTTATTTGACCCACAGGGAGAGATAGTGTGAGAGAGAGCACAAGCAGGGGTAGTGACACATAGGCAGAAGGAGAGGGAGAAGCAGACTCCTTGCTGAGCAGGAGCCTGATGGGCAGTTGTATTTCAGGACCTTGGGATCATGACCTGAGCAGAAGGCAGCCGCTTAGCTAACCGAGCCACCCACGTGCCCCAACAGCACTCTTAGTAGTAATGTGAATGAGAATAAAGATTCAAAATTTAATAAATTCTGGCTCTTGGTTTAAGATATATCACCTCCCATTTCACTCTACAAACCCTTATGCAGGACTGAAAGTTAAATTTTTAGTGCATTTTCAGCTCCTGTTAATATTTGCATAATTTTAGTGGGATGCATTAATATGTTGTATAAAATGAATAATAGTCATATTTGCAAATATTTTGAATGTTGATATATAGGCTGTCTAAACATTTTGAAATTATAGTTTGGATATTCTAAGTTAATAGTTGTGCAATCATAAAGAGATTTTTTTTTAAAAGATTTGATTTATTTATTTGACAGAGAGAGCGATCACAAGCAGGCAGAGAGGCAGGTAGAGGGAGAGGGGGAAGCATGCTCCCGGCTGAGCAGAGAGCCAGACATGGGGCTCGATCCCAGGACCCTGAGATCATAACCTGAGCTGAAGGCAGAGGCTTAACCCACTGAGCCATCCAGGTACCCCATAAAGAGATTTTTTTAATATAGATTTTTTTGATGTGTTAAAATTTTAAAAACATTTCTAGGTTCACTGCATTGTGTTTAAATGAATAGTAAAATAACCAATTTAAGGTTGTACGCATGAGATCTTTATAGATTTATATTTTTATCTTTTTCTTCTTTGCAGATACTAGAAAATGAAAATACTCTTATAAAGGTGAAAATATTAAATATAGGTTTTAATTGGGTTTCATGATATTACTCAATCATATACTTGTTTTGTGTCTTCCTGGTCTGTTTTTGACTCAAAAAGTATGTTTAAATACCTTTCAATGATAGCTCTTCTATCCATTTTCTAAATTTTTGATTTTGTACATTTTGATGCTATTATTATTTACATGAAGATCCATAGTTAATATATTTATTGCAGAAAGTATCTTAATATAAAGCACTCCAATTAATCACTTCCAACCATTTTCTCATGAATTCCATCTTATTGGAAATTTATATTGTCAAGACTATTTTATATATTTATTTGCCTGCCTCATCTTTGTGTTTAAATGTCTAAAAAATAAATTAAAATTACATTCAAACTATATAAAATTTGAAAATATTTTAAATAATTGGTAAATTAACAAAATTAAATACTAATTATTTTCATGTTCTCAAATTTACAGTTCTCAAACCTTCGTAAGTATTTATTAAAATTAATAGGCAAAGTACTTAACATAATGACTATCTATATATATATTTTTTAAAGATTTTATTTATTTACTCGACAGAGAGAGAGATCACAAGTAGGCGGAGAGGCAGGCAGAGAGAGGAGGAAGCAGGCTCCCCACCGAGCAGAGAGCCCCATGCGGGGCTCGATCCCATGACCCCGGGACCACGACCCGAGCCGAAGGCAGAGGCCCAACCCACTGAGCCATCCAGGCGACCATGACTATCTATATTTAACCAACTTTATTTAAATAAAGCTAGAACTTTTTATTTTTTTTTATTTTTTTTTAAGATGTATTTATTTATTTAGTCAGAGAGAGAGAGAGAGAGCAAGCACAAGCAGGCAAAGTGGCAAGCAGAGGCAGAGAGAGAAGCAGGGTCCCCGCTGAGCAAGGATCCCGATGCGGGACTCGATCCCAGGACCCTGGGATCCTGACCTGAGCTGAAGGCAGCGGCTCAACCGGCTGAGCCACCCAGGCGTCCCGAGAACTTTTTATTTTTAAAATTTACTTAGATTTTATAAAATATTTTTGTAAGAGTAAAACTTCACAATTCTATAATTCAATATTTATCTGGCTGTAATTGAAAAGAATAAGTACTGTGCTTCAGACATATGCATACATAAAAGTACATAGGTGTATATTAGGAATAATATGAATTGTGTTAATACTGCAAAATGTTTCTCATTCTCCAGTGCAACAATTGCAAAGTTCAACAGTTGCTAGTCACATGCCAAGTTTTGGACCTAACACTGAACACAAAGGAAAGCAAGAAAATGGACACTCCACAACTACAGGGAAACCTTATGTTGTTACATAAGAGTCTAATGAATTCACGCTTTTTTAGAGAAAGAATTTACAAATTAGTCTTCTTCCCTACCTAAATTCTTCTGCTGCTCATTTTCTCTCTATCCCAATGAAGACTTTTCCTCCAAAGTCAGCAGAGGTACTCTCACAAGCCTTCTTAACATATTGATTTTGGTTTCAAGGACTTGGGGGCAAGAGATGTGAAGAAAACTTTCCTTTGCACTTGTTTGAATAGAATTGTCATGAGAATGAAGGTTCAGGATTACAGGATTGCTCTGTGTCTGCTAAGTGACAGAATCTGAGTGACAAAGCGCTCTTGTGTTTCCTGATAAATTTTTGGTGGGGGTATGGTACAGTCCTAGGCTCTCTACAGTGCAGGCCTTGGGTAGGGATTCTCCTTTTTCACATGTTAGGGTGGGAAATAGCGTGTGTGTTAGATTAGGAGCTTAATCAGGGTACTGACGGAGAAAGAGAGAGACTTCTTGTCTTATTTAAGCTATAAATTGACTTGTTTCAAACTTAAAAAGATGTATATACTATTACTTTAGGGACTTTTTTATTATTATGTTAAACAAAAGCACAAAAAAAATTTACCATCTTAACAGTTTTTAAATGTACGGTATAATAGTGTTAACTATATGCACATTGTTATGCAAAAAAATTCTAGAACTTTCATTTTGAAAAACTGAAACTCGATGTCCATTCTGTTTCTGTTTCTAAGAGTCTGACTGATTTAGATATCTCTTATAAGTGGAATGTGCAATTTTGTTCTTTTTGTGACAGGCTTATTTCAGTTAGCATAATGTCCTGATTTTTGTTGTACCATATGACAGGATGTCCTTTGGTGTTGCTGTATAATATTCCATTGTATGTATACACCACATTTTCTTTATCCATTCATCAATTGATAAATATTTAGGTTACTTCCATATCTTGGCTCTTGTGAATAATGCTGCAATGAATATGGGTGTACAAATACCTTTATTTAAGATCCTGTGTTCAGTTCTTTTGGATATATACTCAGAAGTGGGTTAGATCAATATACCCAGAGGTGGGTCATATGGTAATCTTGGTTTTGGAAAGTCTCCATACTGGTTTCTATAGTGGCTGCCTGATTTTATATTCCCACCAACAATACACAAGCATTTCAATTTCTCCACATTCCTGCCAACACTTGTTATTTTATTATTTTTTCATAGTGGCCATCCTAATACATGGGAGGGGATAATTCATTGTTTTGATTTGCATTTCTCTAATGACTATTATGGTGAGCATCTTTTAATATACTTGTTTGTTGTTTATCTTCTTTGGAAATATATTATTCAAGTTCTTTGCCCATTTGTTAATCAGGTTATTTGATTTTTTGTTGTTGTTGAATTGTAGGGGTTCTTTATGTATTCTGGATACTAACCTCTTTTCAGATATATGGTTTGCAAACATTTCTTCTTATTTTGTAGGTTATCTCTTCACTCTGCTGACTTTTACCTTCGCTTTGTAGAGTTTTGGTTTAATTTAGTCTCATATATCTATTTTCGATTTTATGCCTCTGATTTTGATGGCATATCTAAAAAATCTTTGCCAAATCCTATGTCATAAATTTTTCTTCTGTATTTTTTCCTAAGAATTTTATGCATTGAAGAATTTAACTCATTTTGAATTAATTTTTGGATATAGCATTAGGTAAGAGTCCAACTTCTTCTTTTGTGGGTGGATATCATTTCTGAATAATGTTTGCCAGAGACTATTGTCTCCATTATGTAGCTTTGGCACCTTTTTCATAGACCATACACATGAGGATTTAGTTTTCAGCTCTATATTCTGTTTCATTGTTCTATATGTCTTTAAGTCAGTACTATAATATTTTGATTACCATAGCTTTGTAAAATGTTTTAAAATCATGAAATGTGACACTTAAAGCTTTTTGTCTTTCTCAAGATTTTTTTCACTATTCAGGGTCCTTTGAAATTTCATATGAATTGTAGGATGACTTCCCATTTCTATAGACAAAAATGTCATTGGGATCTTACTAAGGGTTGCACTGAATCTGTAGATTGCTATGGATAGCATGGGCATTTTAACCATATTAAGTCTTCCAATCCATGAAAACTGGATGTTTTTCCATTTATTTGTGTTTTCCTTGACTTTTTTTCAGGAATGTTTTATAGTTTTCAGAGTATACATCTTTTCCCTTCTTAGTTAAATTTATTGCTAAGTATTTTATTCTATTTGATGCTAGTGTAAATGGGATTATTTTCTTAATATCCTTTTTTGGTTGCCCATTATTTCTGAAGAAAAATGCACCTGTTTTTTGTGTGTTGATTTTCTATCCTGTAAGGTTGCTGAATTTGTTTATTAGTTCTAACAGGGTATTATGTGTGTCTCTGTGTGTGTCTGTCTGTGTGTGTTATGTGTGTGTGTAATCTTTAAGGTTTTCTGCATACAAGATTATATCATCTGTGAAGAGATAATCTTACTTCTTCCTTTCCAATTTAGGTGCTTTTTTATTTGTTTTTCTTGTCTTAGTGGTCTGGATAGGACTTTTTGTACTTTACTGAACAGAACTGGAGAGAGTGAATATCTTTGTCTTGTTCCTGATTGTAGAGGGAAAGTTTTTAGTTTTTTGTTTGAGTATGTATTAGCTGTGGGCTTTTCATATATGACTTTTATTATGTTAAAATAATTTCCTTCTATTTCTAGTTTTTAAAATGTTTAAAGGGTGTTGAATTTTGTCAAATGTTTCTCTGTGTTAATTGTGATGATTATGTAGTCTTTATTTTTCATTCTATTAAGGTGGTGTATTTACATGGATTGATTTTCATATATTGAACATCTTTTTTGTTTGTTTCATTTTATTTCTTTTCAGTGTTCCAGAATTCATTGTTTTTGCACCACACCCAGTGCTCCATGCAATATGTGCCCTCCTTAATATCCACCACCAGCCTCACCCAAACCCCTACCCCCTTTCCTCCAAAACCCTCAGTTTGTTTCTCAGAGTCCACAGTCTCTCATGGTTTGCCTCCTCCTCTGATTTCCCCCAACTCACTTCTCTCCATCTCTCAGTGTCCTCCGTGTTATTCCTTATGCTCCACAAGTAAGTGAAACTGTATGATAATTGACTCTCTCTGCTTGACTTATTTCACTCAGCATACTCTCTTCCAGTCCTTTCCATGTTGATACAAAAGTTGGTATTCATCCTTTCTGATGGAGGCATGATACTCCATTGTATGATATGGGCCTTATCTTCTTTATACATTTGTCCATTGAAGGGCATCTTGGTTCTTTCCACAGTTTGGCAACTGTGGCCATTGCTGTTATGAACACTGGGGTATAGATGGCCCTTCTTTTCACTACATCTGTATCTTTGGGGTAAATACCCAGTAGTGCAATTGCAGGGTCATAGGGAAGCTCTATTTTTAATTTCTTAAAGAATCTTCACACTGTTTTCCAAAGTGGCTGCACCAACTTGCATTCCCACCAAGAGTGTCAGAGGGTTCCCCTTTCTCCACATCCTCTCCAACACATGTTGTTTACTGTCTTGTTAATTTTGGCCACATATTGAACTATCTTTTATTCCAGAAATAAATCCCACTTTATCATTATATTCAATCCTTTAAATGTATTGCTGAATTTTTCATCAGTATTCATCAGGAATATTGATCTATAGTTTTTTTCTTTTCCCTTGTAATGTTTTGTTTGATTTTGGTATCAGGTTAATCCTGGACTCATAAAATGAATTTGAAATGCTCTTTTATCTTCAGTTGTTTGAAAGAATTTAAGAATTGGTATCAGTTATTCTTTAAATATTTGATAATATTTACCAGTAAAACCATCTGGTCTGGGGCTTTTATTTCTTGGGAGATGTTAGATTACCGATTCAATTTTCTTACTAGTTTTGGACTGCTCAATTTTTTTTTTCTTCATGATTCAGTTTTGGTAAGTTGCATGTTTTTAAAAATTTGTCACTTTCTTCTAGGTTGTCCAATTTGTTGGCATGTTATTTTTCATAATAGTATTTTATTATTTTTATGTTTTCCTGGCATTAGTTATAGTATCCCCACTTTCATTTCTGATTTTTGTTATTTCAGCCTCTTTTGAACTGAATGTTTGTGTCGCTCCAAAACCCGTATGTTAAAATTCTAACTCCAATGTGATGATAGGAAGGGGGATATTTGAGAGGTAATTAGGTAATGAGAGTGGATCCCTAATGAATGAGAATTGTGCCCTTAAAAGAAGAGACATGGGGTACCTGGGTGAAGCAGCCAGTTAAGTGTCTGACTCCTGCTTTCAGCTCAGGTCCTGATCTTACTGTTGTGAGATCAAGCCCTGGGTTAGGCTCTATGCTCAACATGAAGTCTGCTTGAGGTTCTCTCTCCTTCTTCCTCTGCACCTCCCACTCATTCTTTTGCTAAAAATAAATAAATAAATCTTTAAAAAAAGAGAGAGAGAGAGATATGAGACAGCTTCCTTCCTTTCTTAACTTCCTACCATGTTAGGATACAACAGGAAAATAACCATCTGCAAACCAGGGAGTGGGCTCTCATTAGACACTGGAACTGTTCCCATCTTCATATTAGACTTCCCACCCTCCAGAACTGTTAGAAATAAATGTTTATTGTTTATATTACTCAGTCTCTGATACTCCTTTATATTAGCCTGTGCTGACAAAGACATTTTTTTTTCCCCCTAATTTAGCCTGGCTAGGTATTTGTCAATCTTTTCCTCTTAGTACTGCTTTTTCTTCATCCTGAAAGTTTTGGTATGTTGTGTTTTTATTATCATTTATCACAAGATATTTTCTAATTTCCCTTGCGATTCCTTCTTTGATCCACTAACTATTCAAGAGTGTGGTGTTTAACTTCCACATATTCATGAATTTTGTGGTTTTCCTTTTGCTATTCATTTCTGGTTTCATCTCATTGTGGTTGGAAAAGATACTTGTTATGATCTCAGTCTTCTTAAATATGTTAAGACTTTTTATTGGCCTAACATGTGATCAATTTTGGGAAATGTTCCATTTGCATTTGAGAGGAATACTGCTTTTTTTGTTTTTGGATGGAGTGTTCTGTATATGTCTATTAGGTCTAACTGGTTTGTATTATTGAAGTTCTCTCTTTCCTCATTGGTCTTTTGTCTGGTTGATCTATCTACTATCAAACATGAAGTCTCCTATTATTACTGCATTGCTATGTATTTTTCCCTTTTGTTCTGTCAATATTTGTTCTGATGTTGGATGCAAATACATTTTTTATTTTTATATCTTGCTAGCGAATTGACCCTTTTAGTATTAAATAATGTTCTTCTTTGTCTCCTGTGATAGTTTTTAATTTAAAGTCTGTTTTATCTAAGTATCACCTCTGTGATAGTTTTTAATTTAAAGTCTGTTTTATCTAAGTATCACCTCTGCTCTTTTGTTACCAATGCATTGAATTGCATTGGTAACAAAAGAGCAAAAGATCGTTCCTATCATTTCACTTTCAGCCTAAGTTTGTCCATATTTTTAAAGTGAATCTCTTACAGACAGCATACAGTTGATTCTTATTCTTTCTCAAATCCAAATTCCTTCTATTCTTTTGCTACTTTCATTTGTGTTTTGTTGAAGTTTTGTAATGATAAGCTTTAATGGATTTCTCATTTTATTTTGTACATCTTTTTTGGTATTTTCTTGTGGTTACCATGGAGATTTTGTAAAACATCTTAGTTGTAACAATCTATTTTAAACAGATAAAAATTTACCTTCCATTACTACAAAAATATCTACTTTTTATATCCCCCAAGCTTATGTTATCAATATCACAAATTACATTTTTAGTATTTTGTATCCATTAACATAGTTTTTACAGTTATATTTATTTTTATGCTTTTATTCTTTTTAATTCTATTGATGAATTAAAGGTTATTTACTCAAAACCATTACAATATTACAAGAATCTGTATTTGTCTCTATATTTACCTTTTCCAGAGAGTTTTATATTTTGTATGCTCTAATGTTACTAGCTAGTGTCCCTTTTTCCAACTTGAAGGACTCTCTTTGGCAGTTTAAGACAGGTCTAATGTTGATGAACTCTGTCAGCTTTTGTTTATCTGGCAGTCTTTATTTTTCTTTCATTATTGAAGAACAGTTTTTCCAGATACAGTATTCTTGGTTGGCATTTGTTTTTTTCTTTCATCACTTTGAAAACACCTTTGTAGATATTTTCCTTTTTCCATGCATTGTTTTCTTGATTTCATTTATCTTTCAATCTGTGTTCTTTTGTAATGCATCAAGCTTTTTAAAGACAGTATTTTTGAGGGTGCCTGGTGACTCGGTCAGTTAAGTGGTTGACTCTTCTGCTTAAGTCCTAATCTCAGGGTTGTGAGATGGAGCCCTGCATTGGGCTCTATATGGGCACAGAGCCTGCTTAAGATTCTCTCTCTCCCTCTACTTCTCCCCCTGGCTAATGTGCTAAATAAATAAATAAATAAATAAATACAGTATTTTGAATTCTTTATCAGGTAGCTCATTGATCTCCATTTCGTTAATATCAGTTTCTAGAGATTTATTTTGTTTCTTTTTTGGTCCCTGTTTACTGTTTCTTCATTTGCTTTGTTATTTTTTGTTATGATTTACACATTTGAAAAAAAAATCCATCTCTCCTAGTCTTTATGGACTGGCTTTGTACAAGGAAAGACCTTCACATACCAGCCTGGCTATAAATTCTAAGGGTCTCTCAAAACTTTTATAAGGATATGTCTTTCTGAGCTTGTGTGTATAATTTCTCAGACAGGTTTTTATGGTTTCTTTTTCAGGATCTTAGAGTCTTGCTCTCTCTGGTGTCTTTTTATGTTACTGCAGGTTCTCAGGCTGCCATAAACCACTGAGCACTTTTGCTTTCTATAGGAAACCCCAGGAATATGAAGTATGTCATTCCAAATCAGATGAAGCAAAAGGCAGTCCCTCGAGGAGCACCTCCCCCACCCCCCAAAAGCTGGAACGTTTGACATATGTTCCCTTTCTCCTTTGTCTCTCAAGTGAGAAGCTGTGAGCCAGGTAGTTTCTCCTGATCAGTGTGAGCTGTGCCAGTTTCTGTCTGCAGTATTATAAGTTCTCTGGTGGTGCCAGAAGTTGCTGAGTTGTCTTCTGTTCTCTCTGGTCCCCAGGCATCCACAGTGTGCCAGTTCTATTAGAACTCGGAGTCAAGCAAGACCAAAACCAGTCACTTGGATTGCCTCCCAAAAAGCCAGAACTTAGGACATATGTTCCAGTCTTCTTATTCTCTTCCAAGGATGAAGCCAAGATAAAGGATGGACATTTCCTTCCCAACACAAACTGTACCAGCTTGGGAGAGAGGCTGATGCAGTTAAAATAAAATGGCTTTCTTATCCATTTCAATGCAGCTGTTCTTGGCTGTCAGTTTACCTGAATATTGGGAGCTTCTTTCTGGTTTCTCAAGTTTTCATAAAGGTTTTAGGTCCTGTATTGTTTTTAAGTTAGTGTCTCTCTAAGAGAACAAGGTGTGGGCCTCTTTCTTCTATCATCTTGCTACTTATAATTCCACTTGATTTATAATTCAACTCATTATTGGTTTTATGTTAATGGAAGTAACTCCTGAAGTTTAACCATAAGTTGGCTATCAGATCCAATTTTTTTTTCTTTTTAATTTTTTATTTCTTTTCAGCATAACAGTATTCATTGTTTTTGCACCACACCCAGTGCTCCATGCAATCCGTGCCCTCGCTAATACCCACCACCTGGTTACCCCAACCTCCCACCCCCCGCCCCTTCAAAACCCTCAGGTTGTTTTTCAGAGTCCATAGTCTCTCATGGTTCACCTCCCCTTCCAATTTCCCTCAACTCCCTTCTCCTCTCCATCTACCCTGTCCTCCATGTTATTTGTTATGCTCCACAAATAAGTGAAACCATATGATACTTGACTCTCTCTGCTTGACTTATTTCACTCAGCATAATCTCTTCCAGGTCTGTCCATGTTGCTACAAAAGTTGGGTATTCATCCTTTCTGATGGAGGCATGATACTCCATAGTGCATATGGACCACATCTTCCTTATCCATTCGTCCGTTGAAGGGCATCTTGGTTCTTTCCACAGTTTGGCGCCTGTGGCCATTGCTGCTACAAACATTGGGGTACAGATGGCCCTTCTTTTCACTACATCTGTATCTTTGGGGTAAATACCCAGTAGTGCAATTGCAGGGTCATAGGGAAGCTGTATTTTTAATTTCTTGAGGAATCTCCACACTGTTCTCCAAAGTGGCTGCACCAGTTTGCATTCCCACCAAGAGTGTCAGAGGGTTCCCCTTTCTCCACATCCTCTCCAACACATGTTGTTTCCTGTCTTGCTAATTTTGGCCATTCTAACTGGTGTAAGGTGGTATCTCAATGTGGTTTTAATTTGAATCTCCCTGATGGCTAGTGATGATGAACATTTTTTCATGTGTCTGATAGCCATTTGTGTATCTTCATTGGAGAAGTGTCTGTTCACAGATCCAATGTTTTGTGCTTATAACTGTTTTCTTATATTGTAATATATATTTTTGTGGGAATTTGGAGCAAATTGAAGCAAATACTATTAGACAAATGTCAAGTCAACCTACATGTCAAGCCTGAAAATATGCATTATCACTTCAAACATTATATTAGAAAATCCTTCATCAATCTCCCATCCACATCCATTTTAAGGAGAATTTTAAGAAAACTTTTTCTTCTGACAGCCCAGAATAAGCATCAAAGATTGTACCATGAGTCCAGTAAACAGCTAATTCATTGCTAGCTAATTTATTTTCTGGCTAACAATCAAATTCTCTTTCAAATTGTGAGCTGAGAAATACAGACTATAGAAAGTCAGATAATACTGGGACATGCAGTACAGCTGTAAGGTCATGTAGGGTTTGGGATGGCAAATATTTTTGGTAATTTGACAAATTACTTGTTGAAGAGTGAAGAGAGAAATCATATTTGTGATGAAATACAGACTAATAAATAAGACATGAAAAAGAACAACAGATGCATTTACTAGTCTGATTTATTTTCATATGATACCTTATTATAGCTTATGATAACTATAATTTCTTTCATGCCAGTTTGCATATGGCCAGTGATTGAACTGGTGTAAGCCAGGCAGGCTAGGCTGCACTCAAGGCTTTTAGTCTGATATCTTATGTCTCCATGTAATTTTGTTCTGGGGCCCAGGTTAATAGGGCAGTGGCTTGCTGAGATGTGCTCTTCTCATGGCAGTTTACAACAGCACAATCGGTCCAGCCAGACAACACAAATTTTCTAAACCATGAAAACTATGCCTGTTTGCTAACATTTCATGGCCAGACCAAGTTATATGACCAACATCAACATTAATGGGGTACAAAATCTATTCTGCACACACTAATGGAAATGGGAATGATAGCATGTGATCAAAATCTTGATGTAATATAGAAAATGTACAACATTGGCGTCAAGAATTCAGTGTACTATTAAGAGAAAGAGGGAAAGAGAAAGAGAAAGATATAAAGCAACAAGAGAAAACAAATGCATCTGATATTTTTAGTTCATGTAACACTTGCATATACCTCTTATAAATATGTATGCTGGATTTCCCCCGGACTGTTCCACTAACTTACTGAATTTAAGTAGATTTCTATTCTCTGAAACCAAAGGATTACTGAACAAGGGAGACATTCAATCTTAGCTAATTTTGAATAGAGTATATATTAAGTGTAAATTACTTTAAATCTCTCTTAATTCTAACTATAAAAAAGTATAAAACATAGCAGGAGGTGATCACAGAGGCTTCTACATTATCTTAAATCTTATTTTTCACATATTTGTATGGTGACTCTTTATCATTTTTTAGTGACTATGGGGTATTTTGTTTAATAAGCCCCTTAAAAAATGCCTCTGCTTCCAACTTCCTCTCCCTAGTCAATACTCTCTGTCAAGCATGGAAAAATAAAGAAGGCATACTCTACTTTTATAAAAATATTTTTAAAGAAATTGCAAGGAATCTCCACCAATTTTTATTATGTTTAACAATTAGTTGATAAAGAAAAATCATCAGAATCTTCACTCCATTCATTTACCAGCTCTATAAAGGAAGAAAGCAAACTTTGAGAATTTTATTCAGTGCTTTTCCAATAATAGTGAGAAACAAATACAGAAACTAACTTTAAAATAAGTTTTGTGATTTCATATGACTTCCTGTGAAACTATAAAAGCAAAATTGAAAAGATTTGACTTGAGAATACAATGAGTTATGACTGAAAACTTCATAATCAATTGGCTTTCTGAGACAGCTTCTCCGAATTCCAAAATGTGGCAATTTCTAAAATGAAAAAGCTTAATATTTTAGTGTTCAATTTTTATTGGTTTTTCTAAACTCCCAAAGCAAAAGCTATAAAGGAAAACATAAGAAACAAAAAGGTGCATAGTACGAAATATTAATACAGTAATTTCTTACATTTTTATTATTCCTTCAGTATTCCAAGTACTTTTTAGGCAATATTTAAACCTTATATCACTTTGAGAAGGGCTATTGGGCTAGTCATTAAAATCTAATTTTTAGTTATGGACACTATAAGAAATCTTGACTAAAATTCGGCCATGGTTTTATAAAATTAATCCCATCGAACACTGGATTGTCATAGACTCTATTGCTTAAATATTCTGTACTAGAAGATAAAGTAAAAAGAGTGAAGTAATAAAAGTAGAGTATTGCTGCATTTTGTGCAAAGATATTCCATAAACACTGAGTTCCATGAACATATTTGACAATTCAATAACTGAAATGACAACCTTCTTCATGATTTATCTTGAATATCTGCCACCCAATTTTCTTTAAGCAAGATATCTTAATCTTTTAGGGGTTGAGAAACTCTTTGAGCATTTGATAAAAGATAAAGGGTCTTTTCCTGAAAAGAACAAAACTTACACATTTATGTACAATGGACTATATACATTTAAAAAAAATAAAAAACCTCTGAGACTGATGCCAGTACTCTGCATGTCCTTGAACTCTGTTTTCAATACCTCAGCAAGTTTAACTAGCTTAAATTTTTTTTTTTTTTTTTGCCTTCACACGTCTTTTCATGGGGGAAGTGGGAGGAAGAAGAAAGAGTGTTTTCCAGGACCCTGAAGAAGGAAAGCTATTCTTCCATGGTCCGAATGATATTTAATGTATCAGATAAGTTTGGGTTTTTTTGGGGGGGGTGGTCTCACTCTTTATGTATACAACCTTAATCAAGAAATATTAGCTCTTAGGAAAGAAAATCCCCAAGATTTTCTATTTTACTATAAATTAACAACTATAATTAGGTTAATTATAAATTTACACATAGCTACTAGGAAAGTTAGGACAAATACTCAGATCTATTTTGTTAATGTAAATAACCTTTAACTTATCTTGATGTAGCAATTACTTTAACTAAATTAGGTATGTATAATTCTATATTAACCTATAAATGACTCTCATAGTATTTTTTAAATTTAATTTTATTTTTTCAGCATTCCAAGATTCATTGTTTATGCACGATACCCAGTGCTCCATGCAATATGTGCCCTCCTTAGTACCCACCACCAGACTCATCCAAACCCCCAGCCCCCGCCCCTCCAAAACCCCCAGTTTGTTTCTCAGAGTCCATAGTCTCTCATGGTTTGGGAGATGGAGAGGATAAGTGAGATGGGGGAAATTGAAGGGGGAAATAAACCATGAGAGACTGTGGACTCATAGTATCATTTCTATCCTTATAATAAATTGTTAGGTATATAAAGTACATATTATTAGCCTCATTTTGTAAGTGAGAAAGGTAAGAATCAAGAGGTTAAATAACTTGTCTAAGATAATTTAAATATTAATCTTTAGAGCATAGATTCAGATTTGGCTCTCATATCATTCTTCAATAGGGTAAATTGAAACAAACAAACAAACAAACTTGCTTCACGTGTTGTCTTGTTTCTTGAAAGGCTGTTATGGAGACATCCAACACTTAATTCACTTATAGTTATTGGTTGACCATATTGCCTATGACAGTCTGTGTTAGATGCTGTTTACAGTCGAAAGTACAGTTCCGCTCTATTGGAACTTATGATGGGCTGTGAGCTTTAGCATCATATTATTTGTCTATATGTGTTATTTAAAGTCAATATATCAGAAAGATTAATATATTTGAAATGCAAACTGAAATCTTGTTTAAGTCATTTAAATTGTATAACCATTTCAGACATGATGATACTTTCACTACAGATCAAAGATAACACACTTAACAGAAAATGCTCTCTACATTGTTTTTCTGTAACGGTGATAAGGTATACTGATTCTTCCATATCCTATTACCAGTAATTTGTGAGAAGACCATCTCAGTTTTTGTCTTGTAACAGAATGAAGTCAGTTGGCACATTCAAGAATGCATAAAAAGTCTTGAAACATTAATTGTGTTAAACTGTCTGGAACGTGTTCAAATAACATAAAATTTCACAATACCTATCTTTTTGAACAGAGGATTAATTCAGTATTGCTCAAGTATTAAAAATTCTTCCACTGAAAGAACTGGCTTAGTGTAGTTTTTTCAGAATGGGGGGGGGTGGCAACAAGTCTACTACTAAAATCCATGCAGTAGGTGGACTTTATATCAATTCTATAACTGCAAGACACCGAATGTTTGTAGATAAGGTTCTTTTTGAAAGGTACTCATATCAAGTTCCAATGCAAGAATGAATTCATGTTGATGGATCTCTGTTTTGCCAATAACCTTCAAAGTCTTGAAAGAGGAAATCTAAATTAATTAATGAATACCTAAAAAAAGTAGTTATTTTTGAACATGCAACATATTAGCAATCTAAGCTCACCTTGAGTTGATGAAAATTGAGGATTATTTTTCTTAAGTTAAAAAGATTTGAGAGGGGGTGCCTGGCTGACTCCGTTGGAAGAGCATGATACTTGATTTTTGGGGTTGTGAGTTTGAGCCTCATGGTAAGTGTAGAGATTACCTAAAAATAAAATCTTAAAAAAAAAAAAAAGATTTTTTGAGAGACTGTTACTTACTCTTCCATGTGTACAAAAATAAAATCTTATAAAGCAAGAGTTTATGGTGAAAAATATACACTCTGCACAATCAAATTAAAATTCTGTGGGACTAAAGTTAAGAAATTTTCTTAGATTTATTTTAAAAAACTTAACCAGCTGGAAATCTTTTAAAAGTACTCACTAATTCATCTTTTTGAAATGATGGCTTTGCCTTTTAATGAGAAATGTACTTTTCCTTCTTAAAGGAAACACAATGTCCTTGGCTTAGTTGTTCCCCAAAGTAAATCTTTTTATGTGTAATAAAGACACAGATTGTAGCAAATTTATTTCAGGCATGCCAGACTGAAAATCTGTTTCTATAGCAAACAGTCATCCCTTGAGTTTACTAAGCCATATTCTTCAAATAAATAAGATATTTTACATTAGTGTAACCTGAATGTTGCTATCAAGGTGTTAATCCTTCATTTCTTATTCTAAGAAAACCACCTCAGCACTCATCCCCACAGCTATTGAAAGTGTGTCATCCTTCTCCCATATTCAGGACCATGGGGTCATGTTAGTCTATCAAGGTTGATCCATCTGAGGCCACGCTGGCTCATCTGTTTTTCTTTCTACATACAGCTAGAGTCTGCATGGGTTCCTCCACATTGCTCCTAAAAGTAAATATATCTATCCCCACTTTATTTTCCTAGGTGCATTACATAACATTAGTTACATTTAATAGCCTTTTACTGAAGTTTGAAGGTGAAAGTGTTATAGAGTAAAATAGGAAGCGATTTAAACTTGATCATTTATATAGATCAAGTGCTCCATGGGAAGCCACTCCTTGACATTTCTGTCCACTGTCTAGTCCTGGAATCTACGACCTACTAACAGACAGCATTTTCCTCATTTCTTCTTTTTTCTCAGTTTCAACTTACTAACAATTGATCCCAATAACTTTCTGAGTGAAAATGCAGTTTACTTAGAGAATGCGATTTATTATATACATCTTTTCATATATATTAACTTTATGTGGTCATTTTTTCATACTATTCATGTATGGAACTATTTTTATGTAGCATAGTGTTATATTTTTATGTAGCATAGTGTTATATTTAAAGGGATTTGATCAAATTGATTAACTATGTTATTGAAATATTCTGGGCCTTAACTACATTTTTGGGTTTTTCTGATCCACGATTTTATAAAATAGCTGGGTTAAAAATTCCCCAGTGTACATGTGGATTGTTTAATCTCTCCCTCAAATTCTGTCAGTTTTGTCGTACATAATTGTAAGCAATGTTATAAAGGTTCTAGATGTTTGTAGTTGAAAGTTGAAATATCTCTTTAGGTTTTTTTTGCACTCTCATAATTTCTCTTTCTCTTTATTATTATTTTATGTTAAATTCTATTTTTTCTGAAAAATTTCTGTTGGGTAATATTTGTGAAGTATAGCTTTTCTAACCATTTTGCATACTTTTTATCACTGTGCTTTTTATGTAGAGCTTATAAAAATTCTGCAGTCTTTGTCTTTTAATAGATAATTTAATGTGTATGTATTTGTTTAATAAGTAAGTAGTTTCTTTGCTCAATGTGGGGCTCAAACTCTTGACTCAGAGATAAGAGTCACTTGCTCTACTGACAGCCAGCCAGGTGCCCCTCTATTTGTTTTTTGTTAAAATATATTTGAGGGGCACCTGGGTGGCTCAGTGGGTTAAAGCCTCTGCCTTCGGCTCAGGTCATGATCCCAGGGTCCTGGGATCGAGCCCCGCATCGGGCTCTCTGCTCAGCAGGGAGCCTGCTTCCTCCTCTCTCTCTGCCTGCCTCTTCATCTGCTTGTGATCTCTCTCTGTCAAATAAATAAATAAAATCCTAAAAAAAAAAAAAAAAAAAAAATTTTAAAATATATTTGAACATATTCCAATCATGTATTTTTTAGTTTTCAATTTGTCATGTCTCTTGCTTTTTTACTTTTTAACTTTTTTTCTGCATTCCAGTAAATTTAAAACATTTCCTTTGTTTCTTGTGTGTTCCTTTGTTGTAAACTGTACCTATTTAGTTTTCATTGTATATCTTTAAATGTTTAATGCACAGATCAAATATTATACTTCTGAAATATTTCTAAATTGATTCAACATATCTATTCTTCTCACAGAAAAAGAAAACAGAAGTAGGAACGTTGCATTTTTTAGTAGGAACCTTTTGTTTTGTTTTATTTTTTATTTATTTTCTTTTTTATCTAATTTTTTTGAATTTTTAAAATTTAAATTCAATTAACACATAATGTATTATTAGTTTCAGAGGTAGAGTTCAGTGATTCACCGGTTGTATATAACACCCAGTGCTCATTACATCATGTGTGCTCCTTGATGTCCATCACCTAGTTACCCTATCCCTCTACCCAGCTCCCCTCTAGCAACCCTCAGTTTGTTTCCTATGATTAAGAGTCTCTTACGGTTTGTCTCCCTTTCTGATTTCATCTTGTATTATTTTTCCTTCCTTTCCCCTATGAACTTATGTTTTGTTTCTTAAATTCCACATATGAGTAATATCATATGATAATTGTCTTTCTCTGATTGGCCTCAATTTTGCATAATGCCCTGGAGTTCCATCTAGTCATTGCAAGTGGCAATGTTTCATTATTTTTGATGGCTGAGTAGTATTTCTGTGTGTGTGTGTGTGTGTGTGTGTGTGTGTGTATGCCGTATCTTCTTTATCCATTCATCTGTCAATGGACATCTGTGCTATTTCCATACTTTGGCAATTATAAATGCTGCTATAAACAGTAGGGTGCTGTATCCTATTCTTTTTGTTTTGTTTTTTATATTCTTTGGGTCAATACCTCATAGCGTAATTTCTGGATCATAGGACAGTTCTATTTTTAACTTCAGAGGAAACTCCATACTGTTTTCCACAGTGGCTGCAGCAGTACCTACTGAAGTATCCCACCTGTCTTCCTTTTTACAATCTACCATTTCAGTTTCTCCACCTATTGTCAAGCATAGAAATTGAACAATGCCTTCGTTATAGATAATGGTTAAACTGGATAAACTGTAGCCAGGGCTCCAGTGCAAGAACACAGGGCTCCAGGGGTCCCAAACAAATTAGGTTCAACTATTGGCTGATGATAAAATCTAAAGGCAGAGAAATGAGTGGTGTGAAACAAGAAAGGAATTTATTTCAGTGAGGATAGCATTGGAAAGATAGTGGACTAGAATCTCAAATGACTATCTTTGAAGTTTTGAAAATACTTTCAGATTTTTATGAAGAAAATGTGGGACAAAGGTCAGCAGGTACTGTAGGTGGACAGTGAAGGTCAAGTTGATATTTGCCTGGGGGTCAACCATGTGGGGTCTTGCTGGCTCAGGACAGTCCTTATTACTCGTGGGGGTAGTTTCTGTTCCTCTAAGGGGATGCTTTGCCTGCAGGATCTTTTGCCTGAGTTAAGAGATAAGTGGAAATAAGAACTTAATCAACTAGAAAGTACAGACTGCGGCCAAAACAGCGGAAGTTGAAGTCCTCTTTCAATATTAGCATATCATCCTTATAGCACTATGGATGGTAGAATTGAGAAATAAAAGGAAACTTGATTTGATCTTTGATTGGATTTGTTGTAGAGCCATTGGATCAACCTGCCCAGTTCATCTTCTTTAGGACTTCCCAGTTATTTGACACCGGAAATGCCATTTTAATTTATGAAATAGTTTGACTTGTCTCTATTAGTCTATTACTTGTAACCTAACAGTAGCAATGGTTAGATTTAACAATGTTTCTTACAAAATTTTGTTTCTTTCTTTCTTGCATCCTACTCTTAAGTAAACATTTCTTCATGTTGAAATGCTTTCTTTAATACTTCCTTCATAAAGGATCTAGGAAATCTACACATCTATGAAATACATTCATTTTTATTATTTCTGAAAAAAAAATCATGACTTTGCCATATACAAGAGTTTACCTGAACTTTGATTATAGATGGTCAGTTATTTTCCTTCATTTCAGAAAACGTTATTCTTTACTTCTGGCCAATATAGTGTTGATGAGTTTTCTGTTAGTCTAGTTTCATTCAATTGTGCTTTATTTTCCCTTTTGTAATTCTTAGGATTTATTTTTTTAACCGTGCTATTCTGCTGTTTCATGGGGCTATATTTAGATGTCTTTATCTTTATTTTACTAGTTATAGAGCATATTTTCAGACTGAAATTCCCTCTCATTCCACGCAGTTTTTAGCCATTATCTTTTCATATACTGATTCTCCATCATTACCTCTAATTTCTACCACTGGATAATCATTTAGGCATAGGTTTTAAAGTCCTAATTATTATCATTCTCCATTATTTATGCTTTTATACATATATTTTTATCTCCTCATGTCTTTTGGATAAACTTCAATTTCTTTCTTTGATTATGTTCTAACTCATTCTGCAGTTTTAAAAGGTAGACAGTAGCCATAAATGCTTATTTAAACACATTTAAATTAATAACAATTAAATAAAGTTAAAGATTCAGTTCTTCAGTCATAGAAGTATATTTCAATTATTCAATAGCCAGAAGTGGCTCATGGCTACCATATTGGACAGGACAGGTACAGAATCTCTGCATCATCACAGGAAGTTCTATTGGACAAGTCTGGAGGGTATGCCGATATTGAGTCTTTCGACTGATTACAAATAAATGTTTATATGCTGTTTCTAACTGGTTCTCTTCCATAGTCATCTGTTTTGACTAATTTCTGCATCAGTTTTCTCATGACTCATTTATTTTTTAAATGTCATTCTTTTTTTCTAATTATTTAAAAATATGTATCTTAAAGTTGTTATTTCAAAGCCATTATTTTCATGTTGGTATAATTATTACATTTGTTGGCTTTAGTTTTTCATGTTGTTTTGCTTTGTTCTTCAGGTATTTTAAAGTGTTCACTTGCTGGCTCATCTTGAGGCCCTATTTTGGTTTGTTCTGTTTGCTTTGCTCTTTCTCATCCTCTCATTGTGTTTTCCTCCATTTGCTTACTCTCCAGCTCAGTCAAGAAACAGATCATATAGAAGATTCTTGGCACCTGTCCCGTGGTGACACAGGGGATATCTCCTATCCACTCATGGAGCCAGAAATTGAGTTGGCATACATCCTGATTGGGTGGCTGTCTCTATGCCACTTGCCAAACTAAGTTCATGGGTCACAGCTACGGGAATAATTACAGTTATGCTCAGCATCTCTCCATGGATGGTGAGAGTCCATTCCAGACCTTGATTTCATATTGTGAGCCTGGCTCTTTCCTTGCCAAATCATCTGTAGGGGGCTTTGGGTTACAGTTACTCTGCAAGGGCCAGAGAATTGGCAGCTTCTACCTGTTACTGAATTTAAGGCCAAATAGATCTGAGCCTTTGTGCCTGCTCTGTAATTTCTAATCTATAGTGATTTGTTTTTCTTCTTGTTTTTGAGCAGAATTATACATATTTAATTTAATTTCCAAAAATTTTCCATTGGTATCATTTGGGATGAATAAGCACACTTAAAAGTGTGAACTCAGGACGATTTTGAGTGGAAACCTCATCTTTCTTTTTTGGGGAAAACTGTTATTTCTTTGATATTTTCTGTTTCTCATTTTTTCTGTTCTCCTATTTGAAACTTTTAAATTTGTTGTATTTAACATATGTTTGAGAATGACATCTATTTTCCAAAACAAGAAAAATTGGAGAAAAGAACTTCACTGCATTTTTGAAAATCTCTTTAATTTATATCTCTCTCTATATAGGTGTTTATACCTATCAAGATAGCTAGTATTTCCTATTCCTTTTTTTAAAAAAAAGATTTATTTATTTATTTGAGAGAGAGAGAGAAAGAGTACAGGTGTGAGTGGGGGGGAGGGGCAGAGGGAGAAGATTTTTAAGTAGACTTCCAGCTGAGTGTGGAGCCTGATACTGGGCTCATGCAGGGTTTCATCACCCATGAGACCATGACCTGAGCCAAAACCAAGAGTCAGACACTTAACTGAGTGAGCCATCCAGGTACCTCTTTCTCATCTACTTCTTTGTTTATTCTTTGGCCATATGTTCTTTTGGTGGCGATCTTGTAAAGAGACCCTCACAGATATGTAGTTGGAAAAAGTAACAATATTTTATTAGTGTTTTCAGATAGTAGTGGTATTGTTTTTTGAGTTTCATTACCAAACTAAATTCAAATGGCAGTTTCTTAAAAGTTGCATGCTATATATGATATGATTGAATATGAACAAATTTTTCAAATTTTGTTAAATTAAATTCTCAGGCAAATTGGCATTTTGAATAGATCTTTTGTCATGCATGATTTTTAACATTATTCACTGGTTATTTTTGGATCCCTCGCTCCTTCTCTGTTTACATTTTCCTGATGTAGTGGTTAGACCTAAACCTGGAAATGTCTTTAAGTTTGAGAAGCCTCTCTCTAAGTATTATGTGATATGGAAAAAAGATCAAAATAGTCTGCCTGAACTATAGGCAGTGGACAACAGAAGAAGACAGAAGTTTAGATTTAAAAACACCCAACTGATGAATAAAGAATTTCGATTTGAATGGGAGTACCTACTACATCCTATCTATTGGTTGCTGGACAAAGGAAATACGTGGCCTGATAGGATATTAATCCAATATAGGGGAAATATCCCTACTTGAAAATCAATCACTTACAAATAATAATGACAATAACAACAATAATAATGAGATTCCAAAATATTATTTTAAAATATAGACTAATAATTAAAATACCTTATATTGAAATAAATGGTTATTTTAGAAAAGCAGAGCAGCAGAATACTTCTCAGGTGCTATTTGCTAAGAATTGATAATAATTCTCTTTCTCTCTCTCTTTTTTTAAAATATTGACTTTTCTTTCCCTAACATGTTGACAT
Source organism: Martes martes (assembly GCF_963455335.1). Classification (NCBI taxonomy): domain Eukaryota; kingdom Metazoa; phylum Chordata; class Mammalia; order Carnivora; family Mustelidae; genus Martes; species Martes martes. Next base: position 26,563,496 of record NC_137899.1, read on the forward strand.
TTGAAAATCACAAGTGCACTTCATTTTCCTTGTAAGACTTTTAAACCACTTTTTCAAATTGAAATCCCTGATGGCCTGTCTACTTCCACATTTGTTGGATATAAGGCAATGATACAAATAGAGACTCCCATGCTAAGAGTCTATGTCTTGTGGAGTATAAATCAGGTTAGAACTCTTAAAATATATCCTGTCCTCTACCCCTCTACCTGGGAGAATGTCCTTTTTTAAAAAGAAATTTTATATATACATAAAATAAACCATATGATTGAGAGTTGGCTAAATAGCAAAACAATTTAACTGTTGTTCAGTTGATCAATTAATGATGTTTGGCTGTGTGATAAAATAGATAATTTAGATAAAATAGATAATTTATAAATTACGTAGTATTTATTTCATAACGTTTTCTGCTTTTATTTCAAGCAAAATTATGTTGTTAAGGTAATTCCTTTCACACAAACATATTCTTGTGAAAGTAGTGCAAAATCAAATAATTTTCTTGATTTATTTTATAATTTATTAATTTAGTTCTTATATAGTGCTTCATTCATATTAAAGTATAGACTGCTCTGCTGGAGTTGTCACTAGATTGGGATTACTAATAAATTTCTTAAAGTAAAACAATTTTAGAAATTAATCATGAATTCTACCTATCATACTCAAACATTATAAAAGAACAACATGTGTAATAAATTGTAATTATGCACTATTGCAGAAAACTTAAATTTAATAAAATTAATCTTATTTGTACAACAATTTTTGATCTCTCTTAAAGTAATATCTGAGCATATTTGGTAATGTGAAAAATTGTTACATACTTCATCTATAGATCTACAGATATATAAATTTGAGAATAATATCAACTGTTTAATTTTGCAAAATATCTTTCCTCTTCCTATATGTAACTTTACAAACATACTCTTGAGTATGTCTAGAACCAAGCTCTGGACATAAAGAGAAAAAGAAAATGGTATTTGAGATTACTGTGAAATTATATTTATTATGCAAAAACTACTGTTTTATATGATCAGAGAGGGAGTATGTGTTAATTCTGTTGTCTTTTATCTACGTATCCCACCAATTAAATTCTTCTAGAATCCTAAGGCATTGTCCCTTTCCAATGTTGGCCACAATCCAAACCACAAACCTTCATGACATCAGGACACATTTGACTTCTGTTTCTCGGATATAGGACAGGAGATGTGGAGAAGTGTTTTCTTTGCCTTGGTACTTGCATTTATCACGAGAGCAGGTTGTGTCCTGACAGTGCTGCACATTAGATCCCAACTGATAGGCTGGTCCATGTGTTTTGTATTAAATTTTAAGTGTGTGTTTGTGTGTGTGTGTGTGTGTGTGTGTGTGTGTGTACAGGCAGAGAGAGGAAGGGAAGGGAAAAGAAGAGAAAAGGAGAGAAGAGAAGACCCTTTACAACGTAAGACCCCCTAAAATAGCCCCGCATCAGAGGTCCCTCTTGCTCAGATCTAACAAGGGTGTTGCCCTACAGTTATGGGAATGTGTTGTAATGACAAGGCTGAGTTCAGTCTAAGTAGATCTCAAAGCACGCAGAGACCTTGCATTATTTCTTTGGCGCTGAGATAGCTTCTGTCTCTAGACTAATCCAGCTAAGTTTAGTCCAGTTAAACGAGCCTAGACAGCTAACTGTTAAACAGTTACCAGATCAGATTTTCTCTGATGAAATAGAATTCGACTGACTCTTTGCTCTATGAATTACTATTCGTCATGTTTTCGGAAAGTCTTGATTCAGTCAATAGGGTAATGATTGTCTGAGAGTCAGACAGTTCATGTGCAACTATTCTATTTTCTGGATGGCTGCTGTTCTTATCATCTGTTCCTTAATGCAGTAAATGTGTGCTTAGTATTACATGTATACAATCTTCACTTGGAATTTTTGAAATTTCAACTAGCAGGTATTGAAAAAGGGCTTACTAAGTTAAATTTTTAATGTTTTTAATGCATACTTCTTAAATACATTAAAATCCTATCTTATTTGTTTATATTATCTTATAGTTTTAAAAATTAATTTGTTTTTAATGAAGGCTTAAAAAGTAGTCAACAAAACATTCAACTTCAAACAGGAATGTATTACTTATATATTAGTAAGCTTAGTTGTCAATGCAATCTTTATTTTCTATTAATGAAAATATATGCTATTGTTTATTATAACTATTGTTTAAGTAGGTAGGTAACAATAGAATGCAAAATCACGAGGAATGTTTTTGTTCTCCAGTCTTATTTTAGTTTTAAAATAGTGTCTTTGTTAAAATTCAAATACATTAAATCGTGTCATCACTAAATAAAATTTGCAGAAGTATAAAGTCACCCATGTTATGATTGTTGCATTTTAGAATTTTAGGATATTTCTGTTGCTGACTTCAGTTTAGATCATGTTGGAGATACAGTAGGTGATAATTATTTACTGTGTATTTTGTTTCTGGTATTGTACTGGTTGATTTACATTGCTAATTTATCCCCTAAAGCGATCATCTAGGTGATGTATTTAGATGTGTATTTGTGTGTAACTAACAGAAAATATGAGTAACATTATCTATGGTAGATTGCATTATTTCCCCCAAATATTCAACCTCCCTGGATCCAGTGTTCTTTGTCATGCGACTTTGTATTTCTTTACACTACATGGGGCAGGCCTGTTTCCTACCTTTTGACTGGGATTCAGCCATGTGACTTGCTTTAGCCAATAGATGAAGCATGCCAGTTCTAAGTTTAGGCTGGAAAGAGACTTTTTAGATTTCTATTTGCTTTCTTGTGTTTCTGTTATCAATGTAAGATTTCCTTGGACTATTTTGCTAGTCTCAGAAAAAGGATGAAAGCCATGTGGAACAGAGCCACCCCTGCCAAGCCACCCCAGCTGACTTTATCCTTATTGACAGACCCACAGATATACGAGTGATCAGTCTCTGAATTTTGGGAAGTTTGGCCGTTGAATAACAATTGATCAATATATTTATGGTGCTTACTGCTATAACAAGAATTCCTGAAGAAGGAAATCTTGGATTGTGGAATCTTTGAGGTATATTGTTATAGATGCCGATCCTTCAATATTCCTTTCCCATCAAAATTTATTTTATGGCTTTTTCATCCTTGTCATCAGAAAATGGGTACTGCACTTAAAAACATAAAATGTGTGTTCTAGGTAGGAAAAAAAGGAAAGAGGAAAAGCCTGCCTGCAAGAAACCTTTAAGATCTATCCCTTTAAAAAAAAAAAAAAAATCTATCCAATAATCTTCTCATTAGCTTCAACAAACATCCCATTATCTAGGCTGGGACCTCATAACCACTCTTTTCCTTAAGATAGGAAAGTAGGTATTTTTTACTTTAAGTCTGTTGTAGTAGGAAAAGGCAAAACAAAAGTGGATTATAAATGCCATTTGGGGAATTAACATCCCAGGGGTACCACCTCCCCTTCTAGCCACCCCAAATACCTTATTTCTTATTTTATAGTTTAATGTACTCACTCCCATCTGACAGACACAATCTAGAAGTATGATGCAGTTTTTGCAGCTAGCTACAAGTTTAGGATATCTGGGTGGTATGCAGTTTTTGTATCAGATAGGGATGTGGCCTGATAGCAAATAAACTTAGAAGACCAGTTATTGGCTTTCATACATTCAAATAAGGTGACAGAGAACCATAGGATGTCTGCAATAAAAATCCCATTTGGAAAGGGGGAGAATGAGAAATAGAAAACAACTTACCCCTAATCATTACCCAAGCATGCTATTTAGGAATAAGGACAACACTGCTCTAGGGATGGAGAGAATTCCTCAGTGAATCTTTGGTTCTGTTCTTGGGAAGACTTTCTTTATCAGAATGCTTTTTCTTCTTAGCACAAGAATCAATACCTCCCTAACTAGAAATTACCACAACTTTGCCTCTACATCCTTTATACTCAGCAAAATCAGTATTTTTGTTTTGGTGTTTTCAGCACCCCAATTTCAAGCTCAAATTTTATATGTGTTAAATTCTGTTTGGCTGCAAATGAAGACATGTTTAACAATGATTAGATTTTATATCCCACTGAATAAGGAGGTTTGGGTAGTTATTCAAAGACAGTCTTCCCTTTTCCTGGTTGTTCATCTGTGCATGAATCTTCTGTCATGATCCTGTTCCCTTAGATATTGCATCTACATTCCGGGTGGAAGAAGAGGGAAAGGCAAAAGGCTGACATGATCTGTTCTTTTTTTTTTTTTAAAGATTTTATTTATTTATCTGTCAGAGAGAGTGAGCACAGGCAGACAGAGAGGCAGGCAGAGGCAGAGGGAGAAGCAGGCTCCCTGCTGAGTAAGGAGCCCGATGTGGGACTCGATGCCAGGACCCTGGGATCATGACCTGAGCCGAAGGCAGCCGCTTAACCAACTGAGCCACCCAGGCATCCCTTGATCTGTTCTTTTAAACATTTTTTCTGGAACCCCTACTCAGTAACTTCTGCTTATATTCCATGGACAGAACTGGTTCTCATGTTCACAAAAGCCAAGCAAAGTGAATATTTTATATTTCCAACCTGCGTATTACAAGAAGAGCGGAAATTTGCTTGTGAATGGCTTTTGTGTAGCTAATCCATTAATTTCTACCTTAATTTTCTTTTTAGACTAGGAACTCAAAACTATATTTGTCTTTAAATTATGCTAAACTGTTTGCATTTGCAATTGGGAATACCACTTCTAATAGAAGTTTTTCTGTTGCATTCAGCACATTTAATGTATCTTTTAAATTTTCCTTACTTTCACAATTTAAAATCCGTTTCAAATTAAAGAATGTTCTTTTGTTCAGCAAATATTTATTAATAAAGAATGATGAACATCTTAATAGAAATCCCAAGTTTTTCATATTTAAAGCATTATGTCATCACTCAATACAATTAAGACCTGCTGAGGTTTACTGAAAAGAACAAAGGAAATGGAGTTAGAAGATTCATCCTTTGGCTATATGCCATAAGATCTTTGAGCATCAGATTCTCTATTCCAAAAGCAAAATTATAATAACTATTTCCCAGGAAGTTTGTAAGATTTAATTAAAATAATGTCTGTGGAAGCAGTTTGTGAAGTCTGAAGTACTATGTATTATGACTATTAGTTACAAATTCACAATGAACTAAAGGGAAGCTACTTTTTGCTAAACAATTATATATACAATGGACTTAAATACACACGTAATATTTAAATGCCATTAAATATTATGATCTTTAGACATCGTGTTCATTTAAAATTTCTTTCTGTCTGATTTAAAGTTAGAAGGAAACACACTTTGTTGGATTTCTCTAAAATGACAATTTTCTGTTCTTTTAGTACCATTAACAGAAGACAATACATTTGAAAAAGTTTGACCTTTTTCAGGTTAACTTAATGTGAGTACAATGATACAGTCTGTGAGGGCTGCTGTTTTCTTTGTCAAGTGTCCCTGCCAAAGCACATTAATAATGTGCCCTTTGTGATTTAGGTGGACTATCCTTAGAGAAAATAACAGGAATGATGGAAAAGCAACTCAGGTGAGTCATAGCCCCAAAAAGGCACAACTTAAAACATAACAATGACTGTTGTGCTATCTAATGCCGGTCAAAAAATAACTACATTGCCAATTTTGCAAAATGTGTCTCCATTTCTGTCTTTTATTTCACTCCTGTGAGAACATATAAATCTCATCTTGAGGATATTGGCGTTAAAAAGCAAACACTTTTAAAATAACATGAGAAGAGATAAAATGAAAACCGCTCAGTTAGATTTATGCAGGATATAAAGGTAATAGAAGAGATTTTATCGCTTTCTAAGCAATCAGTAGAGTTCCTGAAGAATTTAACTTCGAAATTCAGAAATTTCAAAAACAGTTATCATTCTGTTCATATAGGAATCATACTTCTAATCTGCAGCACCTAAATTTCTTCTTGATTTGTTAGTACTCTGTATTTGGGGTATTGACAAATGAGGGAGTTTGGGATACGCCACCGCAAATTATTCTAGCTTTGGTATATTTTGCTTATTTTGCACTGAGGGCATTTGAAAAACAGCAAATACAGGGAGAGACTTTCTTTGAATTCCTTTCATCTGCCTAAAGACAGATCTTCCAAAAGAAACTCAATTGTCATAAATCCTCTCCCCAGGAGTTTCATTAACCAGGGTAGATTGATTCTTATCGCAGGAGAAGAGACTCAAAGTCGACACCAGATCCAGATGAACTTTGTAACAAACGATCATACCTACCATCTATTCTCTAAGGGCCCATTTATCTTTCCTATAGATCATTTACTCTCCCCTAAGTGACCTACATGTCTGTCCCCCTCTCCCCTATTAAGACAATGTACACGTTTTCAAATCTTATTGCTTTTTTGGGTATTCATTTTTTTCCCCCTGTGATGTCTCTCATATGAAATACTAAAAATTAGTATATTATAAATATACTAATATAATACTAAAAATACATTTTCTCCTATTAACCTGCCTGTCAGTTTATTTTGAAGACCTAGTTATAGAATCTAGGAGGGGGGCAGAGGGAAAGACTTTCCTTCCCTCCATACATATATAAAATAAAGTGAGTTGTTTTGTTTTGTTTTTTTATTTATTAAGGTTATATTTTAATTCCAGTATGGTTAACCTACAATGTTATGTTAATTTCTATTGTACAATATAGTGATTCAGCAATTCCATACATCACACACGGCTCATCAAGACAAGTGCACTCCTTAATCCCATCACCTAGTTTACCTGTCCCCTACTCACCTCTCCTCTGGTGACCATCAGTTTGTTTTCTATAGTTCAGAGTCTGTTTCTTGATTTCTCTCTCTCTCTCTCTTTTTTCCCTTTGTTCATTTGTTTTGTTTCTTAAATTCCACATATGAGTGAAATCATATGGTATTTATTTTTCTCTGACTTATTTTGCTTAGCATAATACTCCCTAGCTCCATCCATGTCATTGCAAATGGCAAGATTTCCAAAATAAAATGAGTTCTGCAAATGTATTTTTTCCCTCTCAGAAATGAGTGGTTATTAAACTTATTCCATTATAATTAAAATCATTTTATTGCGGTTTCTCTTCACTTGTAATCACTAGCATCCATCGACTTTGTTATGAATTTACATTTGTGTAAGTGTAATGCTTGTTTGCTGGCCAGCTGGGCAATTGGATCAATGGATGGTTTGCATCAACTGACAAGGAGGGACTGAATTTTAAAAAGTCTCCATTTGTCTCATGTTTGGACTCACTCTGTTGTTTGCTACCAGAAACATCTAATGAGAATGCTACTACTTTCACTTTATGGCTGTTCTTATGAGACTGACAAAGAAGTGAACTGGCAAGACAAACCTAAACTACAGAATCTAATCCAATTATTGAAACATGACAGTAGGTACCTAGCTCTGTCATCGTTAATGCCTGTTACTTCCCACTGACGCTGCTGATGAGTTACACGCACAGAAAATCATTTTCTGTTAGAGGTAAATTATCCAGACTCCTTCTGTTTTTCATGGTATTGATCAAATGTGCGCCATTCCTTTCAATTACTCTGCAGTCTGTGCAACATACCACAGACCTAATAAATATTTTATTGAAAAACTGTCATTTTGTCACAGCAACTATATGTCATACAGATATTTATTAATAAATATTAAGATCATTATAATATCAATGTTGTTAACCTCTCTGAACAAAATCAACCTTACCTAGAATAATCTGTAAGGACATTGTGTTTATTTTACCTTGTTTCCAATAATATACAAATGAGAAATTTTTCTGCCATCGGGGCTAAAAAGCCTTAAAAGCACATTTTGAAATCTAATTGTCATAAAGTAAGACTCTTGCTTAATCTCATGACCAAATTTGTTTTTAAATACAGTTTTTTAAAATAAATATTGTTAGAAGAAAAGTCATATTCTTTCTTAGGATGAGAGATGTCAGATTTCTTGTAATACATAGTAGTATGCAGACTATTTTATATTTTTCAAAGATGAAAAGTTATTTCACATGATGGCTTATTACAATAAATATGTTAAAATTTTGGGTGGCTATAGGAAAAAAATGAGATAGGAATAAACCCTTAGCTAATACCCAAGGAGGGGGAATATATGACTTAATGTTAACATTTGTCAGGTTTAAAAATACCTAATTTTGGCACAGAATAGTTCATTGATCTCTTTTTATCATGATACCACCACAAGCTCTAGAAACCAAATATAAATAAATACATTTCTATTAGGAAACAATGAAAAGGTCTCAATTTAAGAATTTTTTTAGTCTCAGTTATGATTAGTACTTTGTCAAGCGGTTATTTTGTTTTTAAATATCTACTAAGTGTCAAGTATTGTGGACACAGAGCTGAAGATGGCACCACCATTTTCCTTACGACACTCGCAGTTAGGTAGACATAACTGGGTAATCATACAAGTATCAACAATAGAGACATACAAAACCGACTCTTGAGACTAGAAGGAAGATGCCTTAGTGTGCCTGAAGAATCTAGAGACACTTCCCGAAGGAGGGATCATGTTTCTTTTTGTTTTGATTTGTGGTAAGCAGGTTAATGGTCACCCAAACGTGTTCACATCCTAATCTCTGACACCTATGAATGTGTTACTTTACACAGTAAAAGGATCTTTGCATGTGTGATTAAATTAAGGATCTTGAGATTGGTAGACTGAGAGATCCGCTGAAAAAAATACAAGATTAAAGTAAATTTGGCAGCGGTTGATCTAAAAGCCATAAGTCTATTTACTGAGTAGTAGTGGCAAATACAAAACCAAACAAAAAACAACCGCCACACACACAAAAATAACCCTGTTTTCCTTGGAGAAAATTCAGTATGTATAGATAGGTCATGTTGGGCTAGGCAGTAGATACTAACAGCAGATTTTTCCTGGTTGTTAGTTATATAAAGCTTTTGACTATCATCAAGAAATGAAAGTGAATGGCACTTTTTAACACTTCACAAAACTTTCAATTGCATGTAGGTAGAAAAGGAATTTATTTAACTTTTTCCCTTTTTGAGTAGTATTTAATAAATTAAGCCAGCTGGCATAACTGTGTGTGACATCAGCTGCAGAGCATAGCATATTGCTAAAACATTTTTACAGACACAAGAAGACATGAAGAGACAATGTTGTAATATATATAAAAGATTATGTGAATTATGATACTAGTAGGGATGGAAGGACATTTTACAAAGAAATAAATGAAATAAAGTACTAATTTGAATTTCAAAGACTCTACTTCTACTGGCTTGAATTTTGGACTTTCAGGTTTTATGGGAAAGCAATGGGTTAGAAAATTAGGTCTATCAGACAAGTTCAGTAAAGAGATTTTTAAAGAAGTTACCAAAGGGGTAACTTTATTCCTATCCTGTCTCCAGGAACCACAAGATAAGACAAAAGAAAATGAGTCAGAGCTATCACAAAATGATTTCAGTGATACACATAAGAACAGAGCAGCTTATTAAACACTTGATCATTTAATTAGTATTGCATTAAATATACTTCTTTGGAGATATTAAAAATTAATAACTTCTCATACTTTTAATTTCACCAAGTTCATTTTTGGTTCTTTAAATAGAATTTTCCCTTTCCTGCAACAATCTAAAACCTATTAGTCAAATACTCAACCATTCTTTTTATTTACAGTAGTGGTTCTCAACTCTATAAGACCAAATGCTATTCTTTTGTACTAAATTTTCAAGGCAGAGACTTTGGAGTCGAAGATCAGGATTAGAACTTTCTGAAAGTTTCCCTTGTAGCTTTGGTGTACAGCTACTTACAGAAAATCCATACAGGGAGTTTGTAGCAAGTACAATCTCTAACCCTTTCCACTTTCTCTACCTTCTAAAGAGTATAGTTATTGCTGGTAATCTATTGGGTCTGGTGATGAGCCAAGCTAGTGTTACTGGTGGAGATGTAGGAACAAAAGAACAGACAGAATCCAAGGGGCTTGGTGTAAGAATTACTGCAAAATGAGGAAAAACTAGAAAATCAACATAAAGGTAGACAAGGCTGAAGCATTTAGTAAAGTTTTTATGCCATTTTTTTTCCATGTTGCTATTCTGAATAGGAAAGGAGAAAAGTTTAAGGATGGAAGGTAAGTAGTGGTGGTGGCTGACAGGTTCAAGAAGTTGGAGAACCTTAGTCAAGGCTACTCTGAATATGGATAAGGCATATAACTAGGGAGATACGGCTGATAAGTTCTTTTAATCAAAGCAAACCAAACTTTATTATACCTAACACAATGCTCAGCCTTGGGAGATCTCAGAAGTGTGTCTAAAGTCATCCAGCAAGTTAGGTTCAATTCCATACAGAATTATGGTCCAAGTTTCCAGAAACATGGTCTCCCTCTTTTCTGCCCATGCCACTCTTTTTTCTTCTTATGCTTTCTAAAAAATGAGCTGTAAATTAAACATGAGTGAACATAATTTTATTTATAAATAAAAATTGAGTCCTGAGGTAAGCTGAGTCATATCATAGTTTTAATAAAGACTTGGTAATTAGGTGAGATTGCTGGGTAAATGCTTATGGAATTTAACTGGATTTTCTGATAACTATAAAATGTTAAAATCTATTTTAATTTCCTGCTTACCATGTGCCTTTTCCTCAGAAACTCATTAGTGATATTGTTTTCAAAATTTGATTTTTATTTATCTTTAGATGATATTGTATTTTTAAAATTATATGTAAAAGTGAGCCTCTGTATATAATGTATATACACATATACTTATGTGTGTATATATGTGTTTATATACACATGCAGTGTTGTCTGTTTTATTTTTTTTTTTAATATTTTATTTATTTATTTGACAGACAGAGATCACAAGTAGGCAGAGAGGCAGGCAGAGAGAGAGAGAGGAGGAAGCAGGCTCCCTGCAGAGCAAAGAGCCCGATGCGGGGCTCGATTCCAGAACCCTGGGATCATGACCTGAGTCTAAGGCAGAGGCTTAACCCACTGAGCCACCCAGGTGCCCTGTCTGTTTTAATATAAGAAGGCTATTGCTTTCCATCTATTAATTCTATAACTTGCTACTTCACAAAATATTCACTCATTGTGCTAGTTTTTCCATTTACTTTTTGGAATTTTTCAGATATATAATCATATCAACTTCAAATACAGTTCATTTCTTTCTTACCAATCACTCTTTGGCTTTTGATATCAATGAGAATTTTTTAAAATTTTGAGACTTAAGTTAAAAAAATTTTTTATTTTCCCACCTTTTTGCTTCTTGAAAAGATGCTATACTAAAGCATTATAACTACCTTTATTTTCTTATATTTATTTTTAGCTATTTATGTAATTACTATGAAGGTAAAATTCACCTGACATTTACTTTGTAAAATATTTCAATTAGTGGCCTCATAGTCTTGTTTTGAAATTTAACAATTTTATCTTTAATATATAAATGGAAAAGCTACATTCTCTTAAGGTAGCATTCTGTACTCTTCTTATTTGTGCTTCTAAATGTCCATTATCACATTATTCATCTCATTATAATAAAAGAAATTGTCTGTGAACATTTCAGTTTTTAATTGAATAGCATATAGGAAAATGCTTTCATTATCCAATTTGACAGAGAGAGAGACAGCAAGAGAGGGAACACAAGTAGGGGGAGTGGGAGAGGGAGAAGCAGGCTTCTAGCTGAGCAGGAAGCCCGATGTGGGGTTGGATCCTGGGGCCCTGGGATCATGACCAGAGCTAAAGGCAAACTCTTAACGACTGAGCCACCCAGACAACCCCTGTTGTTGTTGTTGTTGTTGTTTAAGAAGGCTATTACTTTCTCTTATAAGACTTCCTATTTGTTTTCTACGTTATAAATGAGTAAGATATGAGGAGTCACGTATTTCATAAAACTTAATAGCATTATACCTTACTTTATTATAGGTGTGAAAAACACTTTTAGAAATCTGTTACCAATGGAGAAATGAATTAATTTGATCAATTTAAAAATTCTATATTATTTTAGAATCTGGAGTTCTCAAACAAGATCAAGGAACAGAGTTGCTATGTTACAAGAGAATCAAGTAGAGAAACAATTAAATGAAGGGACCCAATATTTGAATATTTGGAAGCTGTTATAATGATATTTAATATTTTGGTCATTTAGAGGCTAATTGCAGAACAGTTAAAAATAATTGCAAGCTTTATCTCTCCCCATACCCCCAACTCTGGATTCCCTGTCCAGTATTTTTGCCTTTAGAACTGTATTAAGAACAGCTTGTGCTCAAAAAGTCTTTCCCGATTTATTATCATCCTATTCTTTTTCCTCTAGGAATTTTCCTGAAGTTTTCAGAAACCACCTCAAAGTTACCTTTGCTTAAGCTTTATAAACTTCTATCACTCTTGCTTCTGGAAGAGATTGTTTCAAGAGTGAATCCTTTGTTTCTCAAGGGGATTATTTATCTTTTGAAACAATCTTAATGTAAACTATAAGCAACTTACTTGCCCTCCCTCCTTAGAAAGTGTAGTGAGTTCCATAGGTCTGTTTGATAAATTTGGGGTTACAGAGAGCCCATTTTGCTGACTTGGTAAAATGCAAGCAGGAACCCCTCAGACAGTGGGTGTGGATTTTCTTACCTCTGAGGTCTGTATGACAGAGCCCTTTCCTGGGAGTTAGAAGAGAGGCCTGTGCAAATTTTTTGTGTCATGTCACTTAATTGGACTTAACCTAAGTCTTGGCGCGGTGGACAAAGATAAATAGAAAAGGTCAATGAAAAGAAAGAAATGGTTGTACTTAAAGTTGGAACTTCAGTCTGTATCTGCGCTAGAAGCAAAGAGGGCCAGGAGGCTCTCTCTCTGGTCACCAGCCTGATGTTATCCACTACTGGCTTGATAATGCCCGGTAAAAACAGTGCCCTGTGCCAAAGGTATCCAGGCATTTTAAAGCATTATTTAGCCAGAATTCTTTGCTCTCTTTTTAATGTCCTCCAGGAAAACGATGAGCAGACGTAAATAGTAAGAGCTGTCTTTTTCTGAGAACCTACTATGTTTAAATACCATGGTAGGCACGTTGTACTAAAGACTTGGCACAACCACACCCCAGTTAAACCCTACATTGCCCATTCTAGGCTAAACCCGTGCAGCTGAAAGAGAAACACACAACTTCACTCACTGGCCTGACTTCATTTCAGGGCCAGAATCTGTAAGTGGACTTTTAATGCTCTCACCTCTCCTACCTTATTAATGTTTTTTTTTTCCCTTATTAATGTTTTGATCCCTGCTCCATTGTTCTCATTATCATGCAAATACGCCATTATTTTTTCAATTTCAAAAATGTGAAACTCTGCTTTTGATCCCACTTCCTCCATCAACTACACCATTTCTTTGTTCCTTAGGCTGCAAACCTCCTTGAAATATATTTCCATTCTCTCCATTCCAACCTCTCTCTCCCCATTCTTTTGTAACCCACAACTCTACAAAAACTCTGTGGTAGAGGTCACCAGTGATTTCCAGGTTGCTTAATTCACTGTTAATTCTCAGTTCTCATCTTACTTGATTTATCTGCAGCATTTCATATTCGGTTACTTCTTTCTCCTTGACTATAAAATAGGGATAATGGTAAGCTCAGTTTATCAGACTCATTTTAGGGATAAAATAGAATAATGCATTTTATAAATTTGGAAGCTTAATATGCTGTAAACATGTTAGTTATTTTCACCTGATAATTTCAAAGCAAGCAAAAACTCTCTCTTTTAAGTAGAACATTTATTACAGCAAACATATAGGATGAAATTCAAGGAGAACCTTCAGTAAGGATGAATGGGAAAAAAAACTACAAAAAAACTCTGTGTATTAATATATATTTAATGATATGCATACATAGATCTTCATATCTACCCATATCTTTCTCTCTTAATTATAATCTATCCAATATTTCATACTGAAACTTAACAAAGGAAGATAATATGAAGATATTTTAATGTTAACATACTTTCTATGTATTCTCTATTTTGACTTTCATAATATAACACCCTATCTATACAAATTTATAACATGTTTCTTTGAAATGTACTTAGACTCTTTAATCAGTTTAGTATACATCCATTCAAAGGATTACTTGATGTTTTCCTTTAATCAATTTATTTCTTCAAGCATACGAAACATATTCATTTTATTCTCTGTATCTAATAATTTCACTACTTGAAGGTTTGGGAGCTTGATTTGCTCTCTATTGTTTCTGTTTATTTTTGTTTAGAGTGCTAGATAGATGGTACATTTATTTTGACTGTGAGATGTTCGTTTTCCTTGGAATTTTATCTACCAAAATTGTTGAGGCCTGAAATGGAAGAATGCTTACACTAAAGAGGATCTAAATTTGTTTCTGTGTATTCTTGGCTCGAGATTTTCCTGGACTTCCCATTTCTTATGAAATTGGGCTGCAAAACTGTGCAGTCAGCTATGAGTCCAGATTTTTAATGATTATTATTTTCTTTCCTTTGCTAAGCACCAAGACCTAAGATAGCTAGTATTTCTTCATTCTCTGGTTTATTTATTTATTCCCTGAGTTTATTTATAATTCACTTTTATATTAGTTATATAACCTTTTGAGGCTTATGCAGTAAAGAAATTGGCCTTACCCAGAAACAAGTCTGTCCTTTCCCCTAGACTTTTTAGAGTAGGACCTAGCTACATTGAATTCAAGGGATGGGGCTTGCCATCCTTAATCCTCTAGGATGTGGGCTGGCCATGCCAGAAGGACCAACAATGTGACCTAAGGCTGGGGCTTAGATCATGTGGTATAAGTTGACCCAGAGGCTAAGACCAACCATGTGGCAGTCAATCAATCACTTATGCTTATGCATTGGAGCCCCAGTAAAAACTCTGAACATGGAAAATCAGGTGAGCTCCCCTGGCTGGCATACTCCATGTGTATTGTCTCACATCGATGCTGGGAAAGTCATATATCTGACTCCACTGGATAAGGATGTGAGAAACTCCTCTCTTTGGAACAGTCTGGACTTCACCCTATCAACTTGTTCCTTTTGCTGGTTTTAATCTGTATCCTTTCCCTATAATAAACTCTAACCGTGAGTGTAATAGCTTTCTGTGAGTTCTGTAAGCCCATATAATGCATTATTAAAACTGAAGTTGCTTTTTGAACCTCAGGAAATTGTAGTTACTCTTAGTAGTGAGGATGGTCCTCTGCAGGAATGTGTCCTCAAGTGTTACAGTTTGGCCACTCTGGATAAGGCCCTCGCTTTACTGGATAGGGATAACGTGCTAGGCTCCTCACCTCAGTTGTGCCCTGGGTTTAGACCTTTTTATTCTCCTCTAGCAGATTTCCTGTACCAACAGCCATTTGAGAAATGTACTCAGGATGATAGGCTGCTGCAGTCTCTGCTGCTTTCTTATTCCTGTCTTCACTTCTTCGCTTCCTGAAAATGTATTCCTTTCTTGCTAGTTCAACAATGCTTATTAGAAGTTTCTTTGTGTCAGCTATACTTGAGGTTAAAAATTTTTTTTTTTTCTGGGGCACCTGGGTGGCTCAGTGGGTTAAAGCCTCTGCCTTTGGCTCAGGTCATGATCCCAGGGAATTGAGTCCCACATTGGGCTCTCTGCTCAGCGGGGAGCGTGCTTCTCTTCCTCTTTCTCTGCCTGTCTCTCTGCCTACTTGTGATCTGTCAAAAAAATAAATAAAATCTTTAAAAAGAAATTAATAAATAAAAAAAATTTTTTTCTTTGTTTGCATTTTTGGGGTTTTGCTTTATTTTGTTTTGTTTTGACTTTCATTGTTTTTTTTTCCCAGTGGAAGTCAGTCCAATTAGCTCTCCAACCATATTACTGGAAACAGATGTTTACTTCACTTAAAATGCTAAGTTTGAAGAACTTTTAGATAGGCAAAAGCTAATGATCAAATAGCTGAAAATATGAAATAAGGAAATGTACAACTAGAACTGAAGAGAGAATTTAGGAATGGAGATATAGAAAACAAGTGTTTTTTACTTGTGTGTGGATGGGTGGCTTCGAAGCAATAGCAGAAAACAGAAATATTTGGTGCAAAGAAAAAGGAGTATTTAGGATAGAATCTCAAAAATGGAAGAAATAATAGTTTTGATGCAGACAATGAAATTCAGAGAGTTTAGAGAAAGACAGGAAAAGGAACATAGCAAGTACACCAAGAAAACAATGAAAGAATTCATTGAATTAGGTGAAATAGTATTTTGAGCTGTCCTGCAAGTTCTGGTGATTCTCAGTTCCATATAACCAAATGATTTCTAAAGAAAGATTAAATGTATCACCTATCTGCATTAAAGTAATAGATCAGTAATTAGAACAATTGATGGAATATTTGAGTCATATTTCCACAAATGTCTGAACCTAGGATTAAACTATTGTGGTTGGCATTATAAAAGGATTAATCTCTACTTGTGAAAAATCACCTATAAAATGCACATAATGACCTCTTAGATACTTAACAGTGTGATGCTGAATTACAGGGCAGCAGGTAAAAAAAAGAAAAATGGGAATGATTTCCAGAACATCATCTCTAGGCCTGAAATTTAACTCTCTATTTGTATAGGAAAATCTTAATAGAATTTATGGGACTAAATAACATATGTTCAAATATTTGATAAAAACCCAAGCCAACCAGGGACACCTGAGTAGCTCAGTCGATTAAGCATCTGACTCTTGATTTCGGCTCAGGTCGTGATCTTGGGGGCCTGGCATCAAGCCTTAAGGCAGGCTCTCCACTTGGCATGCAGACTGCTTGTCCCTCTCCGTCTGCTCCTCTCCCTGCTCTCTTGCTCGCTCTCTCCCTCCGGTAATAAATAAATAAATAAAATCTTAAAAAAAGTACCCAAGCCAACCACATAAAACCAGTATGCAACTTTATCCAACAACAAAATGAAACAAGATGGAAAACTTTCCAATCTTCTTGAATTTCCATAGAATTTGGTCCTGCTGTACTGGGCTCTAGTTTCTCTAGAAAAGGTTGGTAATCTGCTTCCAAAAACTCTAAGTACTGTTGTCAAATCAGCTTCTCAGTGTAAAAACTCTCTACACTATGAGAACCCGCAATAACAATGGCAAAACACGGAGTGGAGAATGTAAGGCCCAGGAATAAAAGTAACCGTAGCCAGTATGCAGACATAAAAAGGAATCATATTGCAAGTAAAGGCATTCTAAATAAGGGCTTCCTTTTTTTAAACAATTATTCTGTAGTTAATGAAATCTAATTCTCATGCAGTCAAATCCATTTTTTGGCTTCATTTTTTCTACAGTAAAAAATAGTTTTCAATAGTATATACACTATCCACCTGTTTACTTTGGGCTTTGGTGTCACGTAGGACATAAGGCTTCATGCTTTTTGCTGTCATTTTGTTTTGGTTTTTGCTTTTCCTGGTAAAACCTTAGCTGCTTTGTGCTCACAAAGACCTAACAAAACATGTAGGTCAGTGTGCTGCACATTGGCATCCAACTTGAGTCAAGTATTTTGTCCTCACGACTTTCAGTTACACTGACTATACAGTTTGGACTTCCTTCCTCATAATTGATTTGAGGATGAAATTAATTTTTATACTTTTTGGTCACGTATTGCTATCCTAAACTAGATGCATTTTACTGATCACAATTTGTCATCTAACACTCTTTGATTTAAGTGAGGTGCAGTCATTTTATTTTTCTTACCATAAATAGCTACAATATAAAGTGCATTCTATTTTGGTGAGAATGATTGAAGCAATCTCCATCCATAAAGCACTTTGGCTGAATGGGGCTATATTCCTGAAATAGGCTTTCATTATTTTTTAACTCACTATGCTCTAATAATTTTTCTGAAGCACTTTTGATCTGTTTTATAAATATTGTGTTTTCATTTTAAAAGTATTTAACATGCTGGAAAACTTTCCACTTAAAAAAGTTATCATAATGACCTTTCAAAGAGGGTTTTATTTCCAGTAACCAATGCTGACACTGCTTTCTGGACTCAGCAAGCATTTGAGAATAAGTCATGGCTTGGTTATGAATGTTGTCAAAATGGTTAAAAGAGCCAAGGTAATCAATGCACACTAAAGGGAATGAGTGATGTCAAATTTGGGAGAGGAAAAGTTAGAGTGTTAACAGTGTGTAATGTAAACTTTTGTGTTTACACAAAAGTGTAAGGTAAAGATACCAGAAGGTATCTGGTAAAGATACCAGAAGCAGTTTGTTTTTTTTTTAAATATATCACCAGGAAGAGTAGGTTAAATTTAAAATTCTGTTAATGCTATCCAGGTACACGGAATTGAATAAATCTCTGCTGAATGTATTAGTCTACGAACACTTAAATCGTGTTATCTTAACCCAGTTTTAAAGCTGGTAAACAAGTTACCTATAGATAAGAAAATGCATGGAATAGTGCTTCGTATATAACAATACTACTAAATATTTGTTTCACGATTTAACAAATTAAAAAAAAATCCCCTATCTTAGTTAATTCAGGATTAATTCATTTCTCAAACTTCCTGGACCATGTATGAGCCCTTAATGCCCCTGTTCTGACATTTAATCCTTATCCAGTCTCAGAGCCCTGGTGACTAGAGAGAGCATACCTCCCTGAAGAAGGCGAATATTTTAAGAACGGTTCACACTCAGCTAATCAATTTGTTCCTTCCAGTCAGCTACCCTTTCCTTGTTAAATTTTACATTTGTTAACTCAAATGTCAACTTCTTTGAGCTGGCTTTTCTGAGTGCCCTATCTCAAGTAGCCATAATACCCCAGAACTTTTTACAGACTTTTTTAATTCCCAGAGCTTAGTGTCATCTAATATTGTCATGTTCTTTTTTTGTTTACTTTTATATTTTCTTTCTCCCCCATGTAGAGTATAGTTTGCTCGTCGCAGTCACCATTAGATCCCCAAAAGTGTGTTGGCACATAGTAGGCGCTAACTTGGCGTACATTAAATATATCCATGAGCCCTTAAAATGTGCACTTACCCCTGAGGTAGAGGGAAGAAAGCATATTTCCACAAGGAAGGCATCCATTGGTAATCTTTTTCCTTCCCTATAACTTGTAACTCTTCCAATAGAGTTTCTGACATCAAAGGGAATGATATTTATTCATTTATGTGTATAAGTGTTCTTTAACTTAATTCTAGCAATTTGTGATAGGGAGATAACTGTATTTCAACAGTGTATTTGAGGAATATCTAAGAATCCACCAGTTGGAGATGAGTTTGGAATTGCCTTTTCTTGAGTAGCTAGATGGCATGCAGTTTGTGTATCAAAAATATTTGGGGGTTGGAAATAAATTGGCTCATTAATGAGGCATTGGCAGAGAATTTAGAAAAAGGGGAAATTATTTTGATGACTATAAATTGCAGCTTGGGAAAGTGGAACCAGACTACTCAATATAAAGTGAAGCTATATAAGTGAGACTGAATATAATTGGACATTTAATAAGTATCTGTTAGAATGAATAAACACTGAAGTGTTTTATAAAAAATAACATTTACATATTATTCCATGTACAAGAAGTCCTACCAATATGAGCTATCACCAAGACCCATTTATTGACTTGATTTTCTAGGTAACCATTTGATTCACATAAATTTCCAGATGGTTTATAAGGTATTGAGCAGATTTATATTACTGAAGAGAAATACTAAGAAAGGGGTGATTTTGAGTTAAATGATCCTTACATTTGATAGGCCAGTGTTCAAAATGTTATCACCCTTGCTAATAATAATAAAAGGGGTTAGAGAAGACAAATTGATTACACAGGAGTTACTGACATTTTAGAACATCATTAGAATTATTACATGGTAATAATGAACCTTTATTTTGTGCTTACCATAGCACATGAATGAACTGCTGAAGATGGTTTTGGATTGGTTGTGATGTTGGCTGAGTTAGATTAATATGTTTTAAAATGACAAATCATATGCCATAAAAATCCTCTTGAGATTAACAAATAGTTTTTTTCTTGTTAATAAACTCATGTAATTGTATTTAAAAGGTTAATGGAGGAAATAATCTTACTCCAGGGAGATAATTGTTAGGTTTCTAGAATACTTTCCTCGGGGTGATAGTGAGTGACCTTTTACTGAAGGTTTCACCAAGATTAATAAAAATGAGGCAATTATTGGAAGTGATTCTCTTTTGAATTAACCATGGATTATCAACTGGTTACAAAGACTATCAGTTTCAAGAAAATAAATAGATAGCAATTTGTTTCAGTGTCTCCTACATTTTTAGAAATGACTAGAGACTGTTAATCTCTTCAGTATAGGATGTTTTACATACTCTACTAACTAATTCCACAAGACACTGGACACATTTGAAAATAAGGTCACTTTTGAAATGTCATCTCTGAGCAAGTAGCTTATGATAAACTTTTACAATTATGGTTCCTGCATTTTTTTGGTCATTTTAGTCACATCAGAAAAAACAAAATTCTAATAGTAAAAGCCAAAGCATTTTTGATGATAGAAATGGAAATGGCATAGAGTAGTATAACAATAGCCACAGTTGTAACAAGTTAAGTAAGTAAGTTGTTACTTACGTAGGTAGTAAAGGAATATAATATTAGTTCCAGTGTCTTAAATGCCTTCTATGGCCAGATTCTTTAATACATAATCTCTGGTTTTATCACAATAATCTTGCAAACTAAGTAAAATAAGCCCAATTATTGGAGTAGAAATTTTATTTTTTTTTAAAGATTTTATTTATTTATTTGACAGAGATCACAAGCAGGCAAAGAGGGAAGCAGAGAGAGAGAGGGGGAAGCAGACTCCCTGCTGAGCTGAGAGCCCGATGCAATGTGGGGCTTGATCCCAGAACCCTGGGATCATGACCTGAGCCGAAGGCAGAGGCTTTAACCCACTGAGCCACCCAGACGCCCCTGGAGTAGAAATTTTAAACTCAGATTTAATAACTCATCATCTGCCCTACACATAGTAGGTAGCAGAGCTAGAATTTTCACCCAGTTCTCTCTGTACTCTAAATATTATGTTTTTAAAAATTAAAATATATTTAAGGGGCACCTGGGTGGCTCAGTGGGTTAAGCCTCTGCCTTCAGCTCAGGTCATGATCTCAGGGTCCTGGGACTGAGCCCTGCATCAGGCTCTCCTCTCAGCAGGGAGCCTGCTTCTGCCTCTCTCTCTGTCTGCCTCTCTGCCTACTTGTGATCTCTGTCTGTCAAATAAATAAATAAAATATTTAAAAAAAATAAAAGATTAAAATATATTTAATGGCTATGAGCCCTAGTTTCTTTATGTGTAAGATGTCAATATTAATATATACTTCTTATAATATTTGTAATAATAAGACAAATACATATAAAGTACTGAACACAGTATTTGCCCATTGAAAGTGTTAAATAAATATTAGTTATCATTACTATAATTATGGCAATTTGATATTTTATTTTTTTAAAAACGTTTTATTTATTGATTTGAGAATGAGAGAGAGAGAGCACGAAGAGGGGGAGGGTCAGAGGGAGAAGCAGACTCTTCTCCTCCCCAGATGTGGGGCTTGATCCCGGGACTCCAGGATCATGACCTGAACCGAAGGCAGATGCTTAACTGACAGCCACCCAGATGCCTCTTGATATTTTATTCTGAAGTTTTCAGCTACTCTGGTTTCAAATCTATCTCTACTTGACTTTTGTGGCTGCTTGTTTTGAGAGACATCTTACTGAGTTTATCTGAAAATGAAGATTTGTCTAAGTAGAGGAAAGAATGTTAGTATATTAGTGCTACATATTTTGTTTCTTGTGAAGTTTCTATTTTCATGAAGTATCTTGAAACTTAATATACTTTTGTTGCTTTTGCAATAAATACAGTTTATAGAGAGTATTATGTTGGCATAAGAACACATGACATTCAGCCATAAGAACTGATAAACAGCTTGGATAGAAGAGAGAAGAGAAACTACAGAGGTGATGTTCACCATTCTCAACTATTATTTTATTTTTCCGGTAGCTTTTGGTTGATACTGATGGTACCTGTTTCACATGATATTTTTTCTTCTTAAAATTTTCTCCATTTTTTTCCCTCATTGTCTTGAATTTATCAAATTAACACAGGTGAGCTGGAGCATAGGGAGCTGGATGGTGAGCCTTGATTCAACAAGAGGGCAGAGGAAAAATTGAAATACTGCTTATTACTCATAGGTCTTCGGAAGTACCAGGGGAGCTTTGAGGGGCCCCATGGAGAGATCAAGGCTGAGTGCAAACAGAGAGACAGACCGGAGGCCCAGAGTAGGGACATGTTGGGATCCGTGGATGAGTGCTTTGGTTCCTTGACTATAGTCAGATTGGTCTATTAAAACTGAAAATCAGGGTTTTGGTAAGCTGCACAGTGATCTTTTCTAAGGGGAGTTTTAGGAGAATGCTGGTGGAAGGCAGGGAGGGTGTTGATCACCAGGACTGCTGAAGAAGTCGTATCAGGAACTTAACATTTGCTGGTGACTCTGCTGGCTGCTATCTAGGGCATGTGCTCACACTAAGGGCTTGTGTCAGTTTTAGGTCACTGCAGACTGCTTGGCCAAACAAAATGCAGAATGAGGAAGCAACACTGTGGACTAACTTAGCTAAACTTTCCACACCCACGCTTTGCCTATGTTTTTCCACAGGTGAATTTGTAAGTTTATAAAATTCGTCTTTGCTTACATAAGATAAATGATTAGTTTATAAACTAGAGAAAGGTGTGCATGGCTTACTGCGTACAGTAAGATTCTTTAATTCACAAAGATTTATTTAAGGTCCTTTGGAAACCATGAGCTCCACAAGTTCATTTAAATAACTCAATTTATAAAACTTTAATTAGCACTGAACCATCAATCAAAATGAGGCATAGTTATGTAAGCAAAATGGAAAAATAAAAGTAAAATTGTTTAATAGATTTTCTAGGAAGGTCCAGGGTGTCATGTATAATGCAAATAATAGTATAATTGGGCTCAAGTTACTTTTTATAACATCACTTCTATTACTGATTAACTGCTTCTAACTTAGGGGAATTATTTAACTTCAGATTCCTTACCTGAGACATGAAGTAGCTGAATTAAATGTGAGGTTCCCAGACTCTGAAGAAGGCATAATATTCTCTGCGGAGTTATTCAAACACCTGTCACAAATGCTCAGCAAAGTGAGATTTTCCTGTCAAATTCATACAACACACTTCTGTTCTCATCTCATCTATTGAGGACCCCAGAACATTTTCATTTGAAAGGAAGGACTTACTACTAGTAATAGTTGAAAGACAACTTGATTTCTTTTTTCTTCTTCTTCTTCCCGTTTTTGTTTTTTTTATTTATTTATTTATTTATTTTTTATATAAGCCTGCCTGCCTGTTCGGAGGAGCTGGCTCATGGACACTTTGGTTTTCAGTGTATATCCTGCCCTCATGTTTCCAATACTTCTAGGTCTTTCATCCCCTCTTCTGGTAGCCAGTGTTCTGCCCACTGCACCCAGAATGCTGGGAGAGGCAGGAAATAGGAGGGAGATGCTCTGTGTCTTTGTGCTGGTGGTAGCTTCTGGGCCCTTGGGGGACCCCAGGCATGCCCAGGTGTCCCTCATCTGTAAACATCCCTGCCCTGCCCTTCTCTGCCCAATAATGAAAAACAGCTTGATTTCTAAGGTCATTTCTAACCCTGGGGTTCTATTTCCTATTATCTCAGATGGGGGGATTGATCCTAAAATGCACGTTAACTTTGAGAAAGTGCTTTTGGTTTTGAGGAAGTAAATCAGTAAAGTTTATCAGGAAAATAAACTTTATGTAACTGTTCTGCAAAGTGTTGCAAACATTTGAAGATTTTCATGGCCCGAAAGGAGTTGTACCTTTTAGCCATTTTCCTTTTATCGATGTGGTATGGTTTCCCCCCCCCCCCCAGTCCTGCATCTACCATTTACCAATCAACACATCAGCTCTTTTTGACTTCCATTTAGGTCTCCAATATTTGGCAATTGAAAGTAACAGAGAAGGGCACCTGGGTGGCTCAGTGGGTTAAGCCTCTGCCTTTGGCTCAAGTCATGATCTTAGGGTCCTGGGATCGAGTCCTGCATCGGGCTCTCTGCTCGGCAGGGAGCCTGCTTTCCCCTCTCTCTCTGCTTGCCTCTCTGCCTACTTGTGATCTCTCTCTGTCATATGAATAAATAAAATCTTAAAAAAAAAGAAAGTAACAGAGAAGGAAAAATAAATTAAAAAGTAGCATTGAGTTACTAATTGAAAAAATGACAGAAATGTGTTGCATTGTCATTATGCAAAATTATGAAATTTATTATTTTAACATTTTATTAATATTTCTTTGTTTGGAATTTGGTTGCATAAAGACACTTTTGGCTGCTGTGAATCATTAATGAAAATTTTAAATTTCATTTGATTGCAATATACAATAATGCTGAAACAAGGAATAAGGCTGTACTTCATATTTCATAACTTACTGGGTGAATTTAAGAAAATCACTTAGTTTTGTAACGTTTATAAATGTTAAATCACCATGCTGTACACCTGAAACTAGTATTGTATTGTATGTCAACTATATTTTAATAAAATAGAAAATCACATAGGCATAAGGTGGAATTCTGGATCAGATCTCATAATAACCTAATAACTTTTGAACATATCATTTCTGGGAGCTCAGGTTTTATTATAAGACTCTATAATCTTTTAGTCTTTAATTTCTAGTAGCCATTTATTTCATTTAACTATTTCATTTATTTATTCCTGCTTTTAAACTTACTGTTTTTTCTGCTATTGCTCACAACATTGTGTATGTTTGTATGGGTGTAAACATGTGAAATAATGGACTCATATAGTTACCATTTTATAGGATGAAACTGTCATTTTAAAAGTTCTAAGTGTTCTGTTGTTGCTAATGTGAATTCAGTCCTTTCCTGCCAGTTCTTGCTCTGTTTATATAATGCATTTTTTGAGATTTTATTAACACTGATTCTGATATTTCCCCTGGATTTGGGGGAGATGATTATGCAGTGTTTTAACCTTCCTAAATTTACACACTAAAAAAACATAAAACAACTAGCATAGTAAAGCCAAAATCCCAGAGTAAATGTGTACAACAAAACTATATGAACCCAAAATCTAAGCAAGTGGAGATAAAGCACCAACATCCACAAGGCCCATTTAGTACTTGTAGAGAAGGCATATAGGGCCAAGAACACAAGAACCCCCAAACTGTCATCAGGATCTGGGTGAAATGAGCAACAGATTGTTTTTGAGAAAGCAAAAGAGCTAGTAGGAGATTTGTAGAATTCCAGTTTTCAGGTAGCTTCAGGGGATTATCAGAAAGTTTAAAACTTCTGGAAGTAGTTGAAGCACTATGAACCCTAAAAGAATTATTTACAAAGAAAAAAAAGTCAGACTATCACCAAACCCTATGAAAGTTACATTTTTTGCTAGACAAAAATAAATATCATTTAATATCGCCAAGAAAAGAAAATATGAGTCACAGGGTGTAAATTCAACCCAACTGACCTTCAAATATAAAGGCTACAGATAATCGTTTATGAACATGCAAAAATTTGAGAATATTGTTCCTGAAGCATCTATTAGATTATGATGCAGACAGTCTAAATGATTGGAGAGTCATCAACATAAGGACTGGTGCCGGTACTGAATATATTTACCTGTAGATCTATGACTAAATGATGTGTTATAAGAAAATCAGCATTGTATATAATGGCTATACATATTAACAATACACAGTGTACAATTATTAAGCATCGGGATAGAATAAGGAAATTATATGAAAAATAGGATACTCATTGATTGTCTTTCAGATATTAATTTGGAATAATGTGGTATTACTTTAACTCAGATAATGAGAAGAGAGAGGCAAAAGAAATAAAAAAGTTACCATGCAATTTCAGAACTGTTCATGGCACAAACTATTAATAGACAATAATAATGAATAACGTGTGTGAGAGGGAATAAGAGTAGTATATAAAGGTACTGTATATTAGTTACACTAGAGCAAAAAACATAGGTAAGATTTCCTAAATAATATATATGTTTATATTTACGAAATGGAAACAGAAGCTCTACTTTTTATATTTTTATTATTTCTTTATTTACTTATTTTCCTTATTTAATTGGTTGGCGTGGGGCTGGTCCTGAGTATTTTTATTTTCATTTTTTAAATTTTAATTCCAGTATAGTTAATATACAGTGTTACATTAGTTTCAAGTGTACAATCTAGCGATTGAACAATTCTGATACGCTACTCAGTGCTCATCAAGATAAGTGTACTCTTAATCCACATCACCTATCTCACCCATTTTCCCACACACCTCCTCTCTGGTAACCACCTGTTTGTTCTCTATAGTTAGGAGTCCGTTTTTTGGTTTCTTGGTTTGCCTCTCTTTTTTCCTCCATGATTTTTTTTTTTTCTTAAATTTCACATAAGCGTGAAATCATATTGTATTTGTCTTTCTCTGGCTGATTCCTTTTGCTTAGTATTTATTATACTCTCTAGATCTATCCATATCATTGCAATCGCTTCTCGGCCTTTTGGCTAAGATCAAGTCTATCCATGTCATTGCAGATGGCAATATTTCATTCTTTTGATGGCTGAGTAATATTCCAGTGTGTGTGTGTGTGTGTGTGTGTGTGTGTGTGTGTGTGTGTACCATATCTTCTTTTTTTTTAAAAAAAGATTTTAATTATTTATTTGAAAGTGAGAGAGAGTGAGAGAGAATGAGCAGGGGAAGGAACAGAGGGAGAAGCAGGCTCCCCTCTGAGCAGGGACCCTGATGTGGGGCTCGATCTCAGGACCCTGAGATCATGACCTGAGCCAAAGGCAGATGCTTAACCAACTGAGCCACCCAGGCACCCCAATACCACATCTTTATCCATTCATCAGTAGATGGCCACTTGGGCTATTTCCATAGTTAAGCTATTGTAAATAATGCTGCTATAAATATATGAGTTCATGTACTCCTCTGAATTAGTGTTTTCATATTCTTTGGATAAATTCCCAATAGTGCAATTACTAGATCATAGGGTAGTTCTATTTTTAATTTTTTGCTGAACCTAAACCATACTTTTTAAGAAAGGTATTTCTGGTCAATATGTATCAATAAGCTCGAGGACACAGAAGTCAGTTATCTTTGAATATACTTTGGTAGATTTGACTTCAAACCATGCAAATTATAAGATTATTAAACAAGATTATTAAAAATCACTTTCAAAAATGGAAACTAAATGAAAGAAATTAATCTAAGTGTATATAGATTTAGTGTCATTCCTATACAAGAGAAACTAATCCAAGGATGTTAAAGCATAGCAATGCACTGTACATCTTGGGTGTGAAATATACAAAGGAAAATAAAAAGAATTAAATGGCTTTTATAAACATATTGATGGTGATGTTAGTATTATTATTCTGAGACTGTTTGGGATGTAGTTTAGAATATAAAGTGTATCAGTAATTTTAGGTGGAACTGAAATACAGAATATCTGACCTAGAGGAAAAGAGATATAGATGTAAAATCAATGGAAATTAAATAAAAACACTATCCCCTTGCATTTGAATTAGAAGTATCAATGTAAACTCAAAATGTGCTTCATAAATAATATAATCTACATGTCCTAGTTCTTCCTACATAAGAGGCCAGGAAATAATGACAGATTCCATTGCTATGAGTACTTCTGTTATCAAATCTATGATCTGTAAATACAATTTCACACAAAAAAGTGCTTGACTTCCTTTAAGAAATGACTGATTCACGTCAGAGCAGGAAATACACTAGATGAGCCCGGAATACGTTGTTGTAGCACCAAGCAATGCATCTTTCAAAGTCTAGCAGTGTTATGCCAAAGTAGATAGGTTTCCACTGATCAGAGATAGTGTCATTTCAGTGTCTAAATAAAGAATACCAGAATAGATTAAAAGACATCAATTATGTTTAAATGTATAAACATCTAATGACACTCTTATTAAAAATAGCCTCATTTTTGGAAGATGGTAGGCAATTAATTCATTATTTTGAAAATTGGTAAATACAGTAAAAGCATATAGTTTTTATTGTTCCTATGCCATTTATATGGCAGTTAGCCAAATTGGTGGTAAAAGGAAGTTTCTCTTTATAGAACTATCCTGATAAAAATGAAGACAGAATAATAGAATTAGAACATTACCATTTACAATCTCTAATTATTCCATAGGTGTAGGAAATGATCATGTGATGATGATATACAAAGTGAGTAATTTAGACACATATACCTCCTAATGAGAATGAACATACCAACTATGAAATACTCCTGCAATACAAACAAACATACAAAAGACAGAATCTTATCCACCCCTACTTCCAGTTACAGGAAAGAGACAAAAGAATGTGTTAAATAGTACTTAAATAGTGACACAAAGAACAAAATCTTAGACTGGTGACAAGATTTCATCGATAAAAAATGCAAGAAAAACACATAATGGAAAGTGAACCTCTAATTCAAGAAATTTAAGAGTTTTCTCCATCAGTTATAATCTACAGATCTTATTTGGATGTCCATTAACAAACAAACAAAAGTTATCAAAGTCAGGAAATGTAAACTGGATATTTATTGATAGTATGGGCTTAACTAAATTTCAGTTGTGTATAATGTGGTCTGCTGTGGTCAGAAAAATTGTACTATTTTAGAGATTCATACTGAAATATTTACCCACGGAAAGGTGTTATATTTGGCATTTGCTTCAAACTAATTAGGGGGAAATGAGTTGGGTACAGATAAAACCAGATGGGTTAGAAGTTTATATTGATGACACTGAATAGTAGGTAAATGGAATTTCATTATACCATTATTGCCACATTTGTATGTTTGATGTTTTCTATAGGAACATTTTAAAAAGGATAATACTTGAGAAGAGTTTATTTCATTTGTTATAAGAATTTTCATTCTATAGCCAGGAGCGGTTACTGATCCACTTATGCTTCAGTGAGCAGACCTGTTTCATATGATTTTATTATATCTTAGATGGTATTTCTTTTTCTTCCACCAAGTTACACTGCACATTTTACTTTCATGGTTAATTCACAGATAGGTACATAAAGAGACTTTAGATGACCATCATTAAAATATTTTGTTACTAATACCACTGCTCATTGTTCACCCAGATACACACACTTACATGTTAATTTAACAATGGACAGTTAGTTTATCATTTTACGTATGAATATCAACATGTGTTTTAAAAAAACAGTTTTAATAGTGAAAAATGAGTTCTGGTAGACCATTAGGGTCTCCTGTATTATTTTCAAGACTTTGAATTATCGTATAATATACCTTTCACTTTTGCTACTGAAAATGTGAATTTGGGTTTTATTGTGGTTTTGGTCTAGAATGTGATGCTCCCAGTGGCACAGTTACTAAATCAGTCTTCTGTCAATTCAGAAATTTAGGAAATTGAAACCATTTTGCCTTTACTTTTTAGCATTGCTTCATTTCTTTTTCATTTTGAAACTGTTCTACTGTGTGTCACTGTCTAATAGATGACCAGATGGTGCTATTTGAAAGTTTCAACTTGTCCTAAAATCAAACTCCAATACAAACAACTTCAGGGAAATTTACATGAGTGAAAGTTATGTTTTAAAAACTTGCTGTTATTATATTTACTTGACAGATATCTATAAATTTTCTTCCTTATTTAAAAAGAATTAATGGAAATTCCTCTTCACTGCATCTTCCATGTAAATTGAAGCTAACATGCAATTCTATTCTTTTATTCATTATAAGAGAGTGATGCATATAAGTCATTAATTATAAATTATCTCTGGACATTCGTGCTATGTGATTTGTGGATTGAAATATTCATTAGTCAAGAATTTAGAATGTTTTAATATATCTGCACTAAGTTTGGGAAATACTATACTTGGGAAACTGGACACATGAAAGCGACTGCCCATGTTATCCACCAGTGTTACAATAGTATGTCTGTCCCAGCTTATAAGTATGACCTTATAGTCCCCACTTTGTTGGCTATTCATGGACCTGGAAGGAGAATGATTAAAATTAGATTCGAGGCAGGAAAGTCTGGGTAGTAGGCTGTGGTTGGACTGTTGGGAACGGGCACTAAATAGGAAGCACCATATATCACAATCTAGGGCCTGCTAGACTGCACTCTCTATAGAAGAATAACTCAATAATCAAATGGACAGAATGACTTGGCTAAGTAGACTTCAGTCTGCCCCTGCCATTAGTTACTCATACTGCACTCTGACACAACGGGTTCATAAACAGAATAGCCACAGTGGCAAGCATTGGGCCAACATAATGGGTTCCCATTCAACAAGACTGGTTTAATTACTTCTGTGCTAAATGTTCAGCATGCCACCAAGAGATCAAAGCTGAAGCCATAACTTGGTACTATTTCCCAAGGGGTCTCAGGAAACACTTGTGGAAAATTGATCATATTGAACTACTTCCATTTTGGAAGAGACAACATTCTAGCTTCATTTAATATAGTATAGACTTATCTTTCCTGTCCATAATGCCTCAACCAAACCACTATTCTAGGACCTATAGAATGCTTGATTCGTTAGTATGGGATCTTACCTACATCACATCAAACAGTGGATCCCTTTACAGTGAAGGACGCAGCAACTGTGGGTATGTGATCATTGGCTATACTGGTCCTATCACATATAACACCAGCAGGAAGTTTCAGGGGAGGCAGAGTAGCAGAACATTCTTAGAGGGCACAGCCTAGGTCCTTGCTTGCAAATAATGCCCTGAAAGGATGCAGTGACATCTTCCAGGACGCAGTATATTAACTAAATTAATTGTTATACACCACAAATTAATATTGTGTCCTATAGGTGTTAAATAGACGGGAACAGGAAACAAAGAGGTAGAAGTGAGAGTAGTCCCACTTAGAGCAGTGTCTCACGTGGAGCACAAATATGCTTTCCACCACTGTAGCTCTAGGTTCTAATGTGTATAGGTTTCCAGGGAGAAAATCTTTCTTTATACTTGGGAAAGGATCTCATTCTTATTTATTTATTTATTATTTTTTACAAACCCTTGTGTCGAGGGCTGACTTTCAATAGATCGCAGGGAGGGAGTTGCTCTGCTATGTACGAAACCCCAATAGAAAGAATCTCATAAACTTTAAGTCACAGTCGCCACCTGGTTACCAAGAAACCAATAGTCAAGGAATAGAGTCACTCTCCTGGCCAGGACAAATAACCTTGGAGACGTAAGGCTATTGTTATAAAATGGGGCCAGGAATAAATGTTTGTAGGATGCAGGCAATCCACTAAAGAATCATTTGGGTATTGTCTTGGCTACTTTGGACAATAATCAACAAGTGTAGCAGTCGTGGCCTGGACAGGACACAGTTATAGGGCTCAGACCCCTCAGGAAGGAGCATATGGATTATCCATCAGGTAACTAACCCAGACCAGCAGAGGTATGAATGAGGCACAGTTATAGTGAGCAGTAGGGAAGGGACAACTATGTGCAACATGTGTTCTCAGTGGATGCTGGGGTGTCTTGCTCAGATCGTCTTTTAAGACAGAGACATTCATTCTCACAGTTTTTAAGTGTTGGCAGTTGATGGTTCACAGCTAAATCCTTCCCAGAAAATTGCCCTCAAGCAATGGGCAGGGAAATAAAAGTCTACCCCCTTTCTTCAATTCAGAGCATTTCTAAGGGTCAGGTTCAGAGCTACCCATGTGTTCTCCTAGGGCTTCATCTTCTCCCTCTGTTCAATTCTCCTTCCCTGTCACTTGTGTTTTTTTCTGGGAACATTCTCTAAGAAAAAACCTGCATGTAAATATTCACCTTGTATTCTGCTTCTTGGGAACCAGACTTACTACATTAATGTATTAATTATAAATTAATTTTGATTTATTAGTCAAAGCAAATATTATTTCTCAACTACTAGTCTTATTTTATATAGGAGACTTCATAGTATATAGGAAGATGTTATGATGTTATTTCATAGTTTGTTACACATTGGCCTTTGAATGCAAGTATTTGTATATTTAAATCTGTCCTACCAAATTAGTTTCATATGGTCAGTAATTCAGCTAAGAAAATGAAGGGAAATTGTAAGGAGGTGTTTGTATGAACTCTTGAGGATATAAAAAACGTGTATTTATTTTTTTCTTCAGAAGACCACTGGAAGACACTGAACATAATTTCAAAGAATCAAATGGCATAAAATCAGATTTAAAAATAAAAATAAAAATGAAAAAAATTGCTTTATTCACAGTGGGTCCCCCCAGATGTCGAAGAAATTTTATATTAAATTTTATATGTCATAGCATTGACTGCAATTATCCAATATTCAAACCTTAATATACTTGACTTTTGACTTCAAAAATTTTGATTATGCTTTGTTATCACTTCATTCATTCATTCATTCATTCAGTAACCAGTACATGGTGATTATTCTTCATTATTTAAGACATTAAGTAGCATATTAATCTCCAAAATGTAAATCATTTCTTAATACCTAGACATTGTAACTCAAAGTGTAACCTATGCATGAACATTACCATCATCACCTATCAGCTTAAGGAAATGCAGAATCCCTGCCCCAGAACCTTGATAATAGAATCTGTATTTTAGCAAGAATGTCCCCCAGGACTATATACTCATTAAAGTTTGATAAGCATTGCACTAGAGAAAGATTAATTCCGGAAGAAAAAGTTTTATAATTTTGGTTTATTGAAATTTCATTTGCGTTTAGAGATTTCATGGGGAGACTGCAGGGTGACACCAAATTAGGATGCCTGTATTGGCTATTTATTTCTTGGAGACTTAATGGAAACATTACTTTGACTGAGATGCCTTTGCTTTTCCTTAAAAAAGTAAGAGCTCTTTTCCCTTTTTCAGCACTATGTATTTCAAAAGGTCCTATATTTTCCTTATCACAAAGTACTTCACAAAAAATTGTAATGGACATCCGTTAAATAGTAGTATTTGCACCCCTTTCTGGTAACTTCCTTCAAGTCCCATCTGTATGTTTGCAGCAGTAGCCATGACGACACTAATTTTTGCCACTTTCTCTGGCCATAGAGAATTGGTCCCATAGTAAGCATTTCACTGATAGTCCTAGTGGCTCTTTGGGAATTTTGCAATTAGAAAGAATGAGGTTCCTGAACTATCATATATAAAGTGAAGGAACTGTTTATGGTCTCTCTCTCATTTTTTCCTTTTCTTTAGCTGTTTGAAATTGGGTTTCTAATATTTGCAACTAAAACAACATTAATATACTTTAAAACACTGTAAGTTTTGTGAAGGAAGAATTCATTTATGGCTAGCTCAGTGCTCTAATCACAATAGCTAAAACAGTTCCTGGTGCAAATTAGGTTCTCAAAAAAATACCTGTCTGTTTAATAAATAGATGATGGTTCATATCTGTAGTGCATATTAGTAATGGTATTATGGGTTTATGAAATTGTGATTTACTTGAATTCTCTAAAATAATTTTTATACACTGGAGTGACCATCCATAATATGTCTTATTTTAAATCTCTAACCCTTCTATTATAGTGCACATTTGTTGATTGTGTCAGTCTAGCACCCTTCCTCTGCTTTGACTAATGTACTCCTATTTTTTATATGGTTTAGGTTGTAATGACCCTGCCCTCTCCCTGTCAGACCTTTGGGTCACATTACCCAAAGCTTGGATAACTAACTTGGATTCCACATTGTACACAGCAATAAGTTTGAGAATGGGTGCAGGTCTTTGGATACATCAAATCTTCTCTGACAGTTTTTCTGTAGGTGTTAAGTTGTTTTTTGGTTTTTGTTGTTGCTGTTTTTTTGTTTGTTTGTTTTATTTTGTTTTGTTTTTTTTAGAGAGCACCAGCAGAGGGTGGGGGCAGGGCAGACTGAAAGGGAGAGAGAATCTTAAGCAGGCTCCATGCCCAGCCTGGAGCTTGTTCTCACAACACTGTGATCATGACCTGAGCCAAAGTCAAAATTTGGAAGCTTAACAGACTGAGCCACCATGCGTCCCTCTTGGTTCAAAATTTAAGTGTATGGTATGATATCACTATAAGCCTTTGTTCCTCGTGGGACTGGGACCAGTATCTTGGGTAATTGTGCTAGTTAGTTCCCCTTGGGCCTTACAGTACTTTGCATACAGCTCTGTTATTTGAAAGTATTCTGAAAAACAGATGCAAAACTGCCCCCCCCCACAATGTTCCGTTGCCAGTTCAAAGTATACGGCAGAATTTCTCAGACAAAATTCACAATCTTGCATTGAATGAAACAATTTGATTTGTTTCGAAGAGAATGGTTGTGGAAATATAGTTTCAAAGACGTGATTAGGTTGGTATAAAAGTGACAGGAAGATAACTTGTTGGAAATAAAGACTTTCTTATTTTGGGGAAACTATCTACAGAAGAGTTAGTAAGAGTCCAGTGGTATAGAGGGAAATGAGAGAAAACGGAAGTGGGAAAAGTGTTTGGACCAAACAGGATGGCAAAAAGCTATGAACCCAGGAGAGGAACCCTTCAGGGAGAAATTCCCAGGGCAGCTATGGCTCAGAAATTGTAAGAACAAGGGTGGCTAAATTTAAATTTCATATTTTATACTAAAATAACTTGAACTGTAAATTTTTCCCATTTCTCTCAACCATCAAAAACAAGTTCTAGGCAAATGTCAAGTAAATATATATTGGAAACAAAACAGGTATTTGGTAACATGATTTGTTCAAAAGATAATATTTAAAAAATAATAATTTGTCTGTATTGAAATATTTGCTTATATGTGAAAAAGTAACCTGTTAGAAAATAAAATGAAAAAAATTAGTGGCACAAGAATTAAATTCCAAAGAACACACTCAACAGGAAACATTCAGAAACTGTATGGATGAAGCTCTAAAACTCTATTAAAGAACAAAAGAAAGCATTGAATATATAAAATAAAATGTCTCACTTTTATAGAAGTGATAGTCAAAAAGGAGCAATTCTTTTGATTTGAACTATGAAAGTATCATTTAGAAATTTACAAAGTGATCAATTGTTCCCTTAGGAATTAAAAACTGAGGGCACCTGGGTGGCTCAGTGGGTTAAAGCCTCTGCCTTCGGCTCAGGTTATGATCTCAGAGTCCTGAGATCGAGGCCACATTGGGCTCTCTGCTCAGCGGGGACCCTGCTCCCCCCCCCCCCCCGCGCCTGCCTCTCTGTCTACCTGTGATCTCTGTCTGTCAAACAAATGAATAAAATCTTTTAAAAAATTAAAAAAAAATTAGAAATTAAAAACTGAAATAGCTGGGGGAAATCTAGTGTGCCAAAGGTAAGGCAACTAAAGCAGTGTAAATATCAGTGAAAGAATGTAGGATTGGGAGTTTGGCGTTAAGTACAGTACTTTGGGAAATATATTCCAGTATGCATGAGAATTTAACAAATGGCAAAGATGACGTGTCAAATGAGTGGTCAAAAATGGAGTACATTGTAAATGGTTTGGGATAACTAGCAAGCCTTTTTGAAGAAGACTTTGAAAACAAAGGAAAGAAAGAAAGGAAAGAAGGCAGAAAGGAAGGACGCTATATGAAATATATAGTTTAATATGTAATTTGTCACATGAAAATATATATTTATATATTATATAGAAACAAACCCACAGCAAACAAACCCAAAGGACAAGAATTGAGGATGTTTGCCAACACACGATGACAAAATGGACATTCCCATTATAAACAAAGTGTTATTACAAGTATAGAAATAATAAGTGAGAAAAACAAAGAATAGGAATAATCAAGTCAACAAAAAAGAAATAAAAGTATTTAGTAAACATATGAAAATATGTGACCATAAGAATTCATGAATGGTACTGCATTAAAAAATCTATCGATATAACTTTATTGAAGATTAGAGAGAAAGGCACCACTGTCATCTCAATAGGTATTGGGAAAGTATTTTATAAAATTTACCTCACATTTCTGATGAAAATATTTCACCAAGAATAGGGAGAAGTAAAATCTGATTTAGTCATTCTATCTAATATCTTCAGCAAGCAAAATAAGTTGTTGTGGAACATTAGAAATATTTTCAATAAATTTGGGGCCATTTAAAAAGTTACACAAGATAACAGGATTTGAGATCAATATATGAAAACCCAAAACTCCCTATGAAACAACAATAACTAATTCTAAATGCAAGCAAAATATATACATTTCTTTAAAATGGCACCAGAATCTATGCATAAACTGAAGCAGAAATAGACAAAACATTAAAAAGTTATTAAAAGACCCCTTTAGACATTAAAGGAAAAATTTGAAATATTCTATATTCATTGATAATAAATATGGTACAAAGATCAGTTCTCAAAATAGCCTATTGACTATATCATATACTATATATACTTATATATACTATATATAGTATATATACTATAATTTCAATTAAAATTGAATACTATAATTTCAATTAAAATTATTCTGGAGATTTTTCATGGAATGGCAAACTTACTCTAAAATTCATACGTCAGCTTTGCAAGATCGACAAAGTTGACTAAGAAAGATAGAGACTTAGAGCGCATGGGTGGCTCAGTTAGTAAGGCGACTGCCTTCGGCTCAGGTCATGATCCCAGGGTCCTGGAATCGAGTCCCACACTGGGCTTCCCCTGCTCTTCGAGGAGCCTGCTTCTTCCTTTCCCTCTGCCTGCCCGCCCTCCCCACTGCTTGTGCTCTCCCTCTCTCTCAAATAAAATCTTAAAAAAAAAAAAGAAAGAAAAAAAAGATAGGGATTTACTCTATTAAGTATTCAATTATGTCTTAAACGCAGAAAGTTTAAAAAGTAAAGTTTGAATATTTCAAATACTGAAATTAGATATTTCTCTCACATCTTTCAGAACAGTGACTTTTATATATGTTGGGCACGCAAAAAGAAAAAGTTTAAAATGTTGGCAGAATATAAAAGAAAATATTTATGATTTTAAGATAGGGAAGTCCATTTTGTGTATGCTGCCCCTCCTCCCCCAAAATAAAGCTAGGGACATGAAATAAACTGTTTTTTAATTGACACTTAAATGTGAACTTCTATGTGATAAATTACATTATGACAAAATTTACCCCCCCAAAAAAGTTGCAAAAAAGAAAAAAGGCAAAACAGCACAACAAAAATACAGGCTATTAACTGGAAAATTGTATTTGTACAAGACATGTGACAAAGAAACAGGGACTAGAATATACAAAGCTTTCTATAGATTGATTTTTTTTTTTTTAAGAAAAAGACATAGTATTCAAAATGATAAATGGCAAAGGATATTAAAAGGAAATTCAGGGAGCTCCTGGGTGGCATAATGAGCAAAGTGTCTGTTGGTTCAGCTCAGGTCATGATCCCAGGGTTGTGATCTCAGGGTGCTGGGATTGAGCCCCACATGGGGCTCTGCACTCAGTTTAGAATCTGCTTGAGATTCTCTCTTTCTTTCTCTGCCCCTCCCACCTGTGCTATCTCTCTCTGAAATAAATAAATATTTAAAAAAAATAAAAGGAAATTCACTGGAGAGGAAATTCTAGTGACCAATAAAAAAGTGCAAATATTATTAGTCTTTCTAACAAATAGGGAAACACAGCAATAACAAAACATTAAGTTTGATAATAACAAGTAATGTAAAGGTGTGGTGAAGTTAATTCTTCTGTACTATTATGGGGGTAGAAATTTAAAAAGCCACTTTGGCAGAAAATGTTGCAGCATGTACTTATATTTTATATACAAAAACCCAAAGGAAAATACAACCAGAAACTAAATTTCCATTAATGCAAGAAGTGGATAATTATAGAAGTGAATTAACTCAAGTCAGTTATGAAAAGCTAATTTACCATATGGCCAAATTGCCAAAAGTCAGTCCAGAGAATAATCAGTTTCCCAGAAATTGTTTTGGAAAGGGGTGCCTGGATGGCTCAGTCTTTTAAGTGTCTGACTTTTGATTTCAGCTCAGGTCATGATCTCCGGGTCCTGAGATCAAGCCCCATATACACAGCAGGAAGTCTGCTTCAGATTCATTCACTCCTCCCTCTTCCTCTATTCCTCCCTGTACTCACATACATACATACATACATACATACGTACATACATCTTTAAAAAAATTGTTTTTGATGATTAATAAATGTTTATTTTTTTCTTCACCTGATTTTAAGGAAGCTCAATTGTGCAACCTCAACTTGCAACTGTAGTTAAAGGAATTAGAACATAGAGAACATGCTCCCAGGGACAAAAGGAAGAAAAGAGCCCAGGCAGATGGTCCACTAGAGCCAGTTGAGTGAGGGGCAGGGAGAAGACCTGAAGGGTAAATATGACCACCAGCTTCTGAAATACCGGTATTTTTAGTTTCTAAACAAGTCAATTTAAACATTGCAGATACTTGCCAAATCTGATATCCAGCTTTCCTCTTCACATTGTTGAAATTAAAATTTTAAAAGGAAATATTGTAAAATATTTACTTGACACATTGATCATTTGGTGAAATGGTTTTTAATGAATTGGCTTTTGATGGTTTTTAGTGAATTGGCTAAATAAATTTTGCCACATTCATATGGAATAATATCTTACAGTTTAAAAGACTGAGGTAGGTTGTATGGTATGATATGATCTCTTATTTATTAAATAAAAACCACACTAAACAAAGTGATATATTTCTGCAGATATAAAGAGTTAGAAAGATGTATTTTCTTTTTTTAAAGATTTTATTTATTTATTTGACAGAGAGAGATCACAAGTAGGCAGAGAGGCAGACAGAGAGAGAGAAGGAAGCAGGCTCCCTGCCGAGCAGAGAGCCTGATGCGGGGCTCGATCCCAGGACTCTGAGATCATGACCTGAGCCGAAGGCAGAGGCTTTAACCCACTGAGCCACCCAGGCACCCCGAAAGATGTATTTTCTAATAATAGGTAGAGGGAAGAGATTTTGGCCCTAAGTTCTAAAAATAAAACTTGTTAGTATAGTACTCAGATAATTGAAGATGAATTAAATGTCTGTGTATATGTAACAGGAAATTTAATTTATATTTCCCTCTTCTTTTGGGTTTTTGGCTAAGGGCTTATGCCGGGGACTAGGACTGCTGAGGTCCCAACATTCTAAAGAGAGAAGTTAGAGTGCATGTGTTCCTAAGACATAGCATAGCAGGGCTTGCGACCTTTGGTCCATACCCAGTCACAGGCAGGACAAGTCACTGAAGCATTTCAGAGGGCAATATCTACAAAAAGATTTTTTGCCCAAAACAGAAGGGAAGGGAATGGAAGAGAAGGGAATGGGAGGGAAAAAAATAGAAGGGAAGGGAAGGGAAGGAAGAGTAGAGGGAAGAGAAGGGACATTTCCCTATGTCAGGTTCTCTAGTCTGTATTGGTCTTGAGCTGGGGGAAAGCAGAGAATTTCTATGGCTACAATGTCTAATCCATTCAACATAATATTACATATATATACACACACAGAGTTTGTTAAAGAATGAATTAGGAAGTAAGAGATAAAAGACTTTTGCATTTTACCTTATAGAAGTAAATATTTTAAAATTAGTTTAGGATCATGTAGTGTCCAAGTCTTAATCTGTGCTCAGGTCCTGATCTAAGGGTTGTGAGTTCAAGCACCATGTTGGGCTCCATGCTGAGTGTGGAGCCTACTTATAAACAAACAAACAAACAAATAAAATTAATTTAATTTGCATTATATTTTTAAGTTCTAATATTAAGAAATGTCTATTTAGACATAGTTGTAAGTAATGGTAACATGAAAGAAAAGATGCTTTGTTCTCCATCTCAGTTACTATGGGGCAGAGAAACCTGCATGTCTGTGAAGTGAGATGTGAGAGAAATCAATAACCCAGTTTAAACAGGAAATGAGTAATTCAGTTTTGTAAAACTTATGATGTTCCCAATATTCCCTAATAATACTCATGTGGGTATGAGTGGGGGTGATATATTTCCTCCCAAGGGAATAGTAATTTGAGTCATCTTTATTTATATATTCTGGGACAAGATTCATGTGGAGAACAAAGGCAAAAGAAATACAGAAAAAAACCATTAGATTCCCTTCCAACTTACAGCCCTTTGACAAGTCTTTGAGATAGGCAGACTGACCTTCCTTTAGGAACTCAACTCCCTCGGTGTTAATACTTTAGCTTAACATTAGTCTGACCTCCAGGATCCTGTAAGTCTCCTTTAACATATAAAAATTCCTTTGGAAATTTCCTTTATGCCTACTTCCCCAAGATATATGTTAGCAATCATCCTCTAAGCATATGGCCCACCGTATACATCTGAAGGGTCTCAAGTCTAAGGTTTTACTAGACAGTAGTAAATGATGTTTTCCTGACAACAGCTAGCTCCTCAAGGGCCTGGAAACCATGCTTCCAAATTCCTTTGGGACTTACACTGTCGCTAATCCCCTCCCAACTTGAAAGTGTATAATCATCCACTTCTCATGACTCCAGTGTAGCTTCTTCTCCCCAAGGGTCCTGTCCCTTGGTTTAATAAAACTACCTTTTTGCACCAAAGACACCTCAAGAATTCTTTCTTGACCGTTCACTCCAAACCCCAACATAGTCACATCAAAGATGACCCTAGGAACTGAAGAAATTTGTTTGAAATTGAGTCTAAATTTCAGATGAAAAGGTTCTGTTTGTGTGTTTTTTACATTCACTTCACTCTCTTCGTTAATAGACTTCAGGATGTCCCCAGTGTCCACAGATCATTCAGCTACTCAAATGCTTAAATTATGTACTGTAGGCTACCAGTGAATAAGGCTGTTTAGAGTAAGTCATTAACTCTGTGGCACCAACAGTAATTGCAAAGTCAGTCTGCACAGGCTGAACATATGAGGGAAACCTCTGCAGAGTGGGAATAGTATGTGCATAGCCATGACAGTGAAATGGTACAGCTGAAACTGTGGTGTGTGCTGGTTGGATGGTGAAGAGAGCAGGTTGCTGACCCTTAGTGACATCTTTCCTCTGGGGATAAATGTCCTCTTCCAGATAAATCATGGAGTAAAAAAAACAATGACTTTTTAACCATCTTTGTCATTTACATTCACATTCAAAGACTTTACACTTGTTTGCATCACAGAAGAGGATTTCCTTTTGTTGGAAAAGAACTTAAATTCTTAAGGCTGGAACCTCATATTCCCTCACAACGCTAATCTTCTATAAACCATGATTTGTAGTCACAACGGGGTTTCTTTGTTTCTTGGATGTTCTAGGGAGGCCAGAATTTCAACTGTCATTGTGTAAGAATTGTTTAGTCTTGCTTGAGCTGAGTTGGCTACTTGGGAGGCTTAGCTCCATGTCGATATGCTGAGGTGAAATGTGTTGCTTCTGTGATATGTCTGGTATCTGCAAGCTGACAGAACAGAAGACCTTCAGGGAACTAGAGCTTCTAAGTGAGGTGAGAGGATTTGTGCACGAAGACAGTGGGCTGCCATCCATCCTGTGGGCGGGTGAGATTTCTCTTTATATTATTATGAAATATAGCAACCGTAAATATAGAACAAGTCGTCTCCTTCCAAAATGACATTTTGCTGCAAATTTTCCCCCAAGTTTTGTGTCCTGTGAAGGACTTGCTTGACTTCCTTCTCTTGAAGCTGATTTGGGCCCTAGAGTCTTCATTTTAGCCCCAGTATCATGATCTTTGCTACTTGGAGGCATTCCATTTTCACAACTTAGTGACATGCTTATCAGAAACAATGGACCAAATTGCTCAACAGTTAATTTATATTAATTTTGAGAAATATATGTCAGTTTTCAATTATGTTAATAAAGATATTTAATTTGAGGTTGGGATATCTTATCAAATAAAAAAAAATTTACTATCTTCTGTCAAAAAAAAAAAAATCTTGGACACACAACCAACTGAGCAACACAGGTGCCCCTAAAAATCTTTTTAATTGAAATTCTTTTAAGTGTGGCTTCCAATCTAATACGGCACTATATGGCAACATTGCTCCCAGGTAATGGCCATTCCTAAATATCATGACATTAAAACATGGAATAAAGAATGTTCAGTGACAACTTTATAATACATTGCATACACAAACTGAGGTAATGATAGCTAAGTATTTTGTACTAATGGATTCATTATATTGATTCATGGTATGTAAAATACAGATGCCAGGTCTCCTTTCACCCAGTGTCAAAAACTGCATAATTATAAAAAGATACATTGAAATAAAAAGTTGGTGAGACTGTTTGCTTCCTATCATAATATTTTTATCCAAATTGTGTCAAATATTTCATAGAAATCTGAAAAGGGATTAGATAGGTTTTTGTAATTTTAAGTATGAGAGAATCAGAATTAAAATTTTGGCTTTGCCTCACAGACTTTTAGACTCTCAATTTTCTCACTGATCCAGATGAAGATGACAGTGCCTATGCCCTGTGTTAGTACAAACATTAAATAAGTATTGTAAAGACTTACCCATAGTGTTTGGCATTTGGTCATTATGGAATGGTGATTGTTATTAATATTATTATTAAGGTCCCAATAGTCTTGAGACATTCTTAGAGGTATTTTTGTATGTTATTTTTCAATGGAAATTTGTCCATGTATCTGTTAGTTATTGCTACATAATTAATCATTCCAAAACTCAGTAGCTTTAAACGGCAAGTACTTGTTATTACACACACACACACACACACACACACAAAGTAGATGGTAGGATTTGGCTAATTTAGTCTGGCCTTGTCAGAGAGGCTCTGCTTCTTACTGCCTATTTTTGGGCCACTGGGTTATTCTTCTCCTCCTGGGAATAGTGGGCTATGCAGTCAGGTTTTTCTCATGGAGAAGGCAGATTTGGAAGGGAGTGAGTGAAATAACATAAAGCCTGAGGCTCTGAATTGGCTCAAGGTCACTGTTACCTACTTGTCATTGGTCAAACATGGCCAAACATCATGTTTGATGTCATCAAGGGGCAGTGAGGGAC
Organism: Martes martes; assembly: GCF_963455335.1. Classification (NCBI taxonomy): domain Eukaryota; kingdom Metazoa; phylum Chordata; class Mammalia; order Carnivora; family Mustelidae; genus Martes; species Martes martes. The sequence continues at coordinate 26,606,287 of NC_137899.1, forward strand.
ACTCTATGCACAGAAAAGGCCATGGCACTGTTGAGGTTAGTAAGTACTGAGGCCAAAAATTCAATTCACCTCAGTTCATACTCTTCAAGGAAAAAAAAAAAAGGCCCAAATGAAAGTGATTCCTGTGCACATCATATTAAACTTTCCAAGGGGTCCAATGGGTGCTGACCTAGTGTCATACAGAGCTATCTGTCCCTGCCATAAAGGACCTAAGCCAAGATATTTGCCAAGTTCCATATCCCTGGTCTTTCTCCATCTAATCTTGAAATGTGAGAGGAAATACATCAGTATTTAGTCAGAAGGCTCTCAGAATAAGAATACTGTTTACTGAAACTCTCTCTTGCCATGTTGTTCATATGTATTAGTTTTTGCTACTTTATTCGTTTCACTATTTTTTCACTTATTACTGTGTTCTAAATGACAGAAGGAACTGAAGTAGTCTGAGAATTTACAAAACATTTCTGTTTTTGTTTTTTGTCTTTTTTTTTTAAAGATTTTATTTATTTATTTGACAGACAGAGATCACAAGTAGGCAGAGAGGCAGGCAGAGAGAGAGAGGGAAGCAGGTTCCCTGCTGAGCAGAGAGCCCGATGCGGGACTCGATCCCAGGACCCTGGGATCATGACCTGAGCTGAAGGCAGAGGCTTTAACCCACTGAGCCACCCAGGCGCCCTACAAAACATTTCTTAGCAAGATTGACAGTTTAAACTAAGTCCTCAAGCACGACTATCTGATAGAAATACAATTTAAGCCACATATTAAATTTTAAATTTTTAGTAGCTATATTGAAGAAAGAAAAAAATGAAACTGATTTTAATATCTTTAACTGAATATATCTAAAATGTTATCATTTCCACATGTAATCATAAAAATTAGTCATAAGGTATTTATTTTATATTCATATTATATATTATGTTATATATATTATTATATTTATATATATTTATATTATATTTTTATATGAAGTGTTTGAAATCCATTGTATATTGTAGCACATCTCAAAGCACATTTCAATTCTGACTGGCCACATATCAAGTGCTCAATAGCTGTATGGCTAGTGGCTACCAAGTTAGCCAGCACTGCTTTACAGTATTAATCAGGCAAACTAAGGAAGAGAAATTTTGCAGAGAGAAGATTTTAGTAACTGCAAAATCTCTGAGGCTAAATAGCAGAATGTATTAGAGAAACTAAATAGCCTATCTTGCATTGAATTTAGGTTTCAGGCAAAGTAGCACAAAATGGAGTTTAATCACTTGGGGTCTCAGAGGCCATGTTAACAGTGTGTTTTTTATACTAAGTGTTATGAGAGGCAATTGGAAAGGTCTAAGTAGGGTATACATGGTCTCATTTGCAATTCAAAGTGATTGCTGTTGCTGCAGTAGGGAGAAAGGATTGAAGGGGACAGGAGTGATATGGAGTTAAACGTAGCACTTGCTGTCATTCGGGCCAGAGTATATGACAGCATGGACTAGGGAATGTCAGGGAAGAGATGTGGGTGGACAAGATACTTAGGGGATAAAATTAATTAGACTTTTTTTTTTTTTTTTTTTGTAGAGAAGAAGATGACTTAGAAGAAGAATGAGAGATACTTGTTTTGTTTCTGACTTTTGCACAGAGATAAATGTTGCACCAAATTTGAGAAACAGAAATGGTTAACTCAGAATTGGACATGCAAAGTTTTAAGAGCCAATTAAATTATTTAGTTGGATAACTAGAGATAGCTAGTGGGGAACTCCATAGGTAGGACTTGAGCCCAAATAAGCAGTCTGGGCTAGACTTTTGAATTTGAAAGGAACCAGTGAAGTTCCTTGCAGGTTCTCAGTGCTTGGAGGCAGCTAGGTTTTGTATCTTCAGGATTTAAGGCTTAGCACGTAACAAATGCTCAGTAAATTTTTACTCAGTGTACTTTCTTAGGATCCCCTCTCCTCTCACAGTGGAGTGGTGGATAAGACTGAGAAGCCAGACAAGCGGAACTTCAGCAGTATCAGATTGGTGAGCCTGTCATTTTATCCCCATTTTTACACTAAATTTTGCCTTAATTTAAAAATCCGAGTTCTGGCCTTAATTTAAAAATCTGAGGTCTATAGCCTATGCACAAATTTTCCTGAGTCCAAATATGGGTTAGTGATTCACATTTTTTCTTTGTGGTTATTAAAGTCATCAAGACCTTTAACAAATTACTTGAATATAGAAAACAAAAAATTGGGATGAATATTACTAAAAATGAAATTGCAAATTGTATGTGTCAACAGAATAAACTCAATGCCAATCAAACCTATCAGTGAAATTAGATCAATACAAATTTTAGTCTTGGTAATCATGATTTTAACCTTTAAAACATTGACACTTGTTAGGATTTCACAACGACTAGACTGTTCAGAGTTGGCTGCCTCACTCTATGGGATTCTTCTTATGCCAGTCATAGCCAGAGTTCCTTTTCTTGTGCACATAACAAAAGTAAAATATGACATCTTAGATGTTCAGTCAAACTGAATTTAATTCTAAATAAATAAAATAAATTTCAAATAAATTTAAATAAAGTTTCAACTCTGCAAAGCAGTCTAGGGCACCTGCTTATCATAATGATATGAAAGTCATGACTCTCAGGGTGCCTGGGTGGCTCCGTTGTTAGTTAAGTCTGTCTTCAGCTCAGGTCATGATCCCAGGGTCTGGGGATCGAGCCCCGCATTGGGCTCCCTGCTCAGTGTGAAGCCTGCTTCTCCCTCTCCCACTCCCCCTCCTTTTATTCCCTCTCTCCCTCTCTCTCTCTCTTTGCCAAATGAATAAATAAAATCTTTAAAAAAAAGGTCATGACTCCCTACTTCTAATTGTATTTTAATATAAGGGATTATCAGTGAATTAAATGTGCCTAATTTTCAGGAACTAATCAAACAATATTATTTTAAAGCATCTATCATGCTGTGCCTCACACTTTTCTATGAATGTTGAAAAACAAATCCTAAACTCTCAATAAAATGACAATATGGTTGAGAAAGCAAAACAAAATTGAATAGAGAATTGTTTACGACAAAATGTGTGATATTAGCTAGGGAAGTTAAGCGTGTTTGGGATTATTAGATGAGGAAAAATGTTGAATGGAATTTTTTACCTTGCTCTTTTTGTCTGAAGAGTAGAGAAAAATAGAAAAGTGAAAGAGGTTAACTTTTTCTCTTCTCGGCTTTTGTGCCATAAAAGTGATGGAACCAGAATTAGAGAGTCCGTTGGTGGGGAGGTGGTCTGTGAAATACCCACCTATAGGCTGATTATAACAACATCCTCACAGGCATATAAGCATGCTGCATTAAATGAATGAATAAACTTGGAAGATGTGACAGTAATTTATGTTTTTGTCACGTTTTGATACTAGTCACTTTTTCTTTCCCAATTTAAAATTGAGTATGTTATGTGACAGATGCTACACTAGGTATTGAGGGCACCAGAGAAGAATAAGAAATAGTTCCTGTTCTTAAAGAACTCCTTTCCAGTGCCATTTTCTTTTTTTGGACCATTGTAATCTTCCATTTGGATTTCCAGACTAAGTTCTCTAGCCTCTCTGCTCAATCATCCATACATCAAAAAGGATAGTTTTCTAAAACACAAATCTAATTTTGTCACTGTTCTGCCTAAAATTTTTCAATGATGTCACATTGTGTATTGGATAAAATCTAGGTCTTCTATTGTGACATAGAAATTTCTTAAACGAAATTTTCCTGGCCATGTTATTTATGCCGAAATGACACAGAATTACTTATTGTTTCCCAAATATACTTTGTTCTTTTGTTCTTTTTGTCCTTTTGTTAGTTAAGGGGAGTGCCTTAAACATACTTCCATTATGATATAAACATTTTTTATGAACCTGACTCATCTCTTAATTTACTTTCTTTTATTTTGGAAATGAGGCTGAGGCATCGTAGAGTCAGGTTTCACACTGTGGTTGACAGTGTGGACATAAGAGTGTGTTATGTGTGGTGTAGGGCCTTGACCCCTGAGCATTTGGACTTTAGTTTGCCAGCAATTTGGAGTTGATGAAGTTCAGATTTTTTTTTTGTGAGTTGTTTTTTCTGTCTTTCATAGTTTTTTTTTTTTTTTTTTTTTGTAGATTTTTCTTCTGACACATTTGTGTCTAGTAATTTACTTAGAGAGGTGTTTCATAGCTGTAGTGTCAGTTAGACCAAAGTTAGTCTGATGTGAAGGAACAATTCTGGAGTATATCATAATAATCCAGACATAGGTGATTATAGCCTATGCTGGGGTGATCTTATTAAGAAAAAAGCAAAGCTTATTGTGGTCATTTGTCTGGGATCTTAAATACAAGAAGTATAAAACAAACAAAATTATTCAAATTATTTTTATATAACCAACCATTATACTTTTAAATTTAATTTAATAATTTAATTTAATTTTAAGTCCAGTATATTTAACATATAGTACTATATTAATTTCAGGTGTAAAATATAATGATTCAACAATCCTATACATTACTTGGTGCTCTGATCCAGATAAGTGTACTTACTCTTAATCCCCCCCACTTATTTCACCCATCCCCCAGGTCCTCTCCCCTTTGGTAACCATCTGTTTTTTCTTTATATTTAAGAGTCTGTTTTTTGGTTTGTCTCTTTTTTCCCCTTTGTTCATTTGTTTTGTTTCTTAAATTCCACATATGAGTGAAATCACGTGGTATTTGTCTTTTTCTCACTGACTTATTTTGCTTAGCATTTTACTGTCTAGCTCTAACCATGTTGTTGCAAATGGCAAGACTCATTCTTTTTTATAGCTGAGTAATATTCCATTGCATGTATCTAACACATCTTCTTTATCTCTTCATCTGTCAGTGGACACTTGGGCTGCTTTCATAATTTGGCTATTGTAAATAATGACACAGTAAACATGAGGGTGCATGCAACCCTTTGAATTAGTATTTTTGTATTCTTTGGATAAATACCCAGTAGTTGTGGTTACTGGATCATATGGTAGTTCGATCTTCATTTTTTTCCTACTATTATAGTTTTTTAAAATACTGTAATAAAGGATTTGTCCTAATGTGATGATTTGATATTAGAGTCTTTACAAAAATTTGGTTTAAGCTCCCAAAGATGACTGATCTATTCAGTATAGATGGGAGAGCCCAAACATAATAAACAGATAAAGAATGCCTCGCCCAGATTACTTGTTGGTATGAAAATCTAATAAATTTAATGGAACAAAGATAACTCTTGAACAGGAAATACTTTTGCATCTCCATCCTATAAGAAACTGAAAAGAAATTAGGAGAGAAAATGCATCTAACCAATATTATCTTTTTTCTTTTTTTAATAATTTTTTAAAATTTTTAATAAACATATAATGTATTATTAGCCCTGGGGTACAGGTCTGTGAATCGCCAGGTTTACACACTTTACAGCACTCACCATAGCACATACCCTGCCCAATGTCCATAACCCCACCACCCTCTCCCTACCCCACTCCCCCCGGCCACCCTCAGTTTGTTTTGTGACATTAAGAGTCTCTTATTAACCAATATTATCTTTATATAAATGTTATTTTATTAATTAATGGTCAGATCACTGTGGGAGACCATGGAAAGAAATATTTATGTTATTTTATTCTAATGTAGTTTCTTTTGTCAATGACTAGGACAACACAAAATGGAAGTAAAAAAATGGAATATTTTCTTCTGATCATTAAGAATTATGGCTTCATAATAGGTGAATTAAGTAAAAAATTTAAAGGCGATTAAAGATGATTTGATACAGTAAGTTTCAGGAAATATTCACCTTTCTAGGATAGTATCCTATAGTTATCTAGAGCTTAAATTTGAGAGAAATCAATTAATGTTTGTCACATTCTGGTCTTCTGTTCTCCTGGTTTTTCAGTATATTTCAAATACATAATCCTGTACTCAGTTTAGAGGTTGGTCCTTTTGGTTATGTGGTGAGTCCCTGGGAACCAGTAACTTGGCTTTGTGGTCCCTTGTTAATGACATGGAAGGCTCAAGTGAGGAGAGAGATTGACAGAATAGGAGATAAATTGTGATAAAGGGGGAAAATGTGAAGAAATTGCAGATATGAAGAATTATGGGATGAAGAAAATTTCATATATGAAGTGTCAAGGGGGCTATGATGTTATATTTATCTGTGGGTGGCTTAGAGGCATCTCTTGAGATTTCAAAATGAAACTACTTCTTCCTTGGAAAAAAAGTCCTATTATATTATAGTCTTGGTACCACATAGTTTAAATAATGAACAGAAAAAGTAAGATGAACATTTTTAGGAAATGACTCAATACACTATGTATCTTTCTTAGTAAATTGCTCGTTACTTGAATGGATGGCAGTGTCAAACCTGATCTTGTTATCACAAGTATGTTATGTTGCCAACCACTTTGTAGACCACAAGCTCAGGGTTATCAAATGAAGGCTTATATTCTCAGGCTAGAGAGTTGTGTAACCATATATTTATCATGAAGATCTATTTATTTTTTCACCTTCAAAAAAATGAAATAATTCACAAATCTGATTTTTCTTCTCATGTAACCCATCAAGAGAATAAAAAGAGCTGAATTAATAGAGATTTCTCAATTATTAAAAATTTACATGAAATTATTATTCCAATAAATTATACCCATGTAAGTTTAATTTAATTTAACTTACCTTTATATTTTAATTCAGGAAGAAGAATGGTTTACATACACAATGCTCTATTCTATTAAAGGAGTCTTTTATTAGATACTATGTAAAATAATTCTTAATTAATGCTTGCTATGCACTGTTCTGTGCAAAAATGAATTATGATAGGATTCCATGTTGTGATTTAAGTTGGCATGAATTTCTATTTCAAATACTCAGCTTCGAGTCATAGGTAAAGAAATGGCATGCAGTATCAAAAATTGATAAACTAGGCAGCCATAAGATGCTTTTGTATTAACATTTTGTTTCTATCATGTGTTTGGCAGACTGGAGTAAATTTCTATTTTCTGTTTTGGGGGTAACTCACTGCTTAAGGGGGAATGAAACTTTAAACTGATAATATAAATTCTATTACAGAATTCAGATGATAATATAAAGGTCTTGTTTAGTGTTCTGGGGTTTGCCATAGAAATTTTACAACATCTTTACTGAAACATCTAATAGAGGGAAGCAGGGAAACTCAATTATATGTGTAAGAGAATATAAAATGTAGGTATGCATAAGGTATGCATAGGATAGATTGCTAGATCCATCAGCAATATTCATTCTACCTATCTTCTGTAAGATTTTGCATAGGCATACAGACACCAAGCTGAAAATCACATTCCTGGGCATCCTCATAATTAGATGTGACCATGGGATTATTTTTTGGATGATGACATGTGAGAGGAGATGTGGAAGAAAGCAAAGTGTGGTATTTTAGATTTATGTGCTTAAAAGGAAAGGAGCATGCTCTTCCTTCTTTTTCCCTATTGCCAATTGGTTGAGTAAGGACATGATGGTGGGAGTTGGAAAAGCTATCTCAGAACATGAGATAGAACCTGTATAAGAAAGAGGGCAAAGCAGTTAGCTAACAGAGGCCTGGATTATTTGATGTCATGGAAAAAATTACTTTCATTTCAGGACTGTTATCTATTTACATCTCTTTTGAGCCATGTTGATTGGTTCCTTGTTTATAACAGTTACACCACAGTCTAAATAATGCAGTGCAACTCAATCATTTTAAGCAAATACTCAAATCTTATTGAAGAAAGGAAGAGTTTTAGAATGTAAATTAGCTAAAGAAATTCTCTTGACTTAACCATAATATAGATCAACACCTTGAATATAATATGGATCAACAGAACATTCTGTAATGATGGAAATATTCTCCACTATTCAATTCAGTTGCTATTAACAAAATGCAGGTACTAGGTGTTTGTTATATGAGTAATTTAACTAAGAAATTAAATTTCTGATTTTAGTAAAATGGGTTCACTTAAATTTAAATAATCACACACGGTTGGTGACTACCTATTAGACTGCACAATTATAATAATATATTTAGTCATTATGTTATCTAGTGACATAAACCAGAAATTATACCTCTTATCTTCTCTTATTAGAGGGATGTTAAAAACGTGTCAGAGAAAATGCCCAAGAAAGTTACACTGAAGAGGTAGATTACCAACAAGCATTTGTTTACTTTAATTTATGTGTCTCAGTAATTATTTAACTTAGGTTTTTAATGTTCAAATTGTCATATGTGTGTGTCTATGGAAATACAAAGTACATGGATGTTTTCTTACATCTGCTATTTGTATAGCCATTCATCTAACTGACTCCCATCTCTTACTTTTCTGGGAAGATGGCAAATTTTTTACTTCTTGCTAAGATTTCTGTCCAGACTTCCTCTTGCCTTCTTGCAGTGGCAATTTAGGTTGGAAATGAATTTGTTTAAAGGATCCTTGTGTACCTCTTTTTGTTAAAATTTAGAAAACAGCCTACCTGAAGTCCACAATTCCTTAGGTCATTTTCCTTGGGGCCCCCAAATATTTCTATTGGCTTTTTGGAGTTTCAAGGAATCAAGTAAAAAAACCCTAGTCTATATGAGAGGAATGGAAAAGTCTAAGCTCCTCTTTTGAAAGTTTCTACCTTGCAGTCCCAGAGACTATTGCTGAGAAACGGTTCTATCCACGATACATCTATAGTCTTGGCTCTTTGCACAGTAAGAGTCATCACTTCTTCAGTTGGCTAGAGGTAATATGGAGTACCTGACCAAATAGAGGGCAAAGTGCCTGCTGAATGATACTCATTTAGAAACATCTTAGGATAAAGCACTCGTAAAATTCTTCAGAGTTATAATCATGTCAAGCTGTGTTTTAATTCCACTCTTTATAAGTAATAGAATTTGAATCTTTCTTTCAATATCATCATTAGAAATTTCTGTGAAAATGTCAATGAACTAAAATGCAGAGTACATTTCAAAATAAATTTCCAAATATCATCCTGAATCTAAACTTTTTCATGTAATTTTCATTTTTTTAAGGTTTTATTTATTTGTTTGACAGATAGAGATCACAAGTAGGCAGAGAGGCAGGCAGAGAGAGAAGAAGGGAAGCAGGCTCCCTGCTAAGCAGAGAGCCCGACGCGGGGCTCAATCCCAGGACCCTGGGATCATGACCTGAACCGAAGGCAGAGGCTTAACTCACTGAACCACCCAGGCGCTCCTAATTTTCAGTTTTTAAACATGTTTGTAATACACAAATAACTTATAACATTATTTCTTAATCCACATCAATAAGATTATTTTATTGGGAGAAATAGATTGAAGGAAGAGGCATTCACTGCATTCCTAAATTCTGCCAAATCCTGTGTTTTGCCACTTACAGTTTTAATTTTTTTATATATGTGATTTTGTGCCACATACATCATTTTCCCCAGTGCATGGGTGAAAAAACTGAGACTCACAAAATGTAAATATTTTGCCAGGAACCCACTAATCTTATGTGGTAGAAAAAAAAAAACAATTTAATGCTAGATTTCTCTTTTTCCTAAACTTGCGGTATTTATATTATATGATTATGTCTTACCTTTATATTAATTCTCCTTTTGAATGACTCTTTTTACCTCGCTTTTCTTTTATTTATTTACCATAATCACTCTTGCCTGAGTGCTTACACTTTTGGGATAGACAATTGCAACAGTGTCCTAACCAGATTTATTGCCTCCAGAATCTATTCTCGCATGCCCCATTGATTATTTTTTAGTGCTTACCTCTTTTTATTGTACAATGTAATACTCATAGAGATAGGCATAAAGAAAAAAATGTACATCTCAATTTATCACAAAGAAAATGCTCCTGTAAACAACACCCAGGTCTAGAAATAGGACATTGCTAAACCCCGCTTTTGGCCACTCCCCTACCTTCCACAAAAGGTAAGCACTTCTGTGCTTTACTTGATAGTTTAACAACCTAATCATAAATCCATAAATATAGTAGTTCATATTATTTGTGAACTTAATATGATTTGAATACATTGCATATATCCTTCCTTGTTTTTCTTTATTTAACATTACCATGTAATTTATCTGTTGTTGCATAGCTGGAGTGTTCTATTGTATGTCCATAGCAAAATATATGAACCCAGTCTATTGTTTATGAATAGTTTGGTTATTTTCGAGTAATGGCCTTAAAAATGCTGTTATGGACATTCTTTCACAACACTTGAGGTTCTGTTTGGTATATACCTGGATAGTGAGTTGTTAGGTCATGGGTATGTATATTATAAACTATAAAAGATAGTGCCACAAAGTTTTCCAAACCGAACAAATTTCATTTCTCATGTTCAATTTATGCACATTCCCGTCATTCTTCCTCCACTCCAATTCCTAGTCATACTTTTAATTTTAGCAATGTTGGCAAATGTGTAGTGATTTTAACTTGCATTTCCCTTGTTAAAAATTAGTATGAGCACATTTTCTTATGTTTGTTGGCCATTTGGTTCTCCTTTTTTTGGAATTGCTCGCTAAAGTCCCTTGTTCATTTTTTTCTGTTTGTCTCTTCCTCATTCATTAAAAGCGTTTTAAAAATAAAGTCTGGATAGGATTTTGTTGTTGTGTATATTTGTTACAAATTTATTGACTCAGTCCAGGGTTCATCTCTTAATGGTGTCTTGATGGACAGAAATTTTTAATTTTACCTATTTCCCCTTTATAACTAGTGCATCTTGTATCCTATTTAAGAAAACTGATGTTACGGGTGTCTGGGTGGCCACTTGGTTAAGCAACTGCCTTTAGTTCAGCTCATGATCCCTGACCTAAGGGGATCCTGGGATCAGCCTCATGGTTGGGTGCCTTCCTCAGCAGGGAGTCTCCTCCTTCTGTCCCTCCCTGCTGCTTATACTCTCTCTCTCTCACTCATTGTCTCTCTCAAGGAAATAAAATCTTAAAAAAAAAGTCCAATGTTAAGTTAAAAAAAGTTTTCTATGTGATCCTCTAGTGATTTTATTGCTTTACCAATCATGAATAGATCAAAAATCCATCCCAATGTTACCTTTTGTATGTATGACATAAGATAACATTCAAATTTCACTTTTTTCCCATATAGATAAGCAATCAACCTTGGCATCTGTTATTAAGAAGATTGCCCTCACTCTGTTGCTCTGTAGTAAGACTTTTGTTGAAACTCAAGTGTTCATATTATGCCTAGCTCTAGATTCTTTCATAGTCATTGTTTATTTTTTTTATTGAGATACAATTAACCTATAACATTGTATTAGTTTTAGGTGTACAACATAATGATTTCATATTATGTATGTATTGCAAAATGATTATCATAGTAAGTTAACATCCATCACCACACAGCTACAAAAATTTTTTTTCTTATGATCAGAACTTTGAAGATCTACTCTTATTAACTTCCAAATGTACAAAACATTATTGTTAACTATACTCACCATGCTCTGAATTACATCCCAGGACTGCTTGTCTATTATAAAGCCTCTCCCTTAATTACTATAGATCTGTATCTTGCTGTGTTGTAGTACAAAGCCTTCCACTGTTCTTAGCTGTTGACTACTCTTTGTCTTACGACTTTTCATATAAAATTAAAAGCAACTTTCCGCAAAATTCTGTTAGTATTTTCAATGGGATTGCATGAATCTTTAGGAAGAACTGACTTTTTTTCCATCAGTGAATCTTCCAATCCATGAAATTGTTACAGCCTTCTTTAGGAAGGCTTCCTTAAATGTGTCAATAACACTTCATGGTTTCTGCCTCATGTTCTTCCACATCTTTTGCTAGGTTTATTCCTAGATATTGGATTTTGTAGATATTTTGTAGCTGGTAGATAGAAATGCAGGTTTTTATATTGAATTTATGTCTAGTAATCTTGCTAGACTGTTTTATTAGTCTAATAATTTATCTGTAGATATTTTCAGATTTTCTTCTTAGATGAAAGTATAGCCTATACATTATGATGGTTTTTATCTTTCTCTTAAAGCATTACATTGCATTTTACTCTCCCTTTAACCAATGTCTAGGACTTTCAGCACAAAGTTGAATGAAGAGGTGATAAAAGTATCCAAATTTGGGGGCACCTGGGTGGTGAGTCTGTTAAGTGGCTACTTATAGCTCAGGATCCTAGGATTGAGGTCCCTGAGGAGCTTCCCTTCAGGTTCCCTGCTCAGCAGGGAGTCTGCTTCTCCCTTTCCCTCTGTCCCTCTCCCCTTCACTCATGCCCCCTCTCTCTCTCAAATAAATAAATAAAAATATTTAAAAAAAATAAAGTACCCATATGTTATTTCTGTTATCAGAGACAAAACTTTCACTATGTCACCAACATGTGTGATGATTGTTCTTATTTTGCTTTACTGAATTCTCCTTATCAGATTAAAAAATAGCCTTCTGTAATTAGTTGCTAAAGGTTTCTGTAAATGATGAATAGATAGTGGCTTTTATTAATTTTTTTACTTTGCATCACTTGAGAGGACCACATTGTGTTAGTGTAATAATTGCAATGATATTCAAATCCTAGAATCAATCTTATATACTTAAATAAATCCAATCTGGTCATTTTTTTGTTGTTGTTAGTATCTTTTTAGAACTTTTAAAAATCCAGGATCATGGAGGTACCTGGGTGACTCAATGGGTTAAAGCCTCTGCCTTCGGCTCAGGTCATGATCCCAGGGTCCTGGGATTGAGCCCCGCATCGGGCTCTCTGCTCAGCGGGGACCCTGCTTCCTCCTCTCTCTCTGCCTGCCTGTCTGCCTACTTGTAATCTCTGTCTGTCAAAAAAAAAAAAAAAAAAAAAATCCAGGATCATGAATGATTCCTGTCTGTCTTTTTCTAATTCATACTATCCTCAACAGTATTTGATATCAATGTCAGTATTTGATATGGGAATCATATTTTCATATTTTACATACGGGAATCATATTTTAAAGTATGGCTCAGAAAAATTCCCTACTTAGTAATGTATGAGTTAGTTCTTAAAATTAATATAATTTGTAGAGATTATCAGTGTAATAAATAAATAAATATAGAATTCACAAAAATAGTAATCTCAAATATCACATATGTGATATTTGTAACAATGAGAAAGTGTAAAATACCTATCTATCATGAGAAGAATGGATATATGTTACAAAATATCACATATTTTAGAAATTCTAAAAAATCATGTAGTAGTAATATGTATCATTCAAATTAGAGGGAAATGCAACTCATATGGTTCCTTTTTTATTTTCCTTCCTTACATGTCTTTAGCATAAAAATTCTACTCTCTGATATTTTAAGTGATTTCATTCAGATCTTTTTGAAAGTATAGTCCCTTCCTTATACTTTCTTTCTTATTTTGTATGGTTCTGCCTGAAATGAACTGCCGGAATTTAAATTGATGGCAAATGTGCTTCACTCTACAAAGGTAGAAGCTATCAGTCTTCATTGTATCAAATGGCATCAACTGTCCCGTCATCTGTCTTTTCCTAGTGGACATCAGTTAACCAAGACACAGATAAACTATAAGGTCATTGATAATGTTTGTCATCAATTTGATTTATAATTTTAAATAGATGGACTGTATCTTGAAAACTAAGCATAGATTTAAATAAATCAGATCTGCCTGTGAGCTTATAAAAATAAAGCAAAGATCTACACATTAAATTCTGTGTTATTGGGCCATTACAATACCATCTAGATGTACTATTCTTCTAAAGTGAGCAACTCAGCTGACACTCCTCAGTTCTCTGAATTCATTTTCAGAAATACTTCATTTTTGGTTTAAAAAAATCTGAAAATAGAAGCATCTTTTTGCCTGGGCTAAACTTAAAATTTAGAACGATTCAGCTTGAGTAATGTCCATATGCAAATGAGGGTTTACTCTATCAGTGCAGGTTTACAAGTAGAATTTTGGTGAGATATTGTGGTTATGCAAAGTCAGTTTCTTTTCTTTTTTTAAATTTTTAAAAATGTTTTATTTATTTGTGAGAGAGAAAGAGAAAGAACAAGCACAAGGGGAAGCAGCAGACAGAGGGCGAAGCTGGCTCCCTGCTGAGCAAGGAGTCCAATGGGGGACTTGATCCCAGGACCCTAGGATTATGACCTGAGCCCAAGGCAGATGCTTAACTGACTGAACCACTCAGGCATCCCAAAGTCATTTTCTTATGTAAAATATATATACATAGATAGACAGATATAGATCTATCTATGTAATCTGTATCTATATCTATCTCTCTCTCTATATATGTATCAATTTAGTTCTGGATTTTCAGTACCAAGGAAAACTGAGCAGTTTATGGTGGCTTACTGAAGGTTCAAATTCAGATAGAAATGTGAAGAATTCATTCAATGGGGTTATGGAAAATATGCCATATCTTAACTATAGGAGGGCACCAAAGTTTGAATTAATTATTTTAACCTGAATAGAGTTATTATGCAAAGATAAGTATAATAATAGACTTAGAGATTTCTCTTTATAATTATTTCTGCATCTTGTATTCCTTTTTTTATTGTAATGAAATATTTTAAACACACAAAAAAATAGAATACTAAGTACATTTCCAAGTGCCCACTTTTTACTTAAGAAATAAAACTACAAATAGAATTATTTCTATTTCTTAATTCCATTCACCTCATTCTTTTACTCCCTGGAGGTAACTACTATCCCAAATTTTATCATTATATTTCACATTTTTAGTAAATATACCCCAAAATATATAGTTTTGTTTTGTATGTTTTTAGAGATTTTATTGTTTATTTGAGAGAGAGACAGAAAGAGAGACAGAAAGCTTGCAAATAAATGATCAAGGGGAGGAGAAAAGGGAGAAGGAGAGAGAAACTCAAGCAGACTCCATACTGAGCATGGAGCCCAATGCAGGGCTCATCTCACAACCCTGAGATCATGACCTGAGCCAAACCAAGAGTCAGACACTCAACTGACTGAGCCATCCAGGTGCCCCTGTTTTGTATGTTTTTAAATTTTCTATTAAAGTATCCCTGTATAGTTAGATGGTATCTCAATGTAGTTTTGAGATTTATTTATGTTGATGTGATTTTCTCTACTTCATTAATTTCCACTATACATCCATTCTTCTCCTGATAGGTAGGTATTTTACACTTTCTCGTTGTTATAAAAATTCAGCAATATATGTGATTGTAATGCCTCCTAGATCTTAAAAATTAAAATATGAGAATAGAATAGAATAGAGAAGAGAATAAGAGAAAATGTTTAAACGTATCACACATAGGGTTGATTTAATAGAAACTTTTTTATGCTGGAAAAAGTACATGTGTACAGGATTGTAATATGAATTTTTTTTTTTTTTTACTGTGAATGGTGTTTAATTGTTTTTAAAGTATAGCTCAGAAAAAATCCCTAATTAGTAATGTATGAGTTAGTTCTTAAAATTAGTATAATTTTTAGAGACTATCAGTGTGAGAATAAATACAGAATTTTAAATAGTATGAAAAATTTATTCTTTTGCCAGCAATCTTCCTGTATTTCCAAACCTTACTGGCCACTAACCTTGCTTCTAACAAAACGATAAGGGAAAGAACGGCTAATGTTTATTGAGAGGTTACTGTATGCCAAGCATTTTATACCAAGTGCTTTTCAGGAATCAACCCAATTACTCTAAGGAATGACTATAGCACTGAGGAAGGTGAAGATTATATTGGTTCCTTAGACATCAAGTTCCCATAGATGCTAAGAGCCAAAGTTGAGATCAAACCAGATTTGAAGCCTCGGCTTCAAAAGATATAGGCAGACCCTGTATAGTTCAGGATTTGGGGAATTCAACCACTCAAATTCTAATCATGTCCTTTAAGAAAAGAAAAAGAGAAAGGTAAAATATAACATATCTTACTAAAATAGGACATTCAAAAATTCAAAAAAAATATATTGAGAAATATTCATTTTGTTGCAGCCAGGGCCATTTTTGTTATCAGGCACAGAATCTTCTTGGATTTGTGTAAGACTAGAACATTCATCTCCTTGAACCAAAAGACATCATGGGGATCATATATTTTCTTTGTCTTCTTCTTTTTTTTTTTTTTTTTCTGGAGAACATGGTCTCAGTTTAATTGTAGCTTGGTTTCTGAGTATCTGTTTCATTTATCTCTGCCTATTTTCTTTTCCTAGTGCTTCATAAATCGTGGACCTTTTAACTTGCTTATGCTTGTGGCCTCTCTTGCTACATGATTTTTCACCTCCTACACCTAAAATCATCTTATTTTCTTGTAATTTCCTGTAAGTTCTCAGCTACATCTGAAATATATATGTCACATCTTCTCACATCTTTCTATTCCAGGCCTTGGGACACTAGCCACCTCGAAATTGGCTGCATTTGTGCATTGTGCCCACTCCTGGTCCAATAACCCATGGAAGCTTTAGAGGGAAAGTAGAGATAGAATTCTGTGATAGAAAATATTTTTGCCGTGTCTTCATCAGTAATTGTAGAATAGAGTCCATTGGATTCAGGACAGTTTTGAGACACCTTTGAGTATAAGTTTAGTTTTCTTGACTTCCAAAAAGTAACTTTTTTGCTAAATGTATGTTTTTATTTGAAAAAGGTAGTCTGTGCAGAGAATCCATTTCCTTACCTTTTTTAGAATTCAGAGCTACATCACTTGCATTCTTTGGTTCATGGCCCCTTCCTCCCTCTCTCTCTGATTTTGTCATCATGTGGGCTCTTCTTACTTCTGGAGTCAACTCTCCCAGGACCTCCCTCTAACAAGGACACTTGCGATTATGTTTAGAACCTCCATGGGTAATCCATGATAATTTCCCCTTCTCAGACTCCTTAGTCACATCTGTAAACTCTCTTTGCCACATAAAGTAACAATTCACAGGCCCAAGGACTAGAACCAGAATATCTTTGTGGGCCATTTTTCAACCTACCAAAACCACACAAAGGCAACTTTTATGCCTGTGTGTGTTGTGTGAGACTATGGACCATAGGCTATGTACAAAATGTAATTATAGTAATGCAAAATATGTTATCAATGAGAGAGAGAGAGAGTCAGAGAGAGAGAAAGACAAAAGAAGAAGGTGAAAGAGGAGGAAGTGGAGGAGAAGGAAAAGAAAGGAGAGGAGAAGAGAGGAGAGAAATCTTTATTTAGTTCTTGGCATCCGAAGATTTGTTTTTTTTTTCTCCTCTCAAAGTCAAGGCCCTATGAGAGCTTCATATTGAATAAGATCTTCTGATATGTAATTAAGGGCTCATAAACTTTTCTTTCATTTCAGAAGCTTTTGGGGATGAGGAATCAGGCCTTTAATATATATTTAAGACAAACAAGCACATTTAAGGAGTTTATGTATTTCGGTGAGCCTGACCCCTCTCTGTATTTGAGGAAGGTTAAGAGGGTCACACTGGGCCCTCTTCCTTAGTCCACAGAGGATACTTGCAGCCCCTGAGAAGGAGTAATTGTGTATGGCAGAACTCCAAGAAGGCCACAGCCTGGAATGTGGTAAAAGATAGTGGACCAAATTCCTGCTGTGTTCAGGGTCTCCTGCCTCTTTACAGCCATTGTATAAATCATATTTAGTATAATATTTTCTGGTTCACAGGCATACAACTCATGTATTTCAAAATATAGTAAATGTTTACTCTTTGCCATAAGACGGTTTCGCAGCCAAAAGCTCAAAACTCTATGAAAGCCTGAATTGATGCGAATTTTTACTTTAACTAGACTTACCTAACCCTCAAATTCTATTGTGATGCATAGTAAACAAATTTCTCTCTTGGAATTTACTAAACCCTCGAGGAATCCAAACAGACAGAATTGATATAATGTATTGCAAACAAGCTGGATATCTATTCCAAGTCCCTAACTACAATCAAGCACCTAAGATTTCATGTTTGAGTTAGCCTTTGTGCTGATAGATATGAATGGCCACTAAATTATTTTGGGTGCACAGTGAAGTTCTTCCCTATATATTCGGTGCTTCACCTTCAGAATGCCCAAGTCTGAGGGAGACTTCACCTACTGAGAAAAGACGTTCTATAGTCTGGAAGGCATTTGCTGTGGGATGAATTTTCTATGACACTTTTCATTTCTATTCCATCAAACTAACCTCCCCTACAGCAGCCAGGCAGCTTCCTCAGCGTGTAAGACCATTGGTTTATGACAAATCACAGCAAATGGTCACCTGCTAGAAAACTGAAGGTTGCCATAAAAGATCAGTGGAAAGCTTGTGTATAGCATAATCTTAATTTATTTTATACTTCACAAGA
The DNA here is from genome assembly GCF_963455335.1 of Martes martes. Taxonomy (NCBI): domain Eukaryota; kingdom Metazoa; phylum Chordata; class Mammalia; order Carnivora; family Mustelidae; genus Martes; species Martes martes. The sequence goes on from NC_137899.1 coordinate 26,624,467, forward strand.
TTCACCTTCTGAGGAATAATAGATTTTTATTACTTTTATTATAATGCATCGTTAGAAGCTGAAAGATAAAAGCTGATGATGCCTACTAGTATTTTCTACTTTTTTAATATGTTGTAAAGGCTATGAATCTAAATTACATATAATGATGCTAATAGTATGTTGTCCATCATGAATATAGTTGTATACCTGACTTTCAAAATTATTTTAGTAATGTAGATGGCGACTTTCACTAACTTATCCTTGGTCTCATGAGTAATTCCCTTTGTGGCCAAGGGAGCATGTTCATGACTGGTGAATTAAAATTTTACTGCACACTATAGCCATTGCCAGAGCAAAGTTAGAGGTCACAAATTGGAATTGATACCAAGATACGATTTTAATAACACCAAATTACAACAAATGAAAAAATTAGTCACAGAGGCAGAGGTAAAATCATGATACAATGATTCCCATTCTAGCTAGAGGACATTTAAAATAATAACAGCTGCAACACTTTTTTTTTCTGTTTTTGATAAATGTTGTTAATAATACTTTATATTTGCAATTTTAAAACTTTTTCATGTGTATTAACAAGTATTAACCATGACATTTTAAAATATAGGACCATTAGAGGCATTATTGAAGTAAAATAATGGAAATAATTTAATAATATAAAATATTATTATATTTTATACTTATTGGATTTATTTATATTTGTTTGGGCATAATTTTTAATGGAAAGAATGATGTCCAGTTCACTGACTTTGACTATCTAAACTGTATTATTACAGAGTAATACATGAGAGGGTTTTTTTTTTTTTTTTTTTTGAGCAATAGTAAATTAAGACAACTAAACCATTGCATTACGAAAACCTCATTGGGGAAAAAAAGTGGTATTTGACTTCAATTTCTACTTCTTTGTAGTGGAATAAAATAGATGGCTCAGAAGTTAAAAAAATTTGGGGAAGATAATTGCATCTTAAAAGTAAGACAGCATGTTTGTGACTTAAAAGACCTAAGGCAGTTGAAAGAGTAGAACTTTAAATCTGACAAAATGGAAGATTTAAATGGGGGATTTGAAATGAAAGACATACTTTCCTTTTCATTTGAGTATAGTTCTTTTCCTTTATGGCACCCAAACTTAACTGATACAAGTGACCAATATTTTCCCTTCAACATACATAATATATGGCTATTACTGATTAAAGAGTTCTGCTGCTCTCATTGTAATATCACCCCTAGTGGAGCTCTACCTTACTAAAGAAACCTTAATCTGATTCTTCATAAATGATAAGTAAGTGAGAACACCTACGTTACATTTTAATTCACTTTGGAGAACTTTCTCAAATGATCTCGTAATGATTTTCCCTAGATATTTCTTGTAGTTGAAGAAGGATGCACCACAATCCAATTCTTACAATATTGCCCTTTGGCATCTTCTCTTTTGTGGATCTCAGCAGTTCTGTGATAAACTATGTTATCACAGATTTGTAATACGACTTGTCATTTGTAACAAGACTTGTCACAGGCAGAAAACTTAGAATACATTTTATTTAATATATTAAACTAAATTTTAAATGGTTGACAGTTATAGAGTAGTAACATGAACTTTTAATGGCTACATAGCGATACAAATATTACTTTTGTCATCATTACTAGTGTATTGATTTTCTTTATACTATGAGAAAGGGCATTGTTGATATGAGCTAGAAGACTTGCCTTCATAGTTTTTATAATTTGAGCTTCATATTAAAATACAATACTAAATTGTATTTTATTCCAGGATGAAAGCCCTCATTCTTGAAGATAACTGTAGGTGAATCACTTAGGTGTTGCATCAACACTGAATTGCAAATAACACAGAGGGGCAGCAATTCTAGGTATCTATATATGTTTCTCCAGATAGAAAGTTGAAGGGGGACAGACAGGCTTCCATCCAATGGTCCTCAGGGTGCTAGTTTTACTCAGCCTTTCTGGTGTAGGATTTTTGAGACATCCTATCTTTGAATACTCATTTAGGAAGTTATTTGACAGCATGAATTTAGGATCTTTCAAATGCCCAGAAATCACATGCGAAAATACATTTTACTTTAGTATCTCACAAATAATTCGTAATTTCATTTTACTTCATCTAACTTGTCTGCATGTGTGATTTTGAACCAAACTGGTAATTAACAAATTAGGGTAATGACAATATACTAAATGCCAAAGGGCCAGTATACTTCTAGATGTCTCTGGATGTGTGAGATTATTTTCAGTTATTTCACATTGGTGGTACCAGTAATAATAAGAAACTTAAGAGTATTACTATTTATTGAATGCATTCTCCATAGGATATACAATGTTATGTATTTTTCAAACACATCTTCCTTAATCTAATCGTAACAGTTTTAGGAGGCGAGTTTTATCTCTATTTACATGTAAAAGACTGAAAACACAAAAAAATGAAGTGAATTGCCTCAGGCCACCCAGCACAAGGAAGTGTCACAGATAGATCTTGAATCTTGTATCTTTGCTGGATGTGATATTGTGATTTATAATAAAAAATATTTAGGGGTGCCTGGGTGGCTCAGTGGGTTCAGCCTCTGTCTTTGGCTCAGGTAATGATCTCAGAGTCCTGAGTTCAAGCCCTGCATTGGGCTCTGTGTTCAGAGGGACCCTGCTTTCCCTCTCTATCTGCCTGCCTCTCTGCCTACTTGTGATATCTCTCTCTCTCTCTCTCTCTCTCTGTCAAATAAATAAATAAAATCTTTAAAAAATATATTTATTTGGTCTTCATTCCCAGTTTGTATCATAGAGCTTCTAAAACCCTTAGAACTAAGTGGTGAGAGCCATCACAGTCTTTTGTTAATTGGGTGATGTTCAAAATACCCTTATATCACCTAAGAATGAAGGCTGCTTGCCAGAGGGAACCAATCTAGTGACTGGAGGGCTGGAACTTTCAGCTCCACTACTCCCTCTCCGTGGAGGAGAGAGATAATGGAGGATGAACTGATCCTTAATGGCCAATGATTAGGCCTCTCTTCCAACTGGCTACTCCTGAGCTATATCCTTTTATAATAAACTGGTGATCTAGTGGGTAAATGGGTTTCCTAAGTTCTATGAGCACTCTAGTAAATTAATCAAACCCAAAGAGAGGGTCATGGGAATCTCTGAAGTACAGTCTGCACTTGTGATTGGCATCCTGAGTTGGAGGAAGTTGTAACTTCCAATTTGTACTGTAGCCTGTTGGTCAAAAGGACTAGTTCGACCTAAACTTAAAATTGGCATCTGAAGTGAGGTGAATGAAGTCTTGTGGGACTATGCTCTTTACCTGTGGAGTCATGTTATCTCAGGTAGGTAGTATCAGAATGGAGCTGATTTTAAGACATCTAGCTGGTGTCTGGAGTATGGTCTGGTGATGGGAACCACCCATTCCCACACGTACCCACCCCACGTATGAATTAGAATTGGGTACAGAACTTAAATACTGGAGTATACAGAATGGTCCCGACATTTGGTTTTAAGTTAGGTTCCCATGCTTTAAAAGTATTGTTAATGTCTTAGACTATGTATGAAATATAAAATACATCACTTTGGGGGGCTGAGTAGACTCCCAGTCATCAGCGGACTTGGCAAGTACTGAGAAGTGATAAGACAATAAAAGCAGTAAAGACAAATTTCATGGACAGTACGTATTATGTACTTGCTTTTCTTTCCACTTCTTTTTAAAAATTATTTTTATGGTACTAAATACTACAAAGCTTATGAAGTTAGGATAGGAAGACAGGCTGAATTCCTTGAAGATGTGTCCTGAAGAAAAATTGAAACTGAGATGACAGTTGATGAAATATGCAATCTGTGATTCATGTCATCCTTCAAATTCCAGAGTTACTTTTTCATTCATTTTGTCAACATTCAGAAATCTCAAAAGACTCAAAACTTAGCCTAAGATACTAAAATATGGCAAGATGAAATACAAGGGTACACACACACTTTTCCCTCATCAACCATCCAGGCAATGGTGATATAAATGCATTTCTCCACTAGAGTAACCGAAAAGTAGGGAATTAGAGCTATATTTCTCTCTGTTCTCATCCACCTTATTTTCTTGCATATCCTTTTTATTTTCAACTGTGCTATTCTTTTTACTGTTTTCCTTCATTTCTCTTCTTACTTCCCTTTTCTTTGTCTCTGGACCTTAGAATGCAAATACTGAGAATTGTATTTTGATGAGTTTGAGAGACATATAAGGGCCACTGAAGTAATTCCAGCTGTTTCTGCTTTACATTAACTTTAAATCAGGGAGATAAAAAGGTGCCATAGCAATTTTGAAGGATTCTTCATGGTTCTCTGAATTCTGGAAAGACCTGTCTGGTGAATAGAATATAAAAAGGAACTGGTATAATATGTTGCTTTGGAAATATCTTAATTATTACAGTAATATATCCCTGACTGATTTTTGTTGTTGTTTGCTTTAATTGAGTCTCAATGGGGAAGTTTTTTGTTTTTTTGTTTTTTTTACAGATTATATTTACTTATTTGACAGAGAGAGAGAGTGATCACAAGTAGGTAGACAGGTGGGAGGGGGGGAAAGCAGGCTCCCTGCTGAGCAGAGTGCCTGATGTGGGCCTGGATCCCAGGATCCTGATATCATGACCTGAGCCGAAGGCTGAGGCTTAACCCACTGAGCCACCCAGGCGCTCCCAGTGGGGAAGTTTAAACACTAATTTTATTACAAAATGGAGTAGTTTCCACAACTGGATGGATCCTGTGGAGTCCTGTGGATTGGGTTATATTAATCATTCCATACCAGCAGAGACTTTTTTCCACCAGACGAGTGCATGGTTCCTTGTATGGATTAGCTAATTGTGGTATTGCCTGCTATGGCGCTGAAAAGTGGGATGACCAGGCATAATATATAATTAGTCTGTCTTAATCAAAGACCACCTTTGCAGTTCTTGAGTTCATTTTCCAAATCTGAATGTCTCTCTGTGAGCTAAAGCACACTTTAATTTTAAACATTCTACAAATGTGACCAAAGTGTTTTGCACATTATATGTTTTTCTGACTTCTTAAAAAAGTGGATTTAGAGGTACAGAATTAAAATTTTTGAATGATTTTAGCCATGCAATATTATGATGAATCATTCAGTAGCAACCGAGGAGTGTGCCATGGTTATGTTGGAGTTCATAGATCAACTTTTAATAAACATTCATCTCATACCTCCATGCCACAATTCCATCTGCCACTGCTTACTGCTATCTATTTAGTTATCTGATGCAACACTCACCCTTATTTTAATTTATAGATTTAATGGAATGAAATAAAGGACTTCAGTGGAATATTGTGCCAACATTAAAATGGCTGTAGTGGCATGGAAAATACCTTTGATATACAGTGATAAAGAAGAAAAATGCATATTACAGATGTACAATATTTATTATGAAAGATGTATATATAGATAAAGATGCAGATAGAATTAAAAAATGCTAATAGACACTTTTAAAGACAATTTAATCTATTGCCATTGGTTTTCTATATATTTAGGGTTTTCTATAACGTATTTGCATTACTTCAAAAATAAAAGGGAATATATTAAATTTGAGAAGTTTCTTACATTTTTTCCACATTGATCTGAAAATGAGTGGATTTTGCTTGTAGAACTATTTATACATTAAGAATGAATAGACTTCAGATGCAAGACCAGGGGATGTCCAGCCCACCTGGATGCATGCGTAGAGGGTAATATATATATATATTTTTAAAGATTGTATTTATTTATTTGACAGACAGAGATCACAAATAGGCAGAGAGGCAGGAAGAGAGAGAGGAGGAAGCAGGCTCCCTGTTGAGCAGAGAGCCCGATGCAGGACTCGATCCCAGGACCCTGGGATCATGACCTGAGCCGAAAGCAGAGGCTTTAACCCACTGAGCCACCCAGGTTCCTGAGGGTAATATATTTTAAGTCCAGGATTTTTTTGCTGTTAGAACGTTTGAACTTATCTCTGATGACTAAGCCGGTTTCTAGCTAAGGTTTTAGATAAATTGCTATTTGTATTCTTGGTTGTTTCTTGACACAATGATTAGAATAACAATAATATAAAAATAAGACACCTTAAGAAATAATGACAAAAATCTACAGGGGCTGATTAGGAACACTTCTCAGTGGAATAGTTTTCATTTCATCTGCTTCTGCGGTAATAATGATTTTCTCAGGTGCTTCAGAGCATTTCTCCTACCTGGGCTGCTTTGGGTGGATGGTCTCCTTCACTGTGAGAGACAAGGAGCCTAACTAAAGCCAAGCATCAGTTGCAGCTGCACATTACCAACAACTTCATGCCAAACAGTGAAATATGGGAGCACCTGGGTGGCTGAGTGGGTTAAGTGTCTGACTTTGGCTCAGGTCATGATCTCAGGGTCCTGGGATTGGGGCCATGTTGGCCTTGCACTGGGCCCTGCATCAGGCTCCAGGCTCAGTGGGGTACTGGCTTCTTCTTCTGCCTCTGCCCCTCCCCCTACTCATGCTGTCTCACTCTCAAATAAATAAATAATAAAATTTTAAAAAACAGTGAAATATGATGCTGAAGAATATTATTTGGACAGGACAGGTATATATATATATATATATATATATATATATATATATATACAATTTTTTAACATGCATATATAGGTGCAATAATCAGAGATATCTTTACTATAATGGGTGAAAACATTTTTTAAAATTCTAATGTGCAGAATGAGTTTGAAAAATAGAATGTGTGAAGTCAGGAAATTTGAGATTGTGTAGAGATAAGAAAAATCTCATGATTTAATTTCCTAAAATTGCTGTAATAAGGTACCAAAACCTGCTGTCTTAAAAAAAAACCCTGACATTTATCTTCTCATAATTCTGGAGGCTAGAAGTTCAAAGTGCTATTAGGACCATGCTGATGTCTCCAATGGTTTCAGAGGAAAATCCTCTTTTGCTGCTGATGTTCCTTGGCTTGTATTTGCATCCTTCCACTCATATGGCTTTCTTCTCCCTATTTGTCCCCCTATGGTCTTTCCTCTGAACATGTCTGTCAGATTTGTGTCAAATTTCCCCTTTTTATGAGGACACTAGTCATATTGGATTAGGACCCATCTTAATGACCTTATTTTAATGTGATTACTTTTAAAGATCCCATTTCAAATAAGGTCACTTTCTGAAGTAGAGGGTACTAGACTTCAATATCTCTTTTCTCGGGTCACAATTCAACCCAGAACACCTCATGAAATGACAGCTGTACTCAGGGAAAACTGAAAAACATTTACATTCTGCCAACCACAAAGTAGAGATGAACCAAAAACAAAGTAAAAGTTTGATCTTGTATGGCTTAGATTCCAGTAGACAACACTTCCACAAGCTTCATAAAGAAACATCTTCATGTGTTTCTAATATTATGATAAGAATAAAAGTGAATTATGATTGAGGCAAAACAACATGTTATTGGAAGATCTGAGGGAGAAGCTTAAAATGGTTTAAGTCAGAGACCAAGGATAAAGTTAGGAGGAGAAGAATTTTGTCCCAAAGTATTAAATAGCTTATGGGTTAAGATCTTCCAGCCTACTGCTGTCATAGTAATTTTCTCCATGATGTTGGTAAGTGGATGTCAGTCAAAATTGTCTAGTTTTAGCTATCAGCTTTGTTTCCTGGGTCAGAAAAGTGACCTAACTTCATTCTTCTGACACCCATGTAAGTTGTGTTGGGATTTGAGCAATTGAAAAATTTTGACTTAGATTGTGCTCCCTGACCTTAATATTCCAGGTTTGCTAGCATTGGGTTGTTCTGTCCAAAGGCCATTAGGGATATTCAATAGAACTTCAATTAAGTAGAACAGGGATTCAGTAGAACTTCAATTGGTAGAACTTTGATGCACCAACTGGAAATAAATTAGAATTTTGAGTACTTAAATATTTTTAACATTCCATATGAGATAATTTCTTATATTTTAACATCAGAGACACTGATTATTTATTAAGACCTTAGCATCCTTAGCATAACTAAGAAGCATAGAAGTATCTGTTAGATGATTGAATACCACAGGGTAAAAAGGTGCAAGTATATCAGGAGGAAATGTCTCTTCTTATAAACTTGATTTAATATTGTAGAGAAATAATTCCTGGTCTCTAATATATTTGTCTATATTCTTAACAAGTAGAGAAATTGGTAGCCTGCCATACTGGAAAACGCTATAATATATACTGTGTGAATAATTTTGGGGTATTAAAAATAGAATTTTGTAAGAAAATTTTTCTTTACCAAACTCAAAAGGTTAAATAGTATTTTCAGCTTAAAATAATTATTCTCTTTTTTATGCAAATCTTTTCTTTCTCCTATCCCATCTCACCCACAAATATTTTTGGTACTGACAAATCCACTAAATAGAAAATATTTATTACTAAATCAGTAATCACTGAAAGGGAAATATGTTATATCAAAATGCTTCCAAATTTATTTAAAAGTAGAGATATTACTTGTTCAGACTCACCTAACAGAAAATGCTGCCTACTAAAATGCAACTTGAAAAGATAGAGTTTAAAATAAGCTCTATTTTAAATAGTACTTCAGTATTTTTTAATGAATCCCTTTGGATTAGGGAAATTGCCTTCCAATAATGCAATAATATGCTTGAAAGAGACAGTGTAACTTGTTGCTTGTAAAAACATCTTAACTTGTTTTCAGTTATTCCAGAGTTGACATTAAATATATGCAAAGCAGAAAATATCTTAAGGAACTAACAATTAAATGCCTAAGACATGGCACTTACTGTCTCTAGGTCCCTGCAAGGTCAAGGCTTAAAAAAAGCAATATTGAAATACAATAAAATAAAAAAAAAAACCAATATATCATAAAATCCTAAGTTTGGTCTTACTTATTTTTCAGTCTGCTTTTGGATTTTTCATGTAGGCTGAACTTTATTGCTCCCAGATCTGCACCTGACCTTCTTCATAACCTCCTCCTCATCTTTTCTGGTCTGCACCCATTTCCCCCTCCTTAGTCTGGTCAGAGACTGGATTTCTGTTCCAGCCTTTGGATATAACTACATCTTCTATAGAATCTCTCATGGCAACACACTCAGCCTGATAGAAAGAGAATTAATTTTCTAGACAAGGTTATACTTTTATGAGAATGAAACAATATTTTAATTCCAAAACATTCTGTCCTCTCTAAATAATTGAAGTCTTCTAAAGCATATCCTCTATGAATAGTTAAGATGCTTTGGTCATTGATTTCTTTGTAGTCCAACTATTTAGGAAAATTGTTTCCATATTTTTCAGACAAATGCTTTTATTTTCTTTCTTTTCTGCAGCTTATCATCATCATCTTCATAAGATCAGAATTTAGTCAGAGGCAGTCAACCCTAGTTTACTTTGGAATGACCTGGGAAACTGAAAAATCCCAGATGCCTGGTGTCACTCCTAGAAATGTTATATCATAGATCTGTGTAGACATGGACATCAATAATGTTTAAAGATCTTAGGTGACTCTAATGTTCAGATAGAGTTGATAAATATTTAATGCAATAATTTCCCAAATCCACAGAAAAATATGAACATTCTTCCATTCTTTAGATACTGTAAACTTTATCCTGCAGCAACTTAGAAAACTAAAAATTTACAAACCAAAACCAGAAATGAGCTGCGGGTTGTACTGTTATATATTTAAGGTATTTATACATAAAACCCATAACAAGATACCACTTCTTCTTTGCTTATTCCAAAGAAATTTTGCTGTGACATGCTTTGGCTCATTTTTGTGTTCCCTCTATATTTTATTTTGTAAAAATTTTAATATTTTAATCATGCCATTCAAGGCCAGGTCCTTTACCTTGGTTCGGCCCTCTACTAAAGCTTTAAACACATAGGTCCTGCACATTATATATTAGACTAATTTCAACATACAAGAGAAATTCATGGCTATTATGAATGTGTGAAAGGAATGTTTTTAAAAAGCTTTTACAATTTCTAATCAGTTATTGCTTATGCATAGGACAGTAATTTTCTAGTGTTGCTCTTGAACCAAGTCATTTTCCTCAATAGTCTAGATTTTCAGTTAGTTCTATTTTATTTCTTGCAAGATATTATAAAATGACAACTTTGCCTCCTCTTCTAATTATTCCTCTCCAAAATTTGTATCTCCTACTTCTTTTTTATTGTTCTTTTGAATTGTTAGTATAATTTAAAATATTTGTGGTGATAGTGAATGTAGTGACCACTGTTGGTAGCTATTTACCTGTTCTTTCTTTTAATCAGTGATTTGATTTTTGAAATCAGATATCTAAAATTCTCCAAAGTACCCCATTTGCTTCAGAGATAACTGACCCAACCTTGGTATCAGAGTTAAGTTTTATTGGTTAAGAGTAATCCATCACACTTACCACAATGACTGATTCAATAACTCAGGCCAAAGCCAAATATCATGAAACATTATTCTTAACCACAGTGGTAAATAGAAGTTGCGCATATGAACCGATTTGGGGTCAAAAACATAGACACTGACTTGCTGGAGAATTCTGTGCATGAAGTTTCTTCTTTCTTAAAAGATATCCAGAAAAGATACATTCCCTTCTTTAGGACATGTAGGTGTGTAGGTTAGATGTCTGAAAATTGCTATATCCATTTTTCCAGCAGGAAAAATTTTGAGCTGGAGCATGAAGCAAACACAGATATCACATGTGAGTGAATTATAGAAAAACAGAGATACAGTTACTGGATCAAGTCAATTCTGAAACTTACTTATATCTGGACTTCTAGCTTTGTGAGTCAGTGAATTTCTTTATCATTTAAGCAAGTTTAATTTTTCATTTTATTATTTGCAGTTGAAAATATCATAGATGATACATTAATGTATTTATCTAGACTCTGGTTTTAATGGGGATGATTCTTATGTTTTACATTTTTTTTTAGTAGGTATCTGGTGGATAACATTAACAATGTTAAGTAATTTGTCTTTCTCATTGTAGCCTGATAAGGAATTTTATTAGCTACTTATTTTGAATTTTACAAAATGTTTTTCATAATCCAAATGACTAGGTAGATATTCGCTTTTATTATGCTATTGAAATGAATAATCTTAAGAGATTGCTAGTGTTGAAAATATCTTGAATTTCTCAAGTAAAATTTATCTGATCATGACATTATTCTTTTATTAATTTTTATTTTTTATTTTTAAAGATTTTATTTATTTGTTTGACAGACAGAGATCACAAGTAGGCAGAGAGGCAGGCAGAGAGAGAGGGGGAAGCAGGCTCCCTGCTGAGCAGAGAGCCCAATGCGGGACTCAATCCCAGGACCCTGGGATCATGACCTGAGCCGAAGGCAGAGTCTTTAACCCACTGAGCCACCCAGGCGCCCACATTATTCTTTTAATACACTGAGTTTTAATGGGTATATTTTTATTTTCATACATTTAGACACACATTTAAGAAGAAACCTCAAAAGATTAAAGACCAGGATAAAATTCTAAAATCCGAAGAGGAAGATCAGATCACTTCTAACAAAACAAAAATCAGATAGACACCAAAATTCTCAATGTTGGCTCTAGTAGCAAGAATACAATGGAATAATATTTTCAAAATAATAAAGAAAAAAATATGAACCAAGAATAACATGTGCATCTAAATAGTTTCAATATGAGATGGGAATAAAGATAGTCATCGGCGTAAAAAGCCTCAAAATTGTTATAGACAAAGGCCGTCCTTGAAAACACTCTTCATGGAAGCAATCCAGCATTCAGCAAGACCCATGAAAAATGAAAGCAACATATCATTTACAAAAATATATCATTGTCTAAAAAGTCAGTGACAACATATTTTAAACTCCCCTTAAAATGCCTGGGTGGCTCAGTGGGTTAAGCCTCTGCCTTCAGCTCAGGTCATGATCTCAGGGTCCTGGGATCGAGCCCCATATCGGGTTCTCTGCTCAGCAGGGAGCCTGCTTCCGCACCCCCGCCTGCCTCTCTGCCTCCTTGTGATCTCTCTCTCTGTCAAATAAATAAATTAAAAAAAAAATGCAGAACATACCTTCATAGTTAGGTGTAGGATATCAAGAGTAAAGGAAAAAAAAAAAACAACTAAAGTAATGGTTTGTTTGTGGAAAAATATGGGGATTAATAAGTTTCAGAAATGCATAGAAGAGAAAAAATAGGTCTTAATAGGTTAGAATTAAAACACTAACTCAAAAGAAATAATATGAACCCCGTGTTTATTGCAGCATTATTTACAATAGCTAAAATATGGAAACAACCTAAGTGTCCATTAATAGATGAATGGATAAAGGGGATGTTATAATAAATATATGATGTGCTATGACTCAGTCATACAAAAGAAAATCATCTTGCCATTTGCAATAACATTGGTAGACCTAGAGGTATTATGCTTAATTAAATAAGTCAGACAAAGAAAGACAAATACTATATGATTTCACTCATATGTTTAATCAAACAAACAAACAAACAAAAAGAACAACAAAAAACAAAAACAGACCTATAAATACAGAGAACAAACTGATGTTGCCAGGAGAATGGGCAAAATTGGTGAAAGGGAGTGGGAGGTACAGGCTACCAGTTATGGAATAAAAGGGAATGAAAGGTGCTACAAAGGGAATATAGTTAATGGTACTGTAATAGTGTGTATGGTGGCAAATGGTAGTTACACTTGTGGTGAACATAGCATAATGTTTAAAGTTGTTGAATCACTATTTTGTACACCAGAAACTAATGTAACATTATATATCAACTATAATTCAATAACAAAAAATAAGTTAGAATTAATAATTCAGATTTTTAAGAAAAGAACCAAAAACAAAACAGAATAAAACAAAAACAAACAAACCAAAAAAACCTAATTAGGCAGATGGGAAGTGGAAAAAGAAGTATGCACTGAAAGAAAAAGCAAAAATACAGAATATCTTCTCATCAAATTTTGGTAGAAATTAATTAGCTCAGAACTCAACAGCTTGAACAGATTCTAAAGAACTCAAAATGTGTTTACTAATACTTTATTAAAATACCAAAGTTGTTTTAGAAGCTTAAAGATCACTGGTAATTTTTTAAAAAGATTTGTGTATTTATTTTAGAGAGAGAGAGAAAGAATGGGGGGACGGGCAGAGGGCGTTAGCTAGTCTTACGCAGACTCAGCACAGTGCACAGAGCCCCATGTGGGGCTCGATCCCACAACTCTGAGATCAGGAACTGAGCTGAAACCAAGAGCTGATTGTTCAATGGACCAAACCACCCCAGTGCCTGGGTAATTTTTTTTGGGGTGGGGGGAAGTAATGTATGGCTTCTTTTTCGCATTGTATATTAAAATCACACTCACTTTTAATGCACACATACCCCATTTCTAATATATAATAACTAACACAAAAAGATATTTTTCATTTTGAGAAGAGCATATTTTTAACTATGTACTTCTTAAAACTATTATTTTTCCTACACTTTCATAGTCATTTCATGCTCAACAACAAAAAAGAACTAAATAAAACACTTAACCACTTTAAAGTGCTTTTTATATTATTTTATTTTATCAGGGAAAAAAAAAACAAAACTCTTCCGTTACACTTTTCTTTGTCTTCCTGTTGTTTATTCTGTTTTGAGCACTCTGTTGTTCAATGTATATGAATGTGTTAAAGTAACAGATGTTCACCAGAATTTGTTATAGATTATATTATAGTTTAAACATGCTATATATTTAATATTTTATACACATAAAATGCATGTAATATATAAATATATATATACATAGTACATACATGTATAAATTCTGTCAGATGACTATGTATAAAACAAGATATACTATCAACTTTTATTTAAGAATTCAGATAGGCTGCCTGGGAATGCTTGTCTTGAGTAGGTCACATTTGAGTGGATAATTTAATAAAATGAGGGCATGATATTTATATATGAGCAAAATTATCATATATAAGATATATATGATAATTTAATGATATATATGACATATATGATATATATGATAATATAAATGATAATTTATATATATGAGCAAAATTATATGTCATATATATGATAATTTTGCTCCTATTATAAATATATAGATATATATACTGAACTTGATGATAATTCTCCCTTAACTAGAATTCCAGCTCCATGGGGGGCAGAGTTTATTTGTTACTGTCACTACCATATGTCCAATGTCTGGCAAAGTACCTAGTTAAAGGGACCCAATAATTACTGTTGAATGAGTGAAAGAATAAGTGAAATAAGTGCAATCTGACTCAATCCTCAGGAAAATAATATTATAATTGGCCAGAATATATAGATTTCCTAACAAAAAAATGAAATGTTGAAAATGAACCTTGATATTAAAAATTAAGATGGTGGGGCATCTGGTGGCTCGGTCTGTTAAGCATCTGACTTGATTTTGGCTCAGGTCATAATCTCAGGGTTGAGGGACTGAGCCCCAGGTGAGCTCCACTCTGAGCATTGAGCCTGATTAAGATTCTCTCTCCCTCTCTCTCCGCCCCTTCCCCACCCTGCTTGCATGCCTGCACTCTCTCTCAAAAAAAAAAAAAAAAAAATTCCGATGGCGTTACTGGAGAAATTATGAAGAAGTCCATGCACAGAAGTGACAGAGCTTCCAGATGTGATCCCGCACCAGATAATCTTCTCCCCAGCACTTGAAACAATGCCATCAGTTTTGCCCACTCTCTGCCCTCCTTAACCTGCGTGGACTTGGAAGCTCCTGTCACAGAATAAATCTGACTGTCTGGCCTAGAGATGCTTGGGATCAGTTCAACTCAGTAGGGAACAAGCAAGAAACAAAGCTCTATTGTGTGCCTGCCGTATCTCAGAGAGGCACATATGGCACTAGAGAGTGAGAGAAGGGGATAATTGTTAGCTATAAAAATTAGACTTCTTTAGTTTGGAGAGACATTTATATAATCCTTTATTGGTAGATCTTCAAGCGAAGGAACATCCTGCTGGTTCCCAGAGTTGTGCTTTTCTAAGGGAAATGAGGCTACAAGAGCCACGGGCAGAACAAAGCACCTCAGAGTTCATTCTATTAGCCTGTCTCAAACTTGATTATTTCCACATCTATGTGGAATACAAGTGATAAGTAAAAATCAGCTTTTACTTTAGTATCCAAATAACAATAATCCCATCCCACCACCACTTAGCATAAATGCCGGAATCCAGTTTCTTCTCCAATCTCTAGGGCTTAGTTATATGTTTCACAAATGATTCCTGGTAGGAGCCCATCACCTTAGCCTCTGATTCACACCTCTGGGTTTCCACTTGATAGAATTTACTAAGGTTTACAGATAACATAGGTGAATCCAAATACCACAAGGAAAATACAAATAAATATTAGCTATTTCTGATTTCTTCATCTATTGACTGCATCTGTTCATAAGTAAGACTTCCTTACTGGTTTTCTACTTTGCTGCCATATTACCGCAGCTCACCTATGCTTACTAAATGAGAATCCCTTTTTTCATGCTGTCTAGCCAATGATGGAGAGACACAAATTCCATGGTTCCAGAACTTCACAGAAAAAAACTCTAAAATGATATATCATTATAATATTCTGTAATGGAAATAGCTTATCCACATTTGAAGACTTTTTTTGGCATTTCTGTGGTAGGCTTTGTTAATTGTTAACTTAATCTCTGCCCTTTATTCCTTCTTCCTCCCTGATTTTTTTTGGGGGGCAGCAATATGCCTAACAAAATATAGTCAATTATCGTTATTCACATACTACCTATTTATAAATTTCAGGTGAATGTGTCAATAGTCCAAATCTCTGACTTAGTTCTCTTTGTCCCCTCAGGCATCTAGAGTGTGCCAGGTCTTGTTAGTACTCCACAGTGGATGAGACAGAAGTCACTCTCCAAGAGACCTCACTGAAGAGCTGGAATGTTGGACCCAACCTCCAACCTTTCCATCCCCAGGGAGGAGGTGGGATTTGGAGGTTTTCATCCACTTATTCTGTGCTGAGCTTGAGGGAAGGGTATGGCAAGTGAATGTATCCTAGTCCAAACTCTCATTTTTGTGCTCAGTGGCTCCCAACCTGGGGCCCTCCCCTGTCAGGTCCTAGATTCAGGCAAGACAGATACCGGTCCCTTAAGTGGCCTCCTGTAGGGTCAGAACTTCAATGTATGGTAGAGTCATCTCTTTCCCTACCCAGGGAGAAGCTGGGAGCTAGGGCAGCTGGGAGCTGGTTATGTGCCAGGAGGAGGGATTATGGTGAGGGGGTGCTATGAATTTTCTTACCAGCTTTGATGCCTCTGTTTTTGCACTTTGCTTAGGGTACAGGACTCTTTCAACTGGTCTCTAGATTTCTCTCAAAGGAAAATAGTCTGTGTGTTGTTGTTGAATTGGGAAATTCTGGGGCTTCCTGTTCCACCTTTTCACTTTTATCCAACACCAACTGTTTTTTGACTAAAACAACTGATCTCATGATCTCATATGTGACCAAGTGATGTATGAAGCATATGCTTATTATTCATTATCAGATAGGTCTGTGGTGGATGTGTATTGGGGTTCTCTATTTAAAAAAAACAGAAGTGAACTATGACTAAATCACCAATCTAGAATTTTATGAAAAGGTGTGAGGTAGCAAACAATATTGAAGGAAAAGCTGAACAATGATACTTTAGGAAGAACAAGAACAAAGCAACTCTGCAGATAGAGTTTTATAAACAAATAATCTCTTCAAGATATAGTCTTTGGGACGAGGGGCAATCATTAGCTTCGACTGTGGACATGAGATTAAAATTCAAGGGAACTTCTTCATTCTCTGGTTTAGGTTATTTGTCTACCTAAATTGACAGTCATGCCAAGATTTCTTGTATTGGAGAAGAAGTGGTTCTAAAAGAAAGAGGAGGCACTTTTAGCAAGAGAAGGGAAAATGGTTCATGGGCAAAAACACCAGAAGTCCACTAGACATCATATATGATTTTATCTAATTTTGTTAATTATAGTATCTTCACTTCATGCTTTCAAAACTCTCACATACCCTTCTGACTCCCAAATCTTCATTGTATTTCATTAGCTTACAGGATAAAACTCCTACACATTCTATTGGAGGGTTTTGTTAATGTGAACTCAATTCATACTTTGCATCTCATGTCTTGCCCATTTGACTTCTCTTTCCACCAGTGCGTTCCTGCCACTATTCACCCTGGCCATCCAGGACTATTTCACGTTTTTCAAATATATGAATTACTTTTAGAGCTTTGTACGTGCTGTCCATTTGCCTGGAATACATTTATCCTCCCACTCTCTCTTCATCTCAATGCTTACCCCAGCTCAGAATTTAGTTTACCGTCTTGGGGGAGAAGGAACTTAAAGAAGCAAAGTATATGTGCCAAACATCCCAACACAGATATTGACTTCCTACCAAAACATTCCGTATGAGCTTTGTCCAGCATGTGCTCTATCATCTTTAGTGATATAAAATGTACCGCTTCTTGAAGCAGCTCATTTCACATTGTGATAAATTTGACTTTTGAAACTCCTGAAAGGACAAGGCTGGAAAAATACAACTCATTCTCTAAGGTCTAGCTCATATATCACTTTTTCTATGAAACCTATTCTGACTTCTAGAAGAAAATTAATCACTTACCCATATGTGCTCCCAAAGTGCTTTCTTCATACTAATATTATTGCACTTATTATGATCTATAACAGTTAGTTTTGCTTGCCTCTGTTCTTGAACCCGATTCTGAGTTTCTTAAAAAAAACAACTGTGCACTAACTTTTGTTTCTCAGTGCCAAGCAGAAGAACAAGTAGGAGGCAGTCAATTAATCTTTGTTGAAGATAGATTAAATTTTATAATCTTCTGAACAAATCAGACACATTTTTATATTAGTGTTTTATGTGAAAAAATTCAAAGAAAATAGACAACACAATGCAATAGATTTTACAAACTATAAATAAGTGCAGTATAAACTCACTCCTATGTTATCTCAAAGTATTTTGTTCACACAAATATAATTGTATTTGTGATCTATCACAGTTAGTTATGCTTGCCTTTGCCTCCCCCAACTTCAGTGGTTAGAGTCAACATGTAAAATCTGTTGGATTGTATTGCATATTTTATTCAAATTTTCTTATATATATATATATATATTCATAGACTCTTTGGGGTTTGTACTTAGCCAGGCTTATTTATATATTTAAAATGTAGAAGCAAATATTTTACTATACAACTGTGACTATTTAATATATCCATAGTGCTCAATCTTATTGTCATAGCTACAAACACAAGAAAATATTAATTTCTTATTCTTACTTATCCCAGCCCATTTACATTTGTTTTGTTTGTGTTTAGTTGGCTGACTAATTGAGTAAAGTTTTGGTTGCAATAACAAAGCACAAAATAGGAATGTATTAATCCACATAGAAATTTAATTCTCAGAGCACCTGGCTGGATCAGTTGGTTAAGCCACCAACTCTTGGTTTCAGCTCAGGTCAAGATCTCATGGGTCATGAGATTGAGCCCAGAGTAAGGCTCCATGCTTAGTGCAGAGTCTGCTTCAGATTCTCTCTCTTTCTCTCTCCATCTGGCCCCCCACTCTCTCTATCTCTCAAATGATTAAATAAATAATAGTAAAAGAAATTTAATTCTCTCTTATATACAGTCAGAGCCAAAGTATTCCAGGTACGATATGGTGGCTACACAGTGCCAGAGCCCAGCCTCCTATCTTGCTGGTCTACTATACTCAACGTGCAGCTTCCTCTGAGATAGCCACTCCTTTTTGTTACCTGCATTCCAGCTAACAAGACTGAGACAGGCCAAAATGTAAGGCATGCACTTTGCCATTTAGAACATGGCCTGAAAGTTATTTCCTTCACATTCTTTCACACCCTAGAACTTAGTTACATGGACTAGAACTCAGTCACATGGCCATACCTAGATGCATGGAAGAAGGAAATAACATCAGCTGTCACCAAACTTCACATTGAAAGGGTGAGACTGGAAATGTGGGACAACTGGCAGTGTCTGCTGCACCTGGATTTATTCCCATTTTGTTACTATCCTGATGTCCAACAATAAGACAGAACAAATATAATGTCTAATTCCTTTCTCTGCTGGAGAGAGAGAACACTAATCATTTTGGCTGATGGTGTGATCTAAGAGTTTCTTAGAGGTTAAAGAAAGTTGGTACTGCTAATATTGCTGATGTATTGTCATTTGATTATTTTCAAGGCAACATTCAGATGCAGTACTAATACCTAATTTTTTATTAACTCATGTAATAACAATAAAAATATAGTATAGTTTCTATTATGAATAGGCCATTAATACTGGTATTACCCTAAAGTTCGAAACTCCTTTCCCTAACCCTTTCCCTTTTTCCTGTCTTGTTCCTTCTATTTTTCTATTATTACATTTGTAACACATGCCTACTGCATAAAATAGAACTATAGGTTGTGGATGACATTCTAAAAATGCTAAAGAAAACTTAGAAAATAACACTAATTATTATCATTATTATAGTTAACTGTACAACTGTAATTATTAAAGTCAACAACTTTTCATATATTCTTTGAAAAAATATAAAGCAATTTCATGTAAATTTGTTCTTAGTGAATCCATTAATAGACAAGAAAACATTATTTGAGAGGACATATGGGAGTATATTTGAAACTGGATAAAGCAGCTTGAGAAAACTTGAAAAACACGAAAAACACAAGGAGAGCAGAACAGAAGGACTCCTAACTCTTCCTGTCTCTAAAATGCTTCTAACTTATTTCCATGCCCTTTCTTCTTAGAGAAATGGCCCTCAAATACACCATTTCCAAACCATATCTCCATCATTGCTACATTCCTCCCATTTCTGTGACCAACTGGAAGAGATGATTTCCCCCTTTCCACTATTGAGCTTGAAAGAATAAGAAGGCACACAGACTACTCAAGCAATAAAATATAAACTCATAAATAATTTAATGATGTAGCTACACATTAGTAAGATTGATTTTCCTGAGAAGTATTAAAAAGCAGCTTATTAGTAAACAGTCCCACTGCATGGTTATATGAGGAAGCCTTGGAGAGAGATCAAGATGGGATAAAAAAGAAGAGGATTCCAGGGATATCTTGATATCAGCATTTGGCCTCTGCATCAGAAGGGATGGATATTACTCAAGGTCGGATTCAGTACATTGTGACTTACAGGCCAAGTCAGACCCACCACGTTTTGTGAAAAAAAAAAAAAAAAAAAAAAAAAAGAAAAATATTTTCTTGGAACATAGAATGCTCATTTGTTTATCTCAATTGCTGCTTTTATGCTACAACAAAAGAGCTGAGTATTTGTGAGGATATGGCTCCCAAGGCTGAACATTTTTACTGTATTACTTTAGACAGAAAAATTTTGCCAATACCTGCCCAAAGTACACTGTAATCATGAAAACAAATCAAGAAAAACCAAAAAAATAAATGCAAATCTCAGAGAGTATAGTAGATGTTACTACTCACCACCAATATTTCTAGTTCCCTTTTCCATTCAGACATTCAGAAGGCTTTCACTTTCTTGACCCCTTGAACTTAGGTAAGGCCATAACAGCTTACCTTGGCGTTAAAATGTGAACAGAAGTGTTGTGAATCACTTTATGAATACATGAAGTATTAACTGAAAAATGTGTTTATTTCCATGTTCTCTCTCATTCTGCTGCTGTAGTTATTATAAGCTGATGGTGTGAAGGTGTAACCTGGGATGCTGGGAAGGTGTAGCCCCACCATATAGGACAAGTGCCTGGGAAGCTGATTAATCCTAGCAGGAACTGTATGAGAGAGAGTAAATCTTTGATGCTTTAAGGCACTGAGATTTGGGACTGTTTATTACCACAACTAGCCAGTTATAATGACTGGTACATAGCAATACATTAATAGTAAAGTACTAGGAAACTGTTTCTTCAACTGCCTACAGAGCATGAACATGACAGGTGTGGAATAGACTTCCTCAATGGAATTTGTGAATACTGTCTTATTTCAGTTATCGTATTCTTCAGGTCTTGGTTCTTTTTTAAATTTTCTGTCTCTTTGTGGAAAGTCTCACTGAGATTTTCCACTCCTCTCTCCATCTATGTAATCATTACTTTAAAGTCTTTGTCAGGCTGATTGCTTATTTCCCTCTCATTTAGTTCTTTTTCTGAGGTGTTTTCTTATTCTTTCTTTTGGAGCGTATTCCTCTGTCTCCCCATTTTGCTTGACTTTTTTGTTTGTTACTGTCAATTAGTTGGAACAACTACTTCTCCTAAACTTGGAGGAATGGTCTTATGTGTGATCATCCTTTATATAGACTGTGTGTGTTTGGTGACTTTTAATGGCTGACTGGAGCTGTGGGCTGGTAAGGTCTGAGAGTCCCTGGGCTCTCCCTTCATGGGCACCCTGGCAGGACAGCTAAGGCTAAAGTAGGTGGAAGCTGGGGTGTCCTGAGGCTCTACGTGAAGAAGGTTCTTTGGCAGGATGGTTGAGGCTGAAATGGTTATAAACCAGTATATTCCAGGACTCCCTACATGGGGGGTACTCTGAAGGGATGGCTGGAGCTGAGGAGTACAGGCTCAGAGGTCCTGGGATTCTTCACACAAGGTGCACCCTGGCAGGACAGCTAGAGCTTAAGTGGGTGTGGGCTGGTGAGGTCCTTGGACTCTCATGCAAAACGTGCCCTGGCAGGACAGCTGAAGCTGAAGTGGTTGCAAGCTCCTGAGTGTTATTTTAAATGGAGCTAAAATTTTAAGGGCTAAGAACGCAAATACATTCTTACTAATACTCCTATATCAACATATTTTAGAGTGGCAAATCATTATGGAATGAAGACAATCTGTCAAAGAATTATAGCCATAGGAAGGAAAATATCATAAAAATTAGATGAATATCATAAAAAATAAAAGTTTGACATAATGCAATTTAAATTATCAGCTATTTATTCCCATCTAAGGTTTAATACAAAACCCTAGTTTTCATAATACTGTAATTTTTTTCACCACTACCATTTGTACAAGGTAAAATAGCAAATTGACTGTGCCAGTAGCCCATTATTTAACAATGATAATGTTTACAATATGTTTGTTCCTTTTGAACTGTGCATGAAAGAAAATGTGGTTTGTTTTTTTTTTTTTAAGATTTTATTTACGTATTTGACAGACAGAGATCACAAGTAGGCAGAGAGTCAGGCAGAGAGAGAGGAGGAAGCAGGCTTGAGACCATGACCTGAGCCGAAGGCAGAGGCTTTAACTCACGGAGCCACCCAGGTGCCCCGAAAATGGGTTTTAAAAATTGAAGTTTTATTAGTGGGAATTTTTGTTTTCAAACAAAAAGAAGAAACTAAAATGCTTAGTTGTTGTTGTTTTTTTTCCTCCTCCTGAGTTTGCTGGTATTGGGGCTGCATTAATCAAGCTCACAAGGTTGGGCCTTTCCTAGCAGTTATTAATTTTCCACGAGGTGAACATTGAGATAATGTGAAGTTTTCTTTGTTGTGTTACTCTGAATGTTTGAATGTGGTTGACCAGATTTTTCCAGCATATAATCTTCTTATTCTCCTCAAACAGCTAAACCATCGTTTGTGAATCTGGCAAATTTTTCAACCATTTAAATTCTGGATTCATAGCTTACCATTTCAACTAAGTTTCTTGACTCTCTTGGATAAATGGCAATAGTAAGAGTTGACAAAAGTAAACAAAAAATTAAATTCTGACACTTGAAAAATCTTGAGGAAACATCATCTCCTGTAACTATTTTCCTGTTTATATAAAGGCTTATAGTGTGCTTTCCATTTAGAAATTATTAAAACCACACATGTTTTTTTAAAAAAAAATCACAGGAAAGGGAGTAAGTTATATATGTATACACATATATACACACACATATATGGTAATCTACTGATAATAACTATTTTAAAATGAGTATAGAGTAATTGAATTTTAAAACAAAAGTAGATATAGAAATAAATTTGAGCAGAGCACATTTCAAAAGAAATAACTTCATCATAAAGTTTCTATTATATCTTCATTAATATTCTCCCTGAACTGTTGTAGCACATTTATTTTATAAATCGAGTCACAAAGGATTTTTTTTTCCAGACTCAAATTGGTAAAACTATTTGGAGCATGAAAGAAAAGATCAAAAGGGCCAACTGGGAACAAAGCACAGTGATCAAAATTCAGGATAAGCCACAACACATAATAATCCTAATTACCAATCTTTAATTAAACCACAGGGAGAATTTATGCCCTGAATAAACTTGTTCTCACAGCTTTTTCTGACTTCAAGATAGAATGTTTTGATGTTTCTAAATATCAGCCAAGGAGGAAGCTTATTATTTAATGTTTTATGATCTATAGAAATCTAAAGTCAAGAACATATGTTAAATGCAAAGTTCAAGACAAAATATGGTCTTTGGGGGTATTGTTGCAAAATATTTGAATTTAGCGGGGTAATTAATTCTGACATAATTGACAAATTTATGAATGGCCAACTGATGAATTAAAGCACAGAGTATATTGGCAATATATTTAATGGATTCATATAAAAATAACCTGCTGTTGCAAAGCAGTTTTCTTCTGGAGGAAAAAAACAAAAGCCAAATAGGTTTATGCAGTTGTGTATGGTATTAATGTGGGTTAGCTTATACATGGAGGAATAGCCTATTCAAAATGCCTTGAATAAATTTCATATTTCTCACTTTCCTGGCTATTGGGCTGACAGAGTTTTGATTTTTTTTTCTAACCCCCAAAATTCTTTCTTTGAGAGCCTATACTTGGGTATAACATTCCACAGTTTAGTCAAGGAGGCTGAGTTTTCCATAATTAAAGATCTGATATTAATTTCCACCCGTATTAAACTTTGTCAACATTACACATTGTAACAGTTTGCCCAATAGCTTAAAGTTTCTTTTAAAACAGTTTTATGTATGTCTGTATAAGCAGACCTGGATTTTGAGTAATACTTTTTAGTTTTAGGCTTTATCTTTTCCTTTGCTGGAAAATTTTAGAAATTTCTAGAAAATTATATACCGTGTATAATATCTCACATCTCTTTGCTAGATCTCATCTTGCTCTCACAGAGATGGTACCCCTGTGTCTTAGTTCATTTGGACTGCTATAATGGGATATCATAGATGGGTCTTCTTCCTATGCCCTCAAAGGGCATAAGGTTCAAGGGAGCTTTGTGGGATCTTTTTTCTAAAGGCACTAATCCACCCTCATGACCTAATCACCTACCATAGTCCCCATTTCAAAATATCACTTTGGGTTTTAAGGTATGAGCACCCAAGTCCTCAAGGTGCCAGTGGCCCTTCCTTTGAAACCCCTGGAAATCCCCATCCCCATCCCAGATCTTGTACTCTGGTCCTGGTGTGGGTAGCAGCTCCGATGATCTCTGAATTATCTTCAGGGTCATTCTTCCATTGTCTTAGAGAGGAGCTCAGATTTCTCTCGAGACGGCATTCATACTACTCTTATCAAATAATTGCTTGGCCACATCCTTAGTGTTGTCATTTTTTGCAATTTGGATATGCTGAAGATTTACCAAATCTTTAAGTTCTACTTCCTTGTCTGCTTACCAATTCTATCTTCAAATCATTTCATTCTTCCATCATTTTGCTATAAGCAGTCCGGAGGAGCAAAGCCACATCTTCAACACTTTTGCTAAGAAATAGCTTCAGCTTAATATCCAATTTCATCATTTGCAAGTTTCACCTTCCACAAAACAATAGAGCACGAACATGATTCAGCCAAGTTTTTTTTTTTGTCAATTCAGAACAAAGGTCACCTTTTCTCCAAGAAGTTCCTCATTTCTTTCTGAGATCTTATCAGAACAATCCTTACTGTCTGTATTTCTACTAACATTCTGTTCAGGATTTCTAAGGTAGTTTCTAAGATTGAGGCTTTCTCTATACATCTTGTATTTTCTGCCTAAGCTTTCACCAGAATTGACTTTAAAGGTCCAGTCACAGCAGCATAGTCTTTTTCTAGCATGCACCTCAAAACTCCTGTAGCCTGTCTTCATTACACAGCTCCAAAGCTGTCTCCACATTTTTAGTTTTTTGTTTGTTTGTTTGTTTTGTTTTTTACAGCACTACCCCCACTCCCGGTACCATAATCTGTCATTGTGTATTTGGGCTGCAATAACGGAACACCATAGAATTAGCGGCTTATCAACAACTGAATTTCTTTTCTCTTCTACAGTTCTGGGGGCTTGGAAGTCCAAGACCAGCAGTTAGTATATTCAATGTCCTGTGAGAGCCCACTTTCTTGTTCATAGATAGCATCTTCTTGCTGTGTCCTCACATGGCAGAGGGATGAAGGAGTTCTATGGAGTTTCTTTTATAAAGGCACTAAATCCATTCATGAGGGTTCTACTCTGATGACCTGATCACTTCCCAAAGGCCTCAACTCCAGATATCTCCATATTGGGGATTAGGTTTCAGCATGAATTTTAGGACGACACAACATTTGGTCTATAGCATCCTAAAGCTATGTTTATGCTTTATGATTTTCTCAGCATTGGAGTGGTGATCTGAGATATGGAAATGCTGAGTGGCATTGGGAAGTTAGTCTCAGTTAACAGGTGAGCTTTTGAGGGAGTGTTGACTAAAAATGGCTACCATTGAAGCTCTTATTGGAAAAAAATTTTCTAAGGCTTTTTAAATCTTGGATTCTATGAGACTACCAGTGTCTCATATAAAAAGAGTTGTTTATTTGTTGTTTATTTCTTTGTTTTACGTCAATCCAAAGTAATGTCTCTTCTTTAAAAAATTCAAATAACAAAGTAGTATCAAAGGATTGTCATTGGTCATCCAACATAAATATCATCAATTTTGAAATTGCCACACATCATGTAAAAACAAAAATTATTTTATTGTTAACATAGATGCAATGTCTTATCTGAGGAATTATGCATTTGGCTTTTTTTGCCTTTGTCTAAACAGAGCCATCTTACTACTGCCTCAGATGGTCAATCTACTCTATTTTAAATAATACAGTCTTTGGGGAATAAAACTAATTTTAATGAAAATATTACAAGTAACATGTGTAAATTCCAGAAATAATTAGTGGCATTTCTTAATATTGTGGTATCATTTTTCCTCCGTGTGATTGTAGGAAACTGGCTAAAGTATGACAGCTGCTACTAAACTCATTCAGAATAGACAATATGTTTAAGGAACTGTCTCTTCTGGTGTAGAGAACATATCTGGGAAAATAATCTTTTTTCATTTTAACTCTGAGAACTTGGTGACTTGACTTGTGTCCCAAGTCTGATTTTTAAAAAATTAGATCCAATCCAGGTTACTGTATGCCAGCCTTCCCTATTACTTATTTATAAGAGTTGGAAAGAACCAATCCCTGATCTCCTAAGGAACATTAACCCATGGGATACAACAGTCTTACAAAAGAAAATGAGAGTTTGAGAGGACTAATGCTTATTACTAGTTAACAATGGAAACATAAAGTACTTTAAACTAAAAATAGATCTTATATGACAAAATTGAGACCCCAGTAATCTACCTCTGGTACATGAGTGTGTTATGTATTTTTCTTTGTGAGAGTGATATTTTATCCTTTATTGCCAGGAAACTTCTATTTTTTTTTTCCTTCCCCAAAACCTAATAAGATCATGGTGAATACTGTGTGAACCAAGGATTCTTTATTTGATATAAACATTGCTTTTAAGAATACCATGAACGGATTTGAGATGAAATTGTATATGAGAAAATAAAATCAGCCACTGTCCAATCTAGTTTCAAGTCTCTTTCTTATTTCTTCGGGACACCAACTGGTGGTTCCTGATGCCATGAGGCAGAGTTCCTAGAGACCAGCAACTACCCTTAGTTATCTTTTTAATGTTTGTTTGAGCACACTTTCTGTGAATAATTTTTAAATGATAAATAGAAATTAAAAATCATTTCTTTGGTCCAGGGAGGGAGATCTTGCTGGCAAAGTGCCAGCAGGAGAGCCACATTGAAGTGGATGAGTGCTCATATACATCCTTTCCACACAGGCCTTAAACACTGATAAAGAAAATCTTTAAGCATGACTATATTTCAGGTTTTGAGAACACATCTCTTTACTTTTCTTATTTTATTTATTTATTTTAAAAGATTTTATTTATTTGACAGAGAGAGACACAGCGAGAGAGGGACCACAAGCAGAGAGTGTGAGAGGGAGAAGCAGGCTTCCTACCAAGCAGGGATCCCGATGCAGGCCTCCATCCCAGGACCCTGGCTGGGATCATGATCTGAGCTGAAGTCAGACGCTTAAGGACTGAGTCACACAGGCGCCCCTTATTTTATTTTTTTAAAAGATTTTATTTATTTATTTGACAGAGAAACAGAGAGAGAGGGAACACAAGCAAGGGGAGTAAGAGAGGGAGAAACAGGCTTCCTGCTGAGCAAGGAGCCCCATGTGAGGCTCAGTACCAGGACACTGGAATCATGACCTGAGCCAAAGGCAGACGCTTAAGGACTGAGCCACCCAGGCACCCAACATCACTTTATTTTTGATAACAAAAATGAAAAGAGAAATTTTAAAAAGGACAATTATTTTTTAAATTAAATTAAATTAAATTTTTTTCAGTGATCCAAAATTCACTGTTTATGCGCCACACCCTGCACTCCATGTAATATGTGCTCTCCTTAATGCCCACCACTGGGCTCACCCAATCCCCCACCTCCCCCTCCAAAACCCTCAGTTTGTTTCTCAGAGTCCACAGTCTCTCATGGTTTGTCTCCCTCTCTGATTTCCCCCAACTCACTTCTCTCTATCTCCCAGTGTCCTCTGTGTTATTCCTTATGCTCCACAAGTAAGTGAAACCATATGATAATTGACTCTCTCTGCTTGACTTATTTTAAGAAAATAATAAATATGGAAAAATGAAGAGGGGTGAATTTAATTTCTTTAAGTTTTTGATGTTTAAAGTTACTTCAGAGACCATATGAGGCATAACTACTGACTTCAACAGCTCGAGACAACTTCCAACATTTTTATAAATCACGTCCTCTGTTTTATGTTGGTCCGAATATGCTTTTTATTTAGCCATGTTTTAGTGAACCTAATGACTTTGTTGGAAGAATATAAGCATGACAAATATTGTAGAATGATAGAAGAGGCTGATCAAATCTTGGGGAAAATTAATGGGAATAATTTGAAAGGGGGGAAATGGTGATAATTCCTTTTTCTATAGCTTTTGGAAACTATACTTGCGGGACTTTGAGATTTCCAGCTATTAAAATAAGGCCTTAATATTAAAACTGACGTAGAAATATAACTGAACTTGTAATTATAGGGTGATGAAGAACTATTTTGAAGGTTTAACTTTTGGAGGTTGGACAAAAAGAAGATGACTGAAAGGAAGTAATATAACTACTATTATATCTGCTAATAAATGTTTTATAGAAAATAGTTCAGGAAAATAAAACAGTTGTTTAGATTTATTATAGTACATAAGGAAAGTGATAAATATAGACATTAGCTCATTAATGATGACATCAGCAGAGGAACACAGCAACAGTAAAATATAGTTTTTAACCAAATGAATTTCTGCTTTTAAATCTTGCCAGGGGTGCTAGAAGAAAATTATCTGGTACAAGTGCATAAATGAGTACACTATTGGTAGGAAAAATCATATATGAAAATTGCATATAAATGTATATATTATAATTCTGTTCTTATGCCTCAGATGGCCGTGATATAATGATCACCTGATTGCATGATTATATATCTACAAAAGATTATTTTTATAATTATAGAAAAGGCAGAAAAAAATAAGGAAGTACTTTCCTAAACTTTTGGTCTCTAGTTCAATCTATTCTAAAGGAGACCTAACACCATAGACTACGTAAGGCTGCTCTGAAATGAGGGAGCAAAGAAGTCATACCTTTGTTTTTAGAGAATTAGTATTACCTCATCACTTTTCTAATATTCAAGTCATCTCCAATTTGCTTTATAAACATTAGTATCAGTATAAATGGACAATATAATTAAATGCAAGCATTTTGAACTTCAACAATTATGTGATGTTTGAAAATATTCTAAATTCAAAATGTTATTGACAGCAACTCACTGGCTATTGTCTAGACAGACCATTCATTGAGAAGGAGAGATTAAAAGGGTACAACACAATTTCCCCAAGAGTTATTTATAATCATTCGTTAGCATCAAAATTAGAGTTATTTAAATTGTTAATCCTGGTTTTTATTCAGTGGAGTCAAATTAAATCTTCACTAATACAGGAGAAGTTTATGGTTTAATTTTATACCTTCTTTCAAATTCAATTTAGTACCACATAAATGTACTTTTCATATTAACTTTTTCATGAAAGCACAATTTTTACTTTGAAGGAAAAAAAGAATAGTTCAGTGAAGAAATTTAAGAACCTTTTACTTCTGGCCTGAATTATGGGAAAATAAATTTAGAAGAGCCAACTTTTGATTAAATCATTATAACTATAAAAGATTAGAGCAGGATTCTCTGAAAGTAGAACTATTGATCAATAATCATTTCAAAAACACTATTGCTAAAGGCAAGTTCATCCATATGTATAATTAAAGGTGAAAAGAGTTGGAAATTCACCTCTTATTCCTCAGTGAGGTATAATAGACAGCCAGAAAGTCTGTTCATAATTTTTTCAAGTACATTTTTTAAAGTTAAGTTTTGATATATAACCTTAAATAAAATACTATTAATATTTTGCTTAACCTTGTGCCATATGAATCTTAACAATACCCTAGATAAATTTTAGGACCATTTTGTTGTATAAATCACTAAAATTATATGTCCTATATCTAATAATATCTTGCTTTCTGACTGCACTCTTACCCCCGCCATACTCTTGATATTCATTCATTCATTCATTCATTCACCTTTTCATCTTTTTGTCTCATTCTCTCTAAGCAGGGCAATTTTATGAGAAAAAGGAATTTATTCGTCTCTTTCACTTATATATTTCCATGTACATCCACTTTCTGGAATTTTCCTGTTCTTATAACTTGTGCTTGATTACTATTTGTTCACAGTCACACAGAAAATTTAATTCATAACCCTTTTGTAGTTTTGACCTATAATTTCCTTGGTTTCACCTAAGAATTTTACCTATATTTCAATGATTTTGCACCTGTAGTATGCTCATTAATACTCAAAAACTGCGTCTCAGAGAAAAGAGAGAGGAAAAAAAAAAGAAAAATCCTCATATGTAGCATTTGTCGATTTCTGGGGTGGAATGGTCCCACCACTGGTGATGTAGTCAGCTCATAAAATTCTTAAAAAATAACAAGCAACTCTTTTGAGCTGGTACTAGCTAACTCCAGCACACTACTTTATGTACCCTGATTTTAAAGAGAAAAATTTCCTTTTGAGAATTTTCCAAAAAACTTCAAAAAGTTAAGAAGAGTCTTTGTCTCCAGGGTGCAAAGAGCTGGAAGGGGTGTTCCTTGGATCATATAACAAAAAAATAAAGATATAAGTAGAACAGACTTTATTTATTAAGATAAAAATTCCAAATAATTATATAGATGATATTGATTACATAAATAAATGGAATAAATGAAAGTCAGCGGCAGATCACAAAATTATTAAACTGCAACCAAGTAAAGTCTGTTATTCACCAGAAAGCTGGTGAATAAAACACTGAAAAAAATAAAGATGTCTATCTCTAGCATTATACTATTATAGATAGTTTCTGTTTCCATTTATTCTATTGTTCTGGGTCTTCTAATTCTGCTGGATGAAATTTAGGGAAAGTCTCTTGAATTTTCAGGTCATTACAGGTAATGAGCGCTCAGTATTTTTAAGTCCAATCCAGTGCAATAGGAAGTTTAAATGTCGTCACTTCTCTCCTAAGCTTCTGTGCTTTCCCATCTCTGAACTGATGGACAGTCACCTGATTGAATGCATGGCTCCTTCTCCTTCCCCCATCTTCTACTTTTTCCTGTCTCCAGTCCTTGTTTTGTTAACCAGGTGTGTTCTCTCCACTGGACCAGAGGAAATGGAGGGAGAAAAGGAAACAGTAAAACTCTAACTTGACGAGTGCCATTGTCAGGTGGAAAAACCATCTCCAGATTTGGCAGGTGTTTTAAGTTGTCTCTTTTCTTCATGGGACACATTAGTGACTTTTTCCAGAGATTAATTGCTCTTAGTATCCTGCTCACAGTTCTCTTCATATAGATGCTTTCATCTCTTCTGGCTGTTTTGGGGATACCAGCAGTCATCTCCCTGTAGGGATTAAATTGTGTCGACAAGCAGCTTTTAAGGAAATCCAGGAATGATGCTTTCCTGTCTTCCTCTTTCTTTCTGAACCTACAAGGTTTTTCATTATAAGTTTATGTTCTTAACAAGAATAGTACTATTCAAATTGTCTATTATTTCCTGAGTGAGATTTACTGGTTTGCATTTTTCAAGGAATTTATCTGTGTTATCGGAGTCATCAAATGTGTTGTCATAAAACGTTCAGACTACTTCATTGCCATCTTTGAAGTCTATAAACTAGTATTCATTGTTTCCCTTTATTACTGTATTAGGACCTCTGTTACACATTTGAATACCAGTGGTGAGAGCAGGCATGGTAGTCTTGTTCAAACTTTTGGTAAAGTTTATTTTATTTTTATTTTTTTTTTTTTTAAAGATTTTATTTATTTATTTGACAGAGAGAGATCACAAGTAGGCAGAGCGGCAGGCAGAGAGAGAGAGGAAGGAAGCAGGCTCCCCGCTGAGCAGAGAGCCCGATGCGGGGCTCAATCCCAGGACTCTGAGATCATGACCTGAGCTGAAGGCAGAGGCTTTAACCCACTGAGCCACCCAGGCGCCCCGATTTTTGGTAAAGTTTAAACACAGAAATTGGGACTTATTTCCTGATAGCTCCCTCGTTTCCAAGATTTTTTCACTCACTTTTTCAGCTGCTCTGACAGCCCATAACTACCCTCTGGTGCCCTAAGCCAGTAAAATTAGGGATTTTTGTTTGAATTTCAGCTATATTTGCCTTGTGAACTGGTGAGTGTGCTCAGGAATAAGTTTCACCTCAACAAAAATAACAAACAGAGTTTGAGTCTATTTCAAGGGTCTATACATCTGCAGTTTCTGCCTATTTTTGGTCGCTTATCAGAGCTTCAGAAAGTTGTTTTTACGTATTTTGAATTGAATTTATAATTGTTATCTGTGGAGGCATATACATTCATTTCCAAAACAGTAACAACATGTATTACCTTTAAAATCTGAAAAGCAGCACATTAAATTACGAGAAATATAAAATAAACTACATTTTCTTGCATATTATGGTACTCAATGCTTGTAGCAATCTATGAATTTAATTACTTA
Source organism: Martes martes (assembly GCF_963455335.1). Lineage (NCBI taxonomy): Eukaryota > Metazoa > Chordata > Mammalia > Carnivora > Mustelidae > Martes > Martes martes. The sequence goes on from NC_137899.1 coordinate 26,656,722, forward strand.
AAGCAAATACTTGGAATTTTTTCAATTTATGAGTGTGACAATTTGTAGAAATATTTAAATATTATAAAAAAGAATAAAATGAATTCAGATACATTCATGTATTTTTCCCTTCGATCACTACAGTTGACTCTGAAAAGCCGTAAAAGGCCTTAAAATGACCCAAATACAATATAAACTATAAAGCTTTTTGCTCTGTCACGAATACTGAGTCTTTGCATATAAAATTATAAGATATGTTTTTCTTTATGAGGAAATAATTGACAATTTTAAAAGAAAGATGACCTCCTCTGCATTAGCTGAAATTATAATTTGAAAATGCATATTCCTGTTAAGGCCTTCTTTATTTTTTTCACAAACTAAGTTGAAGTTAGAAACAGAAACTCTCTAACTACAATTTCTAAGAGCTAAATTGTTGTGATTCAATTATTTAAGTTGCTTAATAATAAATGGTTCCTTGGAGAATTTTCATTTTTACAACTTAGATGATAAACCAAAGGCACATTGATAACAGTTTTCTCCAGTGAGAAGACAAAAGAGAAATCACAATAACTTATCCAAGAAGAACTTGATGGTATTCATATTAGTGCCCATTTGCAAATTACATATAGCCATTCTGTGCTATCTTTCTGAAGCATGTAATTTAAATTTTTTTTAACATTTTGTAGGTGAATATAATCTTGTTGAAATTGAGGGTCTAATAATAAGTACAGAACATTTGAGATAATGTGAAGGTCTAGGGAGATTTAAAAAATGACTTTCTCTTCAGAACTTGCTGTTAAATAACTTGCTTGCCTTAACATCTGTGGATATCTAAATTGTTCACAGTGAATGATCAGAGCAAATATTTCAGCTACAACATTTCCATAAAAGCAATTATTTGTATAGCTTTATATGCCTATAAATTCTTATATATCTATATTTAAAATGCATTATAAGTTTTTCATCTAGAGTTAAACTAAGCCATTATTTTAAAGCAGAATATTGTGATTTTCAAGTAAGTATTATTCTCTCCAGGTATGACATACCCTAAAGTATACTCCATAAATTATCACTTTGAATAGAGAGTATATCACACAACCCAATTTAACTGTAAGACATCTAATAGCACTCTTTTAATCTCAACTTCATAATGAGTTTGTTCTATTTTTCACAGTGGTGAATAAAGCGAAGAAAACTTCAGACTTATTTATACTAGTTGGAATAAGTTATTCTTTTCCACCTGAATGTCATGTGGTTTTTAAATTGAGCAAACTCCTAAGATAATCAGAATATTGTTTTAAGAAGTGTAATAGAAACAAAGATTTGGTTAAAAAATGGCAAGTTTGAAATGATGAAAAGTGTCTACTATTATGCTTAGGACATATTAGAAACTTAAAAACTGACATGAATGTACAAAGTGATATATTATTTCTAGAATGAGATCTTTGGATTCAAACACACTTGGATTTCACTATCATTTATATTTATTTGCTGGTAGCTTGACATTAGGAATATTACTTACTCTAAACCTAGATATCCTAATCTGTGAGATGCATTGAGAATTAACTTGATAGCAGTATGATTTAAATGAAATAAATTTGGTATAGTGGATGGTATTAGAAAAATACTAGTTCCTTTCCTCTGTATTGAAGTTTGCCCTCTTTTTTTTTTTTCTTTTTTTAATTAATGATACCAGGGCTAAAAACCTGTGTACTTCTGATTCCCATGTTCCCAGTGAAGAAGTATGTACATTTCATAAATGAGCTGTTTGTAGGGTATATATTTTACTCCAGCATATTCATTAAAATTCAAGTTAGTATATGCAGAAGAGTAATTTTCATACATATTAAAAGATGCCTTTAAAAATGCCTTTGGAATGAACAATGTATAATGTAGTCACGTACTTTGATATGTAATCCTTTGATCAGTTGGTTTTATGGAGATGGGTTCTTTAAAAATTTAATCCATACTGCTTTTCATTCACCCATGTTAAACAAAATAGATATATTTTATATGTACACACACCATATACACATACACACACAGAAACCTTTGGGGAAACTCTAAGAATATATGGTGTCTTAACATAGTCATGATCAGAAGGATAGATAAGAATTTGGTATGGTTTGTATGCTCTTTTTATTCACATATCTCTCTGAAAATATTCTTGTTTTCCTTGGTCTGTAAATATTGTTAACTTGAAAAATAAAATCCTAAGAATCAAATGTCATAATTTAAAAACAATTTCTAAATTGCCCCAAATTATAACAATTCCAAAAAGTAGCATGTTAAAGAACATAGAAAACATCTTGCTGAATTAAGCTTATTGTACTTTCAAGCCCAGAATTTTATCTGCAACAAAGATTATGTTGATGAACCTCATGGTAAAAGTGTAGGTTTGCAAAAACAATTAGCCTTTGGTTTCTTTCAATACATTCCATAGATCAAATGACTCCTGGCTTTTTTTTTAGTAACTTTTGAACTATGTGGAGAAAATTGCCTGGTGTATATATTCAGAGATATATCTATCAATGCTGCACTTACTAGAGGAAAACAGAAAACACATTAGATATTTTTGTAGGATTTTAAAAAGTTTCGTGGAGTAAGAATGGAATAAGAAATTATTTGAATTTCAGTTTAACACTAACATAATAAAGTCTTTGTATGGCCTGAAAGATATTTTAGCCTTTCAGTTACCAAAAACAAAACACAGCAAAAGTCTAATTACAAGTCTTTGAGCCATATCTCTGTAGAACTGCAGGCAAAAGGACTTATGGCCAGGAAGGTTTCAAGCAAACAAATTTGTATTTTCAGCATACACCATGTTTTCAGGGTGTGTCATAAGGTAAAACTGTAGATCTTTTAAAAATTTAATTAATGTATATTTTGCACATATTGAAAAACTTTCATTATTGAATTATCTCTGGTCAAAGTTTTCCACTTTGTCTTTACCTCTTCCATAAATTTTGTATATATGGGATTACTAATGAGGCCAATTACTTCTTGAGTTTCTTTATTTACTTGAATATGAATTACAACAGTGTGTTGTTCTCTATACTATTGTTCCTACATGAATTTGAGATTGATAATTTAATGAAAGTGTATTGTATGTCTGAAATTATTTTAAGTGCTCATTCAATCCCCTTACCATTTATACATTATTTAATTAACATAGTACATTCTGCATAACATCAACTTTGTTTTATCATAGCCATTTATATCACATGCCATCTTAAGAATATTAAAATTTTCCAACTGATTCATTTTATAAATATAATCATATTTTATTCATTCGACACTGTTAGGCAGGGAGAAATCCATATAAGGAATTTTCCAAATTTTACTCTTACACTTTACTAAAGTTAAGGATAGACTTTCAGTCCTGTATGTTTCTATGATGCTTTGGCTTCTTAAAACATTTCGTTTTTGTTTTAGTGAAGTGAGACAAGATCATGAATATTTTCAGTTTCTAGATAATTAACTTTAGATAACTGAGATTTGCTAAAATTTATCTGGACTCTCGAAAATCATCTATCTAGGGGCACCTGGGTGGCTCAGTCAGTTAAGCATCTGTCTTCAGCTCAGGTCATGATCCCAGGGTCCCATGTTGGGGGTTCCCTGCTCAGTGGGGAGTCTGCTTCTCCCTCTCTCTCTGCTGCAGCCCCTGCTTGTGTTCTCTCATTCTGTCAAATAAATAAATAAAATATTGAAAAAAGAAAGTCATCTACTTTGTAGAAAATCTATTTGACCTGATTGATTTATCCTTCCCTTACTTTTTAGTACATCTGCTCGTTTACAATACTACCCCATTCCCCAAATTATTAAATTAAGAAGTCAAGTACTAAACTGTAATAAGTGTGTTTACTATTACCCACCAAAATAAATTGTAGTAAGTTCCATGGAGTGTCTTAAAAACATAAAAAGTTTAAAAGACAAGACATAGTTTATCTCTCTTTTCATTTCCCTCCCATTTTCTTTTAATTCCTTTTCCTTCTTTGTCTCTTTCGTCTGTTTTTTTTTTTTTTTTAAGACTTATTTATTTATTTTAGGGGGAGAGAGAGAGAGAGAGAGAACATGAGCAGGAAGAGCAGAGGGAGAAAGAGAGAGAATCTCAAGCAGACTCCTTGCTGAGCACGGAGCCAGAGACAGGCCTTGATCTCATGACCCCGTATGAGGACTTTAGCCAAAACCAGGAGTTGAATGCTTAATCTACTCTGCCACCCTGGCACCCCTATGCTTTATTTTTGAATAGAGTCTCACCATGATTCACTGCTTGATCTCTAGGCAATTTTTATCACAAATTAACATCATTTCAACAGAGTAAGTTCTTCAAAATAATTATTCTCAAACCTAAGGAATTCAAGGATTTCATGGCTGTGACAGTAATGCTGGTAAAAATTGTATTGGTTTGTTAACCATTTATTATTGGTTTATTTGGTGTGGACAGAATTGTGTCAGTATAACTCGAAATGATCAAATTCATACCATAAATATAAAAAATAAAATTAAAATTAAATATGATCTAAACCATTTTCAGAAAAATGGTAGCTTCAATTTAAGTTGGATAGACAGTGTAAAATTATTCTGACTCTGGAAGAAGGCCATATATCAAAATACAGAAGACTTAGTAGGAGGATTTCTAAATGTAATGAATCCTTGTCAGATTCTCTGGGGATTTTACTTCTCAAAATGACTCTATTAGCCTGTGAGTGCCTTAGAGGCAGAAACTGTGTCTTATTCATATTCTTATTCTCAGCAAAAAATCTGATATTGGTAATAGTAACAAATTACTAAAAATTATCACTTCTAATTACTTTAGATGCTCTATACATGTTGAATTAACAAACCCGGAAATATCCCTGCAGTAAACTACTGCAATTTGAAAGGTGTAAACTTATTATTGACTATAATTGTCTTTGACTTCAAATTAAAAGTGCCTGAACTTGGTAGCTAAGATGACATTTCCTCATGAATAATTTTCTGCCATGAAAAAAAATCAAAATTTTAATGAAAAAAGGACAAATATAGGTTACTAATCTAGAGAAATGATATTGGGGCTTAATGATTCACTGAACCCGTACTGGAAAATGGCCCTGGGGAAAGGAAAGTGTGAATTGTAAGGGGACCAGAAGCAGAATGAGAAATCATTCCTGAAACTGGGGAAGAGGTAGATGTTGGACAAGAACATGATTCTAAAATGCTGTGTGGTGATTCTAAAATGCATATTACTGATATGGTTGTATAGGATAGAAGACACAAATAGACTCAAGAGGAATTCACATTTATTATCATGTACGTTTCTAGATGAGAGATCCTTTTGGGGATTTATTATATAGAAATAGGGAAAATGTAATGACAAAATTCTATGACGGCAATTTTAGAGACAAATTATTTGACTGATTGGCTGTCTCTCATCTGGCATTTTTTAAAATGTTGTATCTGCAAAATAAAATAAACTTTACATGTTTCCAGGAGTTACTATGTATATGATAGTTAATTACATCTGAGAATAAGAAGTGATGTTACTTAAAATTTTAATTAATCAGGAAAAACATCTGAAGATCTACTAGATATTCGGTGAGTTACAAAGAAGAGCAAGGCATGGCCCATACCTTATTAACCACATTTTCTTGATTCCTGGTGGAGTTATCTTTGACTTGAATATTTCTAGCTATTAAGAGCTAATCTTGTGTATATATGAGTCAGAATGGAACACTTAAATAGGATTCAAAAAAAGGCTTATTTAAAGGAAATAATTACAAATATGAAATTTTAGAAGAATCAACAGTCACATGGAGCACAACAGCTAAACTGCTAGTCTCAAAGGATAAGAAAGGAAACTATTAGTAGAAATTGAAGAGAACTGTGTAGCGTTGGCCATGTTAAGAAGGGTAGTGACATTTGATCAGGATGATGGTCAGCTCAAGATGATCTTAAAAGCAGACATCAGGGGAAGAAATATCCTCGTTCACTTTATTCCTTCCCTTAGATCTTCTATGCAGTTTTCCACTGGCTAAAACAAACTGTAAGCAAATTCCATGTAAGTGGGCTCTTGGTACAGAAAGCAGAACAGAGCAGAATACAACACAACCATTTTCTACCTTCATATACACTCTTGTTCTCTGCCTGCATGAGAGTTACACTTCCCTATCATAGCAAATGCACAAAATCTCATTACCCTCTCTATAATTAATGGAGTCTCAGAATACATCTGGGCATAGTTTCACCTGAAACTGAAAACATTAGCTTTCATATTCTTCATGAAGGTAATCTTCATATAGATTGAAAAGGGTAAGAAAAGAAGCACTTGGTAACATAAAACATAACTAGTTACTGCATTCCCCATAGCTTTCTCTGCCCGAAAGTTCCTGTCACAGGATTAAAGAAAGGTTCACAGAATAAGGACGAAATAAGAAATGTTTGAATTGCAGTTCAACACTCTCCCTTCTGTGATTCCTTCTTCTGTGTCAGGAATTTTTTCCCCCTAGTGTGTTAAACAAGATTTTTTCTTATCGAATGACCCAAACCTTCATTCCTACAAATGTAAGTCTTGGGAGGCCAGTCTTTGTTGTTTTTTCATGGACCATAATGTTGGTTTTCCATTTTTCTATCGCACAACTGAGTTGAGAGGTTTCTCTGGTAACCATGATCAGTCATCACCTCCTAGTTCAGCAACACACCTCCTCAAACTATTGTTTCATAGACATGATGAGAGTAAACTGAACATGGGGCAGACTCAGCTTCCAATTCATTAGAAGTTTGATTGTGTCTACTTTGGAAATATACCTCTCTTATCCACAACCACTTCTAAATCCATCATTCCTAGGTTGTGGGAAAGTGAAACAAACATTTTTTTTCAATGAATTATTAAGTCAGGTACCCTTACTTTTGGAAAATTTATGTTAGTATCCTTCATTTTTATGAAAGACTTAGATTAGCATGAACCTGTTTTCACTAATGAAAGAAATCCAAAGAAGATTTTCACTTTCATGAAAAAAGGCAAAAAAGTGAAAACAGCCTTCAGCACTCATTTTGCAGTGAGCTGTTATAGAAGCAGCACACACTCCAAGCAGGGAGAGTGGCCCCCTTTCATTAATAAATTAGTGGTAATTGCTTCTTGGCTTCATGTTGACATGGACACACTTTACTTTCAGATAATAAAGGAAACCTGTATAAAATAAGAGAACACCCATCTCCCCTACTTATATAAGGGAGTGTCAGTATACATTGGTCACGGTTTTAAAGTATATACCACATCTTATAACTTTGTTTTCCAGCCTCACAGTGTGTTCTTTCTCAGCTGGGAACATACAGGAGACTTAACAGACTCAGAATGGCTGCTTCTATAGATGAATAATGATAGAAGACCAATCTCTTGTACGTGAGGTCAATACCACACTTTTTCTGAGGAACTACATAGGCAGGTGAAACAGCACATTGTGGGGATGCCCTGGTGATGGAATAAGTATTTTATAAGTTGACTAATGGTGGTGTTTACACAGGCCCTTCAGGCAGGAAAGGCAAATCCATACCTAGATTTTGTATTTTTTAAAATAGAAAAAGAATTACCTTTTATCTATGAAACGGGTCCAGTGAAATCAACCACCTCTGAGGTAGATGGTTGATGCACCTATGGGATGATACAACATGGGACTTAGCATTGGCTTCTGGTATTGCAGATTGGGCGCTCAACAGTGAAGATAGCTGAATTTCTCTCAGTGTTGAAATTATCTGTTGTTGTATATTTGAAGTTTAGTCCAAATTTTTGTGGCTAAACCAACAATAAAAATTTCTTACATCTCTGTTTTTGTAGCTCAGGAATTCTGGCTCGGTGTATCTCATGGGATTCCCAGCAGATACTGGCTAGGATTGCAGTCATTTAAAGTTTGTTCACAGATAGAAGTTCCATTTCCAAGGTGATTCACTCACATGGCAAACTGTGGGCAGGAGTCTCAGCTTTTTCTATGACTGTTTAGGGTGGATTTAGAGTAGCTTTTAATTTAGGACTAGGTTAGGTCTATGAAAAAGGCTTAGACCTTCTGTGGTGTCTACTGAATGTCCATGATGTCCAAAGCAGGCCCGCTACTCTGCTGATCAGAACTGAAAGTCTCTTAGCCCTATGTTTGATCTGGGAATCATTTGGCTTATAGCATCTTGGTAGTTCTTTAACCAGCATAAGGAAGAATCAGTATTCATGTACCCTTTACTGTTCATTCAGGGGTAATCCTATGCAGGTTTCAGGAGCTCTTTCTTCTTATAGGTCCTTTTCTGATATTCTGCACCAAAAATTCTTCCTACTTTAGTCTCCATGAATTCTGACCTAAGCAGTCTGCACTAAAAGTACTGTCTGCTATGGACACCCTCAGTTCTGCTATAGACTCCCTTTGTGCTCAGGGAGTCTGATCTGGTACTCTGCACCAAAACTTCTATCTGTGATAGTCTCTTTGAACTCTGATCTTCATTCAACAACTTAACTAGGAGGTTGTGCTTTACCTGAATTGCTCTCAACCCACATACAACTGTACTGTCTAAACATTTTCTCAGAAAGCTAAGGCAATTATAAACATAGTGTTATTAGTTTCTTCTCTCAAATTCAGAATCCTGGGTCACTTTTTTTTTTCAATGTCTAAAAACTTCTGTTTTGTGTAATTTGCCAGATTTCTACTTGTTTATGTCAGGTGGTACATTTGATCTTAGTAAGTCCATATGCTCAAAATGCTTTAGAGATTTCATAGCATTGTGGAATAAATTAGGTCACTTTCCTTCTTTTACATAACAAGGAAAATTTTTGTCTTCTTTGGGATATGATTTTTTTTCTCCTTAAAATTGCATGAGGTGAACACTCTGAGAGTATATTTTAAAATGTATTTTAAGAGACGACTGGGTGGCTCAGTCAGTTAGGCATTTGCCTTTGGCTCAGGTCCTGGGATTGAGTCCCCTATCCGGCTCCTTGCTCGGCAGGGAGTCTGCCTCTCCCTCTGCCTACTGCTCCCCCTTCTGCTTGTGCTCTCTCTCTCTCTCTGACAAATAAATAAGTAAAATCTTTAAAAAGCAAATAAATAAATAAAATGTATTTTTAAACATTTTATTTTCTTCCTTGATTACTTTATTTTGCCTTGAATCACTTATTTTATTTTCCCCCAAATTCTTTCATATAACTGATAAAGTTTTACATAGTATTCTCTGATTTTTGTCAAAACAATTTCTCTGTTGATTAGTATATGTAATTTCTACTTTTCTGTATTTCTTTATTTTTTATTAACTTGATTTACCCCATTTAACAATTTGTTTCTTACTGGACTCTACTAAGGAAACATTTTTCAGTTTGTTTGTTTTTTTAAGATTTTAATTAATTTATTTATTTGTGAGAGAGAGGGAGAGAATTGGTGGGGGAGGACTGAGGGAGAGCGACAAACAGACCTCCATGCTGAGCACAGAACCCAACATGGGGCTTGATCCTAGGACCCCAATATCGTGACCTGAGCTGAAAGCAAGAGTAGGATTAAATGACTTAGCTACCCAGGTGCCCTCATTTTTCAGTTTTTTGTTTTTTTTTTAATTTTATTTTAATAAACATATAATGTATTTTTATCCCCAGGGGTACAGGTCTGTGAATCACTAGGTTTACACATTTCACAGTACTCATCATAGCACATACCCTCCCCAATGTCCATAACCCCACCACCCTCTCCCGTCCCCCCTCCCCCCAGCAACCCTCAGTCTGTTTTCTGAGATTGAGTCTTTTATAGTTTGTCTCCCTCCCAATCCCATCTTTTCATTTTTTCTTTTCCTAGCTCCCCCCAAACCCCCCACATTGCATCTCCACTTCCTCATATCAAAGAGATCATATGATAGTTGTCTTTCTCCAATTGACTTATTTCGCTAAGCATAATACCCTCTAGTTCCATCCACGTCATCGCAAATGGCAAGATTTCATTTCTTTTGATGGCTGCATAGTATTCCATTGTGTATACAAACCACTTCTTGTTTATCCATTCATCTGTTGATGGACATCTAGGTTCTTTCCACAGTTTGGCTATTGTGGACATTGCTGCTATAAACATTCAGGTGCATGTGCCCCTTCGGAGCACCACGTTTGTATCTTTAGGATATATACCCAGTAGTGCAATCGCTGGGTCATAGGGTAGCTCTATTTTCAGTTTTTTGAGGAACCTCCACACTCTTTTTCAGAGTGGTTGCACCACTTTGCATCCCTGCCAGCAGTGTAGGAGGGTTCCCCTCTCTCCGCATCCTCACCAGCATCTGTCATTTCTCAACTTGTTAATTTTAGCCTTTCTGACTGGTGTGAGGTGGTATCTCATTGTGGTTTTGATTTGTATTTCCCTGAACCCGAGTGATGTGGAGCACTTTTTCATGTGTCTGTTGGCCATCTGGATGTCTTCTTTGCAGAAATGTCTGTTCATGTCGTCTGCCCATTTCTTGATTGGATGATTTGTTCTTTGGGTGTTGAGTTTGCTAAGCTCTTTATAGATTTTGGATACTAGCCCTTTAACTGATATGTCGTTTGTAAATATCTTCTCCCATTCTGTCAGTTGTCTTTTGGTCTTGTTAACTGTTTCCTTTGCTGTGCAAAAGCTTTTGATCTTGATGAAATCCCAATAGTTCATTTTTGCCCTTGCTTCTGTTGCCTTTGGCGATGTTCCTAGGAAGAAGTTGCTGCGGTAGAGGTCAAAGAGGTTGCTGCCTGCATTCTCCTCAAGGATTTTGATAGATTCCTTTCTCACATTGAGGTCCTTCATCCATTTTGAGTCTATTTTCGTGTGTGGTGTAAGGAAATAGTCCAATTTCATTTTTCTGCATGTGGCTGTCCAATTTTCCCAGCACCATTTCTTGAAGAGGCTGTCTTTTTTCCATTGGATATTCTTTCCTGCTTTGTTGAAGATTAGTTGACCATAGAGTTGAGGGTCTATTTCTGGACTCTCTATTCTGTTCCATTGATCTATATGTCTGTTTTTGTGCCAGTACCATACTGTCTTGATAATGACAGCTTGAAGTCTGGAATTGTGATGCCACCGACTTTGGCTTTCTTTTTCAATATTCCTTTGGTTATTCGAGGTCTTTTCTGTTTCCATATAAATTTTAGGATTATTTGTTCTATTTCTTTTAAAAAATGGATGGGATTTTGATAGGGATTGCATTAAATGTGTAGATTGCTTTAGGTAGAATAGACATCTTCACAATATTTGTTCTTCCAATCCGTGAGCATGGAATATTTTCCCATTTCTTTGTGTCTTCCTCAATTTCTTTCATGAGTACTTTATAGTTTTCTGAGTATAGATTCTTTGCCTCTTTGGTTAGATTTATTCCTAGGTATCTTATGGTTTTGGGTGCGATTGTAAATGGGACTGACTCCTCAATTTCTCTTTCTTCTGTCTTGTTGTTAGTGTAAAGAAATGCGACTGATTTCTGTGCATTGACTTTATATCCTGACACTTTACTGAATTCCTGTATAAGTTCTAGCACTTTTGGAGTGGAGCCTTTTGGGTTTTCCACATTCAGTATCATATCATCCGCAAAGAGTGATAGTTTGACTTCTTCTTTGCCAATTTGGATGCCTTTAATTTCTTTTTGTTGTCTGATTGCTGAGACTAGGACTTCTAGTACGATGTTGAACAGCAGTGGTGATAACGGATATCCTTGCCGTGTTCCTGACCTTAGCAGAAAAGCTTTCAGTTTTTCTCCATTGAGAATGATATTTGCGGTGGGTTTTTCATAGATGGCTTTGATAATATTGAGGTATGTGCCTTCTATCCCTACACTTTGAAGAGTTTTAATCAGGAAGGGATGCTGCACTTTGTCAAATGCTTTTTCAGCATCTATTGAGAGTATCATATGGTTCTTATTCTTTCTTTTATTAATGTATTGTATCACATTGATGGATTTGCGGATGTTGAACCAACCTTGCAGCCCTGGAATAAATCCCACTTGGTCATGGTGAATAATCCTTTTAATGTACTGTTGGATCCTATTGGCCAGTATTTTGGTGAGAATTTTCGCATCTGTGTTCATCAAGGATATTGGTCTGTAATTCTCGTTTTTGGTGGGATCCTTGTCTGGTTTTGGGATCAAGGTGATGCTGGCCTCATAAAATGAGTTTGGAAGTTTTCCTTCCATTTCGATTTTTTGGAACAGTTTCAGGAGAATAGGAATTAATTCTTCTTTAAATGTTTGGTAGAATTCCCCTGGGAAGCCGTCTGGTCCTGGACTTTTGTTTGTTTGGAGATTTTTGATGACTGTTTCAATCTCCTTACTGGTTATGGGTCTGTTCAGGTTATCTATTTCTTCCTGGTTCAGTTGTGGTAGTTTATATGTCTCTAGAAATGTATCCATTTCTTCCAGATTGTCAAATTAGTGGGCATAGAGTTGCTCGTAGTATGTTCTTATAATTGTTTGTATTTCTCTGGTGTTGGTTGTGATCTCTCCTCTTTCACTCATGATTTTATTTATTTGCATCCTTTCTCTTTTCTTTTTGATAAATCTGGCCAGGGGTTTGTCAATCTTATTAATTCTTTCAAAGAACCAGCTTCTAGTTTTTTGATTTGTTCTGTTGTTTTTTTAGTTTCTATTTCATTGATTTCTGCTTTGATCTTTATGATTTCTCTTCTCCTGCTGGGTTTAGGCTTTCTTTGTTGTTCTCTCTCCAGCTCCTTTAGGTGGTAGGGTTAGGTTGTGTATTTGAGACCTTTCTTGTTTCTTGAGAAAGGCTTGCACCGCTATATATTTTCCTCTCAGGACTGCCTTTGTTGTGTCCCACAGATTTTGAACCGTTATGTTTTCATTATCATTTGTTTCCATGAATTTTTTCATTTCTTCTTTAATTTCCTGGTTGACCCATTCATTTTTTAGAAGGATGCTGTTTAGTCTCCATGTATTTGCGTTCTTTCCAAATTTCCTCTTGTGATTGAGTTCTAGCTTCAGAGCATTGTGGTCTGAAAATATGCAGGGAATGATCTCAATCTTTTGGTACCGATTGAGACCTGATTTATGACCCATGATGTGGTCTATTCTGGAGAATGTTCCATGTGCACTAGAGAAGAATGTATATTCTGTTGCTTTGGGATGGAATGTTCTGAATATATCTGTGATGTCCATCTGGTCCAGTGTGTCATTTAAGGCCTTTATTTCCTTGTTGATCTTTTGCTTAGATGATCTGTCCATTTCAGTGAGGGGAGTGTTAAAGTCTCCTGCTATTATTGTATTACTGTTGATGTATTTCTTTGATTTTGTTATTAATTGGTTTATATAGTTGGCTGCTCCCATGTTAGGGGCATAGATATTTAAGATTGTTAGGTCTTCTTGTTGGATAGACCCTTTGAGTATGATATAGTGTCCTTCCTCATCTCTTATTATAGTCTTTGGCTTAAAATCGAATTGATCTGATATAAGGATTGCCACCCGAGCTTTCTTCTGATGTCCATTAGCATGGTACATTGTTTTCCACAACCCTCACTTTAAATCTGGAGGTGTCTTCGGGTCTAAAATGAGTTTCTTGTAGGCAGCATATTGATGGTTTTTTTTTTTATCCATTCTGATACCCTGTGTCTTTTGATTGGGGCATTTAGCCCGTTAACATTCAGGGTAACTATTGAGAGATATGAATTTAGTGCCATTGTATTGCCTGTAAGTTGACTGTTACTGTATATTGTCTCTGTTTCTTTCTGATCTACTACTTTTAGGGTCTCTCTTTGCTTAGAGGATCCCTTTCAATATTTCCTGTAGAGCTGGTTTGGTGTTTGCAAATTCTTTCAGCTTTTGTTTGTCCTGGAAGCTCTTTATCTCTCCTTCTATTTTCAATGATAGCCTAGCCGGATATAGTATTCTTGGCTGTATGTTTTTCTCGTTTAGTGCTCTGAATATATCATGCCAGTTCTTTCTGGCCTGCCAGGTCTCTGTGGATAGGTCCGCTGCCAATCTAATGTTTTTACCCTTGTATGTTACAGACTTCTTTTCCCTGGCTGCTTTCAGGATTTTCTCTTTGTCGCTCAGACTTGTAAATTTTACTATCAGGTGACGAGGTGTGGACCTATTTTTATTGATTTTGAGGGGCGTTCTTAGCATCTCCTGGATTTTGATGTTTGTTCCCTTTGCCATATTAGGGAAATTCTCTCCAATATACCTTCTGCTCCCCTCTCTCTTTCTTCTTCTTCTGGAATCCCAATTATTCTAATGTTGTGTCGTCTTATGGTGTCGCTTATCTCTCGAATTCTCTCCTTGTGGTCCAGTATTTGTTTGTCTCTCTTTTGCTCAGCTTCTTTATTCTCTGTCATTTGGTCTTCTATGTCACTAATTCTTTCTTCTGCCTCATTTATCCTAGCAGTGAGAGCTTCCATTTTTGATTGCACCTCATTAATAGCTTTTTTGATTTCAACTTGGTTAGATTTTAGTTCTTTTATTTCTCCAGAAAGGGCTTTTATCTCTCCGGAGAGGGTTTCTCTAATATCTTCTATGCCTTTTTCGAGCCGGCTAGAACCTTGAGAATCGTCATTCTGAACTCTAGATCTGTCATGTTACCAATGTCCGTATTGATTAGGTCTCCAGCCTTTGGTATGGCCTCTTGTTCTTTTTTTTGTGGTGAGTTTTTTTGCCTTGTCATTTTGTCCAGATAAGATTTGCTTTCTCCTGCTGTGGAATTCTGCTGTTCTTGGTGACTGAAGTTGGTCTTGGCTGGGTTTCTTGTTGATCTTCTGGGGGAGGGGGCTGTTGTGGTGATTCTCAAGTGTCTTTGCCGCAGGCGGAATTGCACCGCCTTTGCCAGGGGCCGGGCTAATTAATCCGCTTGGGTTTGCTGTTGGGAGCTTTGTTCCCTGAGCGCTTTCCCTAGTGTTCCGGAGGACGGGAATGAAGATGGCAGCCTCCCAATCTCTTGGCCCGGAGGAGGCTAGAGCTTGGGGTTCCGCTCCTCAGTGCGCCCTCAGAGAAAAGCGCCCAACCACCCTGCCTCCCTGGCCTGCGGTTGTGCCGGTAGGAAAGCGGTCAATTGCTGGCACTTGGAGAAATGCGCCTGGTCGCTTCTGTCTCCGTGGCCTCCGGGCTGCGCTCCGAGCCCACCCAGCCTGCGACCGGCACAAGGTAACCCCGGGCTGAGAGCTCACTGCTCAGCTTTGTCGCTGTAGCCAGCTTCCCCGCTCTAACACCTGTGAGCTCTGCGGCACTCAGATGCCCCCGGTCCTTCTGTGACCCCACGGGACCTGGGGTTACGCTCACCCCGCCCGGGGTTTCCCCTGGTTTAGCCTCTGGATTCTTGTCCCTCCATGGAGCAGACTTTTAAAATCCCGATTTTGTGCTCCGTTGCTCCGCTGCTTGCCAGGAGCCGGCCCCTCCCACCACGGTCTATCTTCCTGTCGCTTTGGATTCACTTCTCTGCGGGTCCTACCTTTCAGAAAGTGGTTGATTTTCTGTTTCTAGAATTGTTGCTCTTCTTCTCTTCGATTTCCCATTGGACTTGTAGGTGTTCACAATGGTTAGATAAGCTGTCTAGCTGATCTCCTGCTACCTGATGTCGTCTCAGCCTGCTACTTCTCCGCCATCTTGACTCCTCCTCCATTTTTCAGTTTTTAATTAGCTTTGTAGTTTACCATTTGTAAATTTCTGCACTAACCTACATTGTTTCTATTTCTCTATGATTATTTTGTTTGTTTTCTACTTCCTCATACTAAATGCTGAGTTATTTTTGTCTTTCTGTTCTATGAAACTTTCCTTGCCAAGGTTTTGTCTATTTTTTAGGCAAACATTTATTGATTATATCAGTTTCTTTAGTTTTGTTTTATTATCTATTATAATAGATAATAAAATAGATTGTTTTATTATCTATTATCTATTTTTGCTTTATGTTTTTTGGGGGAAAACATCAGATTTCATTGGGTTTAATATCTTCCTTCTTCACATTAAAGTGGAAGAGCCTGAAAAATTATGCACAATAGCTTGAATATTTATTTTAATCTAAAAATATTATAAATACTATACATTATTTATCTAATACCTACTTGGAAATTGCCATGTGCCAGATACTATTCTAGAAGTTTTATATGTCTTGGCTCATTTGATATTCTAAGAGACATAGTTAATGATTAATTTTCCTGTTTCTATGGATAAGGAACTTGAAGCCCAAAGAGTTTAGCCTGATGAAGTTCACAAACTATGAAACTGATGTTCACATATAGAAATACAATTGGTAATTTAACTTGGTCTTACTGTCCATATATTTAACAGAGCATTCTATGTAGACAATCACATCATGTGATAAAGAAATAACATTTTGCTTTTTTTCTTTTTGATTTTTATGCTTTTAGGTTATCTGTGTAACACAAATGTTTTGGTATTCTCTACATGCTTGAGAACTACTTGTATTATATCATTTGGAGCCAGAATTTTATATCATATCATTAGGCATGCTTGTTAATTGTGTTGTTCATCTTTTCTACCTTTACTAATTTTTTTCTAATTAACCTATCAATAATTAAAAGAGGTATGTTGAAATCTGTCACTATAATGAGAGATTTTTCAAAGTTCTCCCTATTGTTTCATTAACCTTATTTATTAACATATTTGAGATGAATTTATTAATGTATGCCTAATATTATGGTATTAAATATGTAGGTTTAGAATATTTTTCCTAATGAATGCTTGCAGGGAACCTATCCATCCCTTAGAATGCTATTGTTTTAAAGTCTGTTGACTCTTGAAAGACTGATTTTTCTGGAGAAAAGGTTTTGATTAATGATTATTTCCTTTTAATTTTCTAAAGATATTATTCTGATCTTTTGGTTTCATTTGTTATTGTGAGAAGTCTTTCCTTGGTCTTTTTTTTTTTTTTCATTGCAATGATTGATCTTTTATCACCAGTTCACTTAATTATTTTTAATTTTTTTCTTTAGTTTTAGTACTCTGCAACTGCTATATCGTGTGACTACACATGTAATTTTTGCCTTGTCTATTAGCTTCTTATCTCTGTAGGTTCAGCTCTGGCAACAGTTCTTTTTACCAAGCCTTTGTTTTTTTTTAAATATCTTCTCTCTTGCATTTTCACTACTGTCTCCATTGAACTCCATACATGTTATTTATCTTCCATATCTTTAAACGTTCATATATATTTTTGTCTTTTTGTTGCCTATCTATATTGTGCATGTCTTCATATTTTCTAACTGTCTCTCCAGGGTGTTCAATCTCTTTTTTGAATCCACCCAAGATAATTTTAAGGTTAAAATTATTATTATTATTTTCTTCATTTTAGTGGTTTCATTTGTTTCTTTTTAATATCCTGCATGAACATTCCTGGTAGCCTTTTGCTGCTGGCTTTGTGAGTTGTTTCTAGTCTTTATTTCAATGTTTGACAGACTTTTCTTAAAGGAGCAGATAGTATGTATTTTAGGGACATGGGCTGAACAGTCTCTGTTGTAACTATTCGTTCAACTCTACTGGTATAGTGATATATATATAAACAAATGAGAGTGGCTGTGTTCCACTAACATTTTATTTTTAAAAGTGTGGCTGGTATATGGGCTAAAGTTTGCCAATTCCTATCTGTATGATTATACAATTTTATATGTAGCTATTTTATGCTGTATGGATGGATGGAGAGAGAGAGGGAGACAAATAATTTATTGGAGATGCTTTCCCCTGGAGAGGATTTGTAGGGACACCACTAACCGGGCAAAATTTTAGCCTCTTTGAAGTTTCCTAGTTCAAGCAGTGACTTCTCCACTCATAAGATTCCCCCAAATTAAAATCAACAATAGGGTCTCAACCAAATATTACAAGAATATAAAGAATTAAGCCATCATCAGTGAGAATCAGCAGATATTATAAGAGAAATTTATATCCTAAAGAACTCCCAATATCAGACTTGTTTAAAAAAAAAAAGGTTTTCTATCCATAAAGCTATTTATATACCACATTTTATTTACCTATTCATCTGTTGATGAATCAATCAATTACAAAGGGAGATGCAGATACAGACAGAGAGAAAGAGATATACTAGTTTAGTGGCAAGAACCTAACAAGTATTTAATAAATTCTGGTGAATGTCTGAACATTGGAAAAAATTAATATAGAAGAGTAATTTTCTGGCAAACATTATAATGTAACTGGGACTGGGTTATTTCCTAAGATTTGAATGAGACAGCAAAGTGAATGAATGCTGTGTTTGCTTTGAATTTTAAGAAAGTGAACCTCTATTCCAGGAGAACAGCACCCTTTAAATGCTGTAGCATCTTGGTGAGCACCAGCAGCTGTCTATCCCTGTGGCTTTTGTGTCTTAGGGCTGATCCTAAGCTGCTAGACATTCCTCTGAAAGTTTGTTCTGCACTTGTTAGGTCTGTTAAAAACTTTCTATGGCAGCTTTAGCCTTTGGAATGCACAATGTGAAATTTGGCTACAGACGTTATTTGCCATAGACTCTTTGTAGCCATTCTGTTGTCTTTCAGTCCAAATCCAAGTTCCCTGTTAATTCAGTATCAGCAGGGGATTTTGGTCCAGTTTGATGAGGGCTCTGTTTCCACTTCTAATTCTTCTTAGCCTTTCTGCCTCCATCATTTTGATTTGTCATACTGACATCTGGTGGATGAGACATTCAGCTCCCAAATGCCTCATCATCAGGTTTCACTGGTTTCATCCAGAGTGGGGAATGATTTGATGAAATCGAGTTTTGAATTTGTAGTTTCCTTTCCTATCCCTAACCCTTTACCAGTTTTAACTGGTCTTCTTCAACTTCCTGGTAGATCTCGAATTTTCTCAAAATGGGGTCACATAAACAATATCAATTTATATAAAATCACTTAGGTTGTGCCTATTTGCAGGTATAAATTCTAATTCCCTAATTAATTTTACTGGTTTAGCAGTGGCATTTATGGGCAGATTTAATATCACTTAGAGAAAAATTCAATATTTTTTTCAAAGGTGAAGAAATTTTAGACTTATAAGAATGAAGTTGTCTAGTAAAAATCTGTAAAATATACTTACAGCACAAACTTTGTGAGTTCACTTATATTTGTACCAAATATTTCAATATCATACACTTTTTTTCTTCTGATAAAAACTCCATGGGTAACCCATTGGTGCTTAGTTAATTAATGCATAGTAAATGAAGAGATTTAAATTATCTTTATATTCTGATGGATTCTGAATTGGTGTTTATCTTTGTTAAGTTAAATGTTCACTTCAAATTAAAGATTTAAGCATCAATAAATGAAGCCCAATAAGATGTCTGTGCAGAATACTGACAAAAGACCAATGGGGTAGTAGCTAATTAAAAAAAAAATAGCATAGTCTATGAGATTTATAATGTCTATTAAATAAACCATTTAAGGGAAGTCACCTATGTTTACCAAACATGCAATAACAAAATGGGAAAATAAAAAAGCAAAAGCAAACATCATACTCTTGAGAGTTTTTGATTATTAAATAAAATAAAAGTTAAAATAACTTCTTGTGACACAGAGAAGACTTAAATTTTGATATTCTGGTAGTAATAAATATTATATAGCAATATACCCAAGGAATAAGACATTGTTTAGTTGATTTTAAGTACTGCAGCTTTATTTTCTCAACCAGCAGTTTTAAATAATATTTTACAGAGAATGCGGTGGATTCATTAACTACAGTATATATGTAAAAACAAAAACAATTTATTAAAATAGGCATTTTTATAGATAGCAAACTCGAGGAAAAAATGGAATTTTTCTACATTGCAGATTGTCTCAATTCACAATGCTAATTAAAATTGATACCATTTTTCTTTAATGAATTTTTTCTAATACTTCAATTAGAGACTGCAAACAAATTCTAATAATCAAATAAGTGATTTCATAATTTTGTTTTAAAGTACTAATTGTTTAAATGAATTACAGTAGCATCACCTTAGAATATAATTTATTTACAATGGTTCAACTTGCTTCAGTTCACAAGTGACTGATTTTGAAGAGGAAAGACAAATTAGTTCTAATTTGAAAAGACTTCCTAATATAGCCAGTAAGAATCTTGACCAAATTATAACACTTTCATAAACATTTAGTCATTTGAAATTTCTGTCCTGATTACATAAACTGTTGCAAAATAGGCCATTTTAGATACTTGTTTTGCTGTTTTATGTTTATAATATCTATATAAATATGTTATATTTATATGAATTTATATATTTAAAATAATATGTGCATATAACATTTATAAAAATAAGAAAAACCTGAAAACTCAGAACATAAATAAAACTATCCACTAAATTCTTCCTATGTAGTCTTCCTGAAAATAATGTTTACATTGGGTACTTTCTGACTCTTGTATTCCTGGAAATCCCTTCATCAAGGATTTCTTAGTGACCTACAATTTTAAGAACCTACAGTTTCAAGATAAACTACTGTTGTCCATCATCTTTAATCTATATCATTGTTTCCCATCTTAATTTTCAATCCTGTGGTCTATTGGGCAGTGTGGTCGGTTTGTCTGTAATTTTGTTGATTTGTCTGAAATATTAATATTAACGAATATAAATAAATTTACAGTGTATGCAATATGAATGCATGTAAAAAAATCCTCAAGGAATTGTGCTTAGAGAAAAGCGGATTCTTAGGCACCATGCCTAGAGATGGCAATACATTAGTTGTGGAAGCACCCAAGAATTCTGCATTTTAATATGTATTCCAGGTGATTGTGATGGAGGTCCACAGGCAAAATTTTAGGGACATTGTGGATACTTAGAAAATATAGGAAGGAGTTGAGCAAAGGAAATAAGTTAAATAATGTGTTAATTGGTGGTCAGTGGTTCTCAAATTTTCATAGTAGAGAGTTGTTCTGTTCGTCACCTGGAACACTGCAATTAATGGACATCTGAACATTTAGAACAGCTATAATTTGTGAGAAAAAGAGAGGGACCATCACTGGTTTTCCTTGTAATTTGACCAGGGGGTTTTAGAGCTATGTCAAAGGGCAAAAGAGCTCAGTTGCAATCATCAGCTTCTGACTGGCATGTTAGAGCTGGTGCACTAGGCCATTAATATTAGTTGAGTGAGCATTTTGCCAGACACAGCTCTCCTTTTCCATTTCACTCCGTTAGTATCTGCATAGCCTGGTCAGGAATTGCAAATACAACAGCTTGGACAGTTGAAAGGGAGTGATGTAGTCACCATATAGGAAACTAGGGACATTAGTAAATACTGTTGATTGACCAAGCTTGATATGCAAAATTTTGCTATTACAGAACATTTTGAGCTAAAAGAGGAAAGAACAGTCTTTGAAGGCCACTGAATTTAGAATTAAATTGTGGTTTTATCTGTTACTAACATTCTGACCTCAGATTACTTATTCTGAAAGTCTCAATTCACCTGTGAAATGAGGAAAATAATGTTTATTCTATTAGACCATTTTGAGGACTAAAGGAGGTAAAAACATTGGAAAATTTTTAGAATGCCTAGGAAAAGATGCATGTATATACATAGATGTGTTTTTTCTTTCTTGCCTCAATTCGTTTGCTATGATCACATTTGAATCACTTTTTTCAATTTAAGCTTGTGTGTCTATATCTTTTTTCACTCCCATTAAAAAAAAACAAATATTGAGGTGTTCCCAAAGTGATAGGGACTGATCAGAACACAAAAGGAAATTGAATTGTAGCCTGTTATAAAAAGGCGGATTTTTGATACTTGTTTTCTTTTATTAAACAATATTTATTTTTCCATAAACCCAGTTATCAGTATTGTTAATTTTATGTGAATCCTATTAGAAAACTATACACTTAAACATAAGTTTACTTTTTTGCTGAGGAACACCTACTTAATTTACTGTTATAGCTAATTTTCTAGATATAATTTTTATAAGATTGAGCCCTACTACCTCACTAATCGGTTTTATTTTGAGAATTTTCACTTGGAGTTTCCTTTGTTTGAAATAACGTAGGTCTCATTTTTTTTAAGATATAAATGCCCTTTAGGTAGATGATCTTGTTCTGTTATGTGTTGGTCAGAGCTATTTAATAACCGCTATAGAGAATGACACTAAAACCACCCAGAAACAGTAAAACTGCACACTGGATAGTTCAGATTAAAAATGCAATTGTTAGAAGTTTATATTATGAAAGTGGAACTTTAATACAAATTGTACCCTGAGAGATGAAGTTTGAGGTGTAGTGAGTTTCTCTTAAATCATTATCAAGTGAATTTGGTTACTGACATGGACAAAGGCTTTCATCCAAAGACAATTTCAGTTTCTTAGATTGTCCTATAAAATTGAGTGCTATGATGAGTTTCCGGTATATTCTTAATACAAGGGAGACTTTAAAAGATAATCATCTGATATGATAATATGTAAACCACTTCAGGTATTAATGTAAAAGTACAATTATAAAGTGGCTTGAAGATTTGGAATTCTATTTTTTAAATTATTTATTTATTTGAGAGAAAGAGAGAGATTGAGTGTGTGTTGAGGGGTAGAGGGTAAGGGAGAGAATCCCAAGTAACTCCTTGTTGAACATGGAGCTCCATGTAGAGCTTGATCCCATGACCCCAAGATCATGACCTGAGCCAAAATCAAGTCTAACACTGAACTGACTGAGCCACCCAGGCACCCCTGGAATTTCATTTTAACGTTTTAATGTAGTTCAAATACTCTCAATTTAAAATAAATCATCATTTAAAGTTAAAACACATGTTAGAATATCTAAAATCAAATTCTATAATGAAAGAGCTAAACTACGGTACTGAAATGATAACTCTTTAATCTATCTTCAGAATACACAAAATAACACAATAGCTGTGAGTGAAATTACAATACAGACTTCAAAGGGCCAAGAAAGGAATCAAAACATAAATAACAACAAGTATAAAGTGCATCATCAGAGTGCACAGAAAATCAGAAGTGAGCTGTGGTATTATAAAAGTATCTCTGATTTTTTTCTTAATCTGGAAACCATTTTTGTTCTGGTGTATCATTTTATCAACTGCAGGCAGCTCACAGTCTCATGATTCCATGTTCATCTTCTGTGATTGGTCAGTTTATGAAAAAGGCACAGAAAGCACAAAGAGATTGTTGATTGACCACTGACCACTTGCTTTGTGTTTCACACCACCCGTCACGCACACACGGCTACCAGGCTTGCCAGGGACAGGCCATCCACAGACTCTGGGTCTGAAATCTGTTCCTGCTACGATGATTTCTCACACTGCCTGATGACTCTGATGTGAGTCCTGGCTCTGACTCCAGCTCTGAGCTGGCTTCCGACCCGCTGGCAGGAACACCGGACGGCACCTGAGCCCTGCTTGTGCCAATGTATCTGACGTCTTCAGAGCCAGCTTCTGGCGGGTGAATCTGCCATTTAAATAGCAGGCTTTTGTACACATTAGGAAATTAAATACAGGACTTGTCAGCAGTGTTGCTTCATTTAAAACAAACTATTTTTTAAAAAAAGTGTTTGTGAAATTTGGGTAGGCCCAAGTAGGTAAAAGATCTTGTCTTAATAATGATGTCTTTAAGCAAATGGATATGCATTTCTTATATTTGTATTCCCTATAATAAATTCTCTGGTCCCTAAGTTTAAAAAATATTCATAGCAAAGGACATTAACTTTTAAAACTCTGCTAAGAATGGTTCTTTCTTTTTTTTTTCTCAATTCATGTCACCAGCTTCTAAAATGACTGCATAATTTGTCAGGCTGTTGTAAGAAGTGATGTAATCCTTGGCCATCTTATGAATCGTGCTGGTGGAAAGACAGCTAGTGACCAAAAATGGTAGGAAGTTAAAATAAATGTATGTGTGAAATATCTCACCATGAAACCTTTTTTTAAAAAAAATAACATGGCCTTTAATTATTTTTCACTCCTTTTAATTTGGGAAATTAGTAATTGAAAAAATAAGAGTGACTATATGTGACTTGTTAATAATCTAGTTCAGCAATTTATATTTTATCATATATGTTCATTTTCAGCATTTGGGCAGTAAGATTATAAATATATTTATTTAGTCAATTCTGCTTTATCTTAAATAATATTTATGTAAGACTTATAGGCAAATGTAAACTATAAGGTAGTTCACCTAATGTAAAAAATGTAATATTTTATTAAAATATTAAATTAAAATACCTAAAAGTTTTAAAATATTAAAAATATTAAATTAAAATACCTAAAATTATAAATGTGTGGCTCAATTTGTTAAGGGTCTGCCTTCAGCTCAGATCATGATCTCGGGTCCTGGGATAGAGTTCCAGGTCAGGATCCCTGCTCAGCAGGGACCCTGTTTCTCCCTCTGTCTGCTGCACCCCCTGCTTGTGCTTTCTCTCTCTCTCTCTCTCTGACGAATAAATAAATAAAATCTTTTAAAAAATAAGTAAAATACCTAAAAAACAAATGAAAATATTTAGCATTCTTTCTTGAACCTAAAGGTGACATTTAAAAATATTTGCACATGTTAATTAATAGGAGAACAGTGACTAAAGTTAAAAGAATGTAGGTGTTAGCTAAAGTAGCTAAGTGGTTTCTAGTAAGCTTCAGAGAATATTGTGTATATCTACATTTTCTTCATTTTAAGAATAAGAAATTTACTTAGCTTGGTTGAATGAACATAAGGCCTCAGGGATATCATTTTAGTGTCACTTCATGTCAAGCCAATACATTAAAACCAATGTTCTAAATATTCTAACCCATTCAAGCAAAAAACACTCGCCAAAGTAAAAGGCAATGTAGTTGTACTATAGAGTAGTTTTAAAGTAACAGCTATCTCATGGTTAGTCATGTGCATATCTAGAATAGATGAAAAAGTAATGAAATGGAAATGTGTAGGGAAATAGAACTCTGAATATGCTTAAATCTGTACAAATAATAGTCAATTTGTAAATAACACAGATTCATCTATCAGTTGACAGCTAGTATTTTTAGTGGGGAGAAAAGTAGAGTCTTAATATAAAATTAGTTTCCTCTGCTTTTTCCTTTTGTTTTAAATTTCTTCCCTAGGTCTGTTTTGGTGGAAAGAAGATGAGTGTTCCTACTGAACATCTGTAATACCCAGCTGCACACTGGCACTTGGGTAAGATCTGATTGATGGCGTACTTGAATGTAGATTTACAAATGTGGCCCAAGGCCAGTTTCCCCTTATTTTGACAATGAAACACTGTAATTCTTAATATTAAGTGTTTACTGGACTGGGGAACAAGAATGCCGTTTCTAGCAACATGCAGAGAATAGGAATTGGTAAATTAATCAGTGTTGCTCCCCACCCATAGGTCCCAAAGCTTAGAACAGATATCCCACCCATGAAATGGCAGCTACTCATTAGTGCGCAACAATTGCCTTAATACAGCCCACTGGTGCTGTTATGCTGGTGCTGCCAATTAGATACTCACAAAAGTTCTGTTTTATCTGTTAATCTCATGTGGTTTTGGGTTTTGTTTTTTTTTTTTCTTGGAAGTTTAGGTTCTCTCTTGTTAGTTCAAAAATACATGCTAAGGTGGAGGAATATACCTGTTTGATTAGAAGCTCCTAAAAGAGCACAGCAAAAACCTTCCGGTGTGAAAAATGTTTATGAGCCTAAAAGCTGCTACAGAGTATTAAATCGTTTTTTTGTTTTTTTTTTTTAATTATTTATTTACTTGACAGACAGAGACACAATAAGAGAGGGGACACAAGCAGGGGGAGCGGGAGAGGGAGAAGCAGGCTTCCTGATGAGCAGGGAGCCCGATGCGGGGCTCAAACCAATGACCCTGGGATGGTGACCTGAGCCAAAGGCAGACACTTAACGACTGAGCCACCCAGGCACCCCATAAACAGATTTTTTTTTAATATTGCCCCAAATCTGTACATTTGTCTACATAAAAAAGAAAACTTTGTGAATTCTATTTTTAGACCCATTTGAAATTAACTAGAGAGATTGCAACTGGTATCTTCTACTTTGTCATTGTCAGAAATGGAAAGGTGAAGTCCAGGTTAACCTCCTGAGATCACAGGAATTTTTGGAAATCTGCTTCTACTTTTGTCATAGAAAGTTTTTCCTGTCTATGGAGCAAAATTCCCAACACATAATTTTTATTAATTAATTAATTAATTAATTTATAGAGCAGGCATGAGCCGGGGTGTGGGGGGCAGAGGGAGAGGGAGAGAATCTCAAGTAAACTCCACGCTCAGCATGGAGCTTGACTGGGGGCTCAATCTCAGAGCCCTGAGACCATGACCTGAGCCAAAATCAAGAGTCGGAGGCTTAACGGACTGAGCCACCCAGGCATCCCATTAATTTCTTTTTTTAAAGATCAGCTTACCAGGACTATTATTTGTTCGACAAGAGAAAAAAGGTGTTCTTAACAACTATACTTACGTCAATAATGGCTCACATTCTTCATCATTATTTGGTTTTAACAACTATACTTATGTTAATAATGGCCCATATTCTTTTATTTTTTTATTTTTTTATTTTTTTTTAATGGCCCATATTCTTCATCATTATTTTGGTTTGTATCCTAATAGTGATTCCTCTTAGTCCTCATAAACAAGTGATTTATTTTTTTTCCTGGGTGTTCTCTTTTGGCCGTTTACTTTATGGGACATATTTTGCTATTCTTTTTTCTAGTTTACCTTGCTTTTTTATGCTCTTTAATAATATTGATTATAGTAATAATATAATTTTATGGTTGCATAGTTCTTTTGATTGAACAAAGTATTTTTTAAGCAGTTAATTTAAAATTAGTATCATAGCAATTGTGTAAAATATATAGGATTAGACTGTTTATTCAAGCTAGCCCTAAAACTGGATCAAATTTGTCAATTGGATAGTAAGTAGTAACAGACCTGGAGTTGGAACCCTGAAGGCATAACTCAGAGCTTAAAGAATTTTCCATGCTCACTTTTGCTGTTGCTGACTTCCAAAGCATGCTTCATGTTCCTTTTCTACTCACTTATAGTATGTTATATAACTTTACTAAATATAGACAAGAAGTTCTATTAATCATCAAATCTGATCAGAGAAACTAAGTGATCAAAACTTCCATGAAATTAGACTCTAAGATTCCTTGTCTATAAATATAAATATACATAAACTGGTGAAACTTATAATTACTGTTGTTATTAAAAAGTGAGAGAAAGGAAAAAAATCTGGGGTCATTCAATTATCTTCAAATTCTAATTGGCAATATAAATAACTTTTAGATGTTAAAAAGAAAGGCATAAAATGCCAACACTTATTTAGAGAAAATAAAGCTGAAATGCAAAATCCCAATATGCTATATAAGATAAAGGTACCAAACAAAATAATTAATAGTAATAATAATAAATATGTACTCATAAATACAGAAATACATTTAAGAAAGCCTATTTATAAGAGTTCCCCAAAACATATAGGATGAAAATGAATTATGCTAATTCACATAACTATATCATTTGGTAGTCCAATAAAATATTGACTTTTAAAGGTAACAACAATCATGAATTAAGGTGAATAATATGAAGTAGAACAAGTAAACCAAGTAATATTTGCTGCAATTATTTTTTATGAAATCACTCTAATTTATTCTCACGGAGAAGTGAAAACAAAACTGTATCCAGAATAATATAATTGTATGGACCTTGAATAAGAAAAAAGAAATCTGTATAATAGTAAAACAAATTTATGTGTTAAGTAAAGGTTAAAAATATAGATATATCATATACTGAGATAGAATACTTTCCACTTTTGCACTTGAAAAATGCCAGGCTTATTTTATTGCAATTACTTTTTGTAGGTCCATTGTCTTGATAATATTAATTATATAGCATCCATCATAAATGTAAAAGGGCAAACATCATGGTCCATTTGAAAAAGAGAGTTCAATAATTTACAGGAAAAAAACCCAAACCCTGAAGCCTACCTAAGACATATGTAGAATTCTTTACTCTTACTCATAAAACCATCTTGTTCATTCCCTCCATCTGAGATAATGAAAATACAGAACTTTGTGCTGTTTCCATTATTTTGAAAATTTTAAAAACACTGATAAGTAATTATAAATGACTGAGATGTTCTGAGATTTGCAGCATGAACACTTGATATGTTCTAAAATTATCTATAGATAGATTATTCACATCAGTAATGTTCACCTTCTGATTCAAAAATGCTTCCAAAAGTTGGAATTTGAATTGCAGCCTACATTAATCAAGACAACTAAGTAAATTGATTTATTAACAACATCATTTCATCATGACATTTTCTCTTTTTGTTTCAATCCTACTAAAATGTATAAATCTACTAACAGAATAAGGAGCCATTGATAAGTGCTAGCAATAGGATAATTATATGTACAAAAATAGAATTTAAAACAAACTTGAAGAAAGGAGGTAGATAAAGAGAAAGAATAAGAGACAAATGAGGAGAACAAATGTTAACAATTAAATGAGGGCAGAAACAATGTAGTTAAATTTGGAAATGGAATACAACTGAGTTGACTATGAGTGAATGCCTATGCTATTGATTCATTCATTTACAAAAATAATTATGAAGTATATTTAAATATTGGCAAGAATGTAACTACAATAAACAACAAATTATTTCACCATTATTAATTAGATGAACCCAATTACCATTTGTTTCACATTTATTAATAAGAGAGATAGTAAAGGGTTAATTTTATTAGTAACATATAAAGAGTAAGTTAAGTATGCTTGAAAGTATTATTCTTAACAAGAATAGGTAATTTTTTTTATTAACATTTGGATGAAGTTTCTTTTGTTCTGTTTGACTGTCAGCCTTGATGGAAAAGATCATCCATTTTCCATGGTGAACAATTAATTCCTCTGGTATAGAGCTTGGCTCCTTTCCTTAAGGTGAACACACACACACACACACACACACACACACACACACACGGGAAACGATGCTATAAACAAAATCATCTAGCAGTCAGGGTCAAGAGACCCCTTAAATTTTTTTTTATTAATTTCTTGAATATATGGGTCATATTCTTATCTTAGAGAGGCAACATTCGTTAGTGGGACGCCTGCTTTTTAGTGTGGGGGACATTTCTTAGGACCTCATATTCAGAACACCTAAGTTGATTAAAGTTATAATTCAGGTTCTCTGGCTACAGAGCATCTGTCCCACTTCTAACACAAGATGCATAATTATAGAACCTTTGTAATGTTTAACTAGCATCAGATGAAAAAATGGGCCTTGACAAAGGGAACTGGTACATAGCTCATAACATGATTTTTCTTCCTTTTTCTCCCTGGGAAATAGCTACCCCATGATATTTTAACATAACTTAATAAATGGTCATCAATATAAACATAATTTGAGCTGGGTAGTTACTCTTTTCTTCTAAAATGTTATTGCCAATGACATTTTTCTCCCCTTGCATTTCTTTTACCCATTCTCAGAGAATCAGAGACATAACTGTGTAATATCATGCATTTGAATAGGAAGTATGCTTTTAAGTACCAAATAATGTCCAGATTTTATGTACGTTTGCTTCATTAAAATTGCTTTTGAAATAGTTCACCTATATGAAAGATGGGTGGAGTGCTACTTCACCACACAGTACCCAAGTTACACAGCCAGCATCACTGCCCATTACCTATTTCTTGAAACTTCTTGAGACAGAATTTTGCCTTTTCCCCCCTTGCTTTTTCTCTTTGCCTCTCTATTCCTTCTTTCCTTTCTTTCATTAAATGTCTTTCTAATATACCCTTCTTTCCTGTTAAGTAGATCATTAAAAAGTTCTGCTCTCCTCTTACTAAATGTCTCTTAGGAGTCAACTTAAAGACAAATATATCAGATACATATATTTTCATGTGCAGTCTTTTGGGGAGTATGTGAAGGGTAGGAAACATGGGAAGTACTCTGGACTTTTCACGCCTCCTCATTTTTATCAGTGCACCATCAATAGCTCTGACCAAGCTCTTCTCACTTAGCACGATATTTAATTACTTTTTGAAATGCAAAGACTTTCTTTTCCAAAAAGAAGTTACCATGTCTATGTAAGTTTTTACTCCTTGAAATATGTGAGTTATTTTCTAAGTAGTGGTGTCTTTGGTATCACTATAACTCAAAAATAGAATCTAGGTTATGTGGAATATCTTAGGTAAAGAAAGTGGCCAGTATTTGGCTCCAGCCAAATTTTCTATCTTTGTTTTCATATTCTGTATCTAGAAAGACAACAAAGCCTTCAGCAAGAAATCTGTTTCGTGGGTGTCAGTACCTTGAAAGCCAAAATGGTTACAAGCTGTTCAGAAGCGTCAAGCCTACCCATGAATGCCTTCCCCAACACTCTGGTCAGCCCCTATCTGCAGAATTATGTGCAAGAGGATTAGTGTGCGGACTGCTCATTCACAGGCAAGAAAAAAAAAGTGTTATTGTTGTTGTTTTTCTGTTCATGTTCAGTCTCAAATGAATAAAGAATTGAAAATAGCTTAGTGGGCTATAAAAAACAGAACCCCTAGGTATTCGGGGAAGCTGTGCCAGTAACTAATTATATAATAGGACATGTGTCACTTTAACCTCTCTGGCCCTCACTTTCTCATTTGAGACATTAGAGATATTCCTCTTAAGATGTATAATACTGAAGGTTTAGAATCAGAAAGCCATTTCTCTTTCTTCTGTGACTAAATTTGTAGTGAGATGGGGCCAAGAGAAAATTCTGCCTTTATTAGGGAACCACACTGTTATTTTTTTTTTTAAGATTTTATTTATTTATTTGACAGACAGAAATCACAAGAAGGGAGAGAGGCAGGCAGAGAGAGAGAGGAGGAAGAAGGCTCCCCGCCGAGCAGAGAGCCTGATGCGGGGCTTGATCCCAGGACCCTGGGATCATGACCTGAGCTGAAGGCAGAGGTTTTAACCTACTGAGCCACCCAGGGGCCCCACCACACTGTTATTTAACCAACGCAACTACCCCACTCCTCCAGCCACCACCAAAACTGTTCTAAAACCTAGTTTGTATGGCTAATTTTCTCTCACTCTGGAACGTTTGTTTCTGACCACAACTGGTTGGATCATGGATAGATATTCATCCCAAGAATAGTCAATCCACACCCCTGGCTGTAACCCTAGTGGCCTTCAGAGAAAAGATAAACTATATGGATTGATTTTTTGTCTAAGAATAGAACAAGAGATTGGCACAATTAGAAATTATTAAAGCTGGGGTGCCTGGGTGGTTCAGTCGGTAGAGCGTCTACCTTCCACTCAGGTCATGACCTCAGGGTCCTGAGATTGAGCTCCCTGCTCAGCGGGGAATTTTCTTCTCCCTCTCCCTCTGCCTGCACTCTGTCTCAAATAAATAAATAAAACCTTAAAAAACAAATTGTCGAATCTGAAAGGATCTGGGAAGAATCATGGATCATGTTGATTAGGCCCAGATATATAAGGAAACTCTGAATAGGAATAAGATTAGGAAGCAACAATTCTGATTGATAAACCTAGGAGATAGAGAGAAAAACAGAAAGTACTATGTAAGACAGACTATAAGTAATAATGGAGAGCAGAAAAAAATATATGTCCATTTTCCTGTACTAGGGCCCTCTTTATGGTTCCTCTTCCTATGTATTAATTATTAATTTTCTGCAGTTCTCTTTGTGGATTCCCTTATAATAAATCCAGTATTATTTAAGCCTGCTAAATAGTTACAATCCTTAATCCAAAGGCTTTATATGGAGAAAATCATTACACGATATGTAAATAGCAAAATGACTTCCTATTCCCACATGTTATTTACATTTTAGAAGGGAATCTTATTAATTTCAGTATGTTTACAATTGGAGAAGTATTTAGAAGATCTTTTGAAAACTTAGCAAATTCCACACGAGTATTACCTATCCAGATCCCAGTGTCTCATAGCCTCAATTACAGCAACAAACTGAACAAGAGATCCTCTTCACAATGTTGTTATTGTCTTTCCTTTCTCCATCATTTCCCCCACCACTTAGGTTCTTAAAATTCCTCTTAATGAAATTACCTCTAGTATATAGAATTGGCTCCTAAAGCATCAATTAATTGGCCAGATAAATGAATAAGGCTAATTTTCTCTCAGGTGACCACTGTTTCTGGAAAAAAAAAAAAAAGTTATCTTTTTGGTCAGATCCATGTGTGATTCCATCATAAGGGATTGTGAGAAGTTTCAAATCACACAGAATTTTCAAGTTATAAAGTCTGTTTACGAACACACTCTAAAAATAAATAGTTACCCCAAAAGAAACAGCCTATGGCTTGAGTTTTAAAGTTTAAGATACAAATGGAATCATATCCCATAGACATCATATTTCTGGACAGCTGTGCCCTGAGATTTGTTTCTCAGAATTGCTGTGTCCTGCTGGGTATCACAGCAAGGATGATTACTACAGGCTGCATTTCTCAGGCTACAAGTCACCTGGTTGCCTTCTGGCTTTGATCAATGGCAGACACTGGGAGGAAAGTAGACAGCGAATGAAAGGGAAAATCCCGGATATGTGCCTCCATCTCTTGTCTCTCTAAAGTGGTTTCTTCAACTACAACTGTTCTTCTTCCAAGCCTCCGCATGCCTCCAGAAAGGCCCTCTGTGGTTCCGGCTTCCACAGCTGATTATGACCCCTCAACTCTGGTACTATTACCTCTTCCATTTGTCACATAGGCCTAGGAGTGATATTGGTCTTCTGCTTCTTAATCCCTGAGTCATCCTACAGATTTCCTGTTTTGTGTCTTGGTTCTTTCACTACCTGTATAACTAGCTCCTTGCATTAAATCCCCTCCGATTATAGTATCAGGTGATACCCTGACTGGACTCTCCACAGGATGTGAAGTCCTAGAGATAACGATATTTAGTATCACACATATTTTCCTGAAAGCTATTTATTCCATAAATTGGCTCTGGTTATTAAAATTTTCAAATAAATGTGAGATGGGCAAAGATGATGAGACTTCAGTTTGTACAGTTGCTCCTCTAATTTATTTGTCTGAAAACTGCCAGATGGGAAGATCTACCAAATACCCATTTGTTATAATGTCAATCTGAGAAAACAAAGCAATTAAATCCCTTCACGGGAAAAGTAGTGCTTTTTTTGTTTTTTGACACCAACTGATGTTTTATTATGAGTGATGATCAAATAAGTAAAAGGAGCAAATGGCTAATGGAACAATGGAATATAGAATGTCAATTTCCCTTAATGCTTGACTTGACATTATTTAATTTAATTTAACAAATATTTATTGAACAACTAGTCTGTGGCAAGTGTTGTGCTCACCCTAAGGACAGAATAATGAATAAGGCACAAAACTTGCCCTACAGGACTTCAGCCTCATGTGGGAGACATATGTAATAAACAAATAAATATTAAATAATTAGTAATTAGGAAAAATGCATGTTACCAATATCAACCAGGGATAGTAGTACAAACTCTTGGTGGGGGGTGTATAAAGGAGTTAACCAGGAAGGTTTTCTGAGGAGGTAATGTGATACTTAATTTTATATGTCAATGTGAGTAGATCAAATGATGCCCAGATATCATTAAACATTAAACATTATTCCTGGGTGTGAGGTGTTTCTGGACAAGATCAGCATTTAAACTGGTAAACTATTGAATAAAGCAGTTTCTCCTCCCCAGTGTGGGTGGGCATCATCCAATCCATTGAGAGCCTGAATAGAGAAAAGGGTGGAGGAGGGGAAGCTTTGCTCTCTCTTGGACTGTTGAGTTGGAACCTTGGTCATCTCCTGCCCTCAGTGTTCCTGGTTCTCAGGACTTCGGACTGGGACTGGAATCTGCATCACCAGTTCTCCTATTCTTAAACCTTCAAAGGACACCACCAGCTTTTCTGGGTCTCCAGTTTGTAGATAGCCAATCATGGGATTTCTTAGCCTCCATAATCTCATGAGCCTCATTATATACAGAACAAATAAATAGGTGAAGAAATAAATAATAAATAAAATCAGTTAAATGGAGGAAAGATAGGTACTTAGAAACGTATAAGTAGTAGAGACGGAACTAATAGGTGATATACATATATAAAATGTATGTAAATTATCACAAATTTTATACTAATTACATAATTATATGTAATAAATATATTAATTATAAATAATGAATAAATAGTTTTTCCTCTGGAGAACCCTGAATAATACAGGAAACAGCTTGTATATATTCATGTAAATATATAAATTTATATTTATATAAAGATAAATATTTATTATATTTAATAAATATATTAAAGGACTAATATCATTCGAAGTCAGGAGCTATGTTAGAGAACGAGGTGAGAGGCAAATAGTGAAAGGGTTTGTGTACCCATGTAATGAGTCTTGGATTTAATACATGCTGAAGAGTTCATCAAGAGTTGTACATATGAGAGGAACATGGTCAAATACATGCTTTTGTGGAAAATAATGAAGGAAGTTTGGAAAGAATGAAACTCGTTAAGGAATTGATATAATCTAAACATCTCTTTACCTCAGAGTCATGAGAACATGAACTAAGGCAACTGGGTTGGAAATTGGGAAGAAACAATGTGTTCAAGAAATATTTAGAAAGTAAAGTTGACATGGTATTGTGATTGCTTTGATATGTTATGTTAGAGAATAAAGAAAACTACTTAAATGATACCAATTTATTCAAGTATTTCAAAATCTATCACTAGATAGGTAATGTCCTTGAACTGGAAACTGAGTGGGAATTAAAAGTTTACAATAAGCTCAACATAGATGAAATTGTTTCCAGTTTTACCAAATTGTGAATTGGGGCAGCAAAACAAATTGGTTAAGAGCAGGGATTCTGAAGCCAGAACTCAGGATCTGCCAGAAAATAGTAATAACTGTACATTGAACAGATGGAATAAATGAATGAGTAGGTGAATAAATAGTTAATAAAAGTAGATAAATTAGAGGAAATATAGGTATTTAGAAACATACAGGTATTAGATATCTTAGGTAACATTTCTGTAACTCAGCTTCTTTATCTGTGAAATGGGGATAGAAAGAGGGCCTACTTGTCGGGGTTGATAATATATCCCAAGAGGTTGGAACAGAGCCTAACAAGATATTATCATTATCATTCTACCTTGAATATTTTCAATAGCATGCATCTCCTAAAATTTAATTTCCAAGAACATAAGGATGTCTATTTTGTTAATAAAGAATCCAAAGTGCCTGGTGAATAGCAGGTATTCAATAAATATGTATTAAATGAATGACAGAATACTTCCAGGCAGCACATGTAATTTTTATTTCTCCTTCAACAAGCATATAGTGGCCAGCATATGACATGCACTGTTCTTGACACTTCACATGACAAAACACATTTAATCCTCATAATAACCTTACAAGACAACGTTATTGCTCCCTTCTTGGAAATGAGGACACTAAGGCACAGAGTTATTGTTACCTATGGTCTTAGTCATCTGGGTATTCTATAACAGACTGGGTAGCTTTTAAACAATAAAAATGTATTTTTCACATTTCTGGAGACTGGGGAATTCAAGATCAAGTCACAGCAGATTTGGTGTCTGGCAAGAGCCCATTTCCTGATTCATAGTTGGTCTACTTCTTGCTGTGTTATCCCGTGGCAGAAGGAAAAAAGGAGCCCTCTGGGGTCTCTTTTAGAAGGGAATCTATCATTTATGAGGACTCACCATCGGTACCTAATCACCTCCCAAAGGCCCCACCTCCTAATAACATGACATTAAGGAGGATGTTTTCACAAATGAATTTTAGGGGGACACAAGCTATTAGTCCATAGTGCTTATCAAAGATGACACAGGGAGTAAGCAGCCAGGCCAGTATTTGAACCCAGACACTATAGTTCTAGAGTTTTATGCAATACCCATAATATCCTACAAAATTGGCTTAGGGGGCCACAGGGATGGATTGCAATAGCAGTTCCCAAGGAGTGGGTGTCATTCTGATTTAGATAGAGTATCCCAACTAGGCTTACTAAAAGATCAAGTAAATTCAAAATGACAATCAGCAAGCCTCTAATGATCTGTCGAGCTGGAATATTTGTTCTATAACTTGAGAAAAATAGCTTTTCTGGTTGTAACCTGCTATTCAGGGGACAGCAAATATTTCAGCATCTAGCTATTGCTTATCTCGTAAAAGCTTTGGTGGGCCTAAATACAAGTCTGCCTGATTTCTTTTTTCTCTAAGTTTGCATTTATCTACATTTTAAGTTTTCCCCTTTTATTCCTTTATAGATCTATTCCTCCCGTTCTTCATAAACTCTGTGTTTTGTACTAAATTTTGCTGGTTTTGTTTCATCTTCCTACACTCTGTTCTGTTCATTCACTCTTCCACATTCAGACTTCACCTTTACTGTTAAAATTCATGATTGTCTTGTTTGTTTGCTTTTCTGTTTTTCTGGTTCTGCAAGATAGAGATTATTTATAAACCCCTCGTGTTTTTTTGGCATTGCTAACGGGTTGAAAATTTCCCTAGTTCTCTCCCTAAAGTACTTCTGAATCATCTTTTAAAGTATTTCTCTGCAGCAAGAAAAAAAAAAGGAATTTTAAAAATTGTGAGTCACATTTTATTTGAAAGATACACTTTGATTTGATGGTCCTTTTCAAGACAACTACATACCATTCCTGTGTTACTATAATACCAGCTTCCAGGACTGAAATTTTTATCAGGAGTTTGTTTCTCTAAATTAGACTATTTAAATAAAGTGATAGTAGAAGAAAGCCACTTAAAAGTGCGTATGCTGGGTGCCTGCATGGCTCCGTCAGTTAATGTCTGACTGTTGGTCTCACCTCAGGTCTTGATCTCAGGGTGAAGAGTTGGGGCCCATGTTGGGCTCCATTAAAAAAAAAAAAAAAAGTGCATTTTAACTTTGGCCATCTAGCCAGTGTCCTCCAGCCCTCTTCCACTGGCATATTGCTGTGGATTAACTACCAGTTTTTCTAACATTCCCTGAAGAGACTATTTTATTTCCTGGAAGAAACTTATCCTTTTTGAGAATAAGAGGAATTAAGCTTTGAACTTATAATATCTTGGTAGCTATGCCTGAAATCATACATAAATACACACACACATACATACATATGCATATACATGTATGTCTATATAAGTCAATTTGGCAGAGTAAATGATGATCTCCATATTATATTGTTATGTCATATTATAAATTTTATTTAATATGTTATATAAATATTTTTTAATCTTCCAAATTCTTCTAAAACATTGCATACACATTTTTCAATATGCTTGGATTTCTACAGTGAGTAATTTGGAAAGCAAGGATTTAAATTCAGCCATGTTCTTATCAAAGTTAAGTCCAAATGAATTTTTTTGTCTCATCATTCATACTCTGTGATGAGGAAGGACTAAGTTTATAAAAATCCAACTTGCATGGAGGAATTTTTTCCTGGGGTAGAAAACATAAGGGAGAGAAAAAGCAACTCATATCTTATCCATTATGATCAACAGCCCATGCTAATGGCATTCATTAAGCTAAATGAGCAGGAGAATGAGGACTCAAGCTTTCTAATTGAGGCAGATTTATTTTTAGGATTAAGTTCTCCAAAAATACATTTGCTTTTTTAAAACACCAAGTGCCATTTTTAGACATATAATTTAAACAACTGATCATGGGTAGGATATGCTTTAGCCCTTCTGGAAGTGTGAAATTATACAAGCACCCAGATCATCATTATCACTTTTATAGTTTTATTATAACTATTATTTATTACATGAGTGGGTAAATTATAAAAAGCAAAGAAAAACTGCTCTTCGTTAGAGTTAATGACTCATCCTAGCCATTTTGATGTTGAGTATTTAAGTTCTTTTCTACCCTACATCGTCTCCTGAGTGAGAGCATCAGTCAAGTCTAATGAATGTATACTTGCAAAAGTAATAGCACCTTAGGATGGGATGCTTGGAAATAAATTTTATAAGTGCTGAGCTATACTACGCTTGAAAGAAAAAAATATATATATATATATGAACACACACACGTATATGCAGCATATGTGAAGATGAACAAATCTAACATAAATAACATAGGCTATTACATTTTATACACAGATTCTATATATTGAAAGTACTTTTATGATAAATACTTATAACCCTTGAGGTATAATTGAAAGATAAATGGACTTGTTATTAAAAGATCTGAATTTAAATTATACTTCTGCTAGTTACTACTCTGTTCTATGAGTGAGTCTCCAAAAAAAGAACGATAAACATGAATTCAAATAACAATGTTTGAAATTTCAGTTCTGCCTATCAGGAAGTAAGTTGCTTTAGACAAATCCTATCACCAAAACATAAACAAATAAAAGCCAGACAAAACATATAAAACAACCATTTGAAAGCGCTGGAGAGGACTCAGGCAGGATTTGAGCATCTGTAACCTTTGAGAGAATGGAAGCACATACAATGAGCCCCACATTCACCCAGCCTTTTCCTTGAAGACATTTGCCAATTCACTGCATGCAGAGCAGAACCCAAACAGAGTAGTAGTCTCACTGGGCTGAAAGACAATGGCAGGAGTTGAAAGCTGCCAAATTGAATGAGACTTGAGAAGCAAAAATCTTGAAATGAGGGGACTACAATAGTGAATAAAAATAATCCGCAGACAACTCTCCCTCAAGCCATTGGTCGATTCCTAATCCTGGCATGTGAAAGACAAGACTCCAAAGAAAAGAAAGGGAAAAAAAAAAAAAAAAAGTAAAACTAAAAACAAAGCCCTGTCATAAATAGTAACTGGAAACAAGAGAACTAAGCAGAAATGTCATCAGCCACATAGTTTTGGGGAGACAGAAGTTGAAGGTCAAGCCCTGGAAGTTGGAAGCACTTTCCTCAAACACCCAAGTCTTGTGTTGAACCCAGAAAGGCCACGGTCTAGAAGTAGAGCCACACCCTAGAGCTTTAAATCAGCACTCAAAAGAATCCACATTTGGAAAAGGACACACACTTTTGATAACATTATTTGCTATCAAAGGAAATCTAACCCTCTTTAAAGAAAAATAACAATTTCAAAAGTCATTGTAGTATTTTACCCAAAATCTTTAGCACTAACCAGGTATGTTTATGTCAAATACACTTTACTCGGATTCACCAGTTTTATTTTGTTTTATTATATAATTACATAATTATATATTTTGTTCTATTTGCTTCATCATTTTTCTACATATAATTTTTTTTCTGAACAATTTGAAATTATGTTGCATACGTCATGCCCCATATTCCACTAATATTTTAATATGAATTCTGTAGGAATAGGGAACTTCTCTTTTATAATCATATAAAATGATCAAATTCATGGAATTTAACCTCGGTATTATATTTTCGTGTACATTTTACATTCCATCTTCTACACTTGTCCTAATAATAAATATTCTTTATAGCTATTTTTACTACAATGGGATCATATCCAAATTGTGTATACATTTATTTGCTGTATCTCTTAAATTTCCTTTAATCATGAGAGATTAAATTCAGAACAATTTTTAATCTTTATCTCCCAGGACACTGACTTTTTTGTTTTTAATAAAATAGCTCTGGTATTTTGAGTTTCCTTCAGGTTTATTTTGCTGGTGTTTTCCTCGTGTTTAGATTCAGGTTATTTTTTGAGCTGGAAAACTACATGAACAGTGTGTTCCCAGGTTATCATATGTGATACTCCTGATGTTTTGTTAATATTATTTCTATTATTTATATTTATGTTAATATAAATATCAACATTTATATTATTTACTATATATAAAGTTACTATTTTCCTTTTTGCAATTAATATGTACTTTTGAGGGAGATAATTTGAGGCTACATAAATATCTTGTTCTTCATCAACTTTTTCAACTTTAAATTTAGCAACTATTTGATTCTTGCCCTCATCAATTTTTACTGTGATGTTGCAAAAGTGGTAGTTTTACTGTGAAGAACAGTTTTTCTTTTCTTCTTAATTTATCTGTTTACATAGTTTTATAGTATGCATTCATGGGTTTTTATTTTATTCAATGAGTTATAATTCATTACTGTCTTTATTTAATTAGAGGTTCAAATTTTTCCAGATTTGGCCAGAGGGAACACACTTGGAGCTGACTCCTGTGCCATTTTGGAACACAGTATTCAGGACTCTTTAGCTGTTTGCTTTCTTTTTCTTTCTTTCTTTCTTTTTTAAATTTTGCAATATAGTCTGGAAATCACTGAATAGCAACTATGGACTCCGGTACTCTTGTTTTTTGTTTGTTTGTTTATTTTTGTTTTTAAAGATCTTGGGGCACCTGGGTGGCTCAGTGGGTTAAAGCCTCTGCCTTCAGCTCAGGTCATGATCCCAGGGTCCTGGGATGGAGCCCTGCATCCGGCTCTCTGCTCAGCGGGGGGCCTGCTCTCCTCTCTCTCTGTCTGCTTCTCTGCCTACTTGTGATCTCTGTTTGTCAAATAAATAAATAAAATCTTTTTAAAAAATCTTATTTATTTGACAGAGAGAGATCACAAGTAGGCAGAGCAGCAGGCAGAGAGAGAGGAGGAAGCAGGCTCCCCGCCGAGCAGAGAGCCGGATGCGGGGCTCGATCCCAGGACCCTGAGATCATGACCTGAGCCAAAGGCAGAGGCTTAACCCACTGAGCCACCCAGGGGCTCCGGTATTCTTGTTTTTTTGAGTTTCATTTAAACTCCAGTTAGTCAACATACAGTGTAATATTAGTTTGAGGTATAAAATACAGTGATTCAACACTTCCATAACACTGGTGCTTAAGTGCCCTCCTTAATCCCCATCAGCAATTTAACCCATCCACCTGCCAACCTCCCCTCCAACAATCCTCGATTTGTTCTCTATAGTGAAAAGTGTGTTTCTTGGTTTGTCTCTCTCTCTTTTTTTCCCCCTTTGCTCATTTGTTTTGTTTCTTAAATTCCACATATGAGGGAAATCATATGGTATTTGTCTTTCCCCAACTTATTATACTTAGTATTATATTCTGTAGCTTCATCCATGTCATTGCAAATGGCAAGATTTCATTCTTTTTTATGGTTGAATAATATTATATGTATACATAATATTAGTATTATATATATTATACATATATAATATGCATATCTCTCATCTTTATCCATTCATAAGTCAATGGACAATTGGGCTGTTTCCATAATTTGGCTATTATAGATAATGCTGCTATAAACATTGGGGTGCATAGGCCCTTTTGAATTAGTATTTTTGTGTTCTTTGGACTCCTGTATTCTTTTACAAAGATGTAAAGTATTCAATCCTGTGTATGTGATAGTTTACCAATAAATTTTTTATGTTTGGATATTTACATGGTTTTTAATACTTCACTACTGTGGATATATATTTTTATATTTTAAAGTTGTATCTTCATGGTAAATTCATAGATGTGAGATGTACTGTGTCAAAGGACAAATGCATAGGTAGTTCTACTAACAAGTGCCAAATTCCTTTCCACAGTGGTTATGCCATTTTTCATTTTCCCTACTATATGTAACAGTATGTCCACAGTTTCATCAATAGAGTGCATTATGAAGTTTCTAAATTTTTACCAAGCTGGTATGTGAGAGATGGTATCTAAATATAATTTTAATTTATATAACTCTTTATTGGCACATAAAGTTAAATACATTTTCATGTTTAAGGCATATTTTTTATGTGACTTGTTTTCTAATTTTTATCTATTTTTAAAATAATTTTTGGAAATTCCTTCATTTAAAAAATTCTTTATATATTTGGGATATTACTTTTTATATAATATATATTATAAATATTTTCTTCCAATCTGTCATCATTTTTGGATGTAGCTTATGGTCTTTTTGTCATTGTTTGGTATGGTTCAGTTTGCCATGTAAAAGTGTTTTAAAATTATTTCTATGTGGACCAATTTATCAAATGGCTTTTATTACATTAGATTTTGAGTTCTACTTGTAAAGCTTTCCTTTACATAGGATATTTAAAAATTCATGCATGTTTTCTCCTGCTATTGGGATAGACTCATGTTTTAGATTTAGATTTCTGATCCTTTTAGAGTTAATTCTTACATATGGTGTCAGGAAAATAATTAATCTTATGTTTTCCTAGATGGCAAACAAATTATATACAGACATTTAAATAGGTCCTTTTGGCCTCCAGTATTTTGATACCAACATTTTAGTATAATAAATATCTTTATATGCTTGGCTTTATTTCTGTATTTTCTATTATATTCTACTGACCTTTTGTCTCTTCATGCATTAGCACCACACTTTCTGATTGTAGAGATTTTTAGTGTATGTTATCATTTATTCTAGGTTCAGTCATCTTTCCCACCCACATTTTTTCCATAAAATATATGGTATCAACTTGTCTGGCTTTAGGGGACAAAAAAGCTTAATAGTGTCTCCATTGTCAGAGTCCAACAACACAATGAATGTTTTCCAATAATGATCCAATTATAATAACCGATTACTTTTGTCTGAGAAATACATCTGTCTCATTTCTGGTTGCATTCATTGTTGAGAACACGACCTGATTTCAGTTGGAGACAGTTCTTACACTTAAAAAGTAATCGTTAAAATATTAAAACCAGGGATGCCTGGGCGGCTCAGTAGGTTAAGTGCCTTTGGCTTAGGTCATGATCCCGAAGGGGTCCTGTGATCAAGTCCTCCATCAGGCTCCTTACTCAGTGGGGAGCCTCCTTCTTTCTCTCTGCCTGCTCTGCCATCTGCTTCCCCTCCTGTGCAGTCTCTCTCTCTCTCTCTCTGACAAATAAATAAATAACATCTTTAAAAATATATATTAAAACCAAATATCAATAAAAAATAAAATACCTAATTTAAAACTAGAATTTGGAAGCCATAAGAGATAGATGTGCATTGAGAGACCAGTCTCCATGAAACAGTTTTCATGATGTGCTAACTAATGGAGTGTATTTAATTCCTATTTCTACTTTGTCACAACCAGGAAAAGAAAAGCTGGTACTAAGTGTATAATTTAATTTTTAATTGCTACTCACACTTGATATTTTAATAATGTTTTTATTTTAAAGGAGATGTTCAAGTTACCGTATTATTTTCTTAATTGATTTCATTGTGGTGCATGTTATTTTATTTAACTTATTCTAACCCTTTCTTGGCAATGGAAAGTGACATGGTTGTATAATACCAGATTTTCTTAAAGCAAGGAAATATTTTTTAGTATATTTTATATAATAACAAGATTATTATTCATATAAAAAATAAGAGTGCAGTATAGTGAGAAAAGATGAAAATAATATCAATAGACCTGGGGTTCTAATCTGATGTTCTGTCATAACTAGTTTTATGACCATGAAGAAGGTACCAGTTCCTCAATCCACAGTTTTGTCATTTGTTAGATGTGGCATTTGCACTTGAGTGCTTTCTAATCATTATTTATCCAGTTTTAATTTTAAGTTCATACTGAAGTAATTTGCTATAGATTGTATTACATGTTGGAAGTGTAACATTATTTATAACTTCGGGAATGAGGGACATCTCTACATTTCCCTTTTTTAAAAGATTTTATTTATTTTTAGAGAGAGAGAGAGAGAGCACAAGCAGGGGAGGAGGAAAGGGAGAGGAAGAAGCAAACCCCTCACTGAGCAAGGAAGTTGATGTGGGACTCGATCCCAGGACCCTGCGATCATGACCCGAAC
Organism: Martes martes; assembly: GCF_963455335.1. Lineage (NCBI taxonomy): Eukaryota > Metazoa > Chordata > Mammalia > Carnivora > Mustelidae > Martes > Martes martes. Next base: position 26,700,207 of record NC_137899.1, read on the forward strand.
CAAAAGCAGACGCTTAACCCACTGAGCCTCCCAGGCATCCTCTCTATTCCCCATTTAACAAGATGTTCAATTTGATAAAGTCTGACTCCTTTACTAAGTTCTAAAGTCAAAGACATGTCCTATTTGCTTTTAATTTTGGACATGGGTATTGTGTCTTACATGTAGTTAGTTCTCTGTAAATATATATTGTCAGGTGAGGATGGAGAGCAGCTATAACTCTTCATACATTGCTGATAGGCAGTTTCTTATAGAGCTAAAAATGAATAAGTACAATAAATGAATGTCCATAGCTGTTTTATTTGTAATAGCTAAAATCTGGAAATAACCCAGATGTCATTCAGCTGGGTGAATGGATGAACTGTGATCTATCCATAGGATATACTACTACTCAGCAACAAAAAGACATGAACTTTTGTACATGAAACAATTTGAATGGATTTCAAGGGCATTGTGCTGATTGAAAAAGAAAAAAAAATAATACACACAGGACAAAACAATGCCACCCCCCAAAAAAAATTGTGTTCTATAAAATTGCATTTATATAATATTCTTGAAGTGACAAGATTACTTGAATCAAGGACAAATAAGTGGTTACCAGGGCTTAGGGTTGGGGAAAGGTATGATTATTACAGATAATGAGGTAGGAGGTAGTTTCTTTGTCTGTAGGAACAGTCCCATGTCCTGACTGTAGTGATGTTTAATCTATGAGTGTGATAAACTTTTGTGGAGCTATACACCAAAACCCCCTGCAAACCAAAACCAAACAAACAAAAACATCTGGAGTTCATGTAAAACCTGGTAAAATCAGAATAATGTCTGATTTTTAGTTAATAATATTTTACTAATGTCAATTTCCTGTTTATGACAATAGAGTATGATTATGCAAACATCATTTTTTAAAAGGGTATTTTCTTTATCAAAAATCTCCATATTATTTTTATAGCTTTCTGTGAAATTTAATCCATTTCAAAAGAAAGAGAAAAACATGTTTAAATGAGTTAATGAGTGAACAGAGAGCAACCCTCACATTGTCTTGAAAAGGGTGTACTCAGACTCCAGTGGACAATCTGGAATTATGAAATCTTACATACATATATTTCTCCCACTTATTTGAAGTGCAATAATTTTATTAATAATTATTTCCATTTTTCTTTGGCTATTAGAAAACTAGTCCCAGCACTAGACCAACCCATTAAGAGTCTTTCCTCCTTTTTTTGTTACAAGACAATCACTTTTTAAGATCCAGCTTCTGACTCTTTACTTCACCTCCATTCTGATTCCTAGAAAAACAATATACTTTCACACCTGGATTGGAAGTACTTTCAGCCTTCAGTTGAAATCTGTTTCCCTTGTAGCTACTAAGCAAAACTCAGCTCAAATTAATGAAAATTTCAGGGTGCCTGGGTGGCTCAGTGGGTTAAAGCCTCTGCCTTTGGCTCAGGTCATGATCCCAGGGTCCTGGGATTGAGCCCTGCATTGAACCCTGCATCAGGCTCCATGCTCAGCGGGGAGCCTGCTTCCCTTCCTCTTTCTCTGCCTGCCTCTCTGCCTACTTGTGATCTCTGTCAAGTAAATAAATAAAAATCTTTTAAAAAATTAATGAAAATTTCATTAATATACTTTTCTGTTTTGAGCACATTCCATCATGCTCAGCTTGGAGTTAACTCTTTTATTTTTATCATTGCATTCTGTGCTACTTCAAAAATTTTATCTCCTTTCTGAAGGCTTAGAAACTTCACATCTTAACTGTATTATTTAGGTCAATCTTAAAACCACCATTTCTATAATAAATTAAAATTTGATACTGCTGGCTTTAGAAGAAATAGGTAACAAGGCAAAATTTCAGTGTTCTATGGAGAAGGAGAAAGTTATTTTTCTTTTTACTTGTTTCTCTTTTGCTTTATTACAAGTAAATTTGGGAATTCTAGCAGAGGAAAGTCTCTAAAATTCTTTCCAAAAATCTGACATAAATGTTTCACAGATATGTTCCTAATATCAAGTCATTTGTCTAAATTGAATTTGAGCCAATAAATTAGAGCATTTCAATTTGGTTGGAATTTTTTATATTTTTTTTGAGAAAATGTCTTATAATATCCTATGTTATTATAATTTTATCTCCTGTAAAATGACACTTACCCAGTGTTATTTCTGAGTTCTGCTTCATTTCCCTGGATAAGCAATTTTGTGAAGGAAATAAGGATATTTTCTTTTTTTTTTTTTTTTTTTTTTTTCTATTACATTTTTTTTTAATTTTTTATTTTAATAAACATATAATGTATTTTTATCCCCAGGGGTACAGGTCTGTGAATCATCTGGTTTACATATTTCACAGCACTCATCATAGCCCATACCCTCCCCAATGTCCATTTCCCCACCACCCTCTCCCGTCCCCCTTCCCCCCCGCAACCCTCAGTCTGTTTCTTGAGATTGAGTCTTTTATGGTTTGTCTCCCTCCCAATCCCATCTTTTCATTTTTTCTTTTCCTACCTCCCCCCAAACCCCCCCACCTTGCATCTCCCCTTCCTCATATCAAAGAGATCATATGATAGTTATATTTCTCCGATTGACTTATTTCGCTAAGCATGATACCCTCTAGTTCCATCCACGTCGTCGCAAATGGCAAGATTTCATGTCTTTTGATGGCTGCATAGTATTCCATTGTGTATATATACCACATCTTGGAAATAAGGATATTTTCTATAACGCTTGTTCATTCATTTTTTAATTTACCTCAGCTGTTACTGAGTGCTTGTGTGTCTTCTGCTCTCATAGGCACCAAGAATACAATGGGGAATAAGGTGAAAGGAGTCTTCTTTCTCATAAGGCTTATACTGCAGTGTTTACTTGCTTTGTTTCTAACCGGACTGGAGTTTTACATTTCAAGTCTTACCTTTCTTCATGTATTATCAAAAGTTTCTCATATTCAAAGGCATATTCTTCATTCATGGAATTTAATGATACCTGGTGAAGGAACTTACCTTATTTATGAATGTGCTTTCTTCAGCAATAGGATTTTGGAACTAGAGCTTATAATTGAGATGCTAGAAATGTAGACTAATTTTCCATGAGATCAAAGACCCTTAAAATGGATCTTTATGTATAAATAAAAATAATTAGGGAGGTATAATTACTAAGTACATATAATTTTTATTTAAATAAAGGGTATTCTTTAAAAAAATGAAATAGTCATTAAGATAAACCACCAAGATTATTAATATTAACTGTATCTTTTGTGCCTATACATAAGCATTTATCCCATACATATTCTTGTTGCTATATTTTAAATGTGCATCTATGTGACTGCACACTGGTGGTCAAAGTTAATAATCTTAATCCAGAATTTTATACTGTTGTTTAGTTAAGTTTATAATAAGCATCTCTCTTTCTATCTTCCTATTTCATGTTTTGTTCTAGTACTCAATGTGTTGAATGGCCAAAGGTTGGAAAGTCTTTTTAAAATATCTATCTCTGTGTTAAAGCATAGAAAATCTTATAGCAAGACTCAAGATGAAGAATAAGAATTATCCTTTAAGAATAAGAATTATCGGGAACCTGGGTGGCTCAGTGGGTTAAAGCCTCTGCTTTCGGCTCAGGTCATGATCCCAGGGTACTGGATCGAGTCCCGCTCGGTCTCTCTGCTCAGCGGGGAGCCTGCTTCCTCCTCTCTCTCAGCCTGCCTCTCTGCCTACTTGTGATCTCTGTCTGTCAAATAAATAAATAAAATCTTAAAAAAAAAATTTAAAAAAAAAGAAAAGACCTGGTCTTCTTTAAAAAAAAAAAAAAAAGAATAAGAATTATCCTTTAATCCCTCAAAGAAAGTTGAGTAACATTGACAGAACATCATGGGGAAACTTGCATTGCTAATGCCTCTTTGCCACTTTGAACTTTATATAGAATAAAATGTTTCAACTTTCTATAGCTCTCATGTTTAAGCCTAATTGAAAAAAAATTGCAGAGGGGTGAAAAAAATAATCCGTTAACTTTGCTCTAGGGTGCTAGCTAAAACTCCCTGTGAATGTGAAGTGTGCTTTCAGTATGCCCTTAACCTAATCTTGGACTGTATTCTGCTCCAGGCAAATCATCTTCCCACATGGCAACATGATATCAAAATAAGATGCCTGAGCAGATTCATATTTCCCTGATTTCTTCTCTAATTCAAATACATAGATTTAGTAGGAACACATCTGGGTTTCCTTCACCCTCATACAAAAATCTCTACCGGAATATTCTCCCCTCCCCCATATTATTGTCTAGCAACTCCAGGAGAAATTCACTCGTTGTGAGTTTAGAAATCAAATGTAACTTATTCCATTTATGACAGTTCTTCCAATTGTTAACAAAAGGGTTTTATTTTTTTATATTTTGACAAAAGTCAACTCTATTGTCTTTATTATTGTCTTTACTTGATCTTACTGCTCTTTAATTTTTGAAACAACTCATTATAAATGTAAATCCTCTCATACATGAAAGCTTTTCAAATATTTGAATACAGTTATTATGACCCTCTATTTTGTTATTTAACTATTTTGTTCTCTGGGTGTTAGACCACACCCCCAAAATTCACACGTTGAATCTCTAACCCCAATTAGGAGGTGGGGGCCTTTGGGAGGTAATTAGGGTTAGATGAGATAATGAGAATGGAGCCCCCATGGTGGAATTAATGTCTTTATAAGAAGAGAACAAGATTAGAGCTTGATCTCTGGCCGTGTGAGGATATAGCAAGAAGGTGGTTATCTACGAGCCAGGAAAAAGTCCCTTCCCAAACACCGGATCTGCAGGCACCTTGATCTTGGACTTCCCAGCCTCCAGAACTGTGAAAAATAATTGTGTAAACCACTTACCTGATATTTTTGTCATAGAAGTCCAGACTGACTAATGCACTGGGCTAGGGGTTAAGAGTAGGTTCTGGTGTTAGATATCCTGCATAAGAATTCTGTCTCTGGATCTTATTAGTTGTGTAATATAGGGTAAGAAACTCATGCACCTCATTTTTCTCATATATAAGGTGGGGATATAATATCTACCTAAATAAGTCATCAAGCAATTGATTTAATTCACATACATACACATGAACATATACGTATATCTCTATGTAGTCTTTTAAAGTATATGACATACTATATACCCAATAATTATTTTTATTAATAGTCTCACTCATCTAGAAACATTTACTTCTTTTAACCTACAAATATCTATTAATTCATAAAATTGACCTGTATGTTTTGTTTGCCCCACCATACAGACTCATGTTACCTATATTAAGGATCAAACAGACTTTTATTTGTGCAGTTAAATTTGTGATTTTGAATTCATAACCTTCTATTTATCTATTTTACATTTAATCTTGTTATTTTTAATCTAGTATTCTAACCTTTTAATATCTTTCTTAAATTTATTTATTTAACAGAGAGAGATCACAAGTAGGCAGAGAGGCAGGCAGAGAGAGAGGAGGAAGCAGGCTCCCTGCTGAGCAGAGAGCCCAATGCGGGGCTCGATCCCAGGACCCTGGGATCATGACCTGAGCCAAAGGCAGAGGCTTTAACCCACTGAGCCACCCAGGTGCCCCTTAATATCTTTTTCAATCTGATTCTATATCGCAGCCGGTTCTGCATTTTTTGTCTGTTTTCTATTTAATAAGAAGACTATGTGTATCTTCTCATTCTTCTAGACCAGAGATTATGTAATGTCCTAAAAGAGAGAGGTAATAAATAGTTTTTGGTTCTGTGAGTCACACAGCATCTATTGCAACTTCTCATATCTGCTGTTGTAGAGCAAAAGCATGCTGAGACTATATGTGAATGTATGAGCATGTCTGTATCATACTCATATATTATTTACAAAAACAGGTGGGGAGCTGGAGCTTACCACCACCTTGAATCTTGATGCTGCTCTTGAGTCTTGTTTGCTCCACATCGACGCTTTGGAAAGTTTTGTTCAAGGAAGAAGTCATAGCAGCTGATGATATCTGTCACTTAAATTACAGAGATCTAGCCACACTTGATTTAGTTAAGTTTTTATTTGTAGTAAAAGAGATTACCTTCTGACTTCTTAAGCAAAGGAAGTAATGGAGAGAAAAGTTTATTTCTTACCGATTAGGAAATGATAGTGAGCCAGAAATAGCTTAAGAGAGTTGTTTTAAATTGATGTATGAAAGCCACATAGAAAATTTAAACCTTAATTATGAGGGTAAACTAAATTGCTAATTCTAATTTGTGTTTGGAACTGTCTACTTGATTTAAAAATACTTATATGTGTATGAAATGTGTTCTTAGAAAGGAAAGGAGTCAGACATTTCCTTAAGTTAGAGCTGGGTTTTTTGTGGGGTTTTTTTTTTGGTGTCTATTTCCTCCCTTTTTTCTACACTGTTATACCTGTGTATCACTTCTACTTCTGTGTAGAGGTAAAAGCTTACTAGATCCTAAACACAGGTATTAAGAAGAATAGCATTTGTTGAATTCCCTAATCCACAGCTTGTCAGTCACCAGAAGTCTATAAATCACCCTCCCCTCTAGTATATTCTTATCCATCACAGCAGTGTTCTCCAAAACTACAAATTAGAAAGCTGTGTTGCTTATTGTTTTTTGACTTATGATAAGGAAAAGTGAATCATGTTGACTATCTTAATGAGCATTCCAAATTCTATGTGAGTTCATAAAAACAAATACTTTATGTTTCAGGAAATTGTATTTTCAAGTCTCTTTAAGAGTGTGTTGCTAATTTTATTAGGTGTTTACAAAGTACTTGTGCTTTCTTTTTCAGATCATATATTTACCTCTTTTACCCAAAATATGTATTTTGGTTTATATATTCTTCTGGCAACCTATTAATGAAGTAGTAAAACAATTTACTTCTTATTGCAGCTGTATAATTGCATGATTTTTTCCTCTATTTTTAAATGATCCTATTGTAATTATCTTGTAATATAACTTTTAAAATATCCTGAGGGTGCCTGGGTGGCTTAGTCAGTTAAGCATCTGCCTTCAGGTCAGATCGTGATCCCAGGGTCCTGGCATCGAGCCCCAAGTTGGGCTCCTTGCACAGTGGGGAGTCTGCTTCTCCCCTTTTCTTCCCCCTAACCCACCCCCCCCTTCTTGTACTCCCTATCTCAAATAAATAAATAAATAAATAAAATGAAATATCCTATAGCACCCAAAAGATATCCATGTCCAAATCTTTGGAACCTGTAATTGTACCCTTATGTGACAAAAGAAACGACTTTACAGATGTGATTATTTTAAGGAATTTGAGATGAGGAGATTATCCTGGATTATCAGGCAATCCCTAAATGTATTCTTCCAAGAGGGGAACAGAGAATTTTTCATGAGACAGACACAATGAAAGCAATGTCACCACGGAGGCAAGGACTGGATGATGTGACAGCAACTGCAAAGAATGCAGGCAGCCACCAGAATCTGGAAGAGATGATGAATGAATTATCCTTTAGGGCTTTCAGAGGGAGCTTGGAGCTGTCAACACCCCCATTTTGGCCCATTGATACTGATATTCAGCTTCTGGTCTCCAGAAGTATGAGAGAATATATTTGGTTTAAGTTACCAGATTCACAGTAGTTTGTTACAGCAGACACAGGGATCTAATGGGAGAGTCATTCAGTTTTTATTTAGTGTTCAAAACTGTGCAATTGTTGTTGATGGCATAAAAGAAATAGGAAAGCATGTTTACTCTTTTTGAGATATTTCCAATTTTGTGGGATGTGCAGGGTCAAAGTAATCTTTCATGAGCCTGAACATCTCATATTGTTCTTGCTGGATATTCCTAATCCCTTTTCTCCAGGCCATTTCTTAGTACTTTTTAAAAAGATTTTATTTATTTATTCATGAGAGACACAGACGGAGAGAGGCAGAGGCAGAGGGAGAAGCAGACTCCCCACAGAGCAGGGAGCAACCTTGAAAGATGAGATAATATTTCCCTCCAGAACAAAAGTCAGGAAGACTATAAAAGAGGTAGGTTTTGCAAAACCAGTGTTTGTCAGCTGCAATGACAAGCCACTGTGTTCAGCACCCACCCAAGACCCTCTGCATCACCCATGTGGAAATTGCAGATCAAGAGGAACTGATATAAGCATGATAGTCGTGCTGTCCTCTATGGTGCTAGTAAAACATTCTTTGTCTCTGACCCAGACTCTCACGTTTTCTGACAGCATCCTTAAATAACACATTGACTTAGTAGTAATGAAATATGTTGGAGATCCCCAAGACCACTTTCATATCTGGAGATTTGCTGGAGTGACTCGGAACATTCAGCGTATAGTTGTACACGTGGCTAAGATTTATTACGGTGTAAAGACACACAATGGGATCACCAAAGGAAACAGACAAAGAGTCCAGAGAAATTCATGCACGTGCTTTCTATGCTTATTCTCATCCTCTTTTACACATGTTCTTTTATCTGGCAATAATAATGTAGCAGCATTATGGTTCTGCCCAAGGAAGCCCAGTACTGACTTAGCACCTAGGTTTCCTATTGGGGTCTATTCATGTAACCACCCTCTCCCTGTCATGTACTTAAATTCCAGACCTTTGGAAAGAAAGCAGATATGCACCATAAATCATTACATTTGTACAGACCATCTAGGCACAGTGAGCCACTCTCATAAGTAAGGGTATGAGTCGAGAGCCAAATTCCCTGATGCCAGCCAAGGGCCAAACTTGCAAGCAAGCTCTTCTAATGATAGCTGCCTCTCGTCTGTTATGTTGATTCATTTCTGCACAGGAGGTTAAATTAAATCGTAGACCCTGAGAGGTTTATCCGTGAAACAAATAATAATCCATAACAACATATGCTAAACTTCTAATCAGTGTACAAATTACTGCTGCCAGAGGCACATAAATAAGAGAGATATAAATACGATTTGGGGGCATTTTTGTGGATAATTTGGAATTTGAGTTGGACTTTGAAAGAGAAAAAGAGGTAAGAAATACAAAAGCTTTATTCCTTTTTATTTGATGTCATCAGTTTTTAAGCAAAATCATGTTAACTCTGTAATGAGAATTAGCCCATGACAGTGTTTCCATTGAGAGAAAGGACTTGGTGTTCCACATTGATAACAAGTGAGAGGAGACCTAAATCAGAATGACTCAGAGAGTAGTGGCGTTTTTCCAAGGTAGAGGAAGGCACTTATTGTTTTGGAACGTATAATCTCATATCTGAAACATTTGCAATGAGTAAGGCATTGGATGACTAATAGAAATGTAAATGATTTTGTTCCACTTTTTAAATAAAATGTTGAACAGAGGCTCTACATAGAAAAATATCAACTCTTAGAAAGGAAATTTTCTATGCAAATTCCAGATGAGATACTAAGACATTAAAGTAAAAAAAAATATATCATTAAGCATAAATATATTTAAACTTTCCTATCACGGGGATTGGAACCACTTTATATATATTAGTTATAATTTTTCATGGAGTGAAAGTGTCTATGTAACAGAAATAAATGGAAGGCAACACTTTTACTATTGTTGTTGTTACTCCAGTCATTTTAGTATTTGAGATATTACATCCATTGGTCCAGACATTTTTTCCATATATATTCTGCCAAGATATGTGTTAAGAAATGATTTGCAAAATAAAAACACAATCTCCTCCTTCAAGGGACTCACACTAGCAAAGGCTATTGTAACACAGCATGATAAGGACTATTCTAAACACAGGATTCAAGAACTTAGAATTTCACACATGGGATTCAAGAACTAAGAATTTCACACATCTGGAAGCATGTACAGTAGCCCTCCCCTATCCTCAGTTTTCCTCTCTGTGGTTTTGGGTACCTGAGGTCAGCTGCAGTCCAAAAGCAGATGGCCCTCCTTCTCACATACCATCGGAAGGTTGATAGTCACCTAATACTAAGTCACAATTCTGTCTCACTTGATCTCATCATGTAGGTGTTTTATCATCTCATATCATCATCAGAAGAACAGTGAGTATAGGACAAGATATTTTGAGAGAGGGAGATCACATCTATAGAACTTTTGTTACAGTGTAATTTTTCTGTGTTATTATTATTACTAATCTACTGTGACTAATTTATAAATTAAACTTTATCAAAGGTATGAATGTGTAGGAGAAAAGATAGTTTATATAGGGTTCTGTACTGTCTTTGTTTTCCAGCATCCACTGGGGGTTTTAGACCATATCTCCAGTGGATGGGGGGACTATTGTACTTTCAATAACACATGCACAAAATGCCATATGTACATTCGCTGGAGAGGTATAATCTTAACTCCTTTTATTCATCTGTTTTTATTTTCCTAGTGAGACCCTAACTGGCAGAGTGTTAATAGCTTAAAAATGCTTATCACAATTGACAAACATCATCTAGTAATGGATCTGAAGATAAAAAATGAGATGCATACAAAGGCATATATATTAGAACATTTATAAAACATTTTGACTGTGATAGAACATTGTTTTTGGATCCATTTGTTGTCATTATATTCTATAAAAATGTTTACTAACATTATGTTCTCAATATACTGATAAAAAGCAGATTATAAAAATAAGAGACACATCGTCATTTCACTTTTAACAATTAAGCATATTTATTTCTAAAGATTAAATAAAGTTTAGATTCTTTGTGCATAAAAATGAGTGGACATACCCTTCAGAATAATACCCTTCAAAATAATAATGAAGATTACCTCTGTGTGAGGTTTTTGTGATTATTTCCTTGTGTTTTTAAAAAATTTTCTATAATATACATTTTTTGTCATCAGAAAAAAATATGAAGCCTCAAAATTAAAGACAGTTTTTCTATGGAGCAAAAGAGATATTGCAAATCATACATCGTTGTAGGGATCATACAGCAAAACAGATAAAGAAATAATAATATATTATACCAGATGCTAAAGGAGAACAAGAGTAAATTAAATGTGTTAAGTATGTGATGTATTATGGAAAAGAGGAGGAATATATTTTAAAATGTAAGCTTTTACTCTATTTTGTTGGTTAGAAACCAGCATGTAATAATTTTTTTAAAGATTTTATTTTTTTAAAGATTTTATTTATTTATTTGAGAGACAGAGATCACAAGTAGGCAGGGGGGGGGGAAGGCTCCCTACTGAGCAGAGAGCCCTATGTGGGGCTCCATCCCAGAACCCTGGGATCAGGACCTGAGCCGAAGGCAGACGCTTAACGACTGAGCCACCCAGGTGCCCCAAAGATTTTATTTTTCTTAAGTAATCTCTAAACCCAATGTGGGACTCAAACCTACAACCCCCAAATCAAAAGTTGCATGCTCCACCAACTAAGCCAACCAAACACCCCAAAACCAGTATGTAATAATTTGTTTCCTTTTTTTACTAATGTCTCAGTCTTTTGATAGGAATTAGTTTAAAATATTCAGACATACTAAAAACAATTTTGTAGGTATTAAATAGCATAACAAATGTGAAATGCTTTGAATAGTACAACCTACTGTAAATGCATTAATCATCATTAAAATTACCCTAAAGTTCTCACTTTGATCATCCAAATGTGTTTTTTTATGTCTCTAATGAAAACATATAAATATTTTTGCATTAAAAAGATTCTTTGAAGAGCACCAAAACTAATAGGAATAAGTGGAACAAATGCCTGTATAACAAAGATTTTCATGCTGCTCATCAGAGTTCTAGCACAAGGGGACTCCTCTGGAGATAAAAGACGTTGGAAACTCCCTCCCTTGAAGCCATCTCCCAATTAGGCTGAGCTGGAATTGTTAGATTTGAATGCACTTAAAATACTGTGCTTTCAAGTTAACAGAAAATTTTTATAAAAATCTATGCTATACCTAGTTTGAAAATTCATGTAGAAAATTATTATTAATTCATCATGAACTCATGTTTAAATAGTACCTACCCTATTACAAATACTCTATTACATATTATAAATATAAAGATGACAAAACACACTCTGTTACACATTCTGTTGTGTCACGTGGCTCATAATTTTTGCATGAGATACACACATCAACATATTTATATTTGTAAAAAATATCAGAAATGAACTGATAGCAATATTCACAGAATATTATAGGAACAAGAAGGAAGACAGCTGCAGCTTAGGGATAGAAATGTTCCAGAGGAAATTGTATAAAGTGGCTAGGTGTTGGAATTAATATCTAATACAGAAGTAAATCTGGGAACCATAAGTAAATTGATATTAGTTAAAATCATGATGATCAGTGATGGAAGATTTTAGAGTGAGAAGAGTGGAGAACAGTTGTTATGAGACACAACAACTTAGAAGTGATGAGTAAAACAAGAGAATGAAACCAGCAACAAAAAAGAAGAATGCTTAGCGAGATTAGAGAAAAACAGGGAGATCACAATGTCACATACAAGAGGTATTAAGGGGTCCCCTGGGTGGTTCAATCAGTTAAACCTCTCCAGCATCCTGGGATCAAGCCCTGCTCAGTGGGGAGTCTGTTTCTCCCTCTGCCTGCTCATTCTCTCTCTCTCTCTCAAATAAATAAATAGAATCTTAAAAAAAAAAAAAGAAAGAAAGAAAGAAAGAAAAAGACAAGGTATTAAAAGTTTTGAGTAATATCAACAGTGTTAAATCATTAGAATTTCCAATGACAAACTAACACAATGTCGAAGAGGATGTTATTGATAACTCAGGAGAATGTTGAAGGTGGAACCAGTTTCTAGTTCAATGAGCAATATAGGTGGGAAAGTTGAAAGAAGACACAAGCCAATGAGGACAACTCAGATTTGCATGAGAAAGGAGAAGAGAGTGGGTGGAAATTAGGGAATGCAATGGATCAAAATTGTTGATCCTGGTTAGTGTTATGGGAGATATTTGAGCACCTTTAATGACTCAGGAAGAAGAGAAAAAAATATGAGCAAGGGGATGACTGATGAGAAGAGCTGGGGTCAGGAGATTTATAAACGGGCTGGATTGAAACTAGAAAATATAGTTAAAGTAAATGGGTTTGCAAGGTGTCTGGAGGGGAGCGAGGTTAGGGATAAAGGAGAGAATGCCTGCCTGGCCAGAGTGACAAGGGACCAAGGATAGTTGTGAAAGCAGCACTCACAGGGCTTACTGTGAGCCTAAACGAGCTGAGTGAGGAGAGGTAAAGACAGGATTAACCGCAGGGGGGATGACTGTCTCCTAACAACTTTCTCTTCCACGTTCATTTTGAAGGAATATTTTATACTTCCGATACTTACATATTCTCCTCTTGGTGAAGGGGAATGATCATTTATCTTCCAAAACAGATGCTGAATTCCTTTCAAATATTTACTTTATAATTTTTATACTAAAAAATTAAATCTCACCATGTTTTTCACTTGTCCAGCCAAATAGCCAGTGTAAAATAAATCTCCCACTTTTGAATTACCTGTTTTTATACTAAAATTTAGCTAGGCTTTTGGTTTTCTTTTTTTCTCTGAGCCAATAACCCTTCATTTCTAAGGTTTTTTTCTTCTTACGTTAGTTATATTAAATGTTCTTCTTTAATAAGTACAAATGAAGGTCTTTTCCTTTTATCATTATAAAAGTCCCATACTTGTCTCCGAGCTTTTATAGTTTATAATCCACACAGCAACCAAAGTAATTTTTATCTGCAAGTCAAGCCAAGTTGCTGCTCTGATCAATGCCTTCCAGGGACTTCTCATCTCACAAAGAATCAGATCCACATGGACTGTTAGGGACAATACGATGTGAGTGCTGTTGTTACTTCTCTTAACTTGCCTTCTTCCTAGCTCTCACTCTTCTCCAGCATCACCAGAACTGTGGAACACTGCTTTTGTCCCACCATCCCTTTAACTGACTCCACATGTCTGAATCCAAGAGTCTGCTCAAGTGATAACTGATCAGAGAGACCCTCTTGACCAACCTTTCTGAAAGAGTAACTGCTCTCTGTCTTCATAGGAATTTAGAAATTACCCTAATGTTAAATTATCCTACTATTTATCTCTTCTGAGAAATAACATATTACATATTTGTTTATTGTGTCTCCCCCATTAGAATGTAAGCTTGATAGCTTGATAAGAGAAAGGGTTTTGTGTGTGTTTATTGTTTTACCTCTAGTTCCTGGAAGAATGACTGGTACCTGATAGACATCACTATATATGAATGAATGAGTGAGCAAATGAATGAGTGAATGAATGAATGAATGAGGTAAAAAATAGCCTTTTAAAATATCCTTTGACTTCCTTCTTTGATAAACCTCTTTTGAAATCGGCCTTTATTTTTCTTTCACTTTTTATCATTCTTTACAGTATATTCCTTTTGTTTTCCTCTCTCTTCTGGAAATTGCATTCATCTGTATCTTGGGTTTTTTTTTTTTTAAGATTTTATTGGATTGGAAGTACTTTCAGCCTTCAGTTGAAATCTGTTTCCCTTGTAGCTACTAAACAAAACTCAGCTCAAATTAACAAAAATTTCAGGGCGCCTGGGTGGCTCAGTGGGTTAAAGCCTCTGCCTTTGGCTCAGGTCATGATCCCAGGGTTCTGGGATCGAGTCCCGCATCGGGCTCTCTGCTCAGCGGGGAGCCTGCTTCCCTCTCTCTCTCTGCCTGCCTCTCTGCCTACTTGTGATCTCTGTCTGTCAAATAGATAAATAAAATCTTTAAAAAAAAAAAAGAAAGAAAAGAGAAAAACCAAAAGGAAATGGAAAAACTGGATTTAGAGAAGTAAGAGGAAGAAGACAGTGGAGGAGCAGAAAGGGAAGGAAAGGTCTCTTAAAAAAAAAAGATTTTATTTATTCATTTTGAGAGAGAGAGAAAGTGAGACACAGAGCATAAGCAGAAAGAGAGGCACAGAGGGAGACGGGGAGGGAGAAGCAAACTCTCAGCTGAGCAGGGAGCCTGGTACTGGGCTTGATCCCAGGATCCTGAGATCATGACCTGAGCAGAAGGCAGACACTTAACCAGCTGAGCAACACAGGTGCCCCCGCCAGTATTTTTTATTCTTATTTTCTTTGAACTCTGCTACCTTGATTTCCCTAAATGTTGAATCTACTACTCCTCGTCTCTCCCACAGAAATCTTGACCTATACTGAGCAAGATTGTTTATTTTTATTTTTCAACATTCAAAAAATACATTAAATACTTAGGTACACTCACTTTGACAGTTATGTATAAGGATTCAGAGGTAAAAAATCTTGTAGGGAACTTTTAACACCGAGCCACGTCTTAAGTCTTTCTGTTGTTAAAATGATAGGTATTCTGTCTTACATATCAATGCATTATGAATAACATATAGATTAACCTGGGAGCATAAATGAGATATCATTTGCCATGAATTGTTGATAGTTTCGCATTCATTTTCCGTGGCTCTGTTTTTACTTAGTTTATTCACAGCTAATAGGCCAACTTTCTGTAAATGATTAAAATGCAATTTAAATAATTTATCCCTCACTGCAGGAAAACTACTTTGAGGTAATGCTACTTTTGCCTTGATTAACTTTCATTAAAAATGTTTGGTACATTGGTTATTGAATTCTATGGATTTTATTTGGTAGTTTGTTACAGAACTCTGAAATAATAGAACATGCTTGAAAAGACACTAGTAACATGAAAGAAGAAAAAAAAATCAGATGATGCTTAAAATGTCATTGACTTACCCCACGCCTTTAAAATCCCAGGGCTTATTACAATGATCAAGTTATAAAAACATTTAAAAGCATAGTAGAGGACATAGAGAGGATATCAGTCAAATGAGATTTTATATTAAGGGTCATTAGTCAAATTTAAACTCCCTATCAGGGATTAAAACCCATAAGAGATAACACCTTTATTGTCAATAACACTTCTTCATTTAAATAGTCACAATTTCTTTGATTCATAGAGTATTTTCATAGGTTCAGCAGTTGTACTATACTGTATTTCTATTGTTTTGTGAAAATGAATTTTTCCTCCTATTTCTCTCTGGTCTTGAGCTTTAAGAAATGAAATGGGGCCATTGACATTGCTATTTGGAGGTTGTAGAAGAATGTTTAGCAGGTATTACTTATTATTTTGGATGGAAGGAATTTTCTGTTTTTAATTTGACATTTAATCACTGAAAAAGCACAAGCATAACTTTCTTTATCCAAAATATATTTTCTTGGGGTGCCTGGGTGTCTCAGCGGGTTAAAGCCTCTGCCTTCAGCTCAGGTCATGATCTCAGGGTCCTGGGATCGAGCCCCACATCAGGCTCTCTGCTCGGCAGGGAGCCTGCTTCCTTCTCGCTCTCTGCCTGCCTCTGCCTGCTTGTGATCTCTGTCTGTCAAATAAATAAATAAAATCTTAAAAAAACAAAAAAAAAACAAAAAAAAACAAAATATATTTTCTTTACTAAAATAAAATTAAGCTGGATAGCATTTTATACATTGTACTGTTTTCTTCCAAAAAAGCTATACTATATAAAGTGCAGATCTTCTAGAATAGGTTTACTTTTTACATGAACGTTATGGGAATTTTAAGTTTCTATAAAAGAAAGAAGCAGACTGCTCAGTTTGTAAGTTTACCACCCTCACAGTAAACCAGCACACTCAGATTTAAGTTAGCTAAATTAATTCACAAAAATGAAGATACTGTCGAGTAAACTTCAGAAATTAACTAAATTGAGTGTCAGATTCATGCATATCCACATTTCATTTCCTCTTCTCCAATTTCATGCTGGTAATAGTACATACTCAAATGACTTTAAAGATAAATTTTTATTTTCTTGTATTCATTTCTCTGTGTACCCCTTGTTGATCGTTTATGAGTTGGATGGGAAATTTTCCTATTTCTCTTTCTTGATATCTCAGCCAGGAAATAAGTAAAGGTAAGAAGAAATATTCACTGAAAACATTTAATAAAATCGGAAGACACTAGGGTTTTGCATCTGAAGCACATTTTGTTTCTCAACATTTAAAGAGGAAATATTGAATAATGAATCAGAAAAAAATTACCCAATGTAATTTGTAAGCAGTATTTTTGCCAGCCATTCTACTCCTCTAAAATGTTAAAAGAAATAAATTCAAGATTAAAATCTCTGAACATGACAAGGAGTCAAGTCTCCCAGCTGATATTTCAGCTAATATTGTTTACTTATCAGTTTGAATAGACCTCTTGTCCTTTATTCTCCTGTGTGTGTCTGTTCATTATTAAGCAAATTGTCAGCAAGCTTGTTCTATGTATTTATAGGTAAATTTATATTTGGATGGTATCTCTGGATAAGGCTCATGTGTCATTAGTTACACATCACCATGTTCCTTTTATATTATATAATTTTTGAGCTCAGGGAGTTTTACAATTATAAGTGTGATGGTATATATAAGTGGTTAACTTTGCTTAGTAGATTTAGGAATCCTGACTCTTCTGAGGAAGTCATCCAAATATTAAATAGCAGACTTGCATCAGTACACAATCAAAATAGATTATAGGAAGAAGCATTATAAACTATATGCACTTAAGAGAAGCGGTTGACTCACATATGAAGAGTAACCTTTTATCACAGCTTCCGATGCACTTCTTCCTTTCTTACTCTTCCTTTAACTACCTTCCTTTCTCTTTTTATCTTTCAATTCACCTTATAAATATATATTTTGTAATGATCTCAAAATAGATTTTAGTTATAAGAAGACTAAAGAAAGAGAAGAGAACCTGTCCAAGAATAGGATTGGTGTGAGGACTAAACCATAGTATGATATGGAAATGACAATTCTTTAAGTTCTCAAAAATTTATAAGGTATATGACCAAGACCAGATATGTTACTTTTCTCAGCCTCTGTTCTCTGATGTGTAAAGTGGGGAAAATATTTTCCTACAAGGATCACTGTGCCTTTCCTTTCTATAGCCCTACCAAATGGAAACTACCTTGACAAAATCCTCATCTGATGGATAGGAGAAATTTTTTTGTGTTTCACAGGAGTCTAGTACCTTCATTCAGGCCACAGCTGTTTAAACCACTTTTGTGCAAACCATCTAAAAAGATCCAGTTCCAACCCAACCAATAACCTTCCGTTTGGAACTCGAACAAAGATTCTCACTGAAATTCGGACCAAGGAAAAACCAAATAGCTGACTCAGCCATTAGTTTAGTAGCAATAGGATTCTAATAAGGAATAACATGGAGGACGATCGTAATAAACCAAAGTTATGTGCATGCCAAAATTATGAGATAATAGATAATAGGAGATTAGTGTTAGCCATCTGATAGTGGGGAAGAGAAAGGAAGACATCTGTAGTGGAGCAATTAAAAAAAAAAGTTTCACAAATCCCTGTTGCTAAAGCCTATGAACTTTCCTTGGATAAAGAACTATTCTCAAGCTCTCATGGCAAGGAGGCTCATTCCTATTACATTCCCAGTTCTTAGAATTCCATGAAATAGAATATTCTTTCTTGTAGCACCTTCTTCTGCATACCCTACTGCTTTGCCAAAATAACTTACATGAATTAAAACTGTCATGTTACTCTTCCTAGAGAAGTCCCTTTTTCTAGGTCTTTAAAAAGACAACTATGTTTATAAGTTGATGGAAATACCTCTTAACTCGTTTTAAAATATAAAATTGCTGTTTTCTTTTAAGTGATAGTTTCACATCTCTAAGAATGCATTTTTAATATCTTTATAATTATATAGTTTCTTTTTTACCATAGGAAAGGAAAGAAATGTTTATTCTATTCATGTCTTAGTAAAGTAAAAATTCATGAATCTTATTAAGGTATTAATGAGTTTAAAAGTTTTATGCATGCTAAGGAAATATTGATACTGTAAAATATTGACATATGGCCTATCAAATTTATTTTTTTAGGAGTAGTTGTATAGACCCTGCAATATGAGTTATGAACTCTGATTTCCATCACTAACCAGCAATGTGACTTTGGAGAAATCTAGTACTATCAATTTTGGTTTATTTATTGTAAAATGAGTTAGAGTAAATGAAGATCAGATGCCTTCCAGATCTGATACTCTAAATATATCAAAAACAAAATTTCTTTTCTTTGCTATATTTCTTATTTCTCATATTTTTCTATTTCTTGTGGGACTGCTGTACTTATCCATCTGCTTCCTCCTCCAAAAGCCCCAGTGAAAGACCTAGCATCTCTTTCACAGGTCCTAGGTCTGTTATCCATAGAGTTATCATCCCTACAATTTTAAAGTTATCATCCCCACACATTTTAAAGTCTTTTTGTGAAAATTCTATGTTCACTCAAAAATAATTTTTCACAGGGGTGCCTGGGTATCTCAGTTAAGCATCTGTCTTCCACTCAGGTCATGATCCCAGGGTACAGGGATTGAGCACCACGTCAGTCTCTCTGCTCAGCAGTGAGCCTGCTTTTCCTTCTCCCTCTGCCTGCGGTTCCCCCTGCTTATACTCTCTCCCTCTCTCTCTCTCTCTCTGTCTTATTCTGTCAAATAAATAAATAAAATCTTAAAAAAAAAAAAACCCAAACTTTTCACAAAATTAAATAAATACCATTACATCCACCTATGAATCTAATTCTTATTTAAAGAAATTGGCTTGATCAATTATGAAGCCTGGCACGTCCAGGCCAGTAGGTTGAATATACAGGAAAGACCTCATGCTGTAGTTCAAGTTCAACAGACATCGGGCTGAAAACCAGGGAAAGAGTTGTTGTTGCATTGCAAATCCCAAGGGGGGCAGCTGCAGAATTGCTTTTTGCTTATGAGATGTCAGTCTTTTCCATCTCTGATTGAATGAGACCCACCCACATTTTAAAGGCAATCTGCTTTACTCAAAATCTGCTGATTTAAATGTTAATCTCATCCCAAGACACCCTCATAGAAATATCCAGAATAATGTCTGACCATAGATCTTGGCACTGGGCCCAGCCAGATTGACAAAAACCAAACAAAAAAATAACCAAGCAAAAAAACAGTCTAACTATAAACCAATATAGTTCATTCATTATATTATTTAATTCATGCATTTTCCCTCAGAATTTGATGCCATTGCTACAAGTTAACAAATGGGAGAACCAGAAATCTACTCTAGTTTCATCAGTCTGTTGGTCTCTATTGTGAGGGCTATTAACCCTCACAATATACAGTTTCACTATTTACTCAAATTTCAATTTTCATAACAATAATCACCATTTATTTTTTAATTGAATTTGTAATAATTTTGTCAAATCACAGCCACCAAATATTTACATCAAACTTGTTCTTTTATTTGAGAAAAAAATGTCAGGTTTGAACAACACAGCACCCCTAATAGCTCTAATACCCTTAATAATCACCACTGTTGCTGTCCTGTATGATAGTCCCTACGTTATAAATGCCAAGGTCTTAGAAATCTGTTTCTCTCTGCTTTCAACCTATTGCAATTCTATTTGTTCTGTGTTACCCTGGTTCCATAGCCTCATACCTGATATTTATCTCTTCAGTTCTTTTTTACTGACAACTTACTTAGACTCTTTTCTTTTCAACCCTTCTGAATGTTGCCTCCATGATATTATTTAATTAACGTCACCATGAACATGGGCCAGCTGTGCTTTATTTTCAGGTCTCATTTCCACCTAGTTCAAACACACTAGGCATCAACGACATGACTCAAAATCACAGGATACTGAAGGATCACCAAAGCCTTTAATTTACAGCATCAGTACCTAATTAGATAACATAGAATAAGTACTTTTTAAAAAAAGATTTTATTTATTTATTTGAGAGAGAGCAAGAGTAAGAGAGATCACAGAGGGAGAGAGAGAAGTAGGCTCCATGCTGAGCAGAGCCCAAGAGTCTGGGCTTGATCCCAGGACCCTGTGATCATGACCTGAGCCAAAGGCAGGCACATAACTGACTAAGCCACCAAAGTGTCCCGAGAATTGGTACTTTTAAAGGCACTATCATACTGAGACTAGTTCTACAAGCCTGTGAATAATTTTTAAAGTAATATCCATGTCTTTTGTCTTAAATGTTTCCAGTGCTTAAATATTTTAGCATTACTGGGTAGATTTTATTATTAGAAAATTAAAAAAAAAATCAAAGTGTAATTGTTAAGTAACACAAGATAAGTGGGGGAAAAAGTAGAAATAGGAAAAACATATACAAATTGTGATTTAACTTCCTTACTGCTTTTGAAAGGGTACAATTTTATTTACTGGACACTATACTATTCTAGGTTTAATCCCACAGTAGTCTTTAAAGTTAAAATACAGGTGTTCCTAATATTCAAACATACTGTTTATTCAAAGTAATACAATGATGAAAGGTGGTTGGAGAATAAAACGTTAGAGAAGTAATACGAAAGACCTAATGATCCATTTTCAAAAACAAATTTTAGGGGAGCCTGAGAGGCTCGGCCAGTTAAGTGTCTGACTCTTGTTTCAGCTCAGGTCATGATCTCAGAGTCGCGAGAGATGGAGCACCGAGTTGGTCTCCACTCTGGGCATGGAACCTGCTTAAGATTCTCTCTCTCCCTCTCCCTCTGCCTCTACCCTCCTCTCTCTCATGTATGTGCTCTCTCTTGCTCTCAAAATAAATAAATAAATAAATAAATAAAAATAAAAACT
The DNA here is from genome assembly GCF_963455335.1 of Martes martes. Taxonomy (NCBI): domain Eukaryota; kingdom Metazoa; phylum Chordata; class Mammalia; order Carnivora; family Mustelidae; genus Martes; species Martes martes. Next base: position 26,721,654 of record NC_137899.1, read on the forward strand.
GACTTTAAAAAAAGATTATACAAAATAAAATAGGATTTATAATATCTCTTAAGTCCATAAAGCAATATTAAAGAAATAATTGAATATTTCACCTGAGTTCTAAATCATCACTGAACAACAACAAAAAAACCACATGTAAGCTATGCCTAATAGTATTTCAAATTCATATATATAAGTGAAGGATGTAAAACTCTTAAAAAAAATTCCCCAAGTTTCGTGCTCAAGTAAGCACACAGTACTGAGACTTAACTCCTGACCAGCCTCACCTATTTATCATGAGATAAAAGTGTGAAAGTTTCACATTATGGTATAGATAAGGAGATATAGAAAATACCTTCATGTAGGTTACACGAGAAAGGCTAAATGGAAGAATATTACTATAGTCAGCAACAAAATTTTGTAGATACTGAAGTTATTCTAGGTAAATGAAAATGTTTTTTATGACATGTACCTTAGAAGAATTCAATTACACTTGGACTTTTCACTGTTATTTTAGCTTCATCATTACTAAAAGAAGGCATTTGCCCTACACATCTCAGTACATTGATGACATTCTGGCCCCGAAGTCCAAAGTACCAAGGTCTCCTAACTTCCATGACTTCTTACCCACATTTCAGACTATCCCCCCCCCCCCCCCCCCGCTTTGAGTATATCTGGTTTTATGTTTTGATTCTTCATTTTTGTGGCTTATTTTTTCTGGAGAATTTCAACTGTTTTTCTGACTGAAACTTTCTTCTCGAAAGATAAATGTTCAGGATTCTTCAGAGCTCCGTATCCTCACTTGGTATGGCCTGCGCACAGGTCCAGCAGGTGTTTCGCCACTAATGCAAATGTAAAGTCTAAAAGGATACTTGTTGTTCCCTCCAAACCACATCAATCACATTTCATAATTTATATTTCTTTTCTTTTTTTTTTTAAGATTTTATTTATTTATTTGACAGAGAGAGAGAAAAATCACAAGTAGGCAGAGAAGCAGGCAGAGAGAGACGGGGAAGCAGGCTCCCCACTGAGCAGAAAGCCCAATGCAGGGCTGGATCCCAGGACCCTAAGATCATGACCTGAGCTGAAGGCAGAGGCTTAACCCACTGAGCCACCCAGGTGCCCCTATATTTATTTTCATATTAGCATTATGCCTTCAGTTCTTCAAACAAAAAAACAAATGGATTCATCTTTTTCAGAGATCCTCCCAAATGGAGACAAATCTCCTAACATATTAGTTCTTTTTCTTTTCTTTTCTTTTCCCTTTTTTTTTTGAGTATTTCTTTTTTATTTTTTTGGTTTTTTTAAACATTTTAATTGAGGTATAATTGACATATGACTTCTTCCATTGTAACATTTCTAACATTCTGTAATCTCCTTTCTGTCACTAACCTTCTTTGCTTTGCATCAGGATTCCAACATTAGACTTCAAATTAGCTTCTTTATTTCCAGTCTCTACAGCTGTCTGTTTAACATTGTTACTCAGTGAGTGGTCTGGGAATCGGCAGTATTGGCATCATCTGGAAACTCATTAGAAAGGTGAAATCTCAAGCTGTATTTGAGAACTTTTGAATCAGAATTTGCGTTTTTAGCAGGATCCCCAAGTGATTGGAGAGCTCATTCATGTTTGAGAAGCTCTGTTGAGCATGACCATGTTATTTCTCTACTCAGAAGGCCTTCAAAAAATGATCGAATGATAGCATTAATTAAATCTGTGGCTCAGTCGGTTAAGCATCTGCCTTTGGCTCAGGTCATGATCCCGGGGTTTTGGGATCAAGCCCCGAACTGGGCTCCCTGCTCAGAGGGGAGTGTGCCTCTCCTTCTCCATCTGCCTTTCCTCACTCTCTCTCACTCTCTCGTGCTCTTTCTCATTCTCAAATAAATAAATAAAATCTTTAAAATAAAATAAAATGGAAAATATTACATTCTCCTTCTCAAAATATAATTCTCACTAATCACCTATACACACCCTGTACTTGTTTTTCTGCCATCCTTCGAACCATTGTATACATTCCAATGTGTGATTTACTTGCTGAAAATGCTCCCTACTCACTTGTTTACACAAACCTAATCCATTCTGAAGAAGATAAAATCCAACTTTTAAAAACATATTCTTATAATTCCTATTATGTAAATAATAATAATACAAATAATTTTATCAATAGTATCTACAAAAATGTAAATTTGCATTATTTTTCTTTAAATTTACAGCCCGTATTTCCAATTACATAGCAAGCCTTTTATTAGCTTGTATCCTGACATCTAGAAGAGATCCTTACACACCATTGGGATCAGATGATTTCTAAAAATAAGTATTTCTAGCTGTGCATAGGAATAAATTAGATTTATTTTTAATTTATAACACTATTTGTACGACAAAATTGTACAAAATTCTATAAGATGATAGTCAAAAATTTGTTTAAACAGAACTCCTTGCTGTTTTCTGTCTCTATATGAGAAAAAAAATTAACTTAGTATAAATGTCAACACATTCAAATGGGGAAGAACCTAATTATATGATTATACACAGCGTTAACTTTCACTACCTATATTTAAAATAATGCTGTAGGATAAAATAGTATTTGGATATATTGTAAGATTTAATAGGGAAGTAAAACCCTTAATAAATCTACAGAGAAATATATCTACACATGTAGCTAAGGTGTTTAGTAGAAATTAAGCTTTATAATTAATGTTTCTTGTTAATTAACATATATTATTAACCATAATGGTTTAACAATTTGTATTAGTCACAAGTAAATTATGTAATTACTACTTGAAACAAAGGACTTTTATGAATAAAAAATAAAATTCACCCTCATTTTTAATATCAAAAGGAAATAGCTAAAATTAATATACTTCTCTCTCACAAAAGTATTCCACATTATAATAGTTCTTAACAGTTTTTTGTTTCAAATAGTCATGTTCAAATATTATAAAGCAAAAAAATCAAGCTATATTTTTTCTAATTGTTTTCATAGCTATTATATATCTGAAGTGTCTTTCTGGTATTTTTTATGTTTTATGCTCTCCCATTTTAAATACTAATTCCAATTATTAAGGGATAATAAGAACAACTATACAAAGTAATAAACAATTGTGTATCTCCTGTAGTTTATAAGGCCTTTGCTTTGGAGTGTTCAAGTCCTAGACTTCTCTTTTGTCTTTGGAACCCAGTATTTCCTTTTCTACAAATTCTATCTTAAGCATCTTATTTCTCTTTCTTGTTATGCTATCTTAGGTTGGTGAAGTGCATTTCACACTAATTTACCCATGATCTTTTTTTTTAAAGATTTTATTTATTTATTTGAGAGAGAAAAAGAGCTTGAGAAAGAGAGATCACAAGCATGGCAGAGGTCTAGAGGGAGAAGCAGACTCCCTGCTGAGCAGCGTGGGGGAGGGGGAGGGTACTTGATCCCAGGACTCTAGGACCATGACCTGAGCTGAAGGCAGATGCTTAGCTGACGGAGCCACCCAGAGGCCCTTGCCTGTCTTAAGAGATAAATTTGTCAAGACATCCAGAAGAATATAGCCACAGTTCTAGATCAGAAATATGGCCAGTGATTAGCCTTCTAATGGTATACCATCTAGTTGATCATGCAATGCAACTTAAGACTAAGTTAGACCTATCAATCCTGTATCTGGTCCCGGAATTTCAGTCATAAGTGTAAATTAGATAAAATTATAACAATCTTTCTGAGCTTTTTTTCCTTCCTAAGGATCACTATATGTGAAATCTGATAATGTCCTTTAATTCCTAGGCATTGGGGAATGATGAGGCTGATATTAGATAGAATATTGCATGCCCAAGACATGATAAAGGAACTTTTTCTTAGAGGCGAAACACAAACACATAGAACAAAACCATAGGATAATGTGCTGTATTGTATTTTAGAAGTTTAATAAAGGAGTTGAGATTTGACCTAAAATTCTAATAAAGAAATATTTAACATTCAGGTGAGTATGGGATTAAAGCCATCCAAAAAAAAAAAATGGAAGAGAAAACAATAAAATAGAGGAATGACAAAAGAAGAAAACAGTATAGGTTGTATATACATTTGTAGAATGGAGAATAATCATTGACATATATAGACCACGTGAGGCTTAGAGGAGGCAATAATTTCTCAGAATAGCACCATATGGGAACTTCAAGTGAATGTGAACCTTATAGCACAGATCATGAAGAGACCAAAAATAATTTCTAAATTATTTTTAACAATAATGTTGATTGTTTACTTTTTTCCTTTTGAATTTCATAGTAAAATACATTTGAATCAGAGCATCAAAAATACATGACATATTCAAGCCAGAAAGGATAAGCTAAAATATTCACTTATAGTTGGGTAAATTGAGTTCCAAAGACCTTGAATAACTTCTACAAGGTCAAAGAGCTGTTTCTATTTGTCTTAACTAGAAAGCACACATGGTTCTTATAGTTATTTTGGTTCTGTCAATAATTCTTACACTAGAATGCAATCAACCTCTATTGAGAAGAGAGTAGAATTTTTGATTTGGATGATCAGTTTGTTTGAAGAGATTGATTTGAGCTATTATGACTTTTCTCCTATATATAATTATATTTATTTTAAAGTTAGTTTTAGACAAAATTGCCATTTTTAAAAAAAGTATAAACATCATCATTTCCTTGTTTTTTAAAGGTCCTCTATATGATCATGCAATAAATTAGTTAGCCTTTCCATCTCTTTTTTCTTGTTGTTCAAAACACTTCTGAAAATAAAATGAACTTTGTTCTTTCCTGGACATAACCAGACATACTCCTCAAAGAAAGGGAAGGCCTCCCTTAAATCTGTTGGATTTTCAGGTGAGACAAATTTAGATGTAAATAATTCACTTCCCAAGAATTTAGATTTTTTTATTTTTTTCCAATTTGGTGGAGATACAAAGGTATAAAGGGGAAAATTTTTTTTTAAAGATTTTATTTATTTATTTGACAGAGAGAGATCACAAGTAGGCGGAGAGGCAGGCAGAGAGAGAGAGGAGGAAGCAGGCTCCCTGCTGAGCAGAGAGCCCCATGCGGGGCTCGATCCCAGGACCCTGGGATCATGACCTGAGCCGAAGGCAGAGGCTTAACCCACTGAGCCACCCAGGGGCCCCTAAAGGGGAAAATTTAAAGAAAGATAAGAGCAGTATCTTTTTCTGTCAACCTCAGAGATGCACCATCAAGATATCTGACTTACGTGACATAAACCTCTTCCTGGATCTCTGCCATGTAGGATATGATTTCATATAGTACTTATATTTCTCCTGCCAACATATGTAATGTCTTCTTTAATATATAGCCCTATTTAATTTTTATTTACTCTATATAGTCTCAGCAAAATTAAGTACAACTGAGGACAGAAAGTGGGGTGCTACCTACCTCTGGGAAGGAAGAGAAGTGGGCTACTACATCTGGCCTAGAGCATTCAGAAGAATATGGGGTGTCAAGTTTCCCATGCATATCCATTCCAATATTTTCTTTTCAGATATCAGGGTCCCATGCCTTCCCTACTGGGGCCATGGCTTTCACGTAAGAGGAGGAGTCACAGCTGAGACTTAAAGTTTTCTCTGACTTTCAATTTTCTACTCAGTCTTTTCCCCAACTGTGGGAATTAAATGCCTTTCAAATTTCACAGTATATGACAAGGCTGACTTTCCTAAACCTCTTCTTTTTATTTAAGGCTTTTAGAGCAACTTGCAATGTTTTTTATTTAGACAGGTGGCCATGGTTTATTTTATATTTGATAATTCATTATCTGAAGCGTATGTTTCTCATATTGCTTCCTCTTGATTTTTTCACTTCTTTCTCATGCATCCTTTTTTCTTTAATTACCTAGTCAGCTTTGCCTGTAGTTGGTGCCCAAGACACTCAGAGGTAACTTGAAACCAAAATTAAGTACGCCTCTTCCCAGAGAGGAATTGCATTTGCTTCTGCCTTCTACCTGAGGGGAACTCACCATTGGAGATGAGAGTAAGTGAAGTTCATGGATTAAAGTTCCTTAAGTATCTCAAAAGTACATAGCTGGGTTGAAAACCCACTAAACTATTGTTCTATGACCATAATATCTCCAAAATATTTCTCCTTTCCTTTTACTTCTCTAGCACTGCTCAGTCCAAATAGACTTTCCTGTTATCTTCTGGGGTTAGGGTATGAGTCATGTCTAGGTCTGGTTTGGTCTTTTCCTGAGGTTATAGCCCTTACGTCCCAAGATAGTGTGGGGGAGGTTCTCTTTAAGACTCCCCACTTGGTCAGTGCCTGAGTTTTTACTTCTCCCAGTATAGCAAATGAACTAAAAGTTGAGTGGTATAGATTGTTTGATGCCCTAAAAGTTTTGGGTTCTCCAGTATTGCTCTTTAACCATTTAAAAACTTTCAAACAAAAATTGACCTGAGAGCTCACCACTGTATTTTAAATTCTACAGTTTAGTTGATACAGTCTCAAAATATTTCCCAACTGTTTTCAGAAAATAAGTTAGTGTGGATAGTCCTTTAGAAACAGGAAAAGTAAATTAGAGAATATTTTAAAATATCAAGCATGAACATGATATTGGGAGCCTAGTTTAGGTTAGTAATCATTATAGAGTTCATTTTCTCTTGTATGACTTTTTTTTTTCTCATGTAGAGTGATAGGTATAAAATCATACAGAAGGAAGATAGATATTTTTTCAAGACTGGGATTTTGCCAGAACATGTGTATTTAAGACATATAATGAAACAGGTTAGGTGATTTCCAAGAGAATGATTAAAATGATTAAATTACCACAAATTTGGTAGTTTAAAACAACAGAAATTTATTCTCTTACAATTCTGGAGGACAGAAGTGCATAGTCAATGTGTTGCTTCTTTCTGGAAGCTTCCATGAATGTCTCTAAGTGTCTGGGGACTATCAGCAATCTCTGGCATTTCTTGGATTGTAGGTGCATCACTACATTCTCTACTTCTGTCTTCACACGACCTTCTTCTCTGCATTCCTTTGTGTCTTCTTTTCTGTCTCTCATAAAGGCAGCTGTCCTCGGCTTGAGGGCCCACTATAATCCAAGACTACTTCATTTCAAAATCCTTACCTTAATAAAATCTGCAAAAAATCTTTTTCGAATAAGGTCACATTCTGAGGTTCTGAGTGGACATATCCTTTATGGGGCAACTACTCAATCCACCAGAAGGCACCATAGCAACCTTTAATAAATGCAGATATACAGATATTGATAAGGATACTAAGTTGCAAATTCTTTCTTTCATTTGTGTTCTTATTCTGAGAATATTTTGTCTCAGATATTTCTTAATATAACAGATCAAAACTGCTAATAGGTTATTTCTAACAATAAAAATTAAAATGATCTTTTTCTTAACAATCAAACTAGTATAGATTTCTTTGGTAGTACTCTTTCATGAATAAGCTGAATAGTCTTATAAAGTACAAATATAAATCATATGAATAATTTATTTTAATGAGAGATACAAAGTTCATTCAAGTTAATGTGAGGAAAAAATATCATGCATTGACTCAATCAGCCAATGCATCAAATACTATCTTTAAAGCATTTTGAAATGTTGAGATTGCTGGGTGGTTCAGTTGGTTAAGCATCTGCCTTCAGTTTAGGTCATCCAGGGTCCTGGGATCAAGTCCCACATGGGGCTCCTCATTCAGTCTGCTTCTCCCTCTTCTGCTGTTTCCCCTGCTTAAGCAAGCTCTCTTTCTCACTGACAAATAAATAAATAAAATATTTAAAGAAAAAAATCATTTTGAAATGTCTTGAAAATGTGAAAATAAACAGTATTGAACCAGAAACTTCAACCAGTGTAGCTGGCATGAACTAGATTATAACATCAAGAATTCATGTTAAATTATGTCCAGTAAAATAAAAACCCCTAAGAAGGAACATGAAGAGAAAATAACATGTAGCCTTTTAACTTGTTAAAGGTATATGGCAAAATGCATTTCAATAGGGACCACTGCTCTCGCCATCCCCCACCTCATTTGTCAAATCTGAACTCTGTTCTATGTCAGTTCCTTGCTGTGTGGATTCTAGGAAGAAGAATCATCCAATTTTCTTGTAAGATTTCCAAGAGAGGGAAGTAGAAAAAGTGTCAAGGAAGAGGGATAATCAGGCTAGCTTAATGTAATGTGAGAAATGATTTGGACTCCTGGGTGGCTCAGCTAGTTAAGCAGTTGCCTTTGGCTTAGGTCATGATCCTGGGGTCCCAGGATCGAGCCCCACATCAGGCTCCCTGCTCAGTGGGGAGTCTGCTTCTCCCTCTACCCCTCTCCCATGCTCATGTTCTCTTTCTCCCTCTCTCAAATAAATACATAAAGTCTTAAAAGAAATAAAGTGAGAAAGGACTAAAAGATTATGTCTATTTACATTGGACAAAGGATGCAGTGGTGGCAAAGGTTATGACTATTTTTCTTTATGATGTCTACTGTACTATATGATTGTATAACATGCCATTATTTTGATTAAAATACTTGTTATTATTATGAAAAATCATACCAGTGAAATTGTTTTTAAGATAAGATTTCTGTTACATGATATACTGAAAACTGAAAGGTATCTAAAACTGAGAACAGTGGAAAAAATGTTTTATTTCTTATGTCTGTATTTCTCATCAAGACTAATGTCATCTCATTGGTGTAATCACTGTAATTAATGCACAGTTCAAACCTTCCAACTATATCTCAGTGTATGTTATTACACGTTGGCTTCAATCTTCAAAAATTGGCCCAATTTTCATGTTTGGCCAATTTTATAAAAGTTTTCCTTACTTAATATTACTATACAAAATTCATGTGTTATTCTCTAAAAAGGAAAGAAAAAATCTAAATTTTCCTCATTATAAATTGTGGTATAGAGAAAACCAAAATTTGAGATTATGATCATTGCTGTACCACCTATATTTTTGTGTTCTTATTCCTTTACTTCTCTGCTGTATTTTTTTCTATAAGTGTATAATTGTGAAACGTGAGTAGTTGATTCATGAACACACACGAAACTATGATCCACTCATTTTTACCTCTGAAGCTCCATAACTTTAGAAAGAATTTCTTTATAGGCTATCTTTTTCTCTACCTTTCAAATGATATCTTAAAATTTGCAAGACAAGAACTAGTTCCATACCATCCCCTCAAGTGGATTTGTAGTATAATTCTTCACAGTTGTTTCACGTCCCTGGGATACTAATATGATCTATTCTGTGGCAATATTTAACTGTGCAATGTTTGTTTTTCTTTCTTTTCTTTTCTCTACCTTTTGGGGGGGGTATTGTTACTGGTTATTGTTTGTTTAAAATATATTTAAAAGTTCTTTATTCACTATTTTGAATATATACCATGGTCATCATTAGTTCACTGGGAAACAAAACCAGAATATATTAAGGGAATTAAATTAGCATGCTCAATTTTAATTTCCAAAATTTGTCTCCAAATATTTGCTTGTTATAGCATACAAGGCTTATGGGGGAAAAGTGTTCCTACTGATGGTTTATTATTCAGGAGAATGTAAGGGAAAGCCTGTTTTTATTAGCACCTTTTCCCAAACACTAGCCTCAAGATATTAGAATAAAGTAGCGATGCGTGAGTTTAAATGTTGAAAACTATGCTGGATTGCTGGTAAAGAAATATGTTTAACAAAATATTTCCCCTTTGAATTAGTACTATTTTTCCCTCAGGAAACCAGCTGGAGAGTAAAACAATACTCTTCTACTGTGTTAACAAATTACAGAATTCATTTATGTCCTATGGGCAAAGGTAGACACAGTATTCACAGCTCAAAAATCTTATTCAAGAAATGCCCATCCAAGCACTCTAATGATATCTTGTTTATCTTGACGGTCTATTGTTTTCCTCCAACACATCTGAAATATTTTACCATTTGGCTCATTTGGGCAGTTTCTAAGCATATTTCCAGTCTCGGAGAGGTATACTTGCCTTGCCTTCTGCACAGCTGTCTGGTAAAGGCAGTGTTCTGGCCTCTGGCCAGTTGCTGCTCTCTGGCATAGACCCTGCATCTCTGATTAGACTGTGAGCATTGAGCTCAGCAAACCCAACAGCAAATTCAATGGCAAAGGTGTCCTTCAGATGAATGCTATTCTAGCATAAGGAAATACACACTTTCTACTTTACTTTTTAAAAGATCTGGTTTGAAGGAAAATGCATGCTATATACTTCAAAACACACAACCTTGGCTACAATGCAAAGGATATACATGAAAAGATAAACCTTCAACTGAAGGTTCATAGAAATACATAATGAGTGAAAAATTATAAGGAAATCATTTTGATTTATAAAGAGATAGATATCTGTAGAAACATTGCTTGCAGTTTATGAGCTTAGTAAGCTTGAAAAGTAAGACATTTAATTAAAATAAATTCTGTGTTTATCTCACAATATCTCAGTCCTTCTATTTTTCTGGCTCTTGGAACTCTGATAAGCTGTGATGACCAAAATCCTTTGCAAATCTAAAAACATTTCTAGGTATTAGAAATATTTTTTCACAAATTAGTTTTGGATATAATGTAATAGAAAAAATACTTTTAATTTTTATTCTAAATTACTATAAATAAATTGAATCTAGAACCTTAACACAAAGTGATAAAATAGGATAATTGGTAACATTTGAAATAATAACTAGTTCAGATGATTTCAAAACAGAAGTCTTCATTACATTCTGTCACAAAACATCCTTTCAGACTACTGTCACAAATGAAATGGACTATAAGTCTAATATACAACTATATTTCTTTCATTACTATATAATATAAACATGAATTGGAAAACATAACTGTATGCTTTGATATGTTAGAGGTATAATGCCATGTTTCATCAACAAAAATTATATAGTAAATTAGATGACTAGTGCATTTCCTACATATAAAACTAAAGGTTCAATACTACCCAACTTTTCCAAAGAATACATAAAATGTTACAGATAATTTTATAATTTTGAAGGCTAGTCATTGAAGGATATTTTATTACCGAAAGTGTCTAAAATGGCTTTTCTCTCATCAAACAAAGATTGAGTAGAAATCTGGATTTATCATCTAAATGACTCATAACTATATGAAATTAGAATTTCATCCAAGCACTAAATCTAAAAAAATAATCTTGGGATAAATTAATAGCTACATTTATTTTAGTAATGAGGGAAAGTATAGAAATACAAGGTAACATTTCACAGTTACAATATTTCAAATGGAAACCCATTTTATTGTATCATGTGCTGCTCAGTTATGGAATTCTTGTTCAGCTACTATTCTATGTGACTTCAGATAACATCTGTTTTGGTAGTCTCACTAAATCTAATTCAAGATGAATTGGCTAAAACACCCAACTGTCAGTGTTACCAAAGAAATAGACCTTCACTGGTAAAAAAAAAAAAAGTTATTAAAGACATTGTTTAGTTTTAAAACTTATAGAAGAAAGAAAGTCAGTAGAGAGCATTAAGGAGTTTGTTTGATCTGTAACTTATCCATACTTGATTTTCAAAATAAATTAAATTTTTAATTTTAACTTCTGGGTCAAAGTTCTAAGCTTATGTCTTATGAAGAAACTGTGAAACTAAGTTTCACAGCCATAGAATATAATTTATAATTAAAAGAGAAGCAGTCCTTTGATACAGTTCATAGGACTAGATATGCATCTGATTAAAAAAAAAAGAATTATTGGTAAAAAGGAATCCATAGGCGCAATGAGGAGGAAATTCTGTTTGCACGTTATCAGTGATGAGAAATTAGATTTTTGAGAGCCATGTGTTTAGACAGTCTGCCTCTCTCTTTTCCTGTCTCTGTGTCATAATACAATTTATATTATGCCATCTGGAAGGGGTACAGGCAACAACCAAAACAAAATCCAGTTCATAACATTATAAGCTATATATCCAGCTGGAAAAAAATTATTAATTCTACTTTAGGCTTAAGATTTGTCTGACTCTGCTCTTTTGATTCATTGATGTAATTCTTTGTATTTTAGGATGCCCACTTTTTGACAATCTTGTTTTTGATAAGTGTCTAATCTCTCAGATAATCTTTTTACACAGTAACATATGTTTTGGAATCTATCCAAGAGAGATATTACTGCCTTCTGAGAAAAGAATTAACTTGTTCTTTCCTAAGGAATTCCTCTTCAAGTACGTCCAAAAAAAAAAAAAAAAAGCTTCTAAAAAAATGAATCATCTCGAAGATAACAACCATAAAATCTGGATGAACTTTTTAGAAATCTGGAAGTTAGAGAAAGCTGTATTTGCTTTGTTTTATTTGTTTGCTTGTTTTTGAAAAGATGTAAAACTTGGAAGATGGTTATATTGGGGGATATTTCTCTCTTTTATAGCATTAGTTTGAAGGCAGGCAACTGTCCCAGTGTGGCATAGGAAAGTTAAAACTCAAGTAGAAACCTACATTCGTTCTGTTTTAAAGAACCAAAAGTTTGAATTAGGGCAATCATACTCCTAGAAGGTGACAAGGGGAATCCTGGAGGGGAGAAGGAAGGAAACCCTAAAATCTCTATGTAAACTCTGGCTAATCACTGAACCATGTAAGTATAGGGAAGACTTAAGGCAGCTTGCAGTGAAGGGTAAAAGTAGGAAAAAGTACTGAGGTGCTGCAAAAAAAATTTTGCAACTTGACCCTACAGAAGGTAATTTTTAATTTATAGGAGTATAACAGAATATGGAGCCTTAGCAACACAACTCTAACAATTTTCAGAATATAATCCAAAATTATTTAAATATGAAGAACCAACAAAATGTGATTCTTTCTTCTGAAAGGAAAACAAAAAATAAACAGACAAATTTGAAGATGTTCCTAAAATTATGTTGTCAGACAAGGATTTAAAAAAAACTCTTATAATGACAATGAATGAGGCAAAGGAAAATACACCTGAGACCAAAGGAAAAAAATAGAAAATCTCAGTGAGAAATAGGGAATAGAAATAGAAAATGCTAAATAAAAATATTAAATAGAAAATGGAAACTACAGAAATTAGAAACAAATATTTGAAATTAAAAAAAAATAGACTGGATAGGATCAGTAGTAGAATGGAACTGACAGAAGAAAGAGAAAAAGGACTTTAAAATTGATCAATAGAAATTATTCAAGCTGAAGGCCAGAGAGAAAAATATATTAATAGAAAAAATAATCAGAGCTTCAGAAAACATTAGGTAATATCAGATGGTCTAACATGGATGCAATTGGAGTCCCAGAAGGAGAGGAGAGAATGTTGTAGTAAAAATGTTTGAAGAAACAATGGCCAAATATTTTAAAATTTGGTGAAATTTCTTAATTTAAATATGGAAGATATGCAGCAAATTCAAAACAGACCAAATGCGATAAATAAACTCTCTCTAGGCACATCATATCCAAACTGCAGAAATCCAAGGACATAAGGAAAATATTAAAAGAATCCAGAAAAATATGGCACATTATGATTCAAATGATTGTGGTCTTCTCATCAGAAATTATGAAGGCAGAAGGCCGTGGAATAACATGATGAAAGCCATGGGGAAAAAAATAAAACAACAACTACCAACCCAGAGTTTCATATGTAGTGACAATATCCTTCAAGAAAGAAGGCAGTATAGAGGTATTCTCAGATAAAAAATTAACTAAGAGACTGTCATGTGAAGACAGGTACCGCAAGAAAAATTAAAGAAAACTCTTTAGGATAAAAGTTTATGGTAGCAGAGGGAAATGTAGGCAGTCAAGAGGTAATACATACCCTAAAAAGTGATAAATATAAGGATATATTATTTTTTCATTATGTTTGAATATGTGACTGTTTCAAGCAAAAATTATGATACTTCCTTGCAGACTTTACAATGTATATTGATATAATACATATACAGATTCTAGCATAAAGGATATCAGGGAGGTAAATGGGCCAAAATGATCATAAAGTTTCTACACTTTACATGAACATGTATAATATCAACTCTAATTAGAATGTAAAAAGTTAAGGATGCATAATATACCTTTAGAGAAACCACTACAAAATACAAAATAATATGTATAAAGCCAATATATGGAAACTACCCAAATAATCGGAATAACTTATTGAAAGAAAAAGGGAAAAAGAGCAACACGAAAATGAGATAGACGAAAAGAAATCAAGTAGTGAAATTTCAGAACAAAATCCAACTGTATTAGCATTACATTAAATATTAATTGAAAAACACTCCATATATATGGCACATAACATCTGAAAATATTAAAAAATAAACATAAACAAACACAAACACAAACAAATTTGGATATGGTATCCAAAAGAGACTCATTTTCAATATAAAAACATAGATAAATTGAAAGTAAAGAGATGGAAAAAAGATACATAATTCTGAGTAAATATAATAAAATCAGAAAAAAAAAGATTCCTCAAGAAAAAAGAAACTACTGGAGATAAAGAGGTTTATTTTGTGATGATAAATACTTTCATTAATAAAAGAAAACACAAAAATCACAAGATCATATCAATAGGTACAAAAAAACATTTTGATAAAATTCAACATCTATTCACAATGAAACTGTTCAGTAAAGTAGAAATAAAAAGAAACATTCTTAATAAGGTAGGATGCATCTATAAAAACTTACAGCTAATGTCATATTTCATAGTAAAATATTTAATGTTTTCCATATAAGATCAGAAAGAAGGCATAGTTGCCTACTTCCACCACTTTAAGATTGTAGTAGAGGATGTAACAATTGAAATAGAGCATGAAAAAGAAATAAAAGACAATAGATTAGGAAAATAGAAATGAAGTTGTATCTATTTGCTGATGGCACAATTGTTTCTATAGAAAATCCTAAGAAATATACAAAAGAATAAATAGAATTAAACAAATTGAGAAGGTTGGAGTATGCTAGATTAAGATATACAAATCAATTGGATTTTATATACTAGCCATCAATAGCTGAAACATGATTTTTTAAATTCACTTTAAAATATTATCAAAATACCACATTGAGTTGTTACCTAAATATATTTTTGTATAACAAATTAATAAAATACGTATAAGAACTCTACATTGACTGCTATAAAACTGGATAATTAATTAAATAAATAATTAAATAAGACTTAAGTAAGTGAAGATATATAGGAAGATGCAATGTTGTTAAATATTGTTAAAGTTTTTAATATATATATATAATATATATATGTGTGTGTGTGTGTGTGTGTGTGTGTAACTCATGACAATACCAATCAAATCCTAAAGGCATTTTAAAAACTGACAAGCTAATTTGAAAATTTATATGGAAATACAAATGACCTAGAATAGCCAAAACAATTTTTTCAAAGAACAAATTTGGAAGAGCTATACTAGATGATTTAAAGATCCACTACAAAGCTCTAGTAATCAAAACAATGTTGTATAGTTGAAGGAATAGACATAGGTCAATTAAAATGGGGAGTACAGAAATTGATCAAACTGCATATGATCACCTGATTTTTTTCTTTTAAAGATTTTATTTATTTACTTGTCAGAGAGGGAGAGAGGGCACAAGCATGGGGAGTGACAGGCAGAGAGAGAACCAGGCTCCCCACTGAGCAAGGAGCCCCATGTGGGACTCAATCCCAGGACCCTGGGATTATGACCTGGGCCAAAGGCAGACACTTAACAAACTGAGCCACTCAGGTGTCCTTGATCACCTGATTTTTGATGAAGCTTTCAAGACCATTTGTTGGGAAGAAAAGATTTCCTTAACAAATAGTGCTGGAACAATTAGGTATATCTATGGAATAAAAAGGAACATCAATATTTACCCCATGCTATATACCAGAGTTAACTTGATATGGAACATAGTCCTATATACAAAAATAAAAACAATAACAATACTAAACAAAATAGTAGATTATTTGTGTGAACTTGAGGTAGGCAAGGATTTAGATAGACTCTAAGAAACAGAAACAAATAAAAATAATCTGTTGGCTTTCAACAAAATTCCTTTTTTGTTCCCCAAAACATACTATTTAAAAAATGAAAGGCAAGCTGCAGATGGGGAGAAAATACATTACATGTGTCTGAGAAAGGATTTATATGAAGAACATATAAGAACTTTGAAACCCAATAACAGAAGACAAATAAAAACTATACAACTTTAAAATCTAATCTAATTAAAAACTATTTAAAATAATTGAACACACACATCACACAAAATATATATACATGGCAAATAAACACGTGAAAATATGTCAACTACATTATTTAATTACAATATGTCAACTACATTATTTAATTACAATTAAACAAATTATTTATAATTAAACAAATTACAATTATATTTCAATGAAATTATAATTAAAGCAAAAAAGTTACCACAGCATGCCGATTTTAAGAGTTAACAGTAAAGGCTGGAAATTTCATGTGTTTTGTGAGGATATGGAGCCATTTTAACTCTCATGCACTGCTGCTGGGGATGTAAAGTTGTACAAAACAGGCAGTTTCTTTAAAAAAAAAGACACAAAAAAACACATTATATACCTACCAAATAGCCCAGCTATTTTACTCCAGTTACTTACTTGAGAGAATTGATAATATATATCCACACAAAGGACTTACATGGAAATATTCATAGCAGTTTTATGCAAAATAACTAAAACTTCAAATAACGTCACAGTCCATCATTGGATGCGTGGATAAATAAAATGTGATTTATCTTTATAATTGAATAGTGTTCAACAATAAAAGTGAATGAACTGCTGACATACACAATAGTATGTATGAATCTGTAAGTCATTGTGCTGAGAGAAGCCCGTTACAAAAGTATTCATGCATTTTGATTCTATTTATAAATATCTATAAAATGTGAACTGATCTATGGTAACCAAAATCATCTATGATTCCCTGGGGCAGGGTGCAGAGGGAGGGATGGACTCTAAAGGGGCTCACAGAATCTTTCCTGAGTGGTGCAAATATGTATCCTGATTTAAACAGTGGTTTTGCAATGTATATCTCTATCACAAGTAGTTGAATTATATATGTTAGGTGGGTACAATTTCTTATATGAAAATATACCTGAGTAAAGTTGATAAAATTGTGAAAATTCCATATCAAGTCTGTTGGTAAACAAAACATAAAACAGTCCTGTCAACAAAACTCTAATTTATGCCATATTTTAACTTTTTAGAAAAGTGTCTACTAATAACTATCAGAATAATCTTCTTACAGAAAAATCATTTTTTCTTGTATATAACTGATAGATAGATCTAGATCTAGATATCTATAGATCTAGATATCTGTAGATATATAGATCTATAGATCTATATCTATAGATATATAGATATAGATCTATATCTATATATCTACAGATATCTAGATCTATAGATCTAGATCTATCTATGTAGATATAGATCTAGATCTATCTATATAGGTATAGATCTATATAGATACAGATCTAGATCTATCTATAGATATATAGATATAGATATAGATAGATATAGATATAGATATAGATATAGATATCTCAGTTATACATTACTTTGTAATGTCCAAAATCAGTTAACATTATATTTTTGGCTTTTTCCTCCTTTTGTGGCATGCTAACTTTACTAACTCTAAAATCAATTAAGAAAATTAAGACTAATTCTCCAGAGAAGTCAGAAAATTAAGGGTAAAACAATTAAACCAGAAGTAGTATAATTTATAATGTGTCTCTTTCATTGTATTAAAAGGTGTTTTTTAAAATTATTTTTTATTTTTTTGGTTTTTATTAACATATAATGTATTATTTGCCCAGGGGTACAGGTCTGTGAATCATCAGGCTTATACATTTCATAGCATTCACCATAGCACATACACTCCCCAATGTCCATAACCCAACTGCCCTATCGCTACCCCCCACCCCCCAGCAAACCTTAGTTTGTTTTGTGAGATTAAGAGTCTCTTATGGTTTGTCTCCCTCCCGACCCCATCTTGTTTCATTTTTTCCTTCCCTACCCCCCCAACCCCCCACCCTGTCTCTCAAATTCCTCATATCAGAGAGATCATATGATAATTGTCTTTCTCTGATTGTCTTGTTTCGCTCAGCATAATACCCTCTAGTTCCATCCATGTCATTGCAAATGGCAAGACTTAATTTCTTTTGATGGCTGCATAGTATTCCATTATATATATATATATATATATATATATATACATATACACACACACACACACACACACACACACACACACACACACACATATATATATATACACACAAACACATACCCCACTTCTTCTTTATCCATTCATCTGTTGATGGACATCTAGGTTCTTTCCATAGTTTGGCTATTATGAACATTGCTGCTATAAACATTTGGGTGCACATGATCAGATCACTACATTTATATCTTTAGGGTAAATACTCAGTAATGTGATTGCTGGGTCATAGAGTAGCTCTATTTTCAACTTTTAGAGGAACCTCCATGCTGTTTTCCAGAGTGGCTGCACCAGCTTGCATTCCCGTGAAAGGTGTTTTAAATTTCCGTAAATATATCTACCTTTGGGTACATAATGCTAATGGATGTAATTTTATGTTTAATGATTTTCAGGTATTTATTTTTATGTACTTATATTGTGTCTTAACTTCAATACATATTAAAATCTGAAAAAAAATTTCATCATCCTTAACTGAAACATAGAAATATTAATGTTGTCAATCACAGAAAAAAAAGGTGAATGATGAAAATCCAGCTTTAATCTTTTGTCTCCTTATCCAAGAAACCATTTCTTAGGCTGTACCTTAAAAGTAAAATCATGCTAGTGCCATGAGTTTTCATTTTCTATTGAAAGTTAGAAGCATGTTTCCTTTACTTTGATACAGTAAGTCTTTTAACTTTTTAGTAGAAAGAAGTTTTATAAAGTTGAGTTTTAAAAGAAAAATATATATGTAAATACACTGTTGGGTTAGTTGAAAGAGCCGTGCACCCATCGTCTGCTGACCCGGGTTCAAACCCTGGCTCTATTATTGCATTTCTGTGGAATGAAAACAATCCCTTTCTCATAGTGTGGCTCTCAAGAACATAGAACCTAAAAGATTTTACAGTCTGCATGTTGAAGTCAGCTTGATTTTTTGAGCCAGATGTACATAGAGTTAAAACTTGTTTTCTCAGTGCAGTATTAGTACAATTTAAGGCGAGGTGCCTTGTCTCTCTATTGGTTTTATTCACTAATAAAATGGGACTAATAATATCTACTCATGGTGTTGATGTGAGATTTAGAGATGCATAATTAGATACATAAGCATAATGGTGAGAACATAAGATATATCAATTTTTATAGCTTTTATAAGTGGTGTCAGTTAAAATAGTGATAATTGGGATAATCTCATTCACTTTTCCCAAATCAAATTTAAATGGCCGTCAAAACAGGCAGAGAAGACAATTATAGATATCACAAAAAATTAATAAAGAGCCATGTTACAAATGAGGCAGATACTGCTCCAAAGAGAATTGTCCCATCTACCACTTCTACCACGGTCTGTGAATACTGTTTGTAACTGCCAGTCGTTTCCCCTCTTTCTCCCATGAATTAGCATTTCTACAAACAAATCTATTTGTATTTTTTCGCTATATCTCCAACCCCACTGTCAATATACAAAAGCTCAGGGAACAGAGGGAAAGAGCCACAGTACATGGGACATTTGCTGAAAGACAGCTTGAATGGATTTCCCTTAAAGTATTTACTCCACATTTTTGCTGGTCAGTTTCTTAGGTCTAAGGCTTTGGGAAGGAGCATGGATCTACAGTGTGGCTCTCAGTACCACTGATAAGCAAAACCTCTACTTCAATTTCTGCAACCTACAGTAAGTTGAGCTAGTACAATTTAGCAGGATTTCTGTAGAATTTTCTCCTGTCCTCACTGCTTACTATTCCTTTAAAGAAAATGAGGTGGCCTTGGAAATTCTGAGGAAATGTGTATATTTTTCCTTCCTTTAACAAGTAGGTATAATGTTTTATTTCTTGAGCTAGATGCTGGTTACGTGGATAGGCTTTGTTTGTTAAAATTCATTGAAATATGAAGAATTCTGTCTGTACCTCAATAAATATAATTATTATTAATAAGTAAGAAAAGCAATAAAATAATATTTCTCTGCATTTCATGATGTAGAAATTATATGAATTTCTGAGTAAGAAAGAGGGAAATAAATTATGAAAATTAAGAATGATTACCCCTCCCCCAAATTATTTCAGTTTGTATCATATAGAAAATTTATTCTTACACAAAGGAGTTTGGATTATGGTCTATAGACTGTACTCCAACTTGAGGATTCTTGGATTCTTGATTCACAGTTGCAATTAGAAAACCCTGCTAAGACTTATCACAAATGTACCTGTTGAACTTCATTTAACATAGCCTTACACAATGTATGTGTTCTCTGGAACACTAATTCTTCTCCATATTAATATGTGATACAGAAGAGTAAAAAATTCTGTGGTCAAATGAGTTTGAATATTAATCAGTTAAGTAAAATTTAATAGTTTTCTTTACTATAGTATTTCCTAAACTGAAATTTACTATCTTTTTTAGATTTTACTTCAGTATCTGAATGAACACAATATTAACTCTTGCAGAGTCATATTATTTTCTCCGCCCATCATCTGAAATGAACTGGAAAAATCATATTACAAAGTGAAGTTCAACTACTAAGGTAAGCTGTACCTTTGGGACCGATCATTTCCCACACTTCCAGAGTTTCACTGCAGACATTTGTAGCCCCTTGGAATTATGCAGCAGAATTTTTCACGATGAAGGTTTCTTGGGAGACATTATTTTTATAGCATGTAACCCTTTGCATGAGACAGCTCTAAAAATGGCATTTCTAGCATCTCTAGCATTCACCTATTCTCAAAGGAGAATCATACATCTAGTAGTTTCTGCTTTCTACAAATCCATACCACAGCAATAGGGTCAGAATAGAACACAGCAAAAATTAAAAAAAAAAAAATTTGCTTGGTGAACGCAGCCATTGCACAAAGAGCTGTGATGAAATAATCTAAAGTTAAGGACTGGTATCTGAAAAACCACAGAGATTTTCCTAAAAGTAGCCTACCAATGCAGATACCTGAAAATGACCAGTTTATGGGAACTAGCATAGCATACATAAATATGTAACAGAGACAAGGAAAAAGGTTGCTTAAAACTAGAATGAGATCAGAGACACTTAAGATTGTCATTCCATATTAGGGGAGTACTTTTATGTGTTGATATGTCAATAAATATAATAATACTAGTTTCAATATTGCAGCATTACTGTGATTTTAGTAATGTTGCATTTGGGGGGAATAGCAACAATAAAAACAAGCTAAGTGATGTGCTACAACTTTTGGAGTATCTTGTTTTATAGTTTTGAATTTGAAACTTTAAATGTTTTACATGAATTATAAAACAAAATTTTAAAAAATATCCCCATATCCCCACATCGGTTTGGTTACATAACCACTCAGACAAGAATTATTTAACATGATTTAAAGACATGGTATTTTAACTGACAATTACTGGGATATGCTTTAAGGATTAAAAATATCTCAAAAACATTTGAAACTGAATTAAATAGTCACTGACAGTAAAAATATTGGTATTAAGTGAATATATATTAAACAATATAGGTAATTACCAAAGCAAGGATATAATCAGTATTTTTAGAATAAAAGAAAATCACATATAAAATAGAGAAATCAAGTAAAATTCAAGTAATATTTCTTTTCATTTACAAATGTCAGCATACACTTATTATTAATCTTTTTTTTTAAAAAAAGTGCTTTTTCTAAGCTCTGTTCATCGAGAGGGCATAAAGGCAATGACAACACAGAAGCAACCACAGTCTACAGCTCTTTTACAGGCTGCTACTCACTAAAAGAAGCAAGGATACTTTGAAATATTACTAAGTTTTCAGATCTGGGAGAAGGAAAAACATATTTTTATTATTTATTAATTAATTTATAATTATTTCTAAGAAATTATAATTTATTTATTATATATATAAATATATACATATATGATATAAGAAATAAATACACATATATATATATTTCTTATAAGATGAACATGATGTAGATTGTCCAAGGAAGTAAGGAATCTATCCAAGACTACTGAGATCACCTTAAAAGGATTCAGTAGCCAAGTTGAAATGGCTCTTCATGGTTAAAGATAAAACATTTTGGGGCATCAAAAAAATAATGATTGCAATGAAGCAACACATAAAATACATAGGAATCAACAAATTTTTAAAAATACTCATGGATCACCTTTGGCTAGGTTTGTCTGGAATATTCTCAATAACCATTGCATTAGATTAATTCTTTTTTTTTTTAAGATTTTATTTATTTATTTGACAGACAGATCACAAGTAGGCATAGAGGCAGGCAGAGAGAGAGGAGGAAGCAGGCTCCCCGCTGAGCAGAGAGCCTGATTCGGGGCTCAATTCCAGGACCCTGGGATCATGACCTGAGCAGGCAGAGGCCTCAACCCACTGAGCCACCCAGGCGCCCCTAGATTAATTCTTAATATCACCTCATTGTGCTCACAAAGGTTTCAATTTGGAGGCCAAATCATATAGTTACTCTACTTTTGTAGGGTACTGATGTAATAACTCATTATTCTGCAAATCGACAAATAAAAGAAGAAATTATACTACTTTATAATATAAACTGTTTAAGGGTCGCCAAATATTTGCTAAGGTTAATTTCCTTTATAGAAATCGAACTAATAAAGAAACAAAAAGAACTATAAAATTGTCATTTTACAGGGCCAGGTTAAATAATGGCTCTAGATAATAATTCTTACCAGATGCTATAAAAATCACATGAAATGTTGCTAGTGAACTTAATAATGGATGAATTGGGTAATAACAATGGAAAACACTGATCTATCTTAGAAAAACCAGGCCATATGTGCCCCTGAAGTAATAGTAAAGGTAGATACAAACCACCTACAAGTTATTCTTGCCAAAATTTGAGTCTGAATCTGCAAACTTCTGGATTTAATCCCAGGAAATATAAAGGAAAGGGGAAAAAAAAGTGTTGAATATTATCAAGAGAGAGCAATAAATCAAATACAGATTATGGAACATGTTTAACTCAGAGTGATTAGCCCAATTCCCTAAACAAATAAATGGCTTAGAAAAATTGTATATGTATATGGGAACTGTTTTATTGTTACAGAGCAAAAGATATTCAAGAGACATACCTAGAATATCTCCAAATATTTGAAACCTAAGTAAAAGTTTTGAAATCATTGTGGGTCAAAAAGACATCAAAAGGGAATGTGAGAGGTGACATTAATAAATATCTGTAGAGTATTTAGAAAATAGTAAGATATTATGAAAAATTTATGGCAATAAATTCAACAACTTGAGTGACACAGACAGAGTCCCTGCAAACCAGGAACTATGAAATTTCCTGGAAAGCTCAATCAAGAAAAAATAGGTACCTTCAATAGTCCATGCAACTTTTAAGGAAATTATATTTGTATTTTCAAACCTGACTACAAAGACAACAGCTGGCCTAGATACTTCCTTGGTGAATGCTCTTAAACATTTACAGACAAAATTATACTAATTATACGCAAAATCTTCCTAAAAATAGAAGAGACAAGATTTACTCTAATACCCAAACCAAACACAGACTGGTTTTCTCTATGGGACAAAAGCCTTAATTTGGGGGTAAGAGTAAAAATTTTTGCCAGTCTTGTCAATGAAGAAAACCCACGCACAAGGGAAAAGAAGACTATAGGCTGGGGAAGGGACAGCAGCATTTGCCGAGGCCGGAATCCAGACTAGGGCAGAAGGAGCACTAAGGCATCTCTGAGTGTCTGAGTCCACATACCTGAGTGACGTTCTCTTCCTAAATGACCAATTTGTAGCTAGTAAGGATAGAGCTGTTTATCAATTACAGCACCTTTTAATGAAAAGATACAGTACCTTTTTTAATGAAAAGAATAGAAATCTATCCTTAGAATTTTGCTGGCGGAAGGTATTTTCCACATTTATGCATATCTATTTAACGATGGTTATAGTAAAATGGTAACTTAATATTGGGGGAATTTGCATGTTTTCTAAAAACAAAGTATCTTTTTGCTAGTTATATTTAATTTTAATGTCTTTTTAGGTTAGGCAATAGTTTCTTATTTTTTTAATTTAATTTAATTTAATTTTAATTTTAATGTCTCTTTAAAAAACAAAATCAAGGGGCACCTGGGTGGTTCAGTTGGCTAGGCGTCTGCCTCAGGTCATGATCCCGGATGCTGGGATGGAGCCCTGCATCTGGCTTCCTGCTCCAAGGGGAGCCTACTTCTCCCACTCCCTTTGCCCCTTCCCCCACTTGTGCTCTTTCTCCTTCTCTCTCTCTCAAGTAAATAAATAAAATTAAAAAAAAAAAAAGAACATAATCAAGGGGCTTCATTGTACAAGTCAAAGCACTTAAGTATTCTCTACTTTATTCATCTCTGGGAGTTCACCTGACATGGGTGTTGATCCATTAAGGCTACAGCTCACTTGGCATATTACATTAGTTTGGGGAATCAGTTTAGATTATAGGAAATGCATCAAAATAGAAAAAAAAATATATCATTTCAGGTAGCTTTGAAAGTCTTAGCTCCTCACTTTATGCTGATTCTGAAATGACTTCTGTCTCCTTTCCATCCATTCTAATCTTACTTTTCCTCTATGCCTGTCCAAAGTCAGTTTCTCTGTGAAACATTATTGCACTCCTCAAAACTTATATTGGCCTGGAAGAGGCACGGCCTTAGGGGAAGAGAGCACGTTCGTTCTTCCTTCACATTCCTGGGCTTCCTGGGCCCTCTCGGAGGCTCTCTCCTACAGCCCCTCCCCTTCAGGAGCCCCCGCCGAGAACAGCAGTAACCAGGGGTGCAGCTCCTTTCTTCCTTTCCTTCTAAGGAAGCCTCAAAGTCCCCCGAGGAGCCAAAGACTATAATAAGAGATGAGGAAGGAAACTATATCATACTCAAAGGGTCTATCCAACAAGAAGACCTAACAATCATAAATATCTATGCCCCTAACATGGGAGCAGCCAACTATATAAACCAATTAATAACAAAATCAAAAAAATACATCAACAGTAATACAATAATAGCAGGAGACTTTAACACTCCCCTCACTGAAATGGACAGATCATCTAAGCAAAAAATCAACAAGAAAATAAAGGCTTTAAATGACACACTGGACCAGATGGACATCACAGATATATTCAGAACATTCCATCCCAAAGCAACAGAATATACATTCTTCTCTAGTGCACATGGAACACTCTCCAGAATAGACCACATCCTGGGTCATAAATCAGGGCTCAATTGGTACCAAAAGATTGAGATCATTCTCTGCATATTTTCAGACCACAATGCTCTGAAGCTAGAACTCAATCACAAGAGGAAATTTGGAAAGAACGCAAATACATGGAGTCTAAATAGCATCCTCCTAAAAAATGAATGGGTCAACCAGGAAATTAAAGAAGAATTGAAGAAATTCATGGAAACAAATGATAAAGAAAACACAATGGTTCAAAATCTGTGGGACACAACAAAGGCAGTCCTGAGAGGAAAATATATAGCGGTGCAAGCCTTTCTCAAGAAACAAGAAAGGTCTCAAATACACAACCTAACCCTACACCTAAAGGAGCTGGAGAAAGAACAACAAAGAAAGCCCAAACCCAGCAGGAGAAGAGAAATCATAAAGATCAGAGCAGAAATCAATGAAATAGAAACTAAAAAAACAATAGAACAAATCAACAAAACTAGGAGCTGGTTCTTTGAAAGAATTAATAAGATTGACAAACCCCTGGCCAGACTTATCAAAAAGAAAAGAGAAAGGATGCAAATAAATAAAATCATGAATGAAAGAGGAGAGATCACAACCAACACCAAAGAAATACAAACAATTATAAGAACATATTACGAGCAACTCTACGCCCACAAATTTGACAAGCTGGAAGAAGTGGATACATTTCTAGAGACATATAAACTACCACAACTGAACCAGGAAGAAATAGATAACCTGAACAGACCCATAACCAGTAAGGAGATTGAAACAGTCATCAAAAATCTCCAAACAAACAAAAGTCCAGGACCAGACGGCTTCCCAGGGGAATTCTACCAAACATTTAAAGAATTAATTCCTATTCTCCTGAAACTGTTCCAAAAAATAGAAATGGTAGGAAAACTTCCAAACTCATTTTATGAGGCCAGCATCACCTTGATCCCAAAACCAGACAAGGATCCCACCAAAAACGAGAATTACAGACCAATATCCTTGATGAACACAGATGCGAAAATTCTTACCAGAATACTGGCCAATAGGATCCAACAGTACATTAAAAGGATTATTCACCACGACCAAGTGAGATTTATTCCAGGGCTGCAAGGTTGGTTGAACATCTGCAAATCCATCAATGTGATACAATACATTAATAAAAGAAAGAGTAAGAACCATATGATACTCTCAAGAGATACTGAAAAAGCATTTGACAAAGTGCAACATCCCTTCCTGATTAAAACTCAAAAGAGCAAAGACTCGAGCGGGGAAATTGTGGGAATCGGGGCGGATAGGGATAGGGGCTTAAGTCCCCAGACCCAGGGCAGCATCCCCTGGCGCTGAGCCGGAGAGTGCGGCGGAGAAACCTGGTCTTTGTCCCGGAGCCGCCAGTGCGCCCGAGAACGGGTGGAGTCCGGCTCCCGTGAGGGGCTGGGAGCCACACCAGACGGCAGAACGCGCACCTTACTGGAGATGCGCGCGTGCCTCAACCTCCCCTGAGAGAGGTGCACGCCCAGCCTGGTGTTCTGGGACCCACGCGGCGATAGACCCACGCGGCGATAGAGCCGATAGAGCTGGAGGCGCCTCGCCCCAAACCATCCCCTGGGAGAGGTGCGCGCAAGACCTGAGCTCTTAGCCCCAGCCAGCGGGAAAATCTCAGTGTGCGATTGCTGCTTGGAACCTCTCTGGCGGTCTGGAGCTGCCCAGACAGCCACAGCTGCCTTGGTTTTGCGTACAAGCAGGAGATCCTGCGTCCCCAGGGACCGTGACTCAGAACCTGCTCTGCCAGCGGCCCAGCGGCTGCAGCACCTGCAGGGGAGCAGACTGAGGCTTCTCTCTGAGAGGGAGGTTGGGGTGCAGTTTTCTTTCCTCTAAACCTCCAAAAACCATCAAAAGCTGTCAAGGCGAGAGAAAAGAAGTGAACAAACATAAAAACCTCCAGAGAACAAAAACCTGAAAAAAAACGTTTTTCTTAGAGCCCACCCCCTTGAGGGGGTCGGGAGGACTTAACTCAGGGAACATCATTGACTGAAAACCCACGTGGCAGCCCCCTCCCCCAGAAAACAAACCAGGAAAAAAAAAAAAAAAAGACTACAAGAGAACAACCACCACTACTTCATAGATACAACTTTTATTTTTAATTCTTTCCCACTATTCTGGTTCATTTTTTTTCTTTTTTTATATAGATAATTTTTTAACCTATTTACCATCACAGTGAGATGTCCAGTACATCAAATTCCATGATAAACTTCTAACCTGAATTTTTTGATACATACACATGTGTTTTTCTTTTGCTTTTCTATTTTCTTAATTTTTAAAAAAATTTTTAATTTAGTTTAGTCCAGTTTATTCCTTTTTTATTTTTATTTTCTAATATTCATATAGAGTTAAACTTCAAGGTAACCCCCTTTCTCCAAGCAATGCTACCCCTATAGGTGAACCAATTTTTAATCCCCCTTTTTCTTAGGAAAGTTGAGTCCTTTAACAAAGATATCAAGATACATCCAGGAAGAATCAAAATAACCTTCCTCACCCACACCGAGAATCTATAACCATGCTCCCATCTTTTTCTTCTGCCAGTGTCTCTGTGTATTTATGTTTGTCCGGATAGTATATAAATCTTATACTTGGGGTTCTTCTTGACGAGGCTCCTCCTTTTTTTTTGCTTATATATATATATATATTTTCTCTCGTCATATACTTTTATCAGTCTTTTTGTTTGTCTGTTTTTGTTTGTATACGTCATAAACCTTACCCTGGGGCCCATTTGGGCTGAACCTTCA
Source organism: Martes martes (assembly GCF_963455335.1). NCBI lineage: Eukaryota > Metazoa > Chordata > Mammalia > Carnivora > Mustelidae > Martes > Martes martes. The sequence goes on from NC_137899.1 coordinate 26,749,646, forward strand.
CTTTTATCTTCCCTTTTTTTCCTGTCTCTCTCTCTCCCTCTTTTTTCTTTTTCTTTTCTTTTTTCTCTCATTTGGGTGGGGAATCCTGAGTGCTCAGAAGCGTTCCAGGGTGCACCTTGACTGCACCACGGTCAATACATCCAGCTACATCTGTCCAGTCATCTCTCACCAAAATGACTAGGAGGAGGAATCCCCAACAGAAGAAAAATACAGAGGATGGGCCTTCTGCAACAGAGCTAACGGCTATCAACATAGACAATATGTCAGAAAGAGAATTCAGGCTAACAATTATCCAGGCAATAGCTAGGTTGGAGAAAGCCATGGATGACCAAACAGAATTGATTAGGGCAGAATTGAAAGCGACCAGAGAGGAGGTTCATAATGTTAGGGCAGAGCTGAAGGCCACCAGGGATGAGGTTCACAATGCTCTCAATGAGTTCCAATCTAATCTAAATTCTCTAAAAGCTAGGGTAACTGAGACAGAAGATAGAATTAGTGATCTGGAGGACAAACAAATAGAGAGAAAGGATCAGGAGGAAGCCTGGAACAAACAGCTTAGAAGCCACGAAAACAGAATCAGGGAAATAAATGATGCCATGAAACATTCCAACGTCAGAATTATTGGAATCCCTGAAGGGGAGGAGAAAGAAAGAAGTCTAGAAGATATAGTGGAACAAGTTTTTCATGAAAATTTTCCCAATATTGCGAATGGAACAAGTGTTCATGTACTAGAAGTAGAAAGGTCCCCCCCCCCAAGATTATAAATTAAAAAAAAACATCCAGGCACCTCATAGTAAAATTGAGGAATCATAATTGTAGATACAATCTCTTGAAAGCCGCTAGGACAAAGAAGCTCCTTACATACAGAGGAAAGCCCATCAGAATAACGTCAGACCTGTCCACAGAGACCTGGCAAGCCAGAAAGGGCTGGCAAGATATATTCAGGGCACTAAATGAGAAGAACATGCAGCCAAGAATACTTTATCCAGCAAGACTGACATTCAAAATGGATGGAGAGATAAAGAGTTTCCAAGACCGGCAAGGCTTGAAAGACTATGCATCCACCAAGCCGACACTGCAGGAAATATTAAGGGGGGTTCTATAAAAGAGGAAAAATCCTAAGAATAGCATTGAACAGAAATATAGAGACAATCGACAGAAAGAAAGACTTCAAAGATAACACAATGTCAATAAAAACGTATCTCTCAATAATCACTCTCAATGTGAATGGCCTAAATGCACCCATAAAACGACACAGGGTTGCAGATTGGATAAAACGACAGGACCCATCCATATGTTGTCTACAAGAGACCCATTTTGAACCTAAAGATACACCCAGACTGAAAGTGAAGGGATGGAGAAGCATCTTTCACGCCAATGGGCCTCAAAAGAAGGCCGGGGTAGCGATTCTCATATCAGATAAATTAGATTTTAAACTAAAGACGGTAGTCAGGGATACAGAAGGACACTACATCATTCTTAAAGGGACTATCCACCAAGATGATCTAACAATTGTAAATATCTATGCCCCCAATATGGGAGCAGCCAATTACATAAGAAAACTATTAATCAAGATAAAGAGTCATATTGATATGAATACATTAATAGTAGGAGATCTTAACACGCCTCTCTCAGAAATAGACAGATCATCGATGCAGAAAATCAATAAAGAAATAAGAGCATTGAATGATACATTGGACCAGATGGACCTCATAGATATATACAGAACATTCCACCCTAAAACAACAGAATACTCATTCTTCTCAAGTGCACATGGAACCTTCTCCAGAATAGACCACATACTGGGTCACAAATCAGGGCTCAACCGATACCAAAAGACTGAGATTATTCCCTGCATATTCTCAGATCACAATGCTTTGAAACTGGAGCTCAATCACAAGGAAAAGTTCAGAAGGAACTCAAATACCTGGAAGCTAAAGACCACCTTGCTTAAGAATGCTTGGATCAACCAGGAGATCAAAGAAGAACTTAAACAATTTATGGAAACCAATGAGAACGAAGACACTTCACTCCAAAACCTATGGGATACAGCAAAGGCGGTCCTAAGGGGGAAATTCATAGCCATCCAAGCCTCCCTCAAAAAAATTGAAAAATCCAGAATACACCAGCTGTCTCTACACCTTAAAGAACTGGAGAATCAACAACAAATCAAACCAACTCCACACGTAAGAAGGGAAATAATCAAGATTAGAGCAGAGATCAACGAGGTAGAAACCAGAGATACAGTAGAACGTATCAACGAAACTAGAAGCTGGTTTTTTGAAAGAATCAATAAGATCGATAAACCATTGGCCACACTAATCCAAAAGAAAAGAGAGAAAGCCCAAATTAATAAAATTAAGAATGAAAAGGGAGAGATCACAACTAACACCAAGGAAGTAGAAACAATCATCAGAAGCTATTATCAACAGTTATATGCCAATAAGCTAAGCAACCTAGATGAAATGGATGCATTCCTGGAAAACTATAAACTCCCAAAATTGAACCAGGAAGAAATTGACAACCTGAATAGACCGATATCTAGTAACGAGATTGAAGCAGTGATCAAAAACCTCCCAAAAAACAAGAGCCCAGGACCTGACGGATTCCCTGGGGAATTCTATCAAACTTTCAAAGAAGAAATAATACCTATTCTCCTGAAGCTGTTTCAAAAAATTGAAGCAGAAGGAAAACTTCCAGACTCTTTTTATGAAGCCAGCATTACCCTGATCCCCAAACCAGGCAAAGACCCTACCAAAAAGGAAAATTTCAGACCGATATCACTGATGAATATGGATGCTAAGATTCTCAACAAGATCCTAGCAAACAGGATCCAACAGCACATTAAAAAGATTATCCACCATGACCAGGTAGGATTCATCCCTGGGTTACAAGGATGGTTCAACATTCGCAAATCAATCAATGTGATAGAACAAATCAATAAGAGAAGAGAGAAGAACCACATGATCCTCTCCATTGATGCAGAAAAAGCTTTTGACAAAATCCAGCATCCGTTCCTGATTAAAACGCTTCAAAGTATAGGGATAGAGGGAACATTCCTGAACTTCATCAAATCTATCTATGAAAAACCCACAGCAAATATCATCCTCAATGGGAAAAAGCTTGCAGCCTTCCCATTGAGATCAGGAACACGACAAGGATGCCCACTCTCACCACTCTTGCTCAACATAGTATTAGAAGTCCTAGCAACAGCAATCAGACAACAAAGAGAAATAAAAGGTATCCAGATTGGCAAGGAAGAAGTCAAACTCTCTCTCTTCGCAGATGACATGATTCTTTATATGGAAAACCCGAAAGACTCCACCTCCAAACTACTAGAACTCATACAGCAATTCAGTAATGTAGCAGGATACAAAGTCAATGTCCAGAAATCAGTGGCTTTCTTATACACTAACAATGAAAATACAGAAAGGCAAATTAGAGAATCGATTCCATTTACTATAGCACCAAAAACCATAAGATACCTCGGAATAAACCTAACCAAAGAGGTTAAAGATCTGTACTTGAGGAACTACAGAACACTCCTAAAAGAAATTGAAGAAGACACAAAAAGATGGAAGACCATTCCATGCTCTTGGATGGGAAGAATAAACATCGTTAAAATGTCTATACTGCCCAGAGCAATCTATACTTTTAATGCCATTCCAATCAAAATTCCACCAGTATTTTTCAAAGAGCTGGAGCAAATAATACTAAAATTTGTATGGAATCAGAAGAGACCCCGAATTGCTAAGGAAATGTTGAAAAACAAAAATAAAACTGGTGGCATCACGTTACCTGATTTCAAGCTTTACTACAAAGCTGTGATCACCAAGACAGCATGGTACTGGCATAAAAACAGACACATGGACCAGTGGAACAGAGTAGAGAGCCCAGATATGGACCCTCAACTCTATGGTCAAATAATCTTTGACAAAACAGGAAAAAATATCCAGTGGAAAAAAGACAGTCTCTTCAATAAATGGTGCTGGGAAAACTGGACAGCTATATGTAGAAGAATGAAACTTGACCATTCTCTTACACCGTACACAAAGATAAACTCGAAATGGATAAAAGACCTCAACGTGAGACAGGAATCCATCAGAATCCTCGAGGAGAACATAGGCAGTAACCTCTTTCATATCAGCCACAGCAACTTCTTTCAAGATATGTCTCCAAAGGCGAAGGAAACAAAGGCAAAGATGAACTTCTGGGACTTCATCACGATAAAAAGCTTCTGCACAGCAAAAGAAACAGTCATCAAAACAAAGAGGCAACCCACGGAATGGGAGAAGATATTTGCAAATGACAGTACAGATAAAAGGTTGATATCCAGGATCTATAAAGAACTCCTCAAACTCAACACACACAAAACAGATAATCATATTAAAAAATGGGCAGAAGATATGAACAGACACTTCTCCAAGGAAGACATACAACTGGCTACCAGACACATGAAAAAATGTTCATCACTAGCCATCAGGGAGATTCAAATCAAAACCACATTGAGATACCACCTTACACCAGTTAGAATGGCCAAAATTAGCAAGACAGGAAACAACGTGTGTTGGAGAGGATGTGGAGAAAGGGGAACCCTCCTACACTGTTGGTGGGAATGCAAACTGGTGCAGCCACTTTGGAGAACAGTGTGGAGATTCCTCAGGAAATTAAAAATAGATCTTCCCTATGACCCTGCAATTGCACTGCTGGGTATTTACCCCAAAGATACAGATGTAGTGAAAAGAAGGGCCATCTGTACCCCAATGTTTATAGCAGCAATGGCCACGGTCGCCAAACTGTGGAAAGAACCAAGATGCCCTTCAACGGATGAATGGATAAGGAAGATGTGGTCCATATACACTATGGAGTATTATGCCTCCATCAGAAAGGACGAATACCCAACTTTTGTAGCAACATGGACAGGACTGGAAGAGATTATGCTGAGTGAAATAAGTCAAACAGAGAAAGTCAAGTATCATATGGTTTCACTTATTGGTGGAGCATAACAAATAATATAGAGGACAAGGGTAGATGGAGAGGAGAAGGGAGTTGAGGGAAATTGGAAGGGGAGGTGAACCATGAGAGACTATGGACTCTGAAAAACAACCTGAGGGTTTTGAAGGGGCGGGGTGGGAGGGTGGGGGAACCAGGTGGTGGGTATTAGGGAGGGCACAGATTGCATGGAGCACTGGGTGTGGTGAAAAAACAATGAATACTGTTACGCTGAAAATAAATAAAAAATTAAAAAAAATGTATATGGTATATTATATTTTACAATATCCTTCTGTTTAATTTAATTCTCCTTTCTCCTTTCCCATTTTCTATGCTTTTGGTTCATTTCTAAAAGGTACTATGCCTTGTATTAAATTTTATAGCCATAATTTCTAGTATATCTTTTTTAAAAATATTTTATTTATTCATTCATTCATTTATTTATTTGTCAGAGAGCGAGAGAGACAGAAAGAGCACAAGCCGGGCGAGTGGCAGACAGAGGGAGAAGCAGGCTCCCTACTGTGCAAGGAACCTAGATCCCAGGACCTGAGATCATGACCAGAGCCAAAGGCAGGTGCTTAACTGACTGAGCCACCCAGGCATCCCTGTAGCATATCCCATTCATGTTAGGAAGCAAATGGTTTTGATAAGCAAATTAAGGTAATATGATAGTTTTTTTTCTAAGACTAAGATCTAGAGTAAAGGCAATAGATACTAAAAGTTTTCTGTCATAACTAATTTGAGATGATGTAAGACCACAGAAAGAAAATGCTACTTGAGGGACTTTTAGAGAATGAGACAAGATAAGGAAATAAGAGAATTAAATGTTATCAGATGTTCTCTTTGTAACAGGAATTGTATTGAAAAATTTTTATATTGACTCCATGTGTGTGTATGTATGTGTGTGTATCTCATAAGAGCCTGGTATGTGGTCAGTATTCCTTTTTACTGATAAGAACAGATACTACACTTGATCTTAGCCAAAAGGCCAAGAAGCGATAGTATTCCTTTTTATACCCCATAGAATTGTAGACACTGAGTCTCAAAATCTTTAAAGTGGAAAAGCTGAAATTTTAGCTCAGGTTGTTTTAATTAAGTCATGTATTCTTTTTCATTCTACCATACCTCCAACATTTTGTCCATGAAGTACTCAAGAGTCTAAGAAAGCATTTTCCTATGTCAAAAAATTGAACATGGAGCACATCACTGCAAAAAGTTTTGCATAAAAAATGCTCATCTTCTGGCAGGTAAATACTTGATTAACTTGCGGAGAAGAGTTCTTTAAACTTAAAATAATCTACACATTAAAATTTGGAAATAATTTGTGAGGGAAAAATATGGCTTTGGCAAACAAAATCCTAAGCTTATAACCAAATTTAGGAACTATTAATATTGAAATGTATTTTGTCTTTTTTTTTTTTTTTTAAGATTTTATTTATTTACTTGGCCAGGCAAAGAGAGAGCGAGTCAGGGAGAGCACAAGAGCAGAGGGAGGAAGAAGCAGACTCCCCTCTGAGCAGGGAGCCAGAGGCAGCGGTGATCCCAGGATGCTGGGATCATGACTTGAGCCCAAAGCAGATGCTTAACTGGCTGACTGAGCCACCCAGGCATCCCTTGAAGTGTATTTTGAAAGGACTAGAAAAATACAGAAACTTAGATAAAGAAAATTAAGAGAGAAACCAAAAGACGCTCTTTGATAATTTAGATATCTGGATATCATGAAATATATCTAATTTTGGACAATCCTAAATCAACATGTTGGCATGAGGAAATGCAACTAAATCCAATATTTTATTTCCTGAAACCACGGAAAGAGTTGGATTTGCTAGTCAATTGCTTTTGGGTGTTATTTTCATTTGTTTTGAAACTGTATTCTGTAAGATCAGTTGTGCCTTTAGGGTAACATCTGACTGCATGAGATAGCTAAATATAGAGATAATCATTTAATCACGCATCCTTTCCTAGATATCTGACAAGCATCTTTTATATTACCTGGCCTTCAACAAGGCCCTGGATGCATATTTTAAACAAAATAGATATATTACTCCTATGGAAAAGTTGAAGGAGGACTGAACATCACGGAAATAAATGAAGATTATTGCATTGTTAGTAAGTGATAAGAAAAATAAAGCAGGGTAAGGGATTAGGGGTCATTAGGAAAATTCTCTCTTAAAATTTTAACAGGAACATGAATCAAGTGAGGGATAAAACACACTATATTCAGGGAAAGAGTACCATAGTTTTCACAGACAGTATGTACAAAGGCCCTATAGAAGGCCATCCTCAAAATAATAGGTATAAAATAGATGAATCCTCAAGTCATCTTTCTTGATCCAGTGCTGATATATGACTTAAAAATAAGGAGAACTAAATGGGAAAATGGTAAATAGAACAGAAATATCTTTTGTTCCCACTATAGATTCTAAATTTTCTAAAAAGTTCTTTTTCTTAATTCAACTTGTGTGTAAGACCTTTTAATTTATATCTAGAAAACAGCCACAGTGATAATTAAAATTTCCTCGGAAATTATTTAATCACTCAACTGTTAGCATAAATTGAATCAATTTTAAACTAATGGACTGTAGAAATAACAGTAAAATTATATGATGTTACACATGACTAAAATCTAGGCTGAATTAATTTACATTGAAAGCTTTGCTTAATTAAAACACAGGCTTTAAATAAATATCATTTTTTGTTTATATGTCTAATCCAAAACAAGTAATGGTCTTTAAATATAGGAGAGTAAGATATCCTTTTATAGTCACATAAAAAAAATGATAGGAATGCTTTGTTTTCAAATATTTGCTGTCTTTAAAACTCCTTATGTTGTGTCCTTACCTAAAAGTCATACTAATTTTGACTGCTTTGTAATCAATTTATACAAACAAAATCATGTTCTTAGATTATACTCTATAAATATATAACATTACTACTGCCTTATTACCTAATTACTCACAGCTTTTTAGTAATCAATCACATATCTGCTTTTTATTTATTTCATGGTTAATTGGAGATAACTAATAGATGTGTTTACCTCTCTCCATGTAAGTCTTTCTAAGGCATCCATCATGAAGTACATGAAAAATTACATCTGTTTTAAGATTCTTAATACTCAGTTTCAGAAAATGAAAACTCAAAAATACAAATTTCTGAATATCATATTTTACTTTGGGAGTTATTCAAAAATAATCAGAGAATAATAACAGGAAAATTTCAATTAATTTGCATTTTTTCTGAAACACTTGTAAAAAATGAAAAATCCTGTCAGTAGGATAAGATTTACTATAAAAAGTTTCCGTGTTTTATCACATTTATTTATTAGGATATACTTGACCAAAAAAAAAAAAAAGATGACACATAAATTTTGTTTATTTATTACATTGTAGATTCTGTGTTTATTAGCTTTGTCAAATGTTACCTTATTCCCCTGGAAAGGAAGATGGTTTAACTTCAGAAAATTAGAAGTAGGAGCACCTGGGTGGCTCAGTCAGTTAAGCTTCTTCTGCTTTTGGCTCAGATCTTAATCCCAGGGTTCTGGGATTAAGCCCTGCACTGGGCTCCCTGCTCAGCAGAGAGCCTGCTTCTACAGTTCCCCTGCTTGTGCTCTCTCACTCTCTCTTTCCTTTCTGTCAAATAAATAGTGTTGTGGTTTTTGTTTTTTTTTTTTAGATTTTATTTGTTTATTTGACAGAGAGAGAGAGAGAGATAGAGCACAATCAGAGGGAGTGTCAGGCAGAGGAAGAGTGTGAAGCAGGATCCCCACAGAGTGAGGGAGCCTGATGTGGGATACCATCCCAGGACCCCAGGATCATGACCTGAGCTCAGTTAACCAACTGAGCTACCCAGGTGCCCTCAAATAAATAGTCTTTAAAAAAGAAAAGTAGTAAAGTGCTTATATTATCCAATATAAGGCCTATTTGAGCTCATACATTTAAAAAAATCTGTTATTAACATTAGTTATTTTCTGTTCAAGTTGATGTTGAATAAGGAAATGGATTATTATTTTCAATACTGTTAATAAGGCTTACTTAAAATGACTTTGGGGAAAAAAATACTACCAAGTGAGTAAGAAAACATTGCTACATGCACATACTTCTAATATTTCACTTAGCAAGTGGTATGGAATGGGTTATCTTCTCTTTCATCTTCTTCCCTAAGCTCCACTAGATCTCCCGAAGGATCAGTTAAAAGCCCCTTCCTTCTCTGTGGTTCCAAAGTCTAGCATAATGCCGAAAACAAAAATCCTCTTGAATGTAACACAGCATACAGTCAATGCCAGGCACACAGTAGTTTCTTCTTCAGGTCGCTGCTCAAATATCACCTGACTAGAGCCTTTTCTGATTACTCTAAGACTCTAAGATAAGAATCCCTCCTCAATCCCAAATACCCATTCACTTTGTGCATTTTTTTTTTTTTGGCTTTTGCATTTACTACCATATTACATTCTATACATACTATTTTTGCTTATCCTTAGCATTTACAATAATTGACACTTATAGGAGCTCAGTAAATGGTTGTGGATTTAATGAATGGATGAATGAGGAATCCAAGTAGTTTAAGAACTGATATCATCAGAATATTATTCAGCCATAAAAAGAATGCAGTCTTGCCTTTCTGGAATGACATGGATGAAGCTAGAGGGTATAATGCTAAGGCAAGATAAGCCAGTCAGAGAAGAAAAATACCCTATGATTTCACTCATATGTGGAATTTAAGAAAAAAATTAGCAAAGGGGAAAAGTGAGAGAATGAGAGAGAAACCGAGAAACAGACTCTTAACTATAGAGAACAGACTGATGGTTACCAGGAAGGAGGGTAAGTGGGTTAAATAGGCGATGGGGATTAAGGAGTGCCCTTGTGATGAGCACTGATTAATGTATGGAATTGTTGAATCACTACATTGTACGCCTGACAATAATATAATGCTGTATGTTAACTAACTGGAATTAAAATAAAAACTTTTTTCAAAAAAGCACCAATATCATCATGTGAGAGAGTTTTTAAGTGGCCTCTCCTTATTATGCTTCTGATAGTCCCCTCCCCAGTTCTTCTCTTGGATCCTGATGTTTCTGATTTTGAGGTTCTTCAACAGCTTCTACACAGAGAGTTCTGGTGCTATTTTTAAGAGGAACTAAAATTGAAAATAGTTATTATTTCTGTTATAACACTAAATCTCACTAATTTAATCTCTATAGATCTTATACTGAACTACTAAACTGTAAAAAAAAAAAATACATCAATGTACAAGTAACAAACACATGCTAGTTTTGCCATACTCAAAACCAGAGCTGTCCAATAGAATATTCTGCAATCTTGGAAATGTTCTATGTCTGTGCTATCCCACACAGTAAACACAAGACACAGTGGTTATCGAGCATGTGAACTATGGTTAGTGAGACCAAGAAACTGAGTTTTTTAATTTTGTTTAACTTTAACTTAAATTTAAACAGCCACTGGAGGGGCCCGTCAATAGTCTGCTTGAGGATTCTCTCTCTCCCCTCTACCTTTTCCTCACCACTCTCTCTTCCTCAAAAAATAAAAATAAATAACCACTGGAAATAGTATCTATCATATTGGGTGAACAGCTTTAAACAATTATTTTACTTATACATGTTGAGAAATTTTAAAAGAAATAAGAAAATTAGTAAAATTTTAGAAAATGCTAAGAAGTTAATTTTGGCAATAATGACAGTTTTTGTAAAATTATTATGGAAAATGATAGCTATTGCTTATGAATTATAAGAGGATTTTTGCTTGTGTTGTAATATTAAAATACAGAGTGAGCTATAAGAATTATAATAGCTGAGTCATCTGAATGGTAAGATAGTTCTAGGAACATACAATTCATTATACCATGCTCTATTGATCCTTTCTCTAGTTTGGGATCAGGATAAATAACAAATGTGGGTTGTATGTTGGCTAATTAAATTAAAATAAAATAAATTATTGAGTAGAGTGGTTTTGCAATGACTATATTTTGGGGATATCTGCATTATATATAGGACATATGAAAATAGACACTGTAAATAATGATCAGGTTGAATTTTTTAAGGTTAAAAAAAGTTCTCAAAAATTAAAACAAAAAAAGGAACAAAAATAAAAATTTGTCTGAAAGATTTTGCTGCCATAAAATGAATGAAAAATAGAAGTTAGTAACTTGCTTTCAACAATGCACTCTGATGAATCTAACTCATTCACTAAGCCAGTTACAAATAGGTGCTCCATCATAGATGTAGGTTTGCTGAACACTTATCCCATAGACTTTCTTCCTTTATGGCCAGCCTAATTCTGGAAGACCCAGATAATACAAAAATAACAAATTATATTTAAAAATTGACTAAGGAGAAGAGAAGACAAAACTCACAAGTGCCAAAGAAGTGCCTGTGTTTCTAGAATATTCCTGGAAATCAAAGAAGTGTTGTTATAACTAATAGAATAATCCAGTAATGTGTGAAGTAGGAAAATAATATGCAAAAATCAGTATCTTTTCTGTAGATAACAGCAACAATCAACAACTAGAAAATGCACTGGAAAAATCCCAATGAAAATAGCATCTAAAATGAAAAAATACTTATAAATAAGGATAGTAAGAGATATTAAATACTTCATTGAGGCCAAAAGGAGTGACTGGAGAGAAAGATCATGTTTTAAAATGAAAAAGACTTAATATTAAAGAAAAGATTAATTGTTCTTGTATTAAATTATAAAACCCATACAGTTCTATCCAATAACTTAATAAGATGTGTATTTATGTATGTGCATGTATGTGTGTGTGTATATATATATATATACACATATATATATATGATTCAAAAATAAATCTCAAGGTGTTTATTGTAAACTTCATGCAAAAAAGTAATTTATAAGAATAGTCATTGATATTTCAGGAAAGGAAATAATGAAGAGGAGCATATTCTACCTCATATCATAACAAAAGATAAAATTACACAATTGAATAATGTGATATTTTATAAGAATAGGCAGAATTCATTAAGGCAGAAAGGAGTATAGTCATACATGTATATTCAGAATATATGTTTTTAAATAAGCAGGAAAACTGTATATAATTAAAACTATATTATTTGTATAATTGACTCGATTTGGAGAAAAAATTTTTTAACAGTAGATTTCCTTTTTTTTTCTTTTAGGATTTTATTTATTTATTTGACAGAGAGAGAGAGAGCACACAAGCAGGAGGAGCAGCAGAGGGAGAGAAAGAAGCAGGCTCTCTGCTGAGCAGGGAGCCTGATATGGGGCTCGATCCCAGGACCCTAAGATCATGACCTGAGCTGAGGGCAGACCCTTAACTGACTAAGGCACTCAGGCACCCTGATTTGGAGAAAAATTAATGATAATCTATGCCATACATAAAATCAACATTCTTGATATTTGCGTATTAAAATAAAATTTAAAAACTAGTTTAATAGTTGTATTTTACATTTTTAAGTATGACTCATAAATATAAAATATGAGTAAATACTCTTACAGTTTAAGGTAGAGAATGTTTTGCTAGTCTGTGGATTATTTACCAATAAAGAGATTAATGCTTTAACTATCTGAACATTTAAAATTTTGTAATAAGATACACATTATAGAAAGTGAGAAGTAAAACTATCCACTGGAACAAAATAGTTGCAAAGCATATTAAGAAAATGAGGCAAACAGAAAATAATTCACAAAAAACAGAGTAACAATTTGCAGTAGGCATTTGAGATTAACAAAATTTCTTATGTTAACAAGAAACTAAATTAAAACAATGGAGTAGAGAAGAGGTGTTAATAATAGCCTACTGGCTAGACAATTTTCACAACGTGGTTATCTCATCTTTTTTATTATTAAAGATACTTATTTTGTGTTAGAAATTGTAAATGTTGGGGCACCTGGGTAGCTCAGTTGTTAAACATCTGCCTTCAGCTCAGGTCATGATCTCAGGGTCCTGGGATTGAGCCCCTCATCAGGCTCCCCGCTCAGCGGGAAGCCTGCTTCTCCCTCTCTCTCTGCCTGCTGTTCTGCCTACTTGTGATTGCTCTCTGTCAAATAAATAAATAAAATCTTTTTTAAAAATAAATAAATAAAAAATAAAAATCTTATTTCCTGAATTAGGTTATAAAATATTAAGAAGTCACGTCTTATTTCTCATGGTATTTTGACAATACTAACCATTCATTAAACCATTGTCATATTGTGGAGTAATTTTATAATTTCCCTAGCTGTTTCCAGGCCCTGTTTTGAACTCCCTAGTGGCAGGATCAGCGGTGGACTCAGATTCATAAAAAGTGAGACATCGTAAGAAACTTGTCAGTCAAAGAACATCTGAAATATAAGTGAGGTCATCCCAGTTGAGGTTTCAACCTTTTTAAAAATCTTTGTTATTTTTCTTCAAATTAGAAAATATATCAGTGTTCAGAGGCAATAAATATACCTATTATTCCTTTAATAAAGAGATCCTTTGTGAACCTGAAAAAGATAACTCTTACAAGTGGGGTCTTGCGTTTATCTCTCTGAGACTCACTATCCTTTTTCCAGAAAAACCATTCCCTGGTAATAGCCTGAAAGTTATATACCAACAAGGACAAGAGTCCTAAGGGAAAGAAAACCTTTAAGGGAGTCACTGTTGAGAGATAATTCTCCATGGTTCTCTACCATTTCTGCCCACTTTTGAAATATGAGGCACTGACTCTGTTATCAAAGATGTGTAGATAGGAAACAGCATTGGGAGCCTTTCTCCCTCTGGGGCAAAGTTCAGGCAAGTTCATTGCCTGCCATAGAAGACTTGAGTTCTTTAAGTGCATGATTCCTAATGCGTATGCAACATCCATCTGGGCTATTCCGCATCATCACTGGACTTGAGGGACAGGGAGAATTTTCATGAAAATGAGGTTTTACTTCCTACTATGCTGCAAATAACAAATTCCTTTTATTGTGACCCAGAGTTTCATATTTTCTACCAGCATCCATGAAAAGATGAAAGTCTTAACTTCTTAGCTTACAAGTAGAGTGAAACCTTAAGATTCTTTGCAGTTACTGACAGTCAATCCAACCCAGTTTAAGGACAGCCAACATTAGAGGGGTCTACTGTAAGGATAGCTACTTCTCCAAGATTGGGTTCTCAGAATAAATAATACTAGTCCTCTGAGTTGCACTATAGCACCATTTCTCAAGGAGAGATAGTCTCACCCTCCATCAATCATAGAAAGTTTATTAAAGTCATTCTTTATTGACTCTTTAAGTCATCAAAACATTTTACCCTGAAAAGTTTAAACATCTACAATATTATTTCTATAAAGTTTTAGCATGTTATCTAAACACATGCGTACAAAATCCTACTACAAAAAACCTCAAATTACTGACACCTACATAATATACCTATATATATTGACACCTATATATAATAGTATATAATTATATAATTATTATATAATATAAATATGTTATTTAATATATATTTTATTATAATATATGAATATAATATAAAATATATAAATATGTTATTTATATATTTTATTGTACAATTATATAATTATAATTATAATAATGTAATAGTATTCAATAAATATTCATCATAATGTAAACCACAAATGGTTGATTTTTTAACTGAATTTAAATTTTATTTATTTTTAATTTAATTTAATTTAATTTTTTTTCAGTGTTCCAAAATTCATTGTTTATGCACCACACCCAGTGCTCCATGCAATGCATGCCCTCCTTAATACCCACCACCAGGCTCACCCAACCGCACACCCCCCTCCCCTCCACAAACCTCAGTTTGTTTCTCAGAGTCCACAATCTCTCATGGTTTGTCTCCCCCTCTGATTTCCCCCAACTCACTTCTCCTCTCCATCCCCCAATGTCCTCCATGTTATTCCTTATTCTCCACAAGTAAGTGAAACCATATGATAATTGACTCTCTCTGCTTGACTTATTTCACTCAGCATAATCTCTTCCAGTTCTGTCCATGTTGATACAAAATTTGGGTACTCATCCTTTCTGATGAAGGCATAATACTCCATTGTATATATGGACAATAGCCAATCTCCCAGAACCTGCGTTCAAATTGCTATACTATAAAACTTATAGGCATACTACATATACATAACCAAAGTTAAGAAAAACTTAAATATGCATATATAATATAGATCTTATATATTATTAATATATTATATAATTTATGTGTATATGGCCCTTTAAGCATAATGAAGATATAGACTTTTATCTTACTGATTAAGTACTGATGATAAAAAAAATAGAATACCAGTAAGAAACTTCATAAAAAATAAATTGGCAGCAGAGATACTAAGAGAAAAAGTGACCTTGTGTGATTTTTTTTTTTGCTGTAGGTGTTACCTCTGATAGATGGTACTTATAAATCAGGGCTAATGTGGTACCGTCCCAATTGACACATAAAATATAAGTGTTTCTGATGAACTTTATAAATGCCAAATAACAGATGTGTGCATTGACTATTAACATTCATAGATTTTCTTATTAAGAAGAAAGGCAGAAATTAAATTCAAGGTAATTGCTGGCCACATAGTGAAATTTCACAAAAACCATGTCCAAGATGTTACTTGCTTTCAAAATAAAAGGAAAAAAGCATAATCTTAAAATTTACATATAAACTAAGGCATGTGTTTCTATCTATACAAGCTATTTTGAAAGTTTCCAGACACCACCCCCAAATTTTTTTAGATTACTTTGACCTACATGACAAGACAAAAATGCCTGTGAAAATGCGGTTTCTTTCTTTCTTTCTTTCTTTGTGAAAATGCTGTTTCTGAGTACATGAAAAATAATGCAATAATACCAAGGTGATGTCTGAGAGTATATGTTTATCCAGTGACTTTATTAAGCAAACTTTGGAAATATATAATGCTTCCATTTATATCTAGTTTTGCCAAATATTAAAAAAAAGAACAATATCTGATTTCTTATAAAGTTTAAAAAATAAACCAGTTTTTAAAAATTCTTTCAGAAACTATACTTCATCTTTCTTTCTTCTTTCAAGAATACAACTACTTAAAATGTATTATTTATATATATGTAAATTAAATAAATAGTTATTGAGTGATAAGGATTTGCTAGACATTTGGAATGCATCAGTGAATAAAGCAAATAGTCCTATCCTCTTGGGACTTATAGTATAAAATTGGCAGAATAATTTTTTAAAAGATTTACTTGTTTATTTTAGAAAGAGAGAGTGTGTGCCTGTGGGGGGAAGGGAGGAGAGAGGAGAGAGAGACTCTCAAGCAGACTCCCCACTGAGCCCAGACCCCAATAGGGGGCTCAGTCTCAGGACCCTGAGATCATGACCAGATCTGGAACCAGGAGTCATGTACTAAGCTACTGAATCACCCAGACACCCTGGCAAAATAATTTTTAAACTTCATTTAAAATGGGAGAAATTCATTCTCAACTGTATTCCAAATATACTCAAGAATATAAATATTAATAAAAAGACTTAAAAATATAAATAAATAGGTCCCTTGAACTCATATGATAAATAGTAATGACTACTTTTCTGGTGCCCTGAGGATTAATAAATTCACTAAGTGGCCCTCACCCTTAAAGATATTTGCTTAACTATGTTGCAGGTATCCATTAAAATACAGTTATAGTATTAAAGTAAAAAAATAGTAACTAAAAATAGAATTGTCTAGGTAACCTTCAGACGGATGGAATGATCAGTCTTTGACAAAACAGAATTAACAAATTCTATGCTTCTTTTTTATTCTGGATTTGGAAAGCTTACTCTACTTTAAGTGTTTAGACCTGCATGACCATATTAAAATGAAGACTCTCAATGAAAGTTTACTACCCTGGACTGAAAAAATGCCATACTTCTTTCTTCACAATACATAATTTTTTAAAATGAGGATTTGGAATTGAAATGCTATGCCTCAAACAAACTATCTGAAAATTAACAATTTAACAACATCTTATAGATTCATAGTAAGTGTATTTTATTTAAAATTAATATTTCATGGTGGCCACTGTTACTTTTAAGCCCCCCAAATAGCCTGTAGTTTGGCATAAATGTTCTGTGAAGGGTGCTGCATAATCTGGAGGAAGTTGTATGAAGAAACAATCATGTATTTTTTAATTAAATGTACTCAAATGTTTTATTGCTGAGTCAGATTTTATAGTTTTTGATAAAGATGATATAGTAGATAATACACCATACACTATTTTCAAAAATATTAGTCAGAAATACTCATATAAATAATACAATTTACTATAATTTACTATATTTTGTGGTGTAAAAAGTTTATGGAAGGAAACTTCAATTGTAAATGGTAATACTGCTTATTAACCACTATAGTTTTATATTTTTATTATCTGTAATACTAGCCAGAATTATATACTTTTTCTTTGAATGTTGACTTGAAATTTGAGGCTCCAAATTCCTCTATATTATATTACATCCAAAAGCTAAAAGTAGACTCTTCTTGAAATTAGTTTTTATATTGGAAAATAGAGCACTAAATTATATAATGAATGTCATATGTAATTACTCCAAATAACTTAAACATATAAACACCAGAAGCTTTTTTTAAAAAATTAAAGTGTTTGCCTTTAAAATATGACATAAAATTATCAATTTATATTCTTGCAACATTAATTTGCCTTAATTTTTACCTTAAAGTATAGTGGTAATTGTTACCGAAAATATTGCTAGTTCAAAATATTGAAAGAAGGTTATTTGCATTCATCCCCTGCTTCAGATAAATACCAACATCACTAAAATAAAATATTCTGTAATGTGAAGCATGTCATCCTAACTGAATAGCTCTCTTATATGAAGTGTCAGGGGAAATTGCTTTACTTTAGTACTTATCAGAAGAGCACACAACCCTTATCTCTGACTTGAATTATTAGGAGCAAAATAACTTTGAAATAGCTTAGTTTCTTGCCTTTTGCTAGCTGCTTTTTTTCTTAGAATTATGATGCATTTTATAATGATTATGAAGAAGTGATCATTGAAATATTAATGGATGATATTATTTATTTTGCATTATCTTTCTTGCAAAACTTTTATCAATTTGCTTATATTATAATATGATGAAAACATGAATAGAACAAATACAAACTCTTTTACAACATTATTCAATAAATAAGTAAATGTAAATACCTCAGGAACAGGGAATTTATATGCTTCTCCAATTTAGATTAATTTAATTAGCTTAATTTAGATTAATTATTCAGTGTGTTTCCATTGTACTAGTTCCTCTATTTTTGTTTTTAATGGAAAAGTAATGTTCCTTAAAAAAATTAAATAAGGGAAACAGAATGGGAAAAGCGGTAGAAATTAGAGTATGCAATAAACAAATTGTAAATAAAAATTGAATAAATGGCTATAGTAAAATCATCCTAAAAATATTAGGGTTAAAGAAATAATCATAGTGGAAAGAAAATATTTAGAAATGATAAACAATGAGAACTCTGTTTTTAGAAACAGAAAGGATGAAAATTAATTATTAATGGTTCGATCTAAGAATTAGAAAAATGTCATAAAATGCACCTTAAGAAATTACAAGTAAAGTTAAAATCAGAAATTGTTAATACATGAAAAAATAAAAGATAATTAACAAAATTTTTTAAAAATTAGAAAAAAAATACATTAGACACGCATCTGGTAAGATTGATCTTACAATAAAAAAGCAAGTAAAATTTTGTATAAATACCCAGGAAAGAAAAGGAAGGGTATAAATATCCGTAAAATACATACTAAAAAAATCATGAGATATGACCATTAATTTATACCAATAAACTGTGTGAACACATATACACTAAAACAGAGGAAAGTTAAAATGTTGTAGGAACATAAGAAAAAAAAAAAAAACATGGCTCAAGGAAAAAATACAAATTGAAACATACCAAAACACCTATGAGAAATAATGTAACTTAAATTTCTCACATCTCCCCAGCACCCTGCAAAAAAATAAGGAGAAACGGAAGTATCTCAAGCACAAATGGCTTTACTAGCCATTCTGATGTCTTGAATTCTGATGAATTCAAGGACAAGAAAAATCCCTACTAGGGAAAGTTGCCCAAACCCTTGTATGAGGCTGATAGAACCTTGATATCAAAACTGCGTAAGGACATTTTAAGACACTTGACAATTTGTTCCATTATGGAACACTTCTTTTTTTTTTTTTTAACAGGTTTAAGCAATTCTCACTACTCTAAGATCATCAGTGTTTTCTGCTATATTTTCTTTTCCTTGAATAATTTTAGATTTATATTTTTATTTTATTTTTTACATTTTGATCTTAATTTATCTGAAATTTTTAAAATTTTAATTTCTGTATGCTCAACATACAGCATTGTATTAGTTTCAGGTGTACACTATAGATATTCAACACACAGTGCTAATCATGACACATGTACACCATAATCCCCACCACCTATTTCACACCTATTTCACACACCCTACCCACCTTTCCTCTGGCAATCATCTGTTTGTTCTCTGTAGTTAAGAGTCTGTTTCTTGGTTTGTTTCTCTCTGTTTTTCCTTCACTCATTTTTTTTGTTTGTTTCTTAAATTCCATTAATGAATGAAATCATATGCTATTGCTCTTTCTTTGACTTATTTTGCTTACCTTTATACTCTCTAGCTCCATCCATTCATCGTAAATGTCAAGATTTCATTAGCTTTTATGGCTGAGTAATATTCCATCATATGTATATACCACATCTTCTTTATCCCTTCATCTATTGATGGACACTTGAGTTGTTTCCATAATTTGGCTATTGTAAGATATTTATAGGTGTGCATGTATTCCTTTGAATTATTGTTCATGTATTTTGGGGGTAAATATCTAATAGTGTGGTAACTGGGTGATAGGGTTGTTCTATGTTTAATTTTTTGAGAAAACCCCATACCCTTTTCCACAGTGACCACACCAGTTCACATTCCCACCAATAGTGCATGAGGGTTTCTTGTTCTCCACATCCTCACCAATTCTTATTCCATGAGCTTTTGATTTTACCCAATCTGACAGGTGTGATATCTTATGGTTCTTATTTATAGTTTTCTGAAGATGAGTGATGTTGAGCATCTTTTCATGTGTCTGTTGGGCATCTGGATGTCTTCTTTGGAGAAGTGTCTGCCATGTCTTCTGTCCATTTTTTATTTTTTATTTTTTTTAAAGGTTTTATTTATTTATTTGACAGACAGAGATCACAAGTAGGCAGAGAGGCAGACAGAGAGAGAGAGGAGGAAGCAGGCTCCTTGCTGAGCAGAGAACCCGTTGTGGGGCTCGATCCCAGGACCCTGGGATCATGATCTGAGCCGAAGGCAGAGGCTTTAACCCACTGAGCCACCCAGGCGCCCCTCTTCTGTCCATTTTTTAATTGGATTATTTGGTTTTTGGGTGTTGAGCTGTATCATTTCTTTATAGATCTTGGATACTGATCTTTTATATATTTTGGATACTAACTAATATCTTTATTTGGATATTTGCAAATATCTTCTCCCATTCAGTAGATTGCCTTTCAGTTTTGTTGATTGTTTTCTTTACTGTGCAAAGACTTTTCATATTGACATA
Organism: Martes martes; assembly: GCF_963455335.1. Lineage (NCBI taxonomy): Eukaryota > Metazoa > Chordata > Mammalia > Carnivora > Mustelidae > Martes > Martes martes. The sequence continues at coordinate 26,770,188 of NC_137899.1, forward strand.
GTCCCAGTAGTTTATTTTTGCTTTTATTTCCCTTGGAAAATATATCGAGATATATCGAGAAAAATGTTGCCGCAACTGATGTCAGAGATATTACTGCCTATGTTCTCTTCTAGGACTTTTATGGTTTCAGGTCTCCAATTTAAGTCTTCATGCTATTTTGAGTTTATTTTTGTGTATGGTGTAAGACAGTGGTCCAGTTTCATTCTTTCCATGTGGCTGCCCAGTTTCCCCAACACCATTTATTGAGGAGACAGTCCTTTTCTCATTGGATATTCTTTCCTACTTAGTCGAATATTAGTTAACCATATAATTGTGGGTTCACGTCTGGATTTTCTATTCTGTTCTATTGATCTCTGTGTCTGTTCTGTGCTGGTACCATATTGTCCTCATGACTACAACTTTGTAGTGTAACTTTAAGTCTGGCATTATGATACCTCTAGCTGTGCTTTTCTTTTTCAAAATTGTTTTGGAATTTATTTTGGAGGAAAGAGGAGGTAAATATATATCTTTAAAATTCTCTTTTTATCAAACTGATGGATAATTATATCAACACTAGTTATATGAAAGACTTAGCAGATTTCATTGATCACAAAATCTATATGAGCCCTTAGTAGTGAAGCAATGCATGCATACATTTGGCATGTTATGCTTGATTTTAAACCTGAATGAAAGAGGAATGTGAAACCATATCACATCACTTTGGGTGAAAATTCTTTAGCTGCAGGCTTAAGAAGACTAATGGGAAGTATAAAAGCTTTAATGTAATAATTATCTAAGAGTTCTTATATGTGGAACATAAGGAATATTGCAGAAGACCATAGGGGAAGGGAGGGAAAACTGAATGGGAAGAAATCAGAGAGGGAGACAAACCATGAGAGATTTTGGACTCTGGGAAACAAACTGAGGGTTAAGAAGGGAGGGGGTGGGGAGATGGGGTAGCCGGGTGATGGATATTAAGTAGGGCACATGTTGTGATATGAACTGTGTGTTATGTATAACTAATGAATCATTGAACACTACATAAAAAACTAACGATGTACTATATGTTGGCTAACTGAACATAATAAAATAAATTTAAACAAATAAAAAATAAAATAAAATAGAGATTCCATTAAAAAAAGAGTTCTCATGATGAAAAATGAAATGGAATGAAGAATGAAATGCTTAGAAAAGCATAAGCAACTCCAACTCTCAACAATATATCTGAAGTCTTAATTGTTAATTGCCAGTCCAGCTGTGGGAGACATGAAGTTGAGCCACATGATCACTAAGGTCTTTCTCAATTGGTTGACTTTTTTACTCCCTGTGAGAAATACTTTCCTTGGGACACCTCTGTGGCTCAGTTGGTTAAGCATCTGCCTTCTGCTCTGGTCGTGATTCCAGTGTCCTGGGATCAGGCCCTCCTGGGGCTCCCTGTTCACCAGAGAGTCTGCTTCTGCCCCTCCTCCCTGCTCATGCTCTCTCTCTCTTAAATAAATCAATAAAATATTTTTAAGAAAATACTTTTCTTACAATGAAAGAATTTGGGTTAAAAAATTGTCAACAAAATAATTTTCTTAAATAGCTATGTAGACTGAATCACTGTTTTTCAAAAAGACTTCTAATATATTAAATAATAGATAAAAATTTTAACTCTAAAAAAATTAACTCTAAAGTAGAATGCATAGGTGCAGGTATAAATACATATGCTGAAAACTTATTTTAGGACACACAAGAACAAACTGTAAAATGCAGCAGTATTGATTCTAGTAGCAAAATGATTTTCGAAGCTAAATTGTCACTTAACATGTCACAATTTTTGACACTTTAACCTGGATAATCAAGTGTTTAAAAAAATGAAAACACAGGTCTATATCCAGTCAAAGAGATACACATAACTATAGATAAACAAAAAGGAGAACAAATTAATGCAATGCCTTGTTTAAATTAATATGATACGTATGTCTGCCTTTCTCCCTTCCTTTTAAGAGCCTAAAAACTGGCATCTAATCACAGCAGAGATACAGAAGGAGGGATCCTCACTCACAATCATATCTAGATGGCATGTGCTCTACCAACTGTATTAAAAACCTGACATAAGAGAGGAAGATTATTTGTTCCTCTACTTCCGTACTTTATCTGCATTATGATATACTACTTTTTTTTCTTATCATTATACAACATCTACTTCCTAATCCATGTAAAAGCTAAGGATGTTGGTAAAGCCTCAATAGAATTTTTATTTACTTTTTTTACTTTTTTAAAATTTGAAAATGTAAAAAAAAAAATCTCTTGGATGAAAAAAATGATCATCTAATTTTGAATAGAAAACCCAGTTGCACTTTTCTGAAATATTTGTTTAACATACAGCATCTGAAGATTATCTTCTTTATTGTCTACAATGTCTGTAAAAATTTTGGCAGCTAAAATTAAAAAGGGGAAATAGGTAATGAAAAATGATATAATGTTAAAAGAAATTATTATTATTTTTTAAAGATTTTATTTATTTATTTGACAGAGAGAGAGATCACAAGCAGGCAGAGAAGGAGAAGCAGACTCCCTGCTGAGCAGAGAGCTCAAAGCAGGGCTCGATCCCAGGACCCTGGGCTCATGACCTGAGCCGAAGGCAGAGGCTTAACCCACTGAGCCATCCAGGCGCCCAAAAGAAATTATTTTTATTAAGCACCTTTATTTTACCCAGAGGTAGCATGAATTATTGAATATGATGTACATCCCAAGTTTACTCTTGAGATATGTAATTCTTAATAGGGAAGTAGTTACATGATAGGAAAATAATATCAGATGAATAAATTAAACTATTTAGATAATAGTATATACAGAAATGAAAAAAGTAATATAAGAAATCAAAATCTGCATTTTTTCAAAAATGAGGGAAAATCTGAATATTTTATTTGTAATGGGGTAAGGTTTTGGCTTAATACATTAAAGTAGATCAATATATAATACCAAGGGTTACATGCTGATTTTGAGGGGAACATACATTGATGGGTTCATGCATGTTAAGCAATCAAAGACAAAAAGATCATCAGGGCACTAGCCATAGACTCTCCAGAATACCTTTGTCTAACTACAGTCATTGGTCATCTGCTATTACACAACCCATTAACATTATTGGAGCAATAGATGTGATGTGGTTTGATCCACTCCCTTGAAAATATTATTTCATATTTCCTCTGCAGGCCTTTTGTCAATCATAGAATATTATTTGAGTGCTTAATAATTCCACTTAAGTTTTAGCATAAAAATTATACTTGTGGCCTAGTATTGATTACAAACCAACTAATTACACTTTTTTTCTTTTTGATATGATGCCTACTTATCTCATTCAGTAAGTATATATGTTCCAGGAACTGTGATGGCCTCTTATCTAATGATAATCTCATTAGACAAAGACAAATGAATGCATTTATCAAAAGGTACTTATTATTAAAATGAAGAAATGCCAAATTCATAAATCTTTAAAAGTTTATACATACATACATCATTGTATTTATACACAAATACAAATATATAAATCATTGGAATGTGTAATATTTCATCTCTTTATAATTGGAGGCATTCATTTCGGGTTATATAATAGTGGTTTGAAATATTTGTGTCTATAAATTGTACTCCTAGCAAGCAATGACTAATTATCTTTCTCTATCAATAAATTTATAAAATTATCATTTCTATTTCTATTGAAGAATTATGAAAGTCCATTGTGCATTTTCAAAAGCAGAAAAAAGCAGTGTAAGCAAATTTAGAAAAATGTGAATTTGATCTGAACATTTCTATATCCATTTTTTCCTTTCAATAAGAGAAACAGCTAAAACTTCTAGATGTAGCTTCAAATATTTCACCTAAATAAAATATATCAGTAAACACTGTTCTTTCTTGACATTTAAAATCTTGGAACAAAGCTTATGATGCCTTGAGTTAACACCTTTTTTACTTTCAATTAGTTATTTTGCACTGTGAAGTACAATTTCTAAATATTTAAGATGTCAGAAAAGAATAGTAGTTGCTGACAGAATTTTTTCCCCCAAAGGCAGACAGTTTGTTCATGTGGATCAATTCAAGACATTAAAATAAGTCACAAGAAATGAGAGTAAGTTACACTCATCTTTATTCTGTGTACTGCATACTGTTTCATTTTATTTTGTTTTTGTCTCTGTGGACTTCTGTTTTTCTGGTTGTTCACTCATCATTCATTCTTCTATACTCTCATTAAACAACTATTTACTGAGTGACTATAATAAGGAGGCACTCTGCTGGTCTAGATGTGATTATGGAATGAAACCTGCAAAAAAAAAAAAAAAAAAAAGAAAGAAAGAAAGAAAAAGAAAAAGAAAAGAAAGAAAGAAGAAGATTTTTGCCCACAGAGTTTCTAGCCTATAGTTGGAAAGATTGACATAAAATAAAAAATCAAGAAGTATATTTGTAAATTGTGACAAATACTAAAAGTAGAGATGTACTGGATTTATAAGTTGTTTCTTATCGAAGAAGACAGCATGCACACACTCACTTGCCTTCTGTGAACATGAGAAAGGAAGAATGGACAGATACAACTGGTATTAAGGAAGCGATTATGGGAAGTTGTGGTATCTCCAATTTAAAGGCTTCTGTTCTTTTAGAAAAAATATGGAACAGGATTATCAAATAAAAATACGACCTTTAGAAAAGTCACAGATACTCCTAAAAAGTGTGAAAAAGCACTGCAGATCATGGAAAGTATATTTACTAGAGGGATATACTAAAACTACTGAGCATTGTACAATACCTATTTGACATTGGTGGTGGTGAACACAAAATGACCCACTGTGTCATTTTCTCCAGCAATGTCTGACCATATGGTTATAGAAAGCTTGAAGGATGACTTCTGGAATAGCTCTGTAATGCCAAACAAACAAACAAACAACAAACAAACCAAAACAAGCAGGGGGGTGGGGACGATGGAAGAAAATGTTAAATAATCATATAGACTGATTTAGTAAAATTCAGACTGAATAAAATAAAAAACTATGACAACAGATTCCCTCAAAAAAAAGGAAAAGGCAAAGTATATAGAAGAAATAGGAGGGTAAAATCATTAACTAATTGCATTGTATAGACTTTATTTGGATCCCAATTCAAACAAACTACAAGAAAATAAAAATAAGTAAACACTCCCTATCTGGCCATTTGATACTAAGGAGTCACTGTTTATTAGGATGTGATAATGGCAGTGAGTAATGGCAGCCATTATTCTTACCTTTTCGAAATACATGCTAAAATGTATTTACATTTACAGATGAAATGATATCATGTCTTTGATTTCCTTCAGAATAATCTGTAATGGGAAGGTGGAAGAAGTGAGGCCAGGGTATAAATAAAATAATATTAGCAGTCAACTAGTTATTGAAGCTGAGTGATGGGTACACAGTACACTTTTTCTTACTTGTGTACATACATGAATTTTGCAATTGCAAGGTGTTTAAGTAAAAGGAGTATGTTCCTCAGTAAAACTGTTTAAATCAATTTCTCACTACCTTACTAAATTAAATCAGATATCTAAGCTAACCTAATCAGATTTCTAATGTAACAATCTAGACATTATACCTCTCCACAACAATTCACCTATATCTGTTGCTACTCCCTTCCAAGCTCTGCTTCATTCATAAGACACTGTCTATTAGCTGTAAATCTCTTTTTCCTTGTCACCTGCTGTCTTCGCTTGCACCGTTCCTTGTACCAGAAGACTCCTTTCTTTCCAGTTTAGCTTCTTTTCCAAAATGACATTTTCTCTATCAAGACCTTCTCAATCTCCTCTAGGCTGTTTCAATAGTTATCATGGTCCAGAAACTTTTGTCAATGTGACAATATTATAGTAAGTTAAGATTTGCCTGGTACTAAATTTATGTGTACTGCATAGTATTTCACTTACTAAATTATAAGCTTAGGTTACAGGTCAGTGACACTGTATTTTTTATAACTTTGAATTCATCATCAGTAGTGTCTGGAAAATAATGAAAATGAAAAATGAGAATGAAAGTGACTTAAATTTGAAAAGAGTGATTTGCTTAGTATTCTACCCTACTTACTAGAATGCACTCTGTATTTTGTCCAAGTTTATAACCACTTCAGGATAGATGAGTTTCAGTATTAATTTATAACTCTGCTTTATAAAGTAATATTATACAATTATTTTTAAATTTTTTACTTGGTTTTCTTATATTGGAGCATTTTGGGAAATTGAAACTGGGAGTATTAAATCAAAAAATAAAACAACATAAATACAACTACTGCAAATCTACTTTCCTTTTGGGAATGTGTACTTGGAAAATGCTATTCTTTCTTTCTTTCTTTTTTTTTTTAAAGATCTTATTTATTTATTTGACAGACAGAGATCACAAGTAGAGAGGCAGGCAGAGAGTGAGAGGGGAAGCAGGCTCCCTGCTGAGCAGAGAGCCCAATGCAGGGCTAGAGCCCAATGCAGGGCTCGATCCCAGGACCTTGGCATCATGACCTGAGCCAAAGACAGAGGCTTTAACCCACTGAGCCACCCAGGCGCCCTGCTATTCTTTCTTTAAAAAGAACATTAACACACTTTTTATTAAAAAACAAAGCAAAACAAAACTATTGGTCAGAGGATTCCTGAGTTCCATGCAATCTGCAATCATTCTACTTTCATCAACTCCTAAAGAACCAATTCCTTCAGTAATAAAAGAAAAGGTTGCTTAGTGCAATCAATATCAATCTAATTCAAGTAAGACACTTCTCTGTGAACATGCTTATTTGAAATGTCATTATAGCATCAAATGAGACTGTGGTAATAAACAATATTTTATCATTATTGAAAGTGAATTAAAAGTTGCCAATGTTGAAATGATCACAATAAAACTATTATTATATAATACCTTAATTTAAAAGATAAACTATTGGGCCTATATCAAAATAAAAACCTTCTTGGGGCACCAGGGTGGCTCGGCTGGTTAAGTGTCTGCCTTTGGCTCAGGTTATGATCCCAGGGTCCTGGGACTTAACCCACATCAGGCTCGTTGCTCAGTGGGAGCCTATTTCTCCCTCTCCTCCCCACTTGTCCTTTCTCTTGCTATCTCTGTCACTATCTATCTCTCTCAAATAAATAAAATCTTAAATAAATAATAACAATATAATACAAAGCTTCTGCACAGCAAAGAAAACAATCAAGAAAACTAAAAGGCAACCTATGGAATGGAAGAAGATATTTGCAAATGACATATTTGATAAAGGGCTAGTATCCAAAATATATAAAGAACTTACAAAACTCAACACCCAAAAAAAAACAAATAATCTCATTAAAAATGGGCACAAGACCATGAACAGACATTTCTCCAAAGAAGACATACAGATGGCCAACCGACACATGAAAAGAGGCTCATCATCACGTATCATCACAGAAATGCAAATCAAAACCACATTGAGCTATCACCTCACACCTGTTAGAATGGCTAAAATCAACAACACAAAAAACATCAAGTGTTCATGAGGATGTGGAGAAAAAGGAATCTTCTTGCACTGTTGGTGGGAATGCAAACTGCTGCAGCCAGTCTGGAAAACAGTATGGAGGTTCCTCAAAAGTTTAAAATATAACTGCCCTATGACCCAGCAATCACACTACTGGGTATTTGCTCAAGGAATAGAAGAACACTAATTCAAAGGGATACATACACCCCCCGCATTTATTTCAGCATTATGTATAAGAGCCAAAATATGGAAGCAGACCGTGTCCACTGATAAATGAATGGATAAAGAAGAGGTGGATATAGATACAATTCAGCCATAAAAAGAATGAAATCTTGCCATTTGCAATGACACAGTTGGAGCTAGAGTATAACAGTTACCAAAATAAGTCAGTCAGAGAAAGACAAATACCATTGGATTTCACTTGTACGTAGAATTTAAGAAACAAAACAAACAAAGGAAAAAAGTAAGAGAGAGAGAAAGACAAATCTTAACTATAGAGAATAGAGAACAAACTGATGGTCACCAGAGGGGAGGTGGGTAGGGGGATAGGTTAACTATATGATAGGGCTTAGGAAGTGCACTTGAGATGAGCACAGGGTGATGTATGGAAGTGTACATTACACAGGGTAATGTGTGGTATACTGTATTGTACACCTGAAACTAATATAACACTATGTTAATTAACTGGAATTAAGATAAAAAATAAAGTAAAATACTTATATTTAATATAAAAGTCATGAAATAGCCTTATAATTTATAAGGCTTAAATTTGTTAGTAAAAATCATAAGCAGGGAAAAATTGCAAAACTTGGGTTTGTCGATAGTCATTCTTAAAGCTTTATATTAATTAGAGATTCAAAATAGTCAATGTATTTTTAGATTGAGACCTGAGAGGAGCAGGCCCACAGAGATGGCTTTATCAATCCCTGCCTTCAGGGATCAGGCCACTGAGGGAAAGATGAATAATATGGTAGCTGACACTGAGCTCGCTGATTAGGCAGAAAGGTAATGTTCCTAGTTCACCTGACTCCTAGAAGGCTGTTCATTCCACGAAGCTGCCCCTTGGTTGACCCCAAAAAGAGTTCTAGTGACCTTTTAACTTTATCCAGTTATCTTCTTTACCCAGTATTGTTTGTAATTTAAGAAAGTCATTCCAGGTATGATCATCCCATTACTAGTTTGCAAGAAGGTAGACAAAAATAGCAGTAACGTCAAATACTTGAAAAATCCTTGAGAAGAAATGGATAATAGGTTTAATATGGTAAAATTTCCTAGAGATAGAGTTTTAAAGAAAAAAATCATGTATGAATTAATAATTACAGTACGGCAAAGCAGAGTTATGTTTAACATATCAGCAATGGAATGGGGCTTTTGGAAATGCTAATGCTTACTTTTCCTTTAACTGTACCGTTTCAGTTGGGCAAAGCAATATGGTAGAGGGATGATAAATGTGTGCGTGGTTGCCTTTGGATTCTTTAAGGATTAGGAAGTGATATAACCTGGTAGTGGAGTGTGTTGGATTTGGCTCTGTGCCTTGAAAACATTTTTATATTTGGCACAGAGAGAATGAGGTGGAAAGGGTGGATATTGAAGATCTGGAGGATCATAAGGCAACACGGAGCACCCAGCTGAGATTTGAGACTCTGATATTGTAGTGCCCATCTGCATCACTGAGGGATGTCCCGTTTGGCAGCTTGACTGTAGAAAGTGGGTCAACGGTCAGATCTGATGAGGGACGTAGAGGTGGTGAACTGTTTGGAGTGTTAGAACAAAGGGACAAGAGTATTGAGGGTGCAGGCAAGAGAATTGCTGAAAGGGAGGGTGGAGTCTGCACAAAATTGGATAGTAAAACCAGAAAAGGATAGTATATTTGAGTGAGATCTTGAATATTTGCCTTACTCTACTTCCTGCAATTTTAAAAGGACCACCAGCAAACTCAAGCTGGTGTCCAGAGGACAGGGATTGGAAAAGGAAAGTTTGAGGACAACATAACGTAAAAGGACGTGTTCAGAAGACCAAGTCTATTAAAGCAGAAAAAAAGACGTGGATCGTCATATTCAATATTCTAAATCTCTATCAGTTTTCACGTGGAAAAGTATCCAGACTTTCCTCTCTGGTTTTAGAGGAAATTATTGAGACCTATATGTGAAGATATGCAAATTAGATTTTGGCTTAATCTAATTTGCTTCCCTATGGAACTGTCCATAATTGGCATGGAAGGGTGGCTCTATGTCAGCTTATCACTAGTGCTTTTCAATTAAATGTTCAATATACGAATATGAATATAATGAAGAATCTATATTCGGATAGGGCCAGAGCAAACAACTTTAAAATCTTCCATTCCAAATCTGTTAAAATATGTAAATTCTGGCATATATCTTTTTTAGTTAATAAAAATTATACTACTATATAAATCTCACTAATTTAAAAAATTAGGTTCGTGTATTTGTATAAACATATATACAAAGTTCATCAGAATGCAACAGTATTATTTCCTCTGTTTACAGACATACGCTTAGGCTCACTGAATAATAATGTTTTTCTCTTATCCAGTGTGGAACCACTATTCACACACATATGTCTTTTGAGCACTTGAAATGTGGCTAGTTTGAACTGAGATGTTTGTGGATCTGAAGACATAGAAGATACTACTATAGACATACTGGCTTAAAAAGTATATTATTATATTATAATTAATTTCATCTTTTTTAACCTTTAAAAAATGCTACTAGAATATTAAAACTTGGCTCAGATTGAATTTCTATTTATGATGCTGCTCTTGAGTGGAGAACAATAGGGTTCAACAATGTAGCTCTTTTTAGAGTTAAACTACTACATTACAGCCATTATCCTTTGCATTCCTCGATTGTGCTTATTCATTGATTTAATCCTGCTATGTGCCGAGCATAGTCTAGGCTCCAGAGAAAAAGCAATGAACAAAACAGACGGGGAAAAGAAAGAATTCCAGCCCTAAAGCAATTTACCTTCTTCATAAGCACTATGTCAGATGATAATTGTTGTGGCAAAAATAAGGGCAGTGAATCAGGATTGGGGTTGCTGGTGGGAAAAAGCACAATAGATCATGCATTTGCAGTTGTGATTTTCATAGATGGTCTGGGAGGGCCTCGCTGAAAAGGTAATAACATAGGCAAAGGAGGGAGGGAATGAACCGTGTGAATGCCAAGAGGAAGCAAGTGACAGCAAAGGGAAGATCAAGGGGAAAGCTCCAGATGCCTGACTTGGGTGGAGAATCAAATAATGGCAACTGCTAAGGCATGGTAGGCACTTTCCCCTTTTCTGCTCTACTGTGTAGGAGATAAGACACAATTCAGGGGGCACCTGGCTGGCTCAGTCAGTGAAGCATGTGACTCTTAATCTCAAGGCTGTTTCGAGCCCCACATTTGGTGTAAAGATTACTTAAAAACATTTTTTTGAAAAGATACAATTCAAAAATTTTAGCAGAGCAAAAATCTATTTTTCCTTACATTATAATGATATAAAGCAAAATATAAAAATGAATCTTTCTGTGGGAGATTATACAGTGGGCATGGGTAGAGGCTGATGACTAGTTAGGAGGCAAAAAGTTATGGTGGCTTGGACCAAGGTGGTAATGGTGGAGGTTATGACAAGTGGTCAGATTCTGAAGATAGAGCCTCTGGAATTTGCCAGCAGATAGGCTGTGTCCTGTGAGAGGAAAGGAGGTGTCAGGGATTCTTGTAGTGACCTTTCCTCTCTATTATACTGTTAAATTGACATTAGAAAAAGGCACATAATCAGTAGAATTGTTTTTATAATGAACATGTCTTTTTGCTCTAACAGTCTGACTTTCTGGGTGGGGGTGGAGGAAGGAAAGAATTGTTTTCAGAAATAGACAGGTTAGAACTCAAGTTTGTCCCTAACAATGGAATTGGATTTAAATTTTAAATGATGAGGATGATCGAACCACTTTGAGGCATTAGTTAGAGTGATTTTTCCTTCCCAGTTTACTTAGAGAAAGTATCAAAAATAACTAATACATTATATGATAAATTGTATAAAACCGGAATTCAGTTATCAGTTGTTGGATCTGTATTACTTAAGAAGAGCTTTCAAAAAACACAATGTAGAGCTTAGTGTCAAGCCCTGTTAAACCACAGGGTTATTTATCTTCGTGCTTTTGACATTTGCAGCCAAATCATTCTTTGTTATGAGGCTGTCTGTGCACCGCAGGAAATTGAGCATCATTCTTGGCCTTTACCCACCAGAAATAGTAGCTTCTCTCCATGGATCTATGATAACAAATGCTCCCCAATCATTAGAATCTTTTCTTAACATTATAACAAATTAATGTCTTATTAAATAGATAACTAAAGCAGTAGCTGACATTTATTAAAAGAAAGAAAGAAAGAAAGAAAGAACGAAAGAAAGAAAGAAAGAAAGAAAGAAAACATTGTACCAGGCAACTTATTATGTGTGTCAGAGACATAATCTCATTTATTTACCCGAACCGTACAATGAGGGGGTTAGTCTTCTGTCATTTGACAGATGAAGAAATCACAGTTTAACATATTACCTCACTTCCCCAGTCTCAATGTGAGGGAGTGGAGGAAGTGGGATGATCTGGAAATCTGGGCCCTTCTTAACATTCCTTCACGGAAGACTCTTCGAATCTAAATTCATTCATGAATTTGTCTCCCTGGATTTTAAATATGCAATGGAGGAGTACCTGGGTGGCTCAGTTGGTTGAGTGTGTGCCGACACTTTGTTTCTGCTCAGGTCATGAACTTGTGGGTGGTGAGATTGAGCCCCACATCAGGCTCTGCACTCAGTGGGGAATCTGCTTGATATTCCTTCTCCGTCTCCCTCCTCCCCTCTCTCCACTCTCACGCTCTCTCTCTCTCAAATAAATAAATAAATCTTCTTAAAAATATGCAGTGGATTTAATGAAGTATCAAACATAGATCATTACCTATTACTGTTTATCAGAAAGAAAGTAGTTTGGTCTAATAATTTTCCGTTTTTAACTTTTTAAAACTTTTTCATTCACATATGTGCAAACATATAATTTGGATAATGTGCTGTTGCCCAACCAAATTGTAACACTGTTAATATTTTTGAAGGTTTATCTTTAAAAATCTCATGATAGCAACTTGGTAAAAAAGTAGGTTTAATTTTTTTTTTTTTGAGGCAACATTTTAAATTTTAACCTGGATTCATTAAAATGTTTCTTCAGCTGTGTGAAGGGCTGTGAAGAAGTGGGAGAAAGAGCAGAGTATGACAAAAATATGACAAAGGAGTTAAGAAAAACATTTCAGGAACAAAGAGAACTAATTAACTCAAGCATATGGTTCATCTCACTCTGGTAAGAACTAAATAGCTTTTAAGCACTCCAACTGTTCAAAGTACCATGGTGTGGCTACCCATATGATCATAAAGAGAGAAACTATTAGAAAGCATTGAAATTCATAATGCATACTATATTTTACATAATAAAAATCCTTTCCTCCCTAATGTGGTATTCCAATATATTAAAATTTCTGGTTAACTTGAAATTTTAAAAAATTATGAAAAATATAATATATGCCAAAGTTGAATGGGCTTCTTTTAGTGTTTCAGAAATATTGGTGGTTAATAAATAGTTACTGTTTATTTTTTTAAAGATTTTATTTATTTATTTGTCAGAGAGAGAGAGCACGGACGAGCAAAAGCAGGGAGTGCGACAGGTAGAGGGAGAAGCAGTCTCCTCATTGAGCAAGGAGCCCGATGTGGGAATCCATCCCAGGACTCTGGGATCATGACCTGAGCCGAAGGCAGACACTTAACCGACAGTCTCCCAGGCGCCCCTGTATACTATATTATTTGGGTGATTTATTTTTATGCCACATTTTTATATTCTGAAAATATGTAGCAGGTAAAATAAGAAAGAATTAACTCAGGAAAGTCATCTTGGAGTAAAAAGCTCATATCTGAAAACTAAGTCTGATGCTATCAATAGTTAGATTTATTATTTGGGATAAATGATTTGTCCCCTCTAGTTTTCAATTTTTTTCTATAAATTGAGGGTATTGAATTAAATGAGGTATAATCCTGGGAGTGAATTTTAAATTGGATGTTAACTGTAAAAAGCACACACACATTTTTTTCTCATGGATTGATGATACTTTCATGTTATCCTCAAACACACAATGGTTTATGTACAAAAAAGAGTGAATATTACCAAGCCCTTTCTTTAAACATTGACCACCTGATATGCCAACCCAACAAGGTATGGAAGAATTAAGGCGATGCTGTATTTTTAAGGAGATGTATGTTTTTCTATATGTCTAAAGGCATAGACAAAAAAAGGTAGTATTTCTCATGCATGGTATAGTGTGCCATCTAATAATAAGTAAAATTTCATGTGGGTTTTCAATGAACTTGATATAGAATTTAAAAAAAAAATCAAATCCCTCAACTATAAAAATATCAAATATCTTTAAAGAGTAATTTATAGTTTAAAATAAAACTATCAGGTTGAGTGTGAAAATAAAATATGTTATCCTTAAATTAGGTTTTAATAAAAACCTCCGTGTTTGTTTGTTCCATAGAATTAATGAACACACACCATTTCTTATTTTCCATTTGTTTTATTGATTTAATAAATAAGAATTCTAAATTGTACTTTGAAGAGCTATTTTTTTACTCTCCTTAACAAAAGGGTTTTATTTCAGTACTTTCATTTCCCTTAATAATGTTAGTGCCCATGGCATTTAATAAATCTTATAAATTAGTATAAAAATGTATCAACCCGCGTTCTTATTTTTTATGAGTTTGACTTCCCTGTCGGGTATGCTGAAAGAAAAAATATCAGTATCACAATTCTTCTAGAACAGTTCAAATAATTTTTGTTTACCTTAACAGATAGGAGTAAGGATCTGAGTCTATCTTAGAAATAAGGTTTTTTATTGATGCTTATAGTATTTTTGTGGACCATAAATTCACTTTTCTTTGATTAACAAACATCAAAAACAACAAAAGCGGCATACACAAAAGCAAATAAACCAACAAGAACCTCAGCTTTTCCCTGTCTTCCTTCTATTTTGTCTACTCAGCACATTTGCTACATTTTTCTAAGTAATAAAGATGAGCCTCTTTGTTAATTACAAGACCAGGAGGAATGTAGAAGTAAGAAGGTTTTTTTTTTTTTTCCTATTAATTAACTGCTTTGATCCCATTCAACCTGAGAACTATCGGGATCTTTGGTTTCTCAAAGGCCTTGTTGACTATTCACAGAAAAATGAATGTACAGAGGGGTTTTGCAGAATGGGCTAACCCATTGGCTGTGCCCTTTATTAGTTGTGTCCACTTGAGATATTTTCTTAATTTCTCGGTGTCCCAGTAGTTTTTCATCTGCAAAGTGTAAATTTTTTAAAAAAAGCACTTTGTAAAACAATTTGTGTGTCTATTTTCAAAATTTTAAGTTTTTTTTCCAGTTTTATTAAAGTATAAATGACACACACACACACACACACACACACACACACACACACACTCTTAAGGTATACAATGTGATATTTTGATATAGGTACATACTATTAAGTGACTATCACAATCAAGCTAATTATTATATTCATCACCTCACATAATTACCTCTGTTGTTATTGTTTTGGTAGTGATAAGATCAACTCTATTAGCAAATTTCAAGTACACAATACAGGACTATTAACTGTAGTCACCCTGTTGTACATTAGCTATGAGAACTTACTCATCCAGCATAATTGAAATGTTGTACAATTTGACCAACATCTCCCCATTTCCACTACCCCCTATTCCACTAAAAAAGTTAAACTCATAAAAGCAGAGAGTCAACCCTACTTCTCCAATCAGGCAGCAACTGCCACCCCAATATTGTGCTGCCTAGTACACTTGTGCAAAGCACTTCTATTGCTCTTATCAACTGTATTGTAAAGATGTGCTTCCTACCCACTAGCCTCTAAAAGCCAACCAACTGACAAAATAACTATAAAACTTTAAGAGTAAGGTCAGTGTAAACATTCTTCATAACTCCAATAGCTCCCGAAACTTAAAAAGTGCTGACACAAAGTATGTATTAAATATTCACTTAATAAAATAATTCTTGCTGATAAAATTGGTAATTTTTACTGATTTGTGGTAGATGCAGTTTTGATATTTAGGACCCTATAAAGCATCAGTGAAGAGTCCATTGGCTTGGTCAGTGTGCCGTTACAGCTGAATCAGAAACATATGTTAAAAGGGAATGAGCTTCCCAAGTGGGTAAAATAATCTTGAATTAATGTACGTAATAAAGCAGGCATGACAGGACTTGTGAACTCTCTAAAATATCATTATAGCACTTAGTGTAATCTCAATTTTGTACTTAGTAGCATCATTGTGTAACTTGGCCTCGAAGAATTTAATTTTAGAAAGTCTAAAGTACACTTGTGGGGAAAATTTTGGAACAATCTACATAGCCAACTAAGCTTTTCTTCTGTCCTCTAAATTGATATAGGGAAACATTTATTTTTGTTTCCAGAAAATAAAAGTAGTCAGAATGGCAAATTAGCCACAATTAATGAACTGAACAAAATCTAATTTTATAATCTTCTTTTTATTTAAAGGAAAGAAAAGCCATACTGGAAGAAATATTTCTATAAATGACATGTTTAATGGATAAGACTTTTAAGAAATGTCTTATCTGCATGTGAAGAGATATCTTTATTTACAATGATTATCTCCAATTGGAATAAAATGTAGAAATGTGATTGTTCTTTCCTTGTAATGATGCCAAGTACACACTGGTATTGAATAAATTGTGTTTTGCTTAATTAATTGTAATGATCAGGGTATTCTGACATTATTATGCAGTCTTTGTTAGCTAGTTCAAAGTTTGATCCACCTACCATTTCAGTAGATTAGGAATAGAAGCCGGGTTTTGACTTACAAATTAATTTCAAGTCAGTGTTATTCTATTATTTTAATCTTGAATAAATATATTTCATTAACTAAAAGGCAGAGCCCCTTAAGGAAAGTAATGATAATTGCTGATATGTATTTACGTAAATACAAAGTTCCTCAATGTCATTTTACAAGTGTCGGAGCTGGATTCAATCTCGGGTCTCTTGATACTAAATTTCTAGCCCTGCACTTTCTATGATACTGTTTCTCCCAACAAATTCAGTGTTTTTTGTGTTCCTCTGCCCCCTTTTACATATTCCAACTCTGTGCAAATGCTGGCTTCAAACATTACCCAGTCTCTGCTCCATTCTTCCACTTCCTTCTGCTCTTGGCCATGTGACGATGAGTCTAGTGGACATTCTGGTAAACTAGCCACTATTAAAGAGCTAATAATCCATGCCCAAGGTTGAGATCAATAAATCATGCTTATCTTAGGATTTTTACTAGCAGTGTGGTGGGGGTTTTTGGCCACCATTGGCTTTATAATTCTTCAATTGCTTTACATATATTAAGTAGGTATTCCTTTTTCAGAATTGCTTGAGTAAATGAATACCCCTTGAAATGTTAGAATTTTCTCATTCTCACTCTTGATCATCATTATCTTTATTTTGCCGTCCTCATCTTGCATTTTTCAACTGGCCAAAGTACTTTATAGGCAATGTGTCATCAAACTAAAATACACTTATATTTAGCAAAAATGGAAAAACAGTGGTGTCTGGGGGGCTCAGTCACTAAGCATCTGCCTTCGGTTCGGGTCAAGATCCCAGGGTCCTGGGATCAAGCCCGGCATTGGGCTCCCTGCTCAGCGGAAAGCCTGCATCTCCCTCTCCCACCCGCCCCCCGGCCCCCGTTTGTGTTCCCTCTCTCGCTGTGTCTCTCTCCGTCAAATAAATAAACAAAATCTTTAAAAAAAATTTAGGAAATTTTAAAAAAAGGAAAAACACTATTAACTATTGAGCCCAGATGAGGATGTACAGATAGTGCTTACTCACAGCATCATTACCAATATCGGAACAAAATCTGAAATTTCTGATTTCTGGCATATGCTGGTGGTGCAATTTTGACCATGTTTTTTAAAAAAATTAACCATGGTAATAATTTTTGAACATTAAATGACAATTACATTATGTTTCCAAAACTTATCTTTCCCATTTTTATCATCTAAATCATAAAGCAGAAACAAAGCCCGAATAACCAAAAAAGAGCTCTATGCCTTGATTAATAATTTTTGAAATTATGTTTTAGCTATCCAGTAGTTCAATATAAAATAGTTTGCACATTTTTAACATGAGAACACTCCCCTGCCTACGGATTGTATTTATACCTGAGAGTCATGTGTTTGTCCCTAGCATTCACAAAGAGCTTAAATGACAGCAGATACCAGCTCGTCTAGGCTTTTATTCCAACAAGCAAACTGTTTCCCCAGTTTTAGGACACAGAAGGAGCTAAGAGGATGAGACCACGCATAAAGGAATGGGTTCCAGACATTAAACACCTATGGCTATAAAAGGAGGAGCAGATGGTATACATCAGAATTCTCCAAATAATAAGAAATGTACTATTTTATGTGGATCCCGAAAACCTGGTCTTAAAATCCTTAACAAGCTGAACGCACTTGCTCACGGCTCTTGGATCATTAGAATGTAAAACAATTAATCTTGATCAGGGGAAAGCGAGTTCTGAAGCTGTGTTGGTACTTCCTGACAGAATACTGAGTTATAAGTTAGATGTGTAAAGTAAAGTGGATAAAAATATAATAAAGAGCCCCAAACCAAAAATAGTCATCAGCCTTTCTTTCTTGCCTCCAGGACTCTTTGGCTTTCCCCTCCTGCTTTCCCTTATTGCTTCTGTCGCGGCTCCATCTGCTCCATCTGCTAAGGTCCACTTATCAGTGCTTTTGGTTTAAGAAAAAGCCTGCCAAACGAGAGGCTTCCAATAAGTGATTTTCCTGCTAAAACGTAAGGCAATTTGTAGAGCCATCAAAGTCCAAATGTTTTTTAACTTTCGTATCTGTGTGTTTACATGTTGTTGGGCAACGAATCCCGCAAGAAAAATTGTGTGGTTTGTCAAGAAGTCAATGATGCCTTTTACAAAATTGTTAAGAAAACATTAAAAAAAAGACATTGGAAGACAGGTTAACTACTTAATAACTAACTTCTTTTTTAAGTCCACTTTAATCATGCTCACTTTGCTCACAATTAGTGTCACAGAAGTAAATAAGCTCCTGTGAGAACACTTCGATCTCAGTTGGTGTTTGGGCAGAAAAATAATTTGTTCCTTAAACCACCTGAATTGATTTTCTGATATAATATATGAGGAGTATTTTTTTAAGCAATGTAATTGCCTTGTTTTCCCTTTCGGGAGGAATACAGAAGAATGCATTTCCTAAAACTGAAGAAATACATATTATTACCAAGAATAGACTTTGTATAATGGAAAAAATATTGACCTGGAAGTCAGGACTTCTGAGCTCTAATTCTTACTCTGTAACTACCAAAGTTACTTTCCCTTTGGCAAATATCAGTTCTCTGGGTCTCACTTTCCTAAACTGTAAGTGAGGGCTTTGGACTTAGTCTTTTCTTTTTTTTTTTTTAAAGATTTTATTTATTTATTTGACAGACAGAGACCACAAGCAGGGAGAGAGGCAGGCAGGGGGAGGGGGGAAGCAGGCTTCCGTCGGAGCAGAGAGCCCGATGCGGGGCTCAATTCCAGGACCCTGAGATCATGACCCAAGCCGAAAGCAGAGGCTTTAACCCACTGGGCCACCCATGTGCCCCGGACTTAGTCTTTAAAGTACTGTCAAATTCTAAAATTATTTTTACCTATCTTGATGCAATTAAATATGTTTCTTCAGGTGTGCTTCTACTACCTCTTACAAGACCAGTTTTGTTTTCCCCCTTGACTTTCTCAGAGATTACAGACTTTAGCATAAGGACAACGGAAGATAAGAAACTTGTTTTAGGGCACCTGGGCGGCTCAGATGGTTAAACATCTGCCTTTGGCTCAGGTCATGATGCCAGGGTTCTGGGATCGAGTCCCACGTCAGGTTCCCTGCACCGCGGGGAGTCTGCTTCTCGCTCCCCCTCTGCTCCTCCTGCTTGCGCTCTCTCAGTCTGTCAAATAAATAAATAAAAATAAAATCTTTAAAAAAAAAGAAACTTGTTTTAGATAAATGTAGAATTCAAAGAAACTCCATCACAAGTATCATAAAATTCTCAGCCTCCTTGCTCATTATAATTTGAATGTTTTTGAAAATCCATGTATTAATTCCGAGAAGTGAGATATAATTTACTGAGTGTACAAGCAATGAGCGGATTCCTATGTCAGCCCAAAATGCAATTTGATAATAGATTCAAATAATGTTAGAGCAAACAGGAATTTTATAACTTTTTATTTTCACAGATAAGTAGAAAGAAAGAGAGGCAGCAAGTGATTTCTTCTGTGTGTTCTTTTACAACTTTATTAGGGTAAATTTATATATAATAAACTGTTAATTTATATAGTCCAGTTTTGTGTTTGACATAAGTATACATCTGTGAGTGTCCCATCAAATTAACAGAATTGTCGTATTCTTAATCCACAAAAGCTTCTTTGTGCCTTTTTGTAACACTTTCCTACCTTCCTTATTCATCCCCAGGCAACCAGTGACCTGTTTTCTGCTTCTGTATATTAGTTTGCATTTTCTGTATTTTTTAAGAAATGCGATGATATAGTATTATCCCCCCTCCTTTTTTTTTTTTTTTTTTTGGTCTAGATTCATTCATTCAGCATATTTGTGTTTTTTTTGTTTTTTGTTTTTTGTTTTAGATTTTATTTATTTATTTGACAGACAGAGATCACAAGTAGGCAGAGAGGCAGGCAGAGAGAGAGGAGGAAGCAGGGTCCCCGCCGAGCAGAGAGCCCGATGTGGGGCTCGATCCCAGGACCCTGAGATCATGACCTGAGCCGAAGGCAGAGGCTTTAACCCACTGAGCCACCCAGGCGCCCCCAGCATATTTGTTTTGAGAATCATCCATGTTATTACTATCGGGAGACAATCCTCCATGGGTCTCTCATATTTTCTGCATGTCTCATGAGCAGAGTCACCAACTGCTTTTGTTCTGGTTTGTTTTTGCAGGGCTGTTCGTATAGAGAAGAGACTTGGAAGATAGTGTCTCCCTCCAGAGCAAAGGGCAGGTTTGTGTACTGTTCAGTATGGTAAAGGTCAAGGTTAAGCAGCTTATTACCTCGTATAAAATACTTGCATCCCTAAGCTTGATGCCCTTGTTCTGTTACATAAAGTATTGCATGGGCCCTTTCATGGTGTCCTGTTTGAATTGGGGGTTCAGGGAACCCGTGCTACTCTTGCTACTGCCGTTACTGTGTGTAAGAAGTTCTTGGTCCCTACCCAGGAGGCTCAAGCTTGTTAGCTGGCAAATACAGTAAAAAAAAATTAGAGTTCTTGGCAGTTAGTTCATTAATTTTTATTTGTGACAATTAGTGCATTTTAGGGGTCTACCTCAATTTGTTAACCCATTCTTCAGTTAATGGATATGGGCTGTTTCTAATTTTTGGCAATTATAAGGAAAAAATCCGGTATGAACATTTATGTACAAATATTTGTGTAAACTATACTTCCCTTTCTCTTTGGTAAATACACAGTAGTAGAATGACTGGTACACATAGAGGCCTATGGTTAATTTTTAAAGAAACTCAAAGTTTTACAAAGGGGTTGTATCATTTTACATTTCCATCAACATATCGTGATAATAATCTTTATTAGTTACAATGACTTGCAGAATTTATGTCCCTGCTTTCTTGTCTTTTGATGAATGGAAGCTTCTGAGGTAGTTATGTCTCTCAAGGTGGTATGTTTCAGAGGCTGGGCTCCTCTGCTGGGTAGGCTCTAGGCACCTCTGTGGTTTGGTGGTACACTGGGCTGTGTTCCGAGGTGGCCAGGGTCACTGTTCAGGCTCCCTGGTTACATGGGACCACAGACTGTGTCCAAGAGGTGGGCAGGGCGCCTGCTCTGTCTCCCAGTCCACTGTAGGACACGCTTTGCGGATGCCCCCGTTCTCTGCCAGGCTTCAGGGACGGGCAGGCTTGGGGGCTGTGAATTTACTTCCCTGCCAAGGGGCAAGGGTAAGATGGCCCGACTAGTGACTCAGATTAGGCAGAGGTTCCGCACAGGAGAGAATGACCGGAAGAGGCATGGCTGGGATCCCCGCTCAGTGCAACTGTAAGTAGGAGGTGGGTGCTTGGCTGCTCTACCTCTCGCCCCCTCCATCTCCATCCGAGCCCACAGATTCCCCCGTTATTTCACCCGGGCGAGCCCCCAGTGGGCCCCTGGGAAACGCCCTGCAATACCGGGGAAACTGGATGTCCAGCTCCGGTTGTCTTTCACCCCCTTGTGGCCCTGCAGGCCCAGAGAAGCCCTCCTGAGGCAGCGCTTGCAGGCCTAGGGGAGCGGCAATGGGGAGTGGAGCCACTTCTCTTACTCTTCTAATGTGGTCGGTCTTGGTCTCTGTGGTGCAGGGTGGGTACTTCAGCCTCACCCCTGTTTCTGGGGTTTTCTCAGAGGTGTCTTGTCTGTGGATGGATGTTGGTTGATCTTATGAGTGGCACTGAAGTCAGAAGGATGTTTCCTCCTCAGAAAATGGTGGCTGGCTGGTCCAGTTGGGGCCAGTTGGGGCACAGGCCGCAAGCTCCAAACAGGCCAGAAAGCTAGGTTGGTGATGGCAGAACCTGGGAAGGCTGACAGGAAACAAACTATTGACACACACAACAACTTGGGTGAATTTCAAAAATTTTGCTAAGTGAAGGTAATCAAATAATTGTTTTCTGTATGGTTCCATTTATATGGAATTCTAGAGAAAGCAATGTTATGACAGAGAGCAGATCGGTATTACCTGGGTCTAGCAATTGGGGAAGGGAATTCATTTCAAAGAGGCCCAAGGAAATTCTCCTGAGGTAATGTAAACATTTAAAAATGTATCGTGATCATATTTACAAAACTGCACAGAATTACCTAAACTCAGTAATCTGTATACTTCAAATGGGTGAGTTTTATTATATGGAATACACACTTGAGTAAATCTGGGGAGAGAGACACACAGAGAAAGGGGAAGAGGGAGAGAAGATTGGGAAGATTGAGACTTGAACTGGATTGGACCGTGAGGTATTTCCAACTCTTGGTAAGTAAGTCTTTATAAGGTACTGAAGGTCTATCTGACAGGCACAAATGAATTTACAATAAGCTACTCCTAAGGCTAGCCAAGGCAGAAAAAAGAGATGCACTTTTCTACCTATTCAGTTTGCCCAGAGGAAAACAGCCGAAAAGAACGATAAAAAGGCCTCCGCTGAACAAATCCAGTGTGAATTCCTCCGATTGGCAGGATCCATTTGGCATCCAGAAAATTGAGCTGCATGAGAATCTAGTAAACATAGTTTTTAGTTTGATAGCTATTGAGGTACAAGAAGAAACCAAAATAGAGGAATGGCCATTGAATGAGCCAATAAATAGCATCTAGAAAATGTTGCTTGGCTTTTCTTATTGATTTGTATATCTTGATAATAAATATCAATTGCAATATCTTGTAACATTTATTTGCATACTTGTTTATCTTTTGACAAATGGAAGCTCTTACGGTAGTTGTGTCTTTCAATGTCCTTTTTGTCATTTGTGTTTATTATGTGTAATATAAGCAGTCTTTCACTATACCATGTTCATACTTGTTATTTTCTATTGTTCTCCGAACTTATATATTTTATATTTTATGTATGTATTTTAATGAGGTGTAATTGACATATAATATAGTTCCAGTTATAAAATATAATGATTTGAGATTTATATACATTGCAAAATTATCACCACAATAAGTCTAGTTAACACCCAGTAGTTTGCCTTTTCATTTTGATGAAATGACCTAGAATTTATTTGCATGTGATTTGAGGTAAGGACTCAATTTCGTGGAAAAGCAATTATCCCATCACTATTTATTGAAACTCCATTTTTTCTCCACTATCCTCAAAGCCATATGTGTCATATGAACATGGCTTGTTTCTTGGTACTTCATCCTATCCTCGTATTTCCTTCTTTTCTTAATGCAATCTCTTCTTTAATAATAATTTTAAATCCAGCAATATTGGTAAATTCTTTCAGTAGCTTAATAATTACTCTGTTTCTCTTGTGTTTCCTAGATGGGAAATCATATTATTTGAGCATAACTAGTATTTGGTGTCTTTTCTTTTTCTTTCTTTACATATGCTTTGTTTGATATTCAAGTATCTGAATAATTTTTATGTTTTTACTAAGCTGTCTGGCTTTTGTGTCTCCACTGGCTCTAAAATCAATGCCTTGATTCTCTTCTGGTTTATGAGTGTAAATGACATTCTTATTCCCTGGAATTTTTTTCTGTGAAAACTCTTTGAAACTTAGCTTGAAGACAGTCTTCTCCAAATAAGATCTGAAATTGCTTTTTCTAAGGTTCCTTGGACACTATAAACTAGAAATACTTAAAACTGAAATCTCAGCTTGAATTTTTGTTTTTGTGTTTTGTTTTGTTTTGTTTTGTATTTTTTTTAGTCTACTCAGATAAACATATTCCACTGGAGAACTGGCCTGTGGTTATGAATTAGCAGTTTTATTTTGTATTATATCTGCATTCAGCAGTTAGATTCTTAAAGAAGAAGGTTTATTTCTAGTTTCTTTTTAGATAAGGCTGTGGCCTTTTTGTGTCCCCGCTGTAGGAGTGAGTTTGTTTGTTACTAGATTCTCCATTGTGGAACGGGTGGCTCCTGGGTTTCCTCTTTTTCCCCTGTATGGTGGCAATAAAAAGTAAAATTCAAGATCACTCTTATCAAATGCCCTGAAGATGAATTAGCTCTCTAATATCTTAGCAGCTCAACACTGACTTTTAAAAGACTTTTAAAAGACTTTTAAAAGACTTTTATTTCGGTAAATATTTTACCGAACATACTTATTTTTTTAATAATCTGGAAGTAATTTTTTGTACCTGTTCTCTCAAGCTACAGAAAATGGATCTGCTTAATCTTTACATGACTAAATGCTATATTTCAGAAGTTAGGAAAATTATTTATTGCGTTTCAAATATTACTTATAAGATTAAGATGATTTCTAAGAGTTGGGAATTCAAATACAAATTAACAGAATTAAATATATACTTGCTTCTGGGGTGCCTCGGTGGCTTAGTCAGTTAGGCATTTGGCTTTGGCTCAGTTCTGGGATCCAGCCTGGCATTAGGCTCCCTGGTCAGGGAGGAAGAATCTCTGGCTTCTCCCTCTCCACTTGCCCTTCCCCCCTCGCCTTGTGCGCATGTACGTGTTCTCGCTCGCTCTCTCTCAAATATATAATCTTTAAAGAAGAAAAAAACACACATACATATACACCTGCTTCTAAGCCTACTAGCTAGGAAGATAATAATTCCTGATTCAAAATAAATATATTTTCACTTTATATAAAATTGCCATTTTTAATAAATGATGACACAAATGTCGACCCCAAAATGCCAGAAATTATTTTAAAAATGCAGATAAAGGCACTAGTAGTTTTGGCATTAGGAAACATATTCTATCATGACCTGATGTTAGTATGAACCTAGTTGTACTCTACTTTTTCCTTCTCTACAAAAACTTTTTAGGTGCTAAAGTGGTATGAAAGAGGGGGAAAAAAAAACTATTAAAATATCTCTTAGAACATCTTCATCCCTTCCATCCACATTTGTATTTCCCATCAGTCCTTTATATTTCCTAATGACTATAATAATGAATATTTAATCTCAGTATGTACTCCGAACTATAATCTCATAAAACTTAATAGGATGTCAGGTTTTAAATGTAATCTTTGGGACGCGATGATGCATATTTTCTTCCCTAATTTCTGCCTGGCGCTTTTGTCCAGTTTACCACTGTTGAGGCTAAAAACCTATCTGTGGGTTGTCTATTATGTATATAATACTTTAACCCTAAAAAGAGGGAGTTTGCTGAGGATCTCTTGATGATATTTCTTTCTAATCCTATTTGAAATGTGGGATTTCATGAAAACACAGCTCATTTTCCTTTCTATAGGAAATGCAGAAAGATTTTACTTTATCAAATGACTACATTATGGTCTATAATGGTCCAGATATTTCTGCCATGGGGACAAGTTATCTTTAGTATTGATTTCATTTTAAAACTTATACCAAAGATCCATTTTAACTAGTATTTCTTTATAGGTTTACCATTCCATTTTATGATCTCTAATATAAAATTTGGAGAAAGATGTTGATGAAAAATATTGCTTAAGTTTGAATATGATCTTTGACTTTGAATTCCTTACAAGAGAACAAAGATCAAAAAATAGACCAAAGAGCAAAATTCAGATTAGAGTTGAGTAGCAAATTATTCACCTTACATATTTTTCAAGGGAAAGGAAATAAAAATTGAGAAAATTGAAACAGCACATATGTAAGCAGTTTGATAGATTTCCATATCTCAAGGAGGGTGACAGCAGCAATTTCACTTTTCCAATAAACAGTTTTGTGAAATTGTAAAGCTTTTAAAGAAATTATTTAAAATAATGCAACATACGCAGTACCCAATGTATCAAACACATTCTTGGTGGGGCTAGGCAAAATCTCTGTGAATGCATACTCCAGGTCAAAATACCAAAATAAAAAATGGTAATAATTCTGCCAAAAACTTCTTTGCATGAATGCATGTTGTAATATATGAAAGTTAACTGCATCATACTTCACAGGGGATTTTGTTGTTATTGTTAACTGGATTTGATTGAAATTCATGGAGGCACAGATTACTAAAAACTGAATTGAATGCATGTGCTTTTCCAGAAGCAAACTCATCTGTGAAGCTGATTGGAAATATAGTTGAATGTTATATCTGAATGTACTAGAGG
Source organism: Martes martes (assembly GCF_963455335.1). NCBI lineage: Eukaryota > Metazoa > Chordata > Mammalia > Carnivora > Mustelidae > Martes > Martes martes. Next base: position 26,796,484 of record NC_137899.1, read on the forward strand.
GGAGTGTGGTAGAAATTATGACACTGCTGGGGATGAAACCTATTATCTTATATCATAACAGTTGCAACTATAGTAAACAATAAATTTGTTATTATTACCAGATTCAAACCAAAGTAAATCTCTACTGTTGCATAGTAAAACCATGCAGAAGAAATCAAGGATGCTAGCTCTGATAATACTTTTCTAATGAAATACTTTGAATTGCACGTGTATCAAAAGGTAAACTGCACTTAAAAGGTTATTGACTATGGCCCCTCTGAGGACAATAGTGAAGTATTACCAACGTTTTCCATTTCAAAAGAGAAAATAAATTGAAGGTCACGATTGAAATTCTTTCCAGTTTTTAGTAAAATGGTATAGAATTTAATATATCACAAAAGCCGAGTAATAGTTTCATTTTTATGCAGAAGTGGGAAGGGTTCTTTATATTCCACAATCTAACAAACTAAATCTGGATAAGAAGTAAGCAATCACGTAGCTCTGTCTGGATACCTTCAATAGGTGAACGTCTACTGGCCGCCTCTGCTTATAGGTCTATTTTCTTCTTACAGTCTTTAGGTAGCAGGGTTTTGGCAATGAAAGAGCAGGTCTTAGACTTCCCTCATCGCCTACTGCTATGTACCAAAATGTCCCCAAATTTAGTGCCTTTTTAAGAAAAGATTTTATTAATTAACTAATTAATTTACTTATTTATTTATTTATGAGAGAGCGCGCGCGCACGCGCACATGCTAGCGAGAGAGAGTGGGGGAGGGGCAGGGAGAGGGACAAGCAAACTCTGCACTGAATACAGAGCCCTATGTGGGGCTAGACTTTATGACTCTGAGATCATGACCTGAGCCGAAACCAAGAGTCCGCTACCCAACTGACTGAGACACCCAGGCGCCCCACAAAGTTTAGTGTCTTAAGACAGCAATTATTTTATTTATTTGTTCACAAACTTGGGCAGCACTCAGTGCAGCAGCTAATCTCTGCTTACATGGCATCAAATAGGCTGATTTGACTGATGCCAGACTCAACTCCTGGATGACCTCACTGATAAGGTGAGGGCAAAGTTGATACTGTCTATTGGCTGGAAGCTCAGCTAAAGCTGTTAATTGGGGACTGTATTCTTCTCCATGAGATCTCTGCATGTGACTAAGCTGGGCTTTTCCTAGCATCATGGTCTCAGAGTAGTTGAATTTTGTGCATGCGGTGCACTGCCCCCAAAATGCAAAAGTGGTGTTGCCAAGCTTAAGCCCCAGACTTTCCAAGCTAGCAAAGTGTCCTGTTGCTTAGCTCACAGTTTCAAATTCAAAAAATTGTAGACTATGAAACATGGAAACCCGGGGAAACATCATAGCAGATTCTCATACACCTCATTAGTATACATGCAGATGGCATTAACTGAATCGTTTATATATGAATGATTTATAGACCATCTGAATCATCTGATTTCAATGTTTTAGTACCTTGATTAGGTTTTTCCTGGTGGTAGCTAAAACTTCTCCTTATTTAATTTAAGCATATTTTTTCCAAGTTGAAATTGCTATCGCTTATAGCTAATAAATGGTTGTCATCTTCACAAAGCATGTTTTTAGTTAAAGACAAGTCATTTCCTTTCTGTATGAAAAAGAAACTCATTTTGTTGCTACATAGGAAATAGGACAGACAGTTAAATACTTGGCAAAGGAAGTTAATGACCTATCCTTAGAAAGTAGAAGGGTTTCTTTGAAACACAAGATGGTCTGAGTGCTTTCAGGGAGCTGCACAAGGAAGAGCCATTGCACAGGGATAATTTCATCCCTGTTTCAGGAACGGGCCCTGAGTTGTAAATTTGGATTCCTAAATTTAAGTCCTAATTCCACCACAATCAAGTGGTGTATCTTAAACCAGCCCTGATCTCCAGAGATACATTTTCTCAACTGTAAAATTACTGAATTATACTGAAAATTTCTACGGAAAAAAAAAATTTCAGCTATAACACTCCAAGGTTCTATTCATAAGACACAAAACATTTGTAATTAAAGAGAGTTTTTATTCCTTTCTATTTGCATAGCCTTTTATGTTCACACTATGAACAAAAACCATGACCCAGACTGACAAACATGTGCATCTTTGAAAAATATTTTGCCTTATATTTGTAAAATAGTTCTGGTTAAGTTTTGCGCTGCTCTGAGTTTGAGATTTCTTTCTCTAGGAATAAAAAAAAGATATTTGTATTTTATAAATATACTTCCTTGTAGATTGACTCTCTGTGACTGTTTCTGTTAAAATTATTTCTATTTATATACAAAAGTTTCAAATAAGTGAATGGAGTTATTAAGTTAGTAAACACATTTATAGACCTGTAAACACATATCATGGTTCGGCAATAACAGAACATCCTCTGATTCCCCCATTTCTGTGTTTATTTCACGATAGACCTGGTCAGAGGTCCCCAAGCTCTATGTGTTACCAATAATGGATATTAGATAAAACAGAAATCAAGGTAGTAGGTGAGTAAAGTTCTTCACAATAATCCAGTGGTATGCTGGAGAAAATTGTATTTGCTTGTGAAAACTAATTACATATATTTCCTCCAAATCTTCATTCAATAAAGTCCTGTTGATAGGTGACATTAGGCATTATGGGAATATTTATATCATGGAAATTAGCAAATATTATATATCAGAACTCTTTTTTTTTCTTTCTGTCAGTTGTTAAACATTTATGTTCACAATACTGAACAAAAGTCAGGGAGTTAGATTAAAGGGATAGGACAAAGATGAACAGTCATAGTCAGCATTAAACTTAGACCTGAATGACATGCCAGCCATATAATCTAGCAAAAAGTATTTCTGAGAGAGTATTAAGATGTGGGAAAACCATAAATTGGAAACAACCCCAATGGGTTTGAAGAGCAGTAAAGAGGAATACAATATATTTATCAAGAGGTGGTTCTAGTAGAAGAGATTGGAGGGGCACTGGGGTGGCTCAGTCGGTTAAGCGTCTTCCTTCACCTCAGGTCATGATCCCACGGTGCTGGGATCCAGCCCCACAGTGGGCTCCCTGCTTGGTGGGAAGCCTGCTTCTCCTTCTGCCTCTGCTGCTCCCCCTGGTTGTGTCCTGTCTGTCTGTCAAATAAATAAAATTTAAAAATTTTTTAAAAAAGAAGAGATTGGAAATACAAGTAGAAGTCAAATTGCATAGGGTTTATAAGTCATGATAAGGTTTTTCAACTTTTAAGACTAAATCCAAAAGGAAGTCTCTATAAAGAGTTTAAGCTGAGTTATGACGTGATTATATTTGTTTACAGAGAATAAACTAGATTCTTTGTGTCAAATGAATTGGGATTGAGGGTAGGTAAGAAGTGCAACCAGTTATGAGAATATTATAATTACTCAAGTGGGAAATAAGGGTAGCTTGGACCAGATTGATGGTATAGATGTGGAGAAATCTGTAATGATTTGGTCATTGTTTGGAGGTTGTTTCTATAGGACTTGATGATTTTGATGTGTGGAATAAAGGAAGACTCTCAGGCATGTGACCTAAGTTTTTCATCAAATCATGACATCATTTACTATTAATGGCAAAGATGATGAGAGGAGAAAAAGACACAGGTAGAAGGTACTATTTTAAATGTTCTGTGTTTGAGTTACCTATATATCTGTGTGTGTGTGTGTGTGTGTGTGTGTGTGTTTATAATGAGAGAAGTCAAATAGGTAATTGAATACATAAGTACTGTGGTTCAAGGAAGAGTTCAGGGATATTGATAGAATTTTGAAAATTATCACTGCATACTCTATATTTAAAACCAAAAAAGATAAAAAAATAAAAAATAACCCAGTGGAATTACCTAGTGTTAAGGAAAGAGAAAGAAAAGTATCTAAAACAGGTTCTTAGAACACTCCAACATTTAGAAGTGCAAGAGTAGTGGAGAAGCCCACAAAGCCAAGTGAAATGAAGGTGCCAGAGAGATAAAAGAAAAATGAGGAGAGTTGTCATTGAAAATAAGAGAATGAAGTTTAAACAAGAAGCTGTGTTCAGTAGCAATCCTGCTGAGTGTTGACGAATATAAGACCTGAACCGGACAGGTGGATCCAGAGACAAAGGAAGTGAATAAGCAGTAAAAGGAGTTAAGGACGTGGAGACAGGTTGAGTTGTTACCTCATTCTATATATTATTCCATGAAGGGGAGCAGAAAATTGGGTGATGGCGGCTCAGTGGAGGAATTGTCTTTAAGATCAGAGCTGATCTTAAAATTATGTTTCTTAACTCCACAGAAGTTCCTGTTATTTTATAATACAATATTTATTATGCTTGTGATATTTTGGATTACATACAAATGTAAACTATTTTTCTCAATTTTCGTCAAAAATTTACAGATATATTATCTACCCGGAATTTATCATATGGCTTAACATAGGAATGTTCCTCCACATATAATTAGTTTACCAGGGATTTTTGTTTAAATGTCCACATTTATAGTATTAGTTTCGAAGTATTTGGTTTTATGTATTTTTCAATTCTTCTATGAGCACTAAAGTCTTCAAATTGATATTCTTTTAGGAGATGTATTTTCATTTTTTCTTTTTTCCTGTCAGGTTAAGATATCATAGCTCTGTCTTTCCAAGTGCTCTTTTTTTACTTCACATAGGTTATAAATTATCCAGTCTGGTTATATTTAAAATTATAATTATATTAATAGGAATGACATAAAAATTATAGATTAGTTTGTCTTTACTCCAGATACATGGCAGATGTCTGCATTTATTCAGATATTATTTCATTCCTCAGTAAAATGTATTTTTTTTAGCATAGCCTCATCACTCTTTGCACATTTTCTTGTTTCTAGAACAACAAGGTATTCCAGCTTATTCTCTTACTTCCCTGCTAAAGATCTATAATTAAGCATTTCACTAAGGATTCTGATTCATTTCAGTGGGGAATAGTATTTAGAAATGAGTATCTGAGCACTAGGGGCCCTCTTGGTGAAATTACTGTGGTGGCTTTCTTGGTTGAAAGGAAGAAAGCTATGGGTAGAGGCATAAATCACCCAGGCCTGAATCTGTACATGTTTCTTTCCTCCAAGTTTTTATTTAAATTCTAGTTAGTTAACATAGATTGTAACATTGGTTTCAGGGGTCGAATTTAGTGATTCATCCCCTACACATAATACCCAGTACTCATTATAACAAGGGCCCTCCTTAAAACCCAACATCCTCCCACCTCCCTCCATCAACCTTCAGTTTGTCCTGTATTAAGAGTTTCTTTTGGTTTGCTTCCCTGTCTTTTCTTTCCCTCTTCCCATATGTTCATCTGTTTTGTTTCTTAAATTCCACATGGGAGTGAAATCATATGGTATTTATCCTTCTCTGACTGACTTATTTCACTTAGCATAACACACTCTAACTCCCTTCATGTCATTGCAAATGGCAAAATTTCATTCTTTTTGATGGTTGAGTAATATTCCATTTTTTATATACACACATACCACCTCATCTTTATCCATTAATCAGTGGATAGACACTTGGACTTTTTCCATAGTTTGACTATTGTTGACAATGCTGGTATAAACATCAGATGCATGTACCCCTACAAATCTGTATTTTTGTATCCTTTGGGTAAATACCTAGTAGTACAATTGCTGGGTTGGAGGGTAGTTCTATTTTTAACTTTTTGAGGGACCTGTATACTATTTTCCAGAGTGGTTGCACCAGTTTGCATTCCCACCAGCAGTGTAAGAGGGTTTCCTTTCTCCACATCGTCACCAACGTGTTGTTTCCTATGTTGTTAATTTTAGCCATCCTTGACAGGTATGAGGTATTATCTTGTCATGGTTTTGATTTGTATTTCCCTGATGATGAGTGATTTTGAGCATCTTTTCATGTGTCTGTCAGCCACTGGGATGTCTTTTTTTGAAAAATGTCTATTCATGTCTTCTGTTCATTTCTTAACTGGATTATTTATTTTTTGAGTATTGAGTTTGAGAAATTCTTTACAGATTTTGGATACCAACCCTTTATCAGATATGACATTTGCAAATATTTTCTTCCATTCTGTAGGCTGCTTTTTAGTTTTGTTGATTGTTTCCTTCACTGTGCAGAAGTTTCTTTATCTTGATGAAGTCCCAATAGTTCAGTTTCCCTTGCCTCAGGCAATGTGTCTAGTAAGAAGTTGCTATGGCCAAGGTCAAAGAGGTTGCTGCCTGTGTTCTCCTCTAAGATTTTGATGGTTTCTTGTTTCACATTTAAGTCTTTTATTCTTTTGAATTATTTTTGATTTGGTGTAAGAAAGTGGTCTAGTTTCTTTCTTCTCATATTGCTGTCCAGTTTTACTAACACTGTTTGTTGAAGAGACTGTCTTTTCTCAGTCTCTTCCCCATTGGACATTCTTTCTTACTCTGTCAAAGATTAGGTGACCATATAGTTATGGGTCCATTTCTGGGTTTTCTATTCTCTTCCATTGTGAGTCTGTACAATTAATTTAATCCTCTTTAAATTGAATGTTGACTATCATTTCAAAGATTTGCAAAAAGTTGCTCAATTTCACCCCTTTTTTCCCCAATCTGGTTATGTATTTTAGCCAAAAGTTTTCCAAAATCTCCAGAAGGCCTCATTTTTGCCTTAGTATGGAAGAGTTACATATTAAACATACTTTCATATACCAATGCTGGTTAATATCTCCAGAGTGCTAATAATTTGAAAGTGGCACCTTCCAAATCTTTTAGGTAAAGATATCACTTTCTTTTAGACTCAAGAGCCTTTTTATACCTTTATCAAATAAGGACACCCACTTATCCTCTACTTTTAATGTACTTATACATCACATATTTTGAAATTTCTTTTGATGTCCTTAAATTCTTGTTTTTCTAATTTCTAGTATGTAACGGACTTGCCACACTTTTAAGATTTCCTGTACACTCATTCTTCATGTATCTCCATATTATACTGTGATTGCCTCTACTTTGATGTAATATTTTCCCCTGAATATTTTAATATTAATAAAACTTTAAAAGTGTCATTAGTAGTTCAAGGATGTAAGAACATACTCTCTTTGAACTTAATATTTCAAAAAGGTTGTTAAAGCACTTACTGGAGCCACATTTAGGATTGTAACAGCTTAGAATACCCAGCCTCATAACAAAGACGATAAGAAAGGTTTTCATTATAATCAGTTTTTGTGACTAAATCAATAAAGTTTTAAAAAGGAACAAGGAAAGGAAGATCAGAGCACTTTAGTTATACCATACGCTTGGAACTGAGCACCCATTTGTGTCCTCACCTCCCAAAAATACAAACCAGGGCAAAAATACGGATGTAAGAAAGGAAAATACAGAGAACAATGTATCATTTCATTTGTGAAGGAATACTAATTTGACTTCTGTAATGAACAAATACCAGCAGTTGCTTTAGTATGTTTTCAAAACTTTTTTAAATTAAAAAAATTCAAACTAATTCTTTAATTTTTATGTTTTTTTAGGTCCTCAAGTATGTGTGCTAGGAAAAATAGACTACATTTTGAGGCAATGTTTGGCTAATAAGTTTCTAATTTTAATCATGTTACCTATATTAGTGTAGTTCAGTGTTTTAAGTATTTTTAGGCCTAGAATATCAAGGCAAAATAATATACATCAGAAGTATAAAACTTGTGTGAGAGAAATCTTAAAATATATTAGAGTAATTCATTCCTGAGACCATTTTCTTGGGTGGTTCAGTAGATTCATCAGAACAGAATGAAGTGAAAAGTGATTTTTTTTTTAAAAGAAAAAAACATAGGGAGAAATATTGAGATAAAAATTCAATTTCTGACATGAAAAATGGAATAATGCAGCAGCACAAAAAAAGTATATAATTTAGTCTATTTTCTTAGAGATTGGACTATCAGTCTTAATGGACAGTTTTAAATATCAAAAAGGGATGAATAACGTAACAATAGGAACTTGATATAAATTGATAGGTACTAAAAATAGAGACTGGAACAGAACAAATAATAAAAATTATAATCCATGAAAACTTGCATTTAAAAAAAATTTGAAACAAAATATTGAGCCCATGAACCTTGAAACAGATCCAAAGTAGCCAAGACAGTCACATGCTATAAAAAATATATTGTATTTTAAGAAAGAGAAAATAAGGGTGCCTGTGTGGCTCAGTAGGTTAAGTGTCTGCCTTTAGCTCAGGTCATGATCCCAGGTTTCTTTTTTTTTTTTTTTAAGATTTTATTTATTTGTTTGACAGACAGATCACAAGCAGGCAGAGAAAGAGAGGAGGAAGCAGGCTCCCCGCTGAGCAGGGAGCCCGATGCGGGGCTCGATCTCAGGACCCTGAGATCATGACCCAAGCCAAAGGCAGAGGCTTTAACCCACTGAGCCACCCAGGTGCCCCTGATCCTAGGTTTCTGAGATCGAGTCCCACATCGGGCTCCCTGCTCAGTGGGGAGTCTTCTTCTCCCTTTGTCTCTGCACTTCCTCCCTGCTTGTACTCTCTCTCTCTCATGTTCTCTCTCTCTCTCTCTCTCTCTTTCTCAAATGAATAAATAAAATATTTTTTAAAAAAAGAGAGAAAAAGAAAATAAATTATTTGAGTACACAAGCAAAAAGTCACATAATGGTAAGGAAATCTGACTTTCAGCTATACATTATGCCAAAAGATAAAAGAACAAAATATTTTAGAAATTCACAAAAAGAAAGAAGTCTTAACTAAGATTTATATGTACCAGCCAAACATAGACTCAAGAATAAAGATTGCAGACTATGAGTTAGGAAAAGCATGACTCAGAGAAAATAGTTCTGTGAGCCCTTCCTGAGAAGCTTACCAGAGAATATGATTCAAACAACCAACATGACTATATAAGGACTGGTATTAAGCAAAAAAAATTATATTTACTTAACAATGTAAGATTAAATGACATAAGGGAGGCAGTGTAGAATATAAGAGCTACATGCCCTGACAACATAAAAACACTGTAGTAAAATAAATTTGCCAATTGCCTATAGATATTAACAGAAGATACAGGAAGGAGAAAGCAAGGACAGAAGTTAGAGTTTCTTCATATAACATGTATTGTGATTTTATTTTGGACACACATAACTATTTTACACATTTACAAAAATAAACTTAGTTTTAAAAATTTTCCAAAAATCAGTGGGACGCCTTGGTGGCTCAGTCAGTTAAGCATCTGCCTTCAGCTGAGGTCATTATCCCAGGGTCCTGGGATGGATCTACACATCAGACTCCCTGCTCAGCAGGGAGCCTGTTTCTCTTTCAACCCCTCTGCCTCTCCTCCCTCACTCATTCTCTCTCTGTCTCTCAAATAAATAAATATATAAATAAATGAAATCTTTTTTAAAAATTCCAAAAATCAAAAGCAGATTTAAAACAGGTGAACCTAAAAATACACTAAATGGCCACAGAGAGGGTTAATATTATGAGTGGGCTTAAAACACAATAATTTGTCCATGTATTCTTGGTGGGATTATACTCAAAAAATGAAGAAAGAATGTCTATAAAGTGTTAAACTGATTTCTGTAACCGTATTGTTGGGGATAATGTTGATATTACTATTCTGAAACTTGTTTTGTGTAGTGTCAGATAAGTCAAATGAGTCATTATTGGTAGTGTGGATAAAAATCCAAATTTTCAGCATGGATGAAAAGCCATCAATGAATGTATATATAAGTCATGTAGTTCTGATTTTGATTTGGAAATATCAGTATGAAAAGTGTTATTACTCTACCCATTGAAACAGTCTAGAAATAATGATCATAACAATAAATAGCAATAAACTCTCCTAATCCCCAGACTTTGCTATCTAACTACTAATTTTCACTAAAGAAACTAGGCTTCTTAGAAAAATAGTTAATTCCAAGTTCGGGGCAGGAAATATCAAGATGAGACCAAACCTCTTGTTTAAAAAAAAGCAAGCAAGCAAGCCATCAAAGGCTTCCAGAATTATGTCTAAAGAATCAGAAGCCAGCCTGAATAGAATTCCACTAGCCTAAAAATCAAAAAATTTGAGCACCTGTAAGGATAATAAATTCAAATTTTTGAAAAACATCAAATATGATTAAGTTGACAAATTAATAATGATGCTAAATCAAAATAAGAAATTCACTACTCACTTTTAGAAGACATTTGAAGACTAGCTCAATATTATGAAAGCAAGTAAGTAAAAGAATCTGGCAGTTTTTTGCCTTTCTTGTACAAACTGTATCTCCTTGTTTTTATTTAATTTAAATTTAAATTTAAATTTAAATTTTATTTTTTAAATTTTTATGACTGAAGTATAGTTGGTATACAACGTTTTATTAGTTTCAGGTGAATAACATAATTATTTGACAATTCTATATATTACTCATTGCTCACCACAATAAGTGTACTCACCATCTGTCACCATACAATGTTAATACAATATTACTGACTATATTCCCTACATTGTACTTTCCATATCTTATTCCATATTCCATGACTTATTTATTTTTTAACTGGAAGTTTGTACTAGAATGTCACAATTCTGCAACACCTGATTTATTAACGGACATAGGCCATGATAATCAATTCATGTTAACATAACTAAATCGAGGAAACAGACTACGTGCCTCCTTTGGAATGCCACAGAGCCATTTAATCCAAACATAAACCAGATCAAGCTTTTAGCTTTCACTGAAAATTCACTAAAGATACAAGGTGAGAGGAAAATGCTGAATGACATGATGGGGGATACAATCAGCAAACCCAGACTCTGGGTAATTCTACGTGACAAATTGCCTGATTTCTTCAACAACAATAAAAGGCCATAAATAAATATAAAAGATTAAAAAAGACTTCAGAAATATATCACCCCAAGACAATTATGGAATTGTTATGATTATTTGGGTCCCAATTCAAATAACCAAACTGTGAAACAAACACATTAGAGAATTGGGGAACTGTGTAATTGACTGATTATTTGATGATATTATGGAGTTATTGGTATTATGATTGCTTTTTATAGAGTCATTAATATTTATGGATACATTCTGAAACACTTATGAATGAACTTAAATAATGTCTGGAGTGACTTCAACATGACCGAAGATAGAGATGAGATAAGATTAGCCGATTACATTGTAATTACTGAATTATCAAAGATTGGTGATGAGGGCCTTTATTATACTGTTCTCCATACTTTGGTATATGTTTGCAATGTTCCACCATAATAAGTATGGAGTTTAACGATGGCTTGTAAGTTGAGATGGTGATGGGACTAGAGACCAATGGAAATCATCAGGGGAAGCTGGAAGTGTTAACAGATAGGACTCTGGAATTGTTTGGAGCTAGATGGGGGTGAACAAGGAGCAAGAGGAAACAGCTCCCAGGTGATTCAGATATGCACTTCAGCTGCTTGGGCTTTAGACAAGCATAACGTGCAATGGATTTATTCAGATTATAGATTTTGCTTGAAAATTGAAATGAGACGAGAGTGGGATAGGTGAATTAAAGAACTTGCAAAGACTTCCTTGAAGTGACTGATCATGACTGAAACAGAAGAAAGGTGACACCATGAGGGTCTGAGACACAGGGCAAAAGGAAAGACTGCTCTGCACTTTTGTATTGCCACTAGCAGCCTGTTTTGTATCGAGTGAATCATGTAATATATGTTTTATTTAGTTTCCATGTCTGAAAATTGATAGTGGACTTAATATACAGTCACTTGAAGCCCCCAAATATGTTTTTCTTCACATATCTATCTCCTTTTTGTTGGTTAATATTCCTCCCATAAAGGAAAGAACTGCTTGAATTTATATATTGATTAAAGATACACCAGCTCTCTATGTTTTCTTAAATATCTATTTCCCAATATAGCCTAATTGTGAGGAAAGCATGTGATAAGTGAAGTTTACTTCTTTTTAAAGATTTATTTATTTATTTGAGAGAAAGAGAGAGCACCAGCTGAAGAAGGGGCAGAGGGAGAGGGACAGAGAATCTGAAGCGACCCTCCACTGAACATGAAGCTCAATGTGGGGCTTGATCTCATGACCCTCAGATCATGCCCTGAGCCAAAATCAAGAGTTGGATGCTTAATCAACCAAGCCACGTAGATGCCTTAAGTTTGCTTTTTGGGTGTGTGTTTTGTACTTTTGTTTTTAAGGGACTTTGCGCCAAGCTTAAATTTTCTAGCTAATAATCTCTGTGGTTCCGGTATTGACCATGGTATAAACATTACCAGAGTAACCATGATCTGGGGCTGTTTGCAGATCTGTATATAATCTCTCTTCAAGTTTGGAAGTGATGCTTTTTAACCATAAAAAATAGCACTATGATGCTATTATCAAAAATTCTGTTTAATAAAATTTGTGTTACTCCACTTCAGCTGAACTGTAGAGAGGTGACATCATGGTGTTAATCATTTTATTGACTTAATTTTCAGTGATGGTTCAAACCCCAACCAACTGCAGCTGTCTGGTCTCTGTGAAAACTTATTGTGTGCCTCAAAACAGGGTACAAGTTAATTCTTTCTCCCTTTATCATTCTATAGAGGGCTAAAGATATTTGCTCCATTACTTAAAATGAAATAGAATTACCGTCTGTTTATTTTCCCCACCATATTCACTAACTTCTCTGTTAAGTGAGAAAAGGAACTTCCTGTTTGGTGAGACTGAGCGTCATCAGGTCATATTTTTAAAGGCTGTTCTTCATATATGACCCAGGATTTATCAATCATAATATTAAGGTATTTTTGAAGTTAAAATTAAAGACTTGTGAAGTGACACACTGAATCTCATTTTGGAAGGAGAATGAATGATTCAACCCTTGAGTTTATTCCTTCCTTGAGCCTCTAACATACACCAATCACGGTTTTTGGTGTTGGAGCAATGGCTGTGACAAAATTCCCTGACACTCTTGCATGTTAGAAAGCCTTGAATATAGGTCCAAGAAGTGGGAGTTAGAGACAAAAATTACACCTGGCACACTGAGCCTGAGGTGCAGCCATGTCACCTGGTTTAAATAGGAGTGAACTTCAAAAGAGTAGCAGCCTCAGAGAAAAGTCTTAGCAAGAGTGGCCCACCATGCTTGGAGCACTAAGGCAATGATTTGCTGATCTTCTTTGGTCAAGGACTCCAACTACATCTAGAAGTTCAAACAATAAAAATTGCTGTTAGAAATCTAGAGACTTCCACTTTTCTGAGACTTCTAGTGTTTAACAGACCCTGAAGTTAGGAGGGGGCTCCCTGAAGCACTTTAGAAGAAGACCCAAGGGCATTTAGACCCCACCACATTAAGAAGTTAAGACTCATGGTAAAGTGAGAAACAGGTCTACCAAATAAATAGCATTTCATTGCTTAGGCTTTTTACACCATTCAGTCATGTAAAAGAACATTACTTCCATTATTGTGTTTCAAGCTGGGGAATTAGCAGAGTGAAGGAATTTCTACATTGTCTTTCCATTTTTTAAGGGCTGTAGAATCAGTATATAGTACCAAAAGTATTCCCCTCTCTCTTGATTAAATTTTATCCAAGACCAAAGGGTGAATATGACTTGATTTACTTCTTAAATTGTCAGGATTGTCTTAAAATTCCCACAGTCACATTTTTCCACATTTCTCATCAGATCATCACAAATTAAATGAGCAGAATTTTGATACTTGTGGATTTCATAGAGAGACTGTGAGTTCAAGCACTGAAAACTGATACATTTTTGGTGCTTTTTGGATAAGTAAGCTTCTTGAGCTGAGATACAAAAAAATATGGCATTAATTACAATGCTAAGAAGAAAATTTTTAATGCTCATACCCGTATTTTATTTCTAAGAATTAGTATTTCTCAAGGACAAACAAGATTGGTTTAAAGGTAGCATTTTTTTCCCCTAAAATCAATATAGTTGTAGTCAGAAAAATAAAAATGATCATCATGGAATACATGTTCAAGAGTTGAAATTTGCTTATGATAAATACTTCTATCTGGTTGGCCAGTCTAGACATATATAAAAGAGAAGTGAGATATGGACATTCCTAATTACTGTTAAGGATGGATCTAGGAAAAAGGCATGTATCACGGCAGATGAGCAGACTACCATTGGTGGGAAGACCTCAGAGTCTAAACTTGAATGACTCCAGAGGCAGTTTTAATACAAGAAGCCAATGAAGACAACTTTTGTTGTGCCAGAGAGGTACTGGGAAAACTCCCATGGATAATTAGGATAGATAACTAGGAAATTTCATTAAATCATTAAATCATTAAATCATTAAATGTTTTGGAAATAAAATCTTCAAAATAGACACAGACTATTTTTACATCGTTTACTAAGTTTCAAATTCACAGATCTGTTGTGTTCAGTGAGGTAAGTATAGCATGTACCACTCAGGGTATTTACAATGTTAGGTTTCTAAAAGAAGGTACAAGAAGGATATAGAAGTAATTATGGGGAGTCCTGGGAGGCAGTCACATTTAGAACAGGCTTGGATTAAATGTCGGTCTGATGGGAGGTAATTTCTTCTCTTTTTATTGAAGTGTAATTAACTAATGCAATTGTATATTAGCTTCAGGTGTACAACAATTCTATACATTACTCAGTGCTCATCACAATAAGTATAGTCACCATCCATCACCATACCTTAGTAAAATATTAACTTTACTCCCTATGCTGTACTTTTCATTTCCGTGACTTACTTATTTTATAACAAAAAGTTTATACCTCTTGATCCCTTTTATATAATTCACCCATGTCTTACCCACCTCCCTTCTGGCAACCACTGGTTTGTTTTCTGTATTTCAGAGTCTGTTTCTTGGATTGTTTGCTTTATTTTTTCGATTCCACATGTAAGTGAAATCATATATTTGTCTTTCTCTGTCTGACTTATTTTACTTAGCTTAATACTCCCTAGAACCATCCTTGTTGTTGCAAATGGCAAGATCTTATCCTTTTTATGGTTGTATAATATTCATGTGTATATATATATATATATATATATATATATATATATATGTGGGGGGGGTGGGTGTACCATCATCCTTATCCATTTTTCTATTGATGGACATAGGTTGCTTCTACATTTGGCTATTGTAAATAATGTTACAATAAACCCAGGGGTGCATATATCTTTTTGACTTAGTGTTTTTGTTTTTTGGGATAAATACCCAGTAGTGGGGTTACTGAATTATATGGTATTCTTATTTTTAAGTTTTTTGAGGACCCTCCAAACTCTTCTGCACAGTGGCTTCCCCAATTTATATTCACACCAAGAGTCCATGAGCGTTCCTTCTTCACATCAAGACTTGTTATTTCTTGTCTTCTAGATTCTAGTCATTCTGACAATGAGGTAAGGTAAGGTGATATCTTATTGTGGTTTTGACTTGCATTTCCCTGGTGATAAGTGATGTTAACATCTTTTCATGTGTTGGTTTTCTATCTGTATGTCTTCTTTGGAAAAATGTCTATTCAGTTCCCCCGCCTATTTTTTAATCAAATTATTTGTGTGGGTTTGGGTGTGGAGTCGTAATAGGGTCTTTATATATTTAGGATATTTGCCCCTGATCAGATACATCATATACAGATATCTTCTTCCTTTCACTAGGTTGCCATTTTTGTTTTGCTGATACTTTCTTTCGCTGTGCAAAACTTTATTTTTATACTGTCCCAATAGTTTATTTTTGCTTTTGTTTCCCTTACCTGAGAACACATATCTAGAAAAATTTTGCTAAAGCCTATGTCAAAGAGATTGCTGCCTACATTTTCTTCTAGGAGGTATATGGTTTCAGGTCTCACATTTAGATCTTTAATCCATTTTGAATTTATTTTTGTGTCTAGTGTAAGAAAGTGGTCCAGTTTCATTCATTTGGATGTGGCTGTCCAGTTTTCCCAGCATCATTTGTTGAAGAGACTGTCTTCTTCCCATTGTATATTCTTGCCTCTCTGTTATAGATTAATTGGCCATCTAAATGTGAGTTTATTTCTGGGCTATCTTTGCTGTGCCATTGATCTATGTGTCTGTTTTTGTGCCAATACCATACTGATCTGATTACCTTAGCTTTAAAATATATCTTGAAATCTGGGATTGTGATACTTCCAGTCTTGTTTTTCTTTCTCAAGATGGGAGGTTATTTCTGAATGAATATTACTTAAGGAGGTGAGGGTGTCATCATTTGTTCAATGAGTGAGTGCTTATGATTAAGACAGAACTTACTGAACTTACTGAATATACCTTCCTCTGGAAAACTCCCAACCAGATTCTGTGATAACATTTTAGGAAAACTAATCTCAGATGATGAAAGGAAGAAAATTAGGGAAGCAGTTTAAATTTTGAAATTTTCTGAAATTGAAAAGAACAGTGAAAAGCCAATGAAAGAGAGAGGTAAGATTGGTATATCCATGACTATAGGGAAAAAAATGTGACAAAAAATGACATGTTTACTTTCACTGAAATAGCATTAGCTCCTAAAGGTACCAAAAAGTTAAAAGCCAAGACAGCTACTTCCAGGCTACCTTACGATAATGGAATTGCTATAGATCCCAATCTTTCTATACCTTCTCCAAAATACCATAATGATTAAAAGAGAAGTTAAATTAAAACACCAGTTACTTATAGCATAACCAGGAAGTGGGGAATATTATAAATTCAGATTTATAAGCAAAAGGGGAAATATGCAGCTGAGACCAGAGTTGGTACCAGAGTCCACAACTGTATGTAAGTCTGGTGGGAGCTGTACAAAAGTGTGTAGTGGGCCATAGTGGTGAAGTCCACGAAATGTTACCAAGGGTCCATCCCCAGAAACAGAGGGCCCCTCCCTGAGCGGAAACTACAGAGAGCACTTTTCAGGCTTGTGAGATTACAGCACAGGAAAAGAACAAAAAGAAGAGGTTCAGAAAGACAGTTTTAGGAAAGTATCTAGGAAGAAAGTTGTTTAACAAAAGGGATGCCTTGCAGCTGGTCTGGGTATTTTTAAGCTTATCTCCAGGGAAACCTGGAAATCTAATGCTAACCTTTAGCCAAGGAAAGGATGAAATAGACTAGCTATTGATTTATAATGTGGTGTGTAAAGTCAAATTCTGCTGAAGAAATGCTGTGCTAGCTTGTAATCTCCATTGGTTAGTGAAAATGCATAGGTTGATAGTAACAACTGGTTTAATGAATTACAAAGCCTCATTTTAGCTGTGTGGCCAGCAGGGTATAAAAGACTCCTCCGTAAACTTGTACCTTAGTTCAGAGGAAATCAAGGTATCTTATACATATGTTGGTGGTTATAAACCAAACATGCAGAGGGTCCCTGTGAGCGAGATAGGACCCTGGAGGGCTGCTCCTTTACATCCTGGCCTCTCCGCAGTGCCTACACTCTCTCTCTCCTGCTGAACGTGTCCTTCACCTTCATGAAAGTTTTAGTAACTATACCCTGTGGAATTCCATTGGGTCTTTCAATTATCTGATGTTGTGTGATTTCTGTAGTGTTGGTTTCATTTGGAGTCAGGGGTGGGCTTTAGAGAGAGGAAAAGAAGCAGCTGATGACAAATATCCTACCGTAGCAAAATGGAATATAAAAATACACACCAGCTGCCCCACCACTAAATAATGATTTAATACATTAAAACTGCCATCCCTTTTTGCAACAAAAGCAGAGTCCTTGATATGAGAACTTGAAGAAGCCACCTTCCTAACATGCCTCAGAAAAAAAAAAAAAATCCTCCTAGTCACTACGCCAGGAAAATAAGACATTTGAAGGAAAGACAAAATCAGGGCATCCTTCATATAAAAAATTAAAACTAAAATAAGGATCAAAACAGTTCCACAAACAAATAAAAACAAACCTTCCTAGAAGCAGGATTTCTCTCAGAACTAAAAATAATGAAATAAAAAATTGTAGATGTGAAAGAACACCAAAAAATAAAAGTCACAAACCTTAAAAAGAGGCAGGTAAAGAGAAACAGATAGTAGAAGATGTTAAATGTGGAATGTTAAAACTTGGAAATAATTCAAAATTAACTTATAAATTAAGATTAAGTTCCAAGGTACCCAAAAGAAAATAGAAATCACTTAAAGTACATTAAATATCATAGAAAGGATAGAAGTGTTAAAAAATAAACAAATAATAGAGTTAGGGAGAAAAACAGAGAAGGCAGGAAGAGAAAGAAGATTGAAGGGGGCACATAACTAGCAAAGGAAATCCAATGTACACATAATAGGAATACCAAAAGAAAAAAAATGAAGAATAAAACATAACACCAATAATGAAAACAAAACTAATATATTTTTAATTAGAATACAATAAGTACTCACTTTTAAAATATCTGAATCTGCATATAGAAACTGTACACAGTGCGCCTGGGAAGGTCGCCCTGGGACGCTAAACATTAACACTGAGCTTACCAAGATCATAAGAGTTTAAAGATAGTAGAGGGGCATCTGAGTGGCTCAGTCAGTCACACTTCTGACTCTTGGTTTTTGGCTCAGGTCATGATCTCAGGGTGGTGAGAGCCCTGCTTCCAGCTCTGCACTCAGTGGGGAGTCTGCTGGAGAGTCTCTCCCTCTGCCCCTCCATCCCTCACTCTTCTCTCACAATCACTCAATGAATCAATCAATCAATAAAATCTTTTTTTTAAAAAATGGGAAAAAACGAAAAGTTGCTAATCGTACACACATCAATGCACTGACAAAGTAAAGAAAATCAGATTGGCATCAGACTCCTTCAGAGGAACATTAAGTGCTAGAATGTAATGGCACAGAGTTACCAGATACACAGAGGAAGAAAATGCGTGCCAATAATTTTGTATCCAGCCAAGCTTTCTTTCAAATATCAAGGTTACAAGAAAACACTGTTAAATATGCAAGATTTCAAGTTCATGAGTCCTTCCTGAGCACTTTAGAAGATGAGCTTATACAACCAGGAGCTGATTAAGGAGATTCCGTATTAAATTTTGGCATTGAGTATTGAATATATAAAATTATACAGGTGACACTAAAACAAAGGTGGGCCTGAGAGTGAATAATTTGCATATGTTACATACTTTTAAAAAGGAACGAAGAAAAATGGGATAGAAGAGGGAGAGAAAAGGGAAAATAAAATAGGATAAATGATTGCTTCATAAGTGGTGGTTGGGAATCAAAGGACATTTGGGTACAAGAAGCTTGAGTATTGTATCAGTCAAAATTCTCTAGAAAAACAGAACCAACCAGATGTATATAGAGATTTTTTGTAAGGAATTAATTCACGCAATTACAGAAACTGAGGTGTTTCCTGGTCCACCAATGGCAAGCTGGTGACCCAGGAAAGCCTATGGTGTAATTCAGGCTGAGTCCGAAGGCCTGAGAAACAGGAGAGTTGATGATGTAGATTCCAGTCTGGTTCTGAAACCCTGAGAAATAGGAGCACTGAGTGCAGGAGAGGGTTGAGGTCCCCACTCAGCAATTCTTCCTTTCTCCAACTTTTTGTTCTCTTCAGGCCCTTGGTGGATTGGATGATGCCTGCCCATCCTGGGTATGAAAAACTACCTTACTATTAAGGAAGATAATATGATTGACCAGAATTAAATGGTGGAAATGGTGAAGAGAAAGAAAGAAGGAGAAGGAAGGGCTACCACCTGCATATTCTGTTTGTTCATAATAGGGACCCATATCTTCCTAAGGAAAATGGAAAATGGAAGCTGAGATATACATATAATAGTAAATATTGGAACCAAATTCAAGTTTTTCTAATACTGAAGGACAAAATTTTTTAAAAGTAGATGGCAGGGACACCTAGGTGGCTCAGTCAGTTAAATGTTTGCCTTCAACTCAGGTCATAATCCCAGGGTCCTGGGATCAAGTTCCACTTTGGGCTCCCTGCTCCGTGGGAGTCTGCTTCTCCCTCTGCCTGCTGCTCTCCCTGCTTATGCTCTCTCTGTCTCTCTGACAAATAAATAAAATCTTCAAAAAAAAAAAAATAGATGACATAGTGAATGTCTAATTGCTAAATGTTTATAGGCTTAACTCACCTACTTAAAAATAAAATTTCAGGTAGACTGATACAGGAAAATGCGACTTTATATCATATGCAAAAGTACCACCTAAAAACATGTTTTTTAGAAATTTAAAACCAATTAATTAATGTATGGTGTATTATTAGTTTCAGAGGTAGAGTTTACTGATTCATCAGTTGCATATGACACCCAGTGCTCATTACATGAAGTGCTCTCC
Source organism: Martes martes (assembly GCF_963455335.1). Lineage (NCBI taxonomy): Eukaryota > Metazoa > Chordata > Mammalia > Carnivora > Mustelidae > Martes > Martes martes. The sequence continues at coordinate 26,816,589 of NC_137899.1, forward strand.
TTAATGCTCATCACCCAATTACCCCATCCCCTCCAGCAACCCTCAGTTTTTTTCCTATAGTTAAGAGTCTCTTATGGTTAAAACAGACAAATTTAGGGGAAGAGAAAGAGTACTAAATTAAGACAACATCAGAGAGGGAGATAAACCATAAAAACATGTTTGAGAGAGACAAAAATCAAAGGATAAAAATGAGAATAATAGCAAAAACAAAAAGAAAGCAGGGATAACAACATATCAGATGGAGTATAATTCAGGCAAATAGTACCAAATGAGAAAAAGTTATATGTTACAATGTTATATCATTACAGCAAGGATAAAAGAGTTATAAATCTCTAAATACCAATAACTTTCATAAAGTTCTACAGAAGGTACATTAAAAACACACTATTAAGAGACTTTAATATAGTAAAACTGTCTTAGTCCAAGATAGATCAAGGACAGTAGTATTATGTGAGGATCTAGATAGTTCATATTTATTTCTATATAATTTATTAAAACATAAACCCCAATTTTAAACAATATAACTTCTTTTCTTTTGTACATAAAACAGTCTTGAAAATTAAGAATAATTTAGGTCATAAAGCATACTGAGGTATGCTTTTCAAATTATAAGCTGAAAAACAATATTTTCAGACCACAATGCAAAAAAAATCATGACACCAAAATTAAAATCAAATTAGAATCCTTTACATGGAGATTAAATGGACTTAATAAAATAACTAATGGAATAATATAAAATACAAATTAAAATAGAAGAACACAGTAATACATGGCATAGGAAATGGTTGGGGCTCAGAGCTGATGGCCAAGAAAGAATTCTTGAGACGTCTTTGGTGGAAAAAGGTGATTTCATTAAAGCATGGGGATAGGACCCATGGGCAGAAAATGCTGCATTAGGGTTATGAGGTGTGGATGGTGGTGTATTTCAAGTTGGGAGGGGGTTAAGGATAGCATAAGTCTCTAAGGAATTTTGGAAGCAAGGTTTCCAGGATTTTTAAACTATTGTTAGAAAAAGGTCATTTATTACTGTCTAATAAAACCTTAGTCATGAGACCCTTCAGATGTATATCAGTGGACCATATGCTTAGGGGATGATTGCCAACATATATCTTGGTGGGGGAGGTAGAGATAAAGGAAGTTTCCAAAGGAATTTTTAAAATATTTTTTAAAAATTTATTTATCTGAGAAAGAGAAAGAGAGAGCATGAGTTGGGGGAAGGAGCAGAGGGAAATGGAGAAGCAGACTCTCCCCTGACAGGGACTGGATCCCAGGACCCTGGGATCATAACCCGATCTGAAGGCGGATGCTTAACCAACTGAACCACCCAGGCACCTCCAAAGGAATTTTTGTATGTTAAAGTAGACTCACAGGATCCTGGGGAATTGGGATAATGTTAAGCTAAAATTGACTTTTGCCCCTAGCAAAGTATTAACATTGAGGCAGCTGAGCTCCTAGAGAAAGGTCACTCTGCCTGTTTCAAGGACTCGTCAATGAGCTGGAAATATTAAAGAAATATAATTTTTCTTTTTCCTTTGCTTCCCACATCAGTACATATTAGGACTTTTGGACTTTATATAAAATAATACCCAGAGGAAAATTCATAATGAAAAAATTCATATCACTAAAAATAAAAGAATGGAAATAATAAATCTTATTTAAAAATCTTATAAAAAATATAAAAATCTTATAAAAATCTTATAAAAATAGGGTGGGGTAGGAGAGGGTAAACAAAAGAGCAGAAGAAAGGAGTTCACAAAGGTGAAAGCAGAAAATGAGAAAAAAAGTGATAAATAATCTAATTCTTTTTATTTTTTCTTTTTATTTTTTTTTAGAAGATTTTATTTATTTATTTGCTAGAGAGCTAGAGAGAGCCAGAGAGCACAAGTAAGAGGAGGGGAAGAATGGCAGAGGGGGAAGGAGAAGCACGCTCCCTGCTCCTTCCCAGGACCCTGGGATCCTGACCTGAGCCAAAGGCAGATGCTTAACCAACTGAGCCACCCACTCGTCCCTAATCTAATTTTAAAAAATAGCAAAAAAAAGGGCACCTGGGCAACTCTTGATTTCAGCTCAGGTCATGATTTCAAGAGTTGTGCAATAGAGCCCTCCCTGAGGGCTTCATTCTCAACATAGAGTCTGGATGAAGTTCTCTCTCTCTTCCTCTCCTTCTGCCCCTCCCCCTGCTCATGCTTTCTCTCTCTCTCTCTCTCTGATAATAAACAAACAAACTAAATAAAATCTTTAAAAAAAGAAATAACAAAAAAGGGACATTTCACCACAATACCATATTCACAAAAATAAGGAAGCAAAGAGCATATGTACATAAAATAATGAAACAGATGACAAAGGTAAAATAACACCAATTCAATCATTTTTTAATCCCTGAGAGACTTGTAGATGTCCTCATGAATAAATTTTTAAATTTACATGAACGGTAATTTTCTAGGAAAAAATTATTTACATAAACTGACCTCACTAATGATAGACGAAATCAATTTTCATTAAAGAAAATTATCGGGGGCATCTGGGTGGCTCCCATGGTTAAGTGTCTGACTCTTGATTAGGCTCAGGTTTTGATCTCAGTATTGTGAAATCCAGCCCCACATCAGGCTCTGACCAGCAGGGAGTCTGCCTGAGATTCTTTCCCTGTGCCCCACTCTCCACTCATGCTCTCATGCTCATGCTATTTTTCTTTCTAAAATAACTAAAATCTTTTTAAAAATTACCAAGATCTATTTACACAAGAAGCAATAAATTATGATGGATTCATACTGGAATTTCCCCAGCCTTTAAAGACCAGATAATCCCAACACTTTGTAAATTGTTTCAGACCATAGCAACAAAACAAAATAAAGCAAGAATAAAAGAAAACTTCCAAATTGTTTTTAAAGCAAATAGCAAAACCTGATAAACGTACAAAAAAAGAAATCAAAATCATTCTCTCTTGTGAACACTGATGTGAAAAAAATTTCAACATAAATATCCAAAACATAATCAATAACATTAAAATAGGGTGTAAGCATCCTTTAGTACTGTATTGTTCATTAATGTAATTACTCATATTAGTAGATCTAAGGACAAATATCTTGAAAGTATCTCTAGAGATGCTGAAAATGCATGTGATGAATAAAAACGAATCTTCATTCTTATGAAAAAACATCAATAAATTAAGCATTGGTACACATATACTCAACATGATGAAATAACTATTTCCTAGTCTGCAGGTCAGCGTCTTACTTAACACTGAAACAATGGAGGCAGTCCTGGGGGCAGTCCCAAAGGTAGTCTCATCAAAAACAAGACAAGAATGTCTGCTGTTATCATTCTTATTAAACATTGTATTAATAACATTAGCTTATCAATTGCGAAAATGAGAGAGAGCAAGTAGAGACATAATATGAAAGGAAGAACTAAAACTTTTTGCAGATGATATTATTGTGCCTGCAAAATCCCCCAAAAGAAATATTACAAAAACAATAAAATTATTTAGTAAGCTGGTAGAATATAAAACTGACTTATCAAGTAATTATGTATAAATGAAAACCAGTTAGTAGAGATGATGAGAAAGAAGAACCTATTTAAAACAGATTTTTAAAAAATACTTTTGATGAAATGTTGCAAAACATGAAAATCTAAATGAGGATGTTGAAACATTTCTGAAAAGCCCAAAAGTAGACTTAAACAAGGTGAATGGCACACCTTGTTCTTGAAGAAAATAACTCAACATCATGAAGATATCAATTCTCCCTTAGTTGATACCTAAATGTAACATCATCTCAGTAAAAGTACCACCTCCTTTTTTCTCTTTTTCTGGAGTTAGACTTCTTAAGCATAGCAAATGTCCTTTTTCAGTTCCTTCTCATACCCAAACTTAATTTTCCCTTTGATATATACTCCAGTCCAGTTGATCAGTAAGTCCTAAAACTTTAATTCCAAAGTATATTTTTGCTCCATCACTGCTATCCTTCTCTAAGGCCAGCATACCAACCTTTTTTCCCCCATGTTTCAGGTTTTTATTTAAGTTCTAGTTAGTTAACATATAGTGCAGTATTAGTTTCAGGAGTAGAATTTATTGATTCACCACTTACATATAACACCCAGTGTCATCACAAGTGCTGTCATTAGTGTTTGTCTTTGACTGACTTATTTCGCTTAGCATAATACACTCTAGCTCTATCCAGGTCATTGCAAATAGCAAGATTTCAGTCTTTTGATGGCTTAATAATATTCCATTGTAGGCATATAATACACCTTTTTTTTTAATTTTTTTATTTTAATAAACATATAATGTATTTTTATCCCCAGGGGTACAGGTCTGTGAATCGTCAGGTTTACACATTTCATAGCACTCATCATAGCCCATACCCTCCCCAATGTCCATTTCCCCACCACCCTCTCCAATCCCCCCTCCCCCCGCAACCCTCAGTCTGTTTCTTGAGATTGAGTCTTTTATGGTTTGTCTCCCTCCCAATCCCATCTTTTCATTTTTTCTTTTCCTACCTCCCTCCAACCCCCCCGCATTGCATCTCCACTTCCTCATATCAAAGAGATCATATGATAGTTGTCTTTCTCTGATTGACTTATTTCGCTAAGCATGATACCCTCTAGTTCCATCCACGTCGTCGCAAATGGCAAGATTACATGTCTTTTGATGGCTGCATAGTATTCCATTGTGTATATATACCACTTCTTCTTTATCCATTCATCTGTTGATGGACATCTAGGCTCTTTCCACAGTTTGGCTATTGTGGACATTGCTGCTATAAACATTCAGGTGCACGTGCCCCTTCGGAGCACCACGTTTGTATCTTTAGGATATATACCCAGGAGTGCAATTGCTGGGTCGTAGGGTAGCTCTATTTTCAGTTTTTTGAGGAACCTCCACACTGTTTTCCAGAGTGGTTGCACCAGCTTGCATTCCCACCGGCAGTGTAGGACGGTTTCCTTCTCTTCGCATCCTTGCCAGCATCTGTCATTTCTTGACTTGTTAATTTTAGCCATTCTGACTGGTGTGAGGTGGTATCTCATTGTGGTTTTGATTTGTATTTCCCTGATGCCGAGTGATGTGGAGCAATTTTTCATGTGTCTGTTGGCCATCTGGATGTCTTCTTTGCAGAAATGTCTGTTCATGTCCTCTGCCCATTTCTTGACTGGATTACTTGTTCTTTGGGTATTGAGTTTGATAAGCTCTTTATAGATTTTGGATACTAGCCCTTTATCTGATATGTCGTTTGCAAATATCTTCTCCCATTCTGTCAGTTGTCTTTTGGTTTTGTTAACTGTTTCCTTTGCTGTGCAAAAGCTTTTGATCTTGATGAAATCCCAATAGTACATTTTTGCCCTTGCTTCTGTTGCCTTTGGCGATGTTCCTAGGAAGAAGTTGCTGCGGTTGAGGTCAAAGAGTGCTGCCTGCATTTTCCTCAAGGATTTTGATAGATTCCTTTCTCACATTGAGGTCCTTCATCCATTTTGAGTCTATTTTTGTGTGTGGTGTAAGGAAATAGTCCAATTTCATTTTTCTGCATGTGGCTGTCCAATTTTCCCAGCACCATTTCTTGAAGAGGCTGTCTTTTTTCCATTGGATATTCTTTCCTGCTTTGTCGAAGATTAGTTGACCATAGAGTTGAGGGTCTATTTCTGGGCTCTCTATTCTGTTCCATTGATCTATATGTCTGTTTTTGTGCCAGTACCATACTGTCTTGATGATGACAGCTTTGTAATAGAGCTTGAAGTCTGGAATTGTGATGCCACTGACTTTGGCTTTCTTTTTCAATATTCCTTTGGCTATTCGAGGTCTTTTCTGGTTCCATATAAATTTTAGGATTATTTGTTCTATTTCTTTTAAAAAAATGGATGGGATTTTGATAGGCATTGCATTAAATGTGTAGATTGCTTTAGGTAGAATAGACATTTTCACAATATTTGTTCTTCCAATCCATGAGCATGGAATATTTTTCCATTTCTTTGTGTCTTCCTCAATTTCTTTCATGAGTACTTTATAGTTTTCTGAGTATAGATTCTTTGCCTCTTTGGTTAGATTTATTCCTAGGTATCTTATGGTTTTGGGTGTGATTGTAAATGGGACTGACTCCTCAATTTCTCTTTCTTCTGTCTTGTTGTTAGTGTAAAGAAATGTGACTGATTTCTGTGCATTGACTTTATAAATGACACTTTACTGAATTCCTGTACAAGTTCTAGCAGTTTTGGAGTGGAGCCTTTTGGGTTTTCCACATACAGTATCATATCATCTGCAAAGAGTGAGAGTTTGACTTCTTCTTTGCCAATTTGGATGCCTTTAATTTCTTTTTGTTGTCTGATTGCTGAGGCTAGGACTTCTAGTACTATTTTGAACAGCAGTGGTGATAATGGATATCCCTGCCGTGTTCCCGACCTTAGCGGAAAAGCTTTCAGTTTTTCTCCATCGAGAACGATATTTGCGGTGGGTTTTTCATAGATGGCTTTGATAATATTGAGGTATGTGCCTTCTATCCCTACACTTTGAAGAGTTTTAATCAGGAAGGGATGCTGCACTTTGTCAAATGCTTTTTCAGCATCTATTGAGAGTATCATATGGTTCTTATTCTTTCTTTTATTAATGTATTGTATCACATTGATGGATTTGCGGATGTTGAACCAACCTTGCAGCCCTGGAATAAATCCCACTTGGTCGTGGTGAATAATCCTTTTAATGTACTGTTGGATCCTATTGGCCAGTATTTTGGTGAGAATTTTCGCATCTGTGTTCATCAAGGATATTGGTCTGTAATTCTCGTTTTTGGTGGGATCCTTGTCTGGTTTTGGGATCAAGGCGATGCTGGCCTCGTAGAATGAGTTTGGAAGTTTTCCTTCCATTTCTATTTTTTGGAACAGTTTCAGGAGAATAGGAATTAATTCTTCTTTAAATGTTTGGTAGAATTCCCCTGGGAAGCCGTCTGGTCCTGGACTTTTGTTTGTTTGGAGATTTTTGATGACTGTTTCAATCTCCTTACTGGTTATGGGTCTGTTCAGGTTATCTATTTCTTCCTGGTTCAGTTGTGGTAGTTTATACAACTCTAGAAATGTATCCATTTCTTCCAGATTCTCAAATTTGTTGCCATAGAGTTGCTCGTAGTATGTTCTTATAATTGTTTGTATTTCTTTGGTGTTGGTTGTGATCTCTCCTCTTTCATTCATGATTTTATTTATTCACGTCCTTTCTCTTTTCTTTTTGATAAGTCTGGCCAGGGGCTTATCAATCTTATTAATTCTTTCAAAGAACCAGCTCCTAGTTTTGTTGATTTGTTCTATTGTTTTTTTAGTTTCTATTTCATTGATTTCTGCTCTGATCTTTATGATTTCTTTTCTCCTGCTGGGTTTGGGCTTTCTTTGTTGTTCTTTCTCCAGCTCCTTTAGGTGTAGGGTTAGGTTGTGTATTTGAGACCTTTCTTGTTTCTTGAGAAAGGCTTGCACCGCTATATATTTTCCTCTCAGGACTGCCTTTGTTGTGTCCCACAGATTTTGAACTGTTGTGTTTTCATTATCATTTGTTTCCATGAATTTTTTCAATTCTTCTTTAATTTCCTGGTTGACCCATTCATTTTTTAGAAGGATGCTGTTTAGACTCCATGTATTTGCGTTCTTTCCAAATTTCCTCTTGTGATTGAGTTCTAGCTTCAGAGCATTGTGGTCTGAAAATATGCAGGGAATGATCTCAATCTTTTGGTACTGATTGAGACCTGATTTATGACCCAGGATGTGGTCTATTCTGGAGAGTGTTCCATGTGCACTAGAGAAGAATGTATATTCTGTTGCTTTGGGGTGGAATGTTCTGAATATATCTGTGATGTCCATCTGGTCCAGTGTGTCATTTAAGGCCTTTATTTCCTTGTTGATCTTTTGCTTAGATGATCTGTCCATTTCAGTGAGGGGAGTGTTAAAGTCCCCTGCTATTATTGTATTACTGTCAATGTATTTCTTTGATTTTGTTATTAATTGGTTTATATAGTTGGCTGCTCCCACATTAGGGGCATAGATATTTAAGATTGTTAGGTCTTCTTGTTGGACAGACCCTTTGAGTATGATATAGTGTCCTTCCTCATCTCTTAGTATAGTCTTTGGCTTAAAATCTAATTGATCTGATATAAGGATTGCCACCCCAGCTTTCTTCTGATGTCCATTAGCATGGTACATTGTTTTCCACCCCCTCACTTTAAATCTGGAGGTGTCTTCGGGTCTAAAATGTGTTTCTTGTAGGCAGCATATTGATGGGTTTTGTTTTTTTTATCCATTCTGATACCCTGTGTCTTTTGATTGGGGCATTTAGCCCATTAACATTCAGGGTAACTATTGAGAGATATGAATTTAGTGCCATTGTATTGCCTGTAAGGTGACTGTTACTGTATATTGTCTCTGTTTCTTTCCGATCTACTACTTTTAGGGTCTCTCTTTGCTTAGAGGACCCCTTTCAATATTTCCTGTAGAGCTGGTTTGGTGTTTGCAAATTCTTTCAGCTTTTGTTTGTCCTGGAAGCTCTTTATCTCTCCTTCTATTTTCAATGATAGCCTAGCCGGATATAGGATTCTTGGCTGCATGTTTTTCTCGTTTAGTGCTCTGAATATATCATGCCAGTTCTTTCTGGCCTGCCAGGTCTCTGTGGATAGGTCCGCTGCCAATCTAATGTTTTTACCCTTGTATGTTACAGACTTCTTTTCCCTGGCTGCTTTCAGGATTTTCTCTTTGTCGCTCAGACTTGTAAATTTTACTATCAGGTGACGAGGTGTGGACCTATTTTTATTGATTTTGAGGGGCGTTCTTAGCATCTCCTGGATTTTGATGTTTGTTCCCTTTGCCATATTAGGGAAATTCTCTCCAATAATTGTCTCCAATATACCTTCTGCTCCCCTCTCTCTTTCTTCTTCTTCTGGAATCCCAATTATTCTAATGTTGTGTCATCTTATGATGTCGCTTATCTCTCGAATTCTCTCCTTGTGGTCCAGTATTTGTTTGTCTCTCTTTTGCTCAGCTTCTTTATTCTCTGTCATTTGGTCTTCTATATCACTAATTCTTTCTTCTGCCTCATTTATCCTAGCAGTGAGAGCTTCCATTTTTTATTGCACCTCATTAATAGCTTTTTTGATTTCAACTTGGTTAGATTTTAGTTCTTTTATTTCTCCAGAAAGGGCTTTTATCTCTCCGGAGAGGGCTTCTCTAATATCTTCTATGCCTTTTTCGAGCCCGGCTAGAACCTTGAGAATTGTCATTCTGAACTCTAGATCTGTCATGTTACCTAATGTCTGTATTGATTAGGTCTCCAGCCTTCGGTACGGCCTCTTGTTCTTTTTTTTGAGGTGAGTTTTTCCGCCTTGTCATTTTGTCCAGATAAGATTTGCTTTCTCCTGCTGTGGAATTCCGCTGTTCTTGGTGACTGAAGTTGGTTTTGGATGGGTTTCTTGTTGATCTTCTGGGGGAGGGGCCTGTTGTAGTGATTCTCAAGTGTCTTTGCCGCAGGCGGAATTGCACCGCCCTTGCCAGGGGCCGGGCTAAGGAATCCGCTCGGGTTTGCTTTCGGGAGCTTTTGTTCCCTGACCGCTTTCCGTAGAGTTCTGGAGGACAGGAATGAAGATGGCGGCCTCCCAATCTCTCGGCCCGGAGGAGCCAAGAGCTTGGGGTTCCGCTCCTCAGTGCGCTCTCAGAGCAAAGCGCCCAACGGCCCCGCCTCCCTGGCTTGTGGTCGCGCCTCAAGGAAAGCAGTCAATTGCTGGAGCTGGAGAAAAGCGCCGGGTCGCTTTCGTCTCCGTGGCCTCCGGCCGCGCTCCGAGCCCACCCAGCCTGCGACCGGCACAAGGTAACCCTGGGCTTAGAGCTCACTCCTCGGCTTTGTCGCTGTAGCCGGCTTCTCCGCTCTAATACCTGCGAGCTCTGCGGCACTCAGACACCCCCGGTCCTTCTGTGACCCCGCGGGACCTGGGGTTATGTTGACCCCGCCTGGGTTTCCCCCCGGTTTAGCCTCCGGAGCGATGTCTCCCAGTGGAGCCGACTTTTAAAAGTCCCGATTTTGTGCTCAGTCGCTCCGCCGCTTGCCGGGAGCCGGCCCCTCCCCCCGGGGTCTATCTTCCCGTCGCTTTGGATTCACTTCTCCGCAGGTCCTACCTTTCAGCAAGTGATCGATTTTCTGTTTCTGGAATTGTTGCTCTTCTCTTCGATTTCCCGTTGGATTTGTAGGTGTTCACAATGGTTAGATAAGCTATCTAGCTGATCTCCTGCTACCCGATGTCGTCTCAGCCTGCTACTTCTCCACCATCTTGACTCCTCCCTCTATACCACACCTTCTTTATCCACTCATCGGTTGATGGACATTTGGCCTCTTTCCACAATTTGTCTATTTTTTTTTAAGGATTTTATTTATTTATTTGACAGAGAGAGAGAGACAGTAAGAAAGAGAACATATGCAGGAGGAGTGGGAGATGGGGCAGCAGGCTCCCCGCTGAGCAGGAAGCCCAATGCAGGGCTTGATCCCAGGACTCTGGGATCATCACCTGAGCCGGAGGCAGATGCTTAAGGACTGAGCCACCCAGGCGCCCCTTGGCTATTGTTGATAGTGCTACTATAAACATTCAGGTACATGTACCCGTTTGTATTTATAGTTTTGTATCCTTTGGGTAAACACCTAGTGCAATTGCTGGGTTAAGGGTGGTTCTATTTTTAACTTTCTGAGGAACCTCCAAGCTGTTTTCCAGAGTGGCTGCAAATCTAAATCATCATCTTGTGTTTGGTCTTGGTGACAACCTCCACAGCACCTCTCCTCTGTTTTTTCTTGCTTCCTCCACCCCTTCCCCACAAGACAGCAAGACTATTTTAAAAATATATAAATCACATTTTCTTCCACTTCATACCTCCAAATGGCTTATCATTGCAGTTAGAACCAAATATCTGACCCTTCCATAACTCAGCTTCATCTCATATCGTCTCCCTTTTCAAAATGTGTTGTTTCTTGACAATGTCAATTCATGGTTTATTTTACGTTCTTGTCTCTGCTGAAAGTTCCTCTTCCCTTTCCTTCGCTATTCGCATAGCTGCTCCCTTTCCTTTAAGGAGGTCTTTCTGACTATCCCATCTCAAGCTTTCGCCCTCCACTTATATGTCTATCCCACTGATGAGGGAGCAGGAGGCTGGCTGAGGACAAAGCAAAAGCTGGCACCTTGCACCCCCTCTCCACCCACTCCCCTGGGAAATGTGTGTGACATTCCTCAGGCACCCCTGACTGCCATAAATGAGAAACAAATAGTTAACTTGCAGAGATCACAATCCTGCAAGACAGGAGTCTCCCTTGGTTTACCAATGTCCTAGAGATCTACAAGGAAGTTACCTTATCAACAGCACAATTTCCAGAGGCAAATAACTCAGTTCCTCTAGCCCTAAATCAAGTTAAATTTCTTCTAAACCCAAATCTCACTAACAAGGACACTTGATAGGAGAAATGTGAAACTTTATCTAGATCTCCAAGACAGTGTCGAGAATCATTCCCAAGCATATGGCCCACTGATATACCTCTAAAGGGTCTCATAAGAAGATTTTTACTACTAGTAATAAATAACCTTTCTCCCAACAATAGCTAGCCCCTCAAAGTCCTGGAGACCTTGCTTCCAAAATTCCTTAGAGACTAACATCATCCCCTTTGTTCTCACCTACCCAACTCCTGTGTATATAACCAGCTACTCCTCACATCCCTGGGGCAACAGCTCTTCCTGCCCACGGGTCCTGTCCCTGTGCTTTAATAAACCACCATTTTGCACCAAAGATGTCTCAAGAACTCTTTCTTGGTCATTGGCTCTGGACCTCAGCCCACCGAACCTCACTTAGGTTCTAGAACTTCATCACCACTACCCCATTTGTTTTTCTCATCGCACTCACTAGAATCTGAATTTGTTGAGTTAATCTGTACATTCATTGTTCATATATATACATAAATTAGAACATATCCATAAGGGCTAAGAATATTTCTGTCTTGTTCCTATCTCTTTCTTCAGTTTTAAGATAATTTCTAGCCCATAGTAGAAACTCACTAAAATACTTATGAAGTGAAAATTATTTCCTGCCTTCAACTAGTTCTAAAACTTGTGGGAAACCTAAACTTGTGCAGAAGAGTATCAAATCCAGGTTTTCTGAAGCTTTCGGGTACAAATATCAGGAATGTTGTATCAAAGGTCAAAGAGGAAAAAAATTCAATTATTTCAAGATGGTTTGTGTATATCATTCCCTGGGTCATTATTCCTACCTACATATAGATATCACTGGCCACAGATAGAAAAAAGAAAATGAAATATAAACACCACTATCACATAACTAAACAAATCAGTCTTTTATCTGTCCAGTGATATCAATATACAAAGAAACAACGTCATGAGAAAAGTATTGTGTAAGGAAAATTGTAGTTATTGGCTAAAATGAAAGAATAATTAAAAGTTATAATCCCACATCTCCCTAAAGTGTTTTTCATAAAAGGAACTAAATATAAGTAGTAAATAAAATAAAACATGCTTACATTCAAAGGAAATCCCTGTCCTCTAAAGCATCAGGAAAATGTGCTTCAAAGTGTCATGATCAGTAAGAAACTGTCTCCACTCCTTCTCACATTGCTGAATTCAGAGACTTGAGTGTGTACACAATGTGCAGAGAATAGGTGAAGATATTTTCTCTTCTGGCAATTTTCATTTAAGAGAAAGAGAATCATTTCTCAGAAGGATTCAACTATTTTCTTGTTATCTCCTTGACTCAGATTGGGTCACATGTCCTCAAAGAATGCCATGTATACTTCCATTAGCCAGTCACTAGTCATGGATATAAGGATGACTGGGGCTTGCCCTTAAAACAATCAAGCCCATTCTGAGAGCCCAGGATGAGGACTGTTCTCCCTGATATATAAGAGCTGCATGGAAGAGGGATCAAACTCTTGGGGAAAACAAATAAATAGATGCTGACTTGGGAACCAACATTTTTTCAGTGAAGTCTACACTAATAAAGCCCAGCTTCTGATCTCCACATCATAATCTCTTTCCACACGTCCCACCATTGTCCACTTAGGTTCATGTCTGTTTGAAATTAATAATGATCTCATCAATTCTAATGAGCTTTCCTGTTAAAATATTCCTAAATGCTCTGTGAAAATTCATGCAAGACTAACTCCTAACAAAGTCATAGAAATGAAAGCTTCAAAACTCAGTAACCTATTGCACTTTTACAGGGATGGATGATCAGAAACTATTTGAGGAATAAGCATTCAGTTACAATGGTTGAAAGAATAAAGATTATAAAGCAGGGATGGCAGTTGTCCAGCAATTAATCCAGCCCCAATTGTTTCCTGAGTATTTTGCCATTTCTGTTTGCAAAGCAGTAATTGGCATTGTTTAGAGGAGACAAATCATTTTGCCTTCCTCTTGGCAGCTTTAAAATGACAAAATAAATTTTACACAAAGATCTTGTTTTTTCTCTAAGTTTATTTCTTGTTGAAACTAAATGTCTATTCATTTTTTTTTAGTCAGAATAGGTCATAAAAGAATGCCCAAACATTGACTACTGAAATATTATTTACAAAATCCAACTGAGTTTTTCTAAATAGTTGATTATTCAATGATATTTACCTCCAGATAATATCTTCAGTTTCCTAGCATGTTACACTATATTATCTTTTAAGGCCATAATAATAATAATGCTGAATGCTTCTATCTAAATAATTTATCTTGCATGGAAACTAGCCAGTTGAATATAGTATGGTTATTTTTAAGCTTTAAAATATGAACCATATTAAAACTTAAAAGACCCTGTGATTTAGGATAATATTTCACTCCTATCCTAATATTTAGGATAATATTGATAATATTGAACAACTATTATCTGTTAGACATTGTATAAAGTACTTACAGAATGTAAACATAGGAGATAACTCATTTATATCCTTATATCACAACATATTGTATAAAATACTTTAATAATTTAATGAAAGGACCCAGTAGTTTGTTTTTTTGTTTTGTTTTGTTTTTGTTTAAATTTTATTTTATTTTATTTCTTTCCAGTGTTCCAAAATTCATTGTTTATTCACCACACCCAGTGCTCCATGCAATCCATGCCCTCCATAATACCCACCACTAGGCTCACCCACTCCCCACCCCCTCCCCTCCAAAACCCTCAGTTTGTTTCTCAGAGTCCATAGTTTCTCTTGGTTTGTCTCTCACTCCGATTTCCCCCAACTCACTTCTCCTCTCCATCTCCCATGTCCTTCATGTTATTCCTTATGCTCCACAAGTAAGTGAAACCATATGATAATTGACTTTCTCTGCTTGACTTATTTCAATCAGGATAATCTCTTCCAGTCCTGTCCATGTTGATACAAAAGTTGGGTATTCATCCCTTCTGATGAAGGCATAATACTCCATTGTATATGTGGAGCATATCTTCTTTATCCATTTATCCGTTGAAGGGCATCTTGGTTCTTTCCACAGTTTGGTGACTATGGCCATTGCTGCTATGAACATTGGGGTACAGATGGCCCTTCTTTTCACTACATCTGTATCTTTGGGGTAAATACCCAGTAGTGCAATTGCAGGGTCATAGGGTAGCTCTATTTTTAATTTTTTGAGGAATCTCCACATTGTTTTCCGAAGTGGCTGCACCAACTTGCATTCCCACCAACAGTGTAAGAGGGTTCCCTTTCTCCACATCCTCTCCAAAACATGTTGTTTCCTGTCTTGCTAATTTTGGCCATTCTAACTGGTGTAAGGTAGTATCTCAATGTGGTTTTGATTTGAATCTCCCTGATGGCTAATGATGATGACCATTTTTCAAGTGTCTGTTAGCCATTTGTATGTCTTCTTTGGAGAAGTGTCTGTTCATGTCTTCTGCCCATTTTTTTTACATGATTATCTGTTTTGCATGTGTTGAGTTTGAGGAGTTCTTCATAGATCTTGGATATCAGCCCTTTATCTGTAGTGTCAATTGCGAATATCTTCTCCCATTCCGTGGGTTGCCTCTTTGTTTTGTTGACTGTTTCCATGGCTGTGCAGAAGCTTTTGATCTTGATGAAGTCCCAAAAGTTCATTTTCACTTTTGTTTCCTTTGCCTTTGGAGACATATCTTGAAAGAAGTTGCTGTGGTCGGTGTTGAAGAGGTTACTGCCTATGTTCTCCTCTAGGATTTTGATAGATTCCTGCCTCATGCTGAGGTCTTTTATGCATTTCGAGTTTATCTTTGTGTATGGTGTAAGAGAATGGTCAAGTTTCATTCTTCTACACATAGCTGTCCAATTTTCCCAGCACCATTTATTGAAGAGATGTCTTTTTTCCATTGTATATTTTTTCCTGTTTTGTCAAAGATTATTTGACCATAGCATTGAGGGTCCATATCTGGGCTCTCTACTCTGTTCCACTTCTCTATGTGTCTGTTTTTATGCCAGTACCATGCTATCTTGGTGATCACTGCTTTGTAGTAAAGCTTGAAATCAGGCAACATGATGCCCCCAGTTTTGTTTTTCTTTTTCAACATTTCCTTAGCAATTTGGGGTCTCTTCTGGTTCCATACAAATTTTAGGACTGTTTGTTGCATCTCTTTGAAAAATGCTGGTGGAATTTTGATAGGGATGGCATCAAAAGAATAGATTGCTCTAGGCATTATAGACATTTTAACTATGTTTATTCTTCTGATCCATGAGCATGGAATGCTCTTCCATCTTTTTGTGTCTTCTTCAATTTCTTTTATAAGTGTTCTGTAGTTCCTTGAGTACAGATCCTTTACCTCTTTGGTTAGGTTTATTTCCAGGTATCTTATGTTTCTTGGTGCTATAGTAAATGGAATCAATTCTCTAATTTCCCTTTCTATATTTTCATTGTTAGTGTATAAGAAAGCAACTGATTTCTGTACATTGATTTTGTGTCCTGCTACATTACTGAATTGCTGTATGACTTCTAGTAGTTTGGGAGTGGAGTCTTTTGGGTTTTCCATATAAAGCATCATGTCATCTGCAAAGAGAGAGAGTTTGACTTCTTCATTGCCAATTTGAATACTTTTATTTCTTGTCTGATTGCTATTGCTAGGACTTCTAGTACTATGTTGAACAAGAGTAGTGAGAGTGGGCATCCTTGTCATGTTCCTGATCTCAAAGGGAAGGCTGTCAACTTCTCCCCATTGAGGATGATATTTGCTGTGGGTTTTTCATAGATAGATTTTATGATATTTGCTGTGGGTTTTTCATAGATAGATTTTATGAAGTTGAGAAATGTTCCCTCTATCCCTATACTTTGAAGTGTTTTAATCAGGAACAGATGCTACATCTTGCCAAATGCTTTTTCTGCATCAATTGAGAGGAGTATGTGGTTCTTCTCTCTTCTCTTGTTGATTTGTTCTATCACATTGATTGATTTGTGAATGTTGAAACACCCTTGCATCCCATGGGTAAATCCCACCTGGTCATGGTGGATAATTTTTTCAATGTACTGTTGGATCCTGTTAGCTAAGATCTTGTTGAGAACCTTAACATCCATATTCATCAGGGATATTGGTCTGAAATTCTCCTTTTTGGTGGGTCTTTGCCTGGTTTGGGGATTAGGGTAATGCTGGTTTCATAAAAAGAGTCTAGAAGTTTTCCTTCTGTTTCTATTTTTAAAACAGCTTCAGGAGAATAGGTATTATTTCTTCTTCGAATGTTTGGTAGAATTCTCCAGGAAATCCATCAGGTCCTGGGCTCTTGTTTTTTTGGGGGGTTTTTGATCACTGTTTCAATCTCGTTACTAGATATTGGTCTATTCAGGTTGTCAGTTTCTTCCTGATTCAGTTTTGGAAGTTTATAGGTTTCCAGGAATGCATCCATTTTGTCTAGGTTGCTTAGCTTATTAGCATATAACTGTTGATATTAATTTCTGATGACTGTTTCTATTTCCTTGGTGTTAGTCATGATCTCTCTCTTTCGTTCATAATTTTATTAGTAGTTTATTTTGTTGCTGTCCTTGTCAGTAAGGAACTGGTTTTCTATTGAGATAGTTCCTATATATGGGACTTACTCTATAAAACAGCATCAGTAAGGAAGTAGCTCAATGATTTCTTTTTTTTTTTTTTTTGAGTGGTGTTTAACTTTTTAAAAGGTGAACTTGTATACTTTTTATAAATAAAACAAATGAAATGTGAAAAAAAACTTCATAAATTTATAACAAATGTGATGACTAATGAACAAATGTTATAGACATGTGGAAAAATAACTACAAACATCTTTGGTTACTAAGTACAGGAGGTCCTATTTGAGCGGGATTTTCCAGGATGAATAGGGACTTGCCAAGCGTAAAGGAGAAATTTTGGGAAGAGGGCATTACATGCATTTTGATTATGACCATAACTAGAAATTTCCTATATTGAAAGAAAAACGTTACCAGAGTTCATTAATAGAATATGTTTAGCTGGTGAATTCAAGGGAACTTATCTCCAAGACCTTACAGAAAAGAAGACTAGTAATACAGTTTGACCCAATAGAGAAAAGCTTACAGGTGAGTCCAGCCAATCTCATCTTGGGGAGCTTGAGGAGGCATTTGGAAGGAGATAATGCTGTCGACGGCAAGGTAGATTGTTAGGGAGCTGGCTTTGGATTTGGTATGAAAGCATAGTATGTGGCTCAGTGTTCAGAACACTGATAGAGAACCCCAAGTCTGTTGTTATGAAAGAAAACCTAAGGTTTCAAGATGACTGTTTAGAGTGAATATAGGAAAATAGAGAAGAAGCATGTTTTGTTACTAACCATAAGGTAATGCTATATACAAAAATGGCTCAGAGTCTAGGTTGGGTTTTCCTTTGAAGACCTTTGCTTTTTGTTCTCTAGAATGAAAAACGGCTTCTATCTTTTTTGTTTTTTTATAAATTTACTTATTTATTTGACAGAGAGAGATAGATCACAAGTAGGCAGAGAGGCAGGCAGAGAGAGAGAGGGAAGCAGGCTCCCCGCTGAGCAGAGAGCCCGATGTGGGGCTCGATCCCAGGACCCTGAGATCATGACCTGAGCCGAAGGCAGAGGCTTAATCCACTGAGCCACCCAGGTGCCCCACGGCTTCTATCTTTTTAAAATAAATTGTTTTCATAAAACTCTACTACAGACAAGTGACCATCAATCTAATAAAAGTAGATTTGAGTGCTCACTTTTGTATCAATAGATTTAGCAGTTATTTTAGAAAATTAGAATACCATTTCTTCTTACCTCATTTGTGAGAAAGCCTGCTGCAATAAAACACCAAAAAAATCACAAAAACTATGGTTATAAGCTATTCAAGCTTATAAAGTTATATAATAGGCACAGAGTCTGTTTCTGTTCACATTCCCTCAAAAAGCAATGTGCCTGAAGATACATACATACTCAGACTCTTTTTATAAAATTACAAATAAAATATTAATTAAAAAAATCTAGAAAGGTATGAACAACTTGTCGATATCCTGCAATTAGAAGCATACCTCAATGTTTATACCCTAGGCATTAAAATAATCATTACTTAGCCTTTACAGATAATGGACTTTTGTCCTGCAGTAGAAGTTCCTTGAAAAACTTCAGTTAATTACTAAAACATGTCTGAGTAAATAGTAAAATGTAGCTTATACCAAATTCTAGAATAAAGTGCCACCTTGAGTCTTTGGTGATATTTATTGCTTTGTATCTATCAAAATCCTTTGTATTTTATTTTATTCAGTTTTTCAGCAACCACCTACATATTAGTTATTCTTTAGCCATGTATGACACATTGATCCAAATCATCTAACTAAGATACAAGGTTCGATAATACATCTTTGCTTTATATATGTCTCTTTAGAAAAATTATGTGAGGTCAGATGGATGACCTTCTAAATAGACTAATACAGTGATGATCTGCTTTGTTCACTGCTTGGACCCTTTCAAATGCCTGAAAACTATGGTAGAATTAAACATGTAAGTGAAATAATGCTTTGGGAAAATTAGTCCAAGCATTATAAAATTATTCTTTCCTTATATGGACAACTCTTCTTAATATATTTATAACATATCATTTAAAAATATTTTATATAAGTATTTTTTGCATAAAGTTATTTTCACAAAGAAACTTTTTACTTTCCTCAAACTTTTTAATCACTTTAAATCAGCTCATTTCACTTTTGGAAGAACTCTTGAATTTTTACGTACATTTTTCTTTTTAAAATTTAGAAGAAGTGAATATAAGATATCTCACAGAAGAAGTCCTTAATAGTTCCTACAATTTGGGAATCTTAAGTAAAACGGGAAAAGTTTGGGATGCTTGTGTGTACCATTCCTCATTCAACACTCAGGATCCTAATGCATGATTTTTAGATGACTTAGTTCAGTTTAGAAGCATTACTTTGCCATTAAAGGATATGCAAGGGTACCATAATTTAGTTAAGAGACTTCCATAATTTAAATCTGGCCTAGTATTAAATACTAGGTTTCCTAGAAACTAATACACACACTGAAAAAATTGGACAGTTAGAAAATTTCAATATGATAGCCCCATCCCAAACTTTAAATCTAACTGAATTACCAAATCAGCAGTCACTTACTCCAGAGTACAAGGCCATAGGTAGGACACATAGTACATGCAGCTTAAGAGTGTACCTGACCCACATTCAAGATGGTAGCCTGTTAAAGAATGTGAAATGAACAAATATATTAAAGATACAGTCTCTTTCCAACTGTGGGAGTATCAGTGTGGCAGAGCAGAGGAACAAGGTGTGGGTGGCAACCAACTTTAGAGCTGAGAATGACAGTCACATGGGTGGGAATAAATGCTAAAACAAAACACTTAAGCACATACAGTCACATCATGTACCAGGCCACCTTCTACCTGCTTACCCCAAAACAAAGTGACACAGACCTCTTAGAGAAAAAGGAGAAACACTCTCCCAAGGGTAGAGTACCTAGCGGAGGTGGTGAGAAAATGTTCATAATATTATATCTGAATCCAAGCTGCCTGCTGACTCTGCATTAGTCCCCTAATCTATCTCCAACACTAAGCTTCAATTAACAGCTGGTGCAGAGCGGATGCTTCCCTTCAAAACATAGTAATAATCAAAAAGAAAATACCATGGAGGTATTGCTGGTTCCCTAACCAGCATCCATTTCTCTATTTCCAAATTATAACTAGTATTTCTTTCTAAGTAGGCATGCTTCCCCATGTAGCTTCCATATCAGTGAAAGTCAGTGTTGTCACCTTCTCAGTGATAGGTTCAGTAAATCTGTTCTATGTAATTACCACATGCTCTTTGTCTAGCAACCCAGACTGGTTCAGCCATAGGGATATAATGCTATTTGAATCAATGACATACAAAGAGTTTGATAGGGATATTGGGGGATGTTATCTTTCTTCGGAGAGACTGCTGCTAAAAGAGAAGAGAGCTGTCCCTCTTCCTCTAAACATTATAATTTTATGTAGATATGAAGCCCATAGCAGGTGTAGGCATCTCCAGGCACAAGGGTAAAATTGATAGATGGAAAAATTGTGATTTAGCCAATATTGAAGCATGTCCTACATCTGCCTTTCTACTCATGTCAGCAATTTCAAGTGCAGAATAATTCAGGGAATACAGCATCCAGAAATATTGCCCTTTTTGGCAATAATAATTGATAAGGAATTCCAGCTAAAACAAAAGAAAGAGAAAAAGGGGGAAAACATGGTAATGGAAGTACGGTAAAGAATGAATAAGAATCAAATTAATTTAAGTATAAACATAGAACAGTGGAAAGACAAAAAAGTAGGAAAGCAAACATTAGTAATAAACATTATTACCAACAAATGTTAGTCATAAAAATGTTGAAGAAAGAAAAAGGAAAGATCTAATACGAAAACTCTAACAAAAATATGCCAACAGACCTAAGACCAAGTATATCCACCATTACAATAAAAGAATAATTAATGGGGCGCCTGGGTAGCTCAGTCAGTTAAGCGTCTGTCTTCAGCTCAGGTCATGATCCCAAGGTCCTGGGATTGAGTATCACATCAGGCTCCCTGCTCAGCGTGGATCATGCCTCTCCCTCAGCACCTCCCTCCGCCTCCCCACCCTCCACTTGTGCTAGCTCACTCTCTCTCTTTTGCAAAAATAAACAAATAAAATCTTTTTAAAAAAGAATAATTAATGAAAATACTTCCACATTGATTTAAATATCAAAACCATATTTTATACATTGGAAATTAATAATTTACATCTTCTTCAAGTGTGCAATTAACAAAAATTGACTACATTATAAGTGACAAATAAAATTTCACCTAATTTCAAAAAGTTGAGATAATATTGGACCGCATTTATGTTTACAGTGAACTAAAACTAGAAATTAAAATAAAAACTAGAAACAAATGGCATAATAAATAAAAATAACTATAAGGAATATACTGTATATCAGAACTTGTGGTGTAATTAAAAGTGCTCATATGAAATATATCGACCTAGTGGCTCCATTACCAACAAAGTATATAAAAATAATTGAGTTGAATATTCAACAGAAGGAGAGAAAATATTGTAAGGAAAGGTATCAGAAGAATTTACCAGTGATAAATGTGAATGAAGAATTAGAAAACAGAAAAGTGGTAGAACTAATAAAATAAAAAGCAGTTTATTATATAAACTAATAAAATAAGTTGAACTCTAGCTAATGTAATAATAAAAAAGGAGAAGGGTCGCCTGGGTGGCTCAGTGGATTAAAGCCTCTGCCTTTGGCTCAGGTCATGAACCCAGGGTTCTGGGATCGAGCCCTGCATCTGGCTCTCTGCTCTCCGAGGAGCCTGCTTCCCCCCTCCCCTCTCTGCCTGCCTCTCTGCCTACTTGTGATCTCTGTCTATCAAATAAATAAATAAAATATTTTTTAAAAAGGAGAAGAAATCATATTGCGATAGCTGTGTATTTATCAAAATCAGATTGGTTTTTAAATATCTCCAAACACAAGGCACTGACCTAAAATAAAGTGATTAAAATAAAAAATGAACTAATATACAATAAGGATTTGATAGTAGAAATAATTTTTTTCCAAAATAAGTTGTGTAATATATAATTAGGTATTCCCTTAATTTTGGGTAGAATTTTTCTGTAAAGTGTTCTGTTTTTACCTCAATTTCTTAAATTTTATTTATCTAATCATATTTTCTATTTCTTCTTGGGACATTATTGGCATTTTATATCTTTCTAATATTTTTCCATTTCACTCAGTTTTTCAAATGTATTACCTGGTTCACAGCCCTTCTTTTTTACTTGTTAAAATGTTTGTCTCAACAAGTTATATAACAACAAGTTTTAAATGAGAATTTCTTTCACAATAAAAATTATTGCCTTTCGGTGCTATGCTTCCAGCAAATTACAAAAACCTTTCCCAACAGAAATTGCCAAAATTGCTCATAAATTATAAATGATCCTTCATAAAGTCTGAGATGGGAATGAAAGAAGAAAGAGCAAATCCATGGGGGTAAAGATATTGACTAATGTAAGTCTGTGCTAAGTTAACTATTCGTGCAAAAAATAGTAGAAAAAGAGAGAAAACAGAAAAAGCAGGAAAAAAGAAACATGAACTCACATATTAGATGAGTTTGATTACATGAATAGTTATCTATATAAATGGACTAAACTCTTCAGTTAATTGTCAAAAATTATATTCAGAATTTTAAGGAAAATATCCATATGATATGTGCAATAGGCATGATTTAAAAAACAGGAAAAAATGTTGAAAACAAAATTATATAAAAAAGAAAGTATTGGGGTGCTGGGGTGGCTCAGTCAGTTGGATATCTGCCTTCAGCTCAGGTCATGATCCCCGTGTCCTGGGACCCAGCCCCAAATTGGTGTTCCGGCTCTGCGGGGAGCCTCCTGCTTCCTCTCCCTCTGCTGACCCCCTCGTTATGCTTTCTCACTCTCTCTCTGTCAAATAAATAATTAAAATCTTAAAAAAAAAAGAGGAACTAGATTTTAAAAATGTCTTTGGTTCCAATTTTATTAGATTAAGTAATTCTGAGGCTTGAATTATTATGAGATAGCAAAAAGAAGGGTAACAATTTATTATTAGAAGGTTTAACTGAGAAGGAAAATGTCATATTTTATGTACGATAAAATGATTTCAAAATACTTAAACTAAGTTAAAAGTACTACTAGGAAAAACTGAGATATTCCTGATAGCAGATTTTCATGAACTTTTAGGAGACAGATGACTAAGTCTGTTTTTACAAATAGCAAGAATAGAAATATTTAAACAACACAGTTAACATTTATCTAATGGCTACCTACCATTTCTATATTCAAATGCTTGAAAATATACATCAGGGACATATTATATTTTTTAAATATGACAGAAAAATTTTTTAAAAATCTAAACTGCGATTTCAGAAGTTGGAAAAAGAACAGAATAAGCTCAAAAGAAGTAGAAAGAAGGAAATAATAAAGATAAGTACAGTAATTAGTTCTGAAGAGAAGATAAAAATAGGTTAAAAAAATCTAATAGGTGATGCTTCAAAATGATTAATACACTTGAAAATACCTCAGAATAGATTAGAAAAAGAGATAAATATCCTAAACCATATAATGTACTGATAATGAGTAAATAGAATATACTAGTAATGAATAAAGTAACAAAAGATATTGAAAGATAATTCCGTGATTTAATAAAATATTTATACAAAATAATTAGAAGTTAGAAGACATGCACACACTTCTAGAGAAATATAAATTCCCAAAATTATTCAAGAAGAAATAGGAACTTTGAATTAACCTTTTAATTTTAAAGAAACTTAATAGCTTAAAGCCTTCCCACTAAGCAAAGACAAGGTCAGGAATACATTACAGGTGAGTTATATCAAATATTTAAGAAACAGCCAATTATAACCTTATACAAACTCAGAGAATAGAAGAAGAATCATCTTTTAATGGTTCTGTGCAGTGCGAGAAACTGAAGTCTAAAATGGCTTCCTAAAGACCTCATGCTCTAATCCCTGGAAACTGTGAGATGTAATTAAGGTTACTAATTACATGACCTTAAATGGCTACACTATTTTGAATTATTTAGATGGGTCCATGAAATCACAGGAGTCCTTACAAGCAGAAGAGGAAGCTTGAAATAAAGCACTGGGAAGATTCTACCCCAGAGCCTCTAGATAAAAGCCCGTGCTGACTAACACATTGATTTTACTCTGGTGAAAGCCAGAGCACCCAGCACTCTCAGTCCAGAATTTCTGATTTACAGAACTGTGAGATAACAAATTTGTATTGCTTTAAGCTTTGTATCTATGCAAAGCCATGAGAAAATTAAAAAAAAAAAAAAAATGGGTGACTTCTGTCCTTGTGGGTTGCTCCTCCAAGTTTGAGTTCCTCTTGCCAATCTGCCTGATTTTATTTTTCAAAGTCTCCAGGTAATTGGTTTTTGTGGTTTATCCAGAGTTTTTCATCAGAATTAGTGGAAAGCACTAGTTGTTGTGAGCCTAGTCCATTTGGTCAGAAATGAAAGCCATTCTGTTTATTATTAAAGATCTGTTAGACCTTCTCATTCAATATTCCTCCTCCTCCTCCTTCCCCCCTCCCCCTCCTCCTCCCCCTCCCCCTCCTCCTTTTTTAAGAGAAGGCATGCAAAGTGGGCGGGGGGGGGAGGGGCAGAGAGAGAGGGGAAGAGAGAATCTTAAGCACACTCCAAGCCCAGCACAGATTCCAAGCCTGAGTTTGATTTCACAATCCCGAAATGAAGAGTCCAAAGCTTAACCAACTGAACCACCAGGCACCCCACACCACTTCTTTGTGTATTTTAATTTCTTTTCAATTGTTTTTCAATTCTTTTCTTTTCTTTAGTTTCTCATAACTTTATTTCTCTAAGTTGCAAATTCTGGTTAATTTATTCTATTTATATCTTCTGGAATATAAGAATTCCCTCTTTGGCTGAATTAAATATACTTTTTAACCCATTCTTTAGGTTTGTAGTATCAACAGTAGTGTTTTGCATTTCCATTTAGTTATCTTTTAAGTGTCTGATGATTTTCTTCTAGTCTTTGTGATTCCATCTTTTGTTTAAACACTTTTTACTTCTTTTAGCTATATTCTGTAGCTGTAAATAGCTGTAGCTATATTCTGTAGCTGTAAATTTCAACATATGTAATGTGTGAGAGTAATCCTATTATTTAATATTCCTCTTCTGACTCCAACTTGTGGCTTGCCTTTTCCTGTAGTTGTTGGTTTTTAATTTTGAGCTTATTGGATGATCAGATCTATAGAAATATCTTTTTTTCATTTGCTGATCACATTCTTATTATGTTCAATTATCCAGATATAGTGTATCTATCATGTGTTTTTGATGTAGTGTTCAGCAATTCATCAGTTGCGTATAATACCCAGTGCTCATCATCGCATGTGCCCTCCTTAATACCCATCACCCAATGATCCCATCCTCCCACCACCCTCTGTTCTGTAACCTTCAGTTTGGTTCCTATAGCCCAGAGTCTCTCATGGTTTGTCTCCCTCTCAGATTTCTTCCCATTCAGTTTTCCATCTCTTCCCCTGTGGTCCTCCACGCTATTCCTTATATTCCACATATGAATGAAACCATATGATAATTGTCTTTCTCTGCTTGATTTATTTCACTTAGCATAATCCCCTCCAGTTCCATCCATGCTGAAGCAAATGGTGGGTGTTCATCCTTTCTGATGTAATATTCCATTGTATATATGAACCACATCTTCTTTATCCATTCATCTGTTGAAGGGCATCTCGGCTCCTTCCACAGTTTGGCTATTGTGAACATTGTTGCTATGAACATTGGGGTGCTTGTGCCCCTTCTTTTCTCTACGACTGTATCTTTGTAGTAGTGCAATTGCTGGGTCATGAAATCTTTCTTTTTTAAAGTTTATTTATTTTTTTCAAGTAATCTCTGCATCCAGCGTGGAGCTCAAACCTGCAGCCCTAAGACAAAGAGTCACATGCTCTACCAACTGACCCAGCCAGGTGCCCCAGAAATCTTATTCTTAATTTATGGTTTTTGCTTCTGACAGAAACCAAGGAATGCCATCAATCTGGGATGACTGTACAGCTCCCCAAACATCCCACCATAATATAAGAGAAGAAAATTTGTTCAACGATTTCACCATTGTCTAAGGCCCAGCATCTCATTCAGTGTTGATAGCAGCTCCCAACCTCATGGAACTCTTGCTTTTCTAATCTACTCATTGCTCCCATCTCAGCCCTAGATCACTGATTTTTTGTTTTGTTCTTGTTTTTGTGTTTTGCTGTTTGTATTTGTTTGTTTTCCCAAGAAGGGAGGATAGTTTGACTTGATGAAATTCAGCAATCCATTGAAAAAGTCTATATCATATCAAAGACCTAACTGTTCCATTACAGAAAGGTCCCTCTGAGCAATTTGTCATATTCCCCAAAGCTCAGTTTTCTCCAAATCCTCTCCATCTCCCAGTATTTTTCATGTGTCATTCCTTCTCTTGTTCTCTTTGTCTTTTGAATTTAAATTTTATTTTATTGTATTACTTTCATTTAAAAATTGCTATAGTGGAGCAATGACAAATGAAAAAAATGAAAAAAAAAACTATTCTGCAATTTTGAACGAGAAATTTTTATTTTTATATAATTGTTTTTTAGAAATTGTACCAATACACTCACACACACACACACACACACACACACAAATTGTATATGGTTCACATTAAAGTTAACTTTAACTTATAAGTATTTTTTGCCTTTAATATTATTTGAAGACATAATACTAATAATGGTGTAAAATCTACTTTAGAACATCTGAATTCTCATTTTGGCTATTTAAGTTTTTCCCCACATACAGTAGGATTTACTATAACAAATACTATGAATATCTTGGAACAATAATCTTTGTGCTTATCACTGATGAATTTTTATTACATAATTTTCAATTACTTTTAAAAATGGTTGAAAAAATATGTATTTCTATCAACACGGTGTAGTAATAGCTCTTTCACTATATTGGGAATTTTATTAAAAAATTACGGGGCACCTGGGTGACTTAGTCGGTTAATCATCTAACTCTTGATTTTTGGCTCAGGTCATGATCTCAGAGTCCTGAGATTGAGCCCCACATCGGGCTCTGTGCTGGGCTTGGAGCCTGCCTGGAATTCTCTCTCTCTCTCCTTCCACCTCCCCACCACCACCACCTGTGTTCTCTCTTTCTCTTAAAAAAAAAATTACAAATCTGATTACCAGTATATAAATATAACGTGTGTCTTTATGTGTATAGTCATTATTTTATATTTTATTGCTTATGCCTCTAAAATTTTCTGAATCAACATTTGTTGATTTTTGTATAAATTATCCCTTAACATGATTAGAGACTTTCCAATTTCAGTTTCTTAAACTTACATATTAATGCACTGCAGTTAGAAATGTATGTATTATTGCATACAATGAATTTTTAAAAAGTAAAATCTTCTTTGTGGAAATATTATTCAGCCACCATTAAATTTTAAAATTTCATTTAGCATCTGTTTTATGCAGTAAAAACCTACAAGTAAAAGTTATTTTTCTGCTTTGGGTCTTATGAAATAAATGAAGGACTAAACACAACAATAAAGCATACATGTCCAAATCATTATGAAACACAGAGAAACTAATACCTAACTCAGATCTGGAGTTTAAGGAAAACTTTACACAAAATAAGACACTTATTTCTTCTGAGTTTATAGGATTCATTTCAAACCATTTGAGTATTGAAAATCTAATCTGAGAGTAATACTGATTTTGAGAAGCAAACATAAAACCGGCTGCACACACACACACACACACACACACACACAAAACAGCTGCACACAACTTCTCACCTTCAGCCCCATATGTTCACCAAGCCATACAATCAAAAATGGGAATAAAATTTCAAGTCAGAATAATTATACATGGTTTTTCTTAATCTAATGCATTAATTATTGTTGCTCAGAACCTATTCATTTCTGTGAGCAATCATAGAGAACCAATCCACTTCAGCCACATATGAGATAAAAGAACAACTCATTTTAAATAATAATAATAACAATAACAGTAATAATAATAATAATTTTCATGAAGCTGATAGCTCATAGAATATCACAATGTTGACTACTTAATAAAATTGATTTCAGACACAACTCAGCTCTTTAGTGGGCTTATGTTTGTTGGAACATTTAAGTGCATGTAAATACACTCAAATGTGTTTCACAGCAGGGCTCTTCTAATGACTAATTGTGTTCCTGAGCATCCACTTTCTCCAGGGGAACAATTTCCAAGAGTTGTGCTGACTGAGAAGATTTCAAGTTTCCTGTTCCTTTCTGGGGAGGCTCTGATTCTGGTCTCTTTATTGTTTCCAATCTCAGTAGTGCCACAGAGCAGCTCTGAAAGGCGGTGGCTGTGGAAGGGCCTCCCCTGTGATCTCAAGCAGATAGGAAAAAGTATGACTGTCAAAGAGCAGCCAAAGGCAGCCCATCCCTTGCCTACTTGCGTTCAGTCAGAGTAATTTTATAAAATGTACTCTTCACAGAACTTGGTTAGGTACAATTTTTAAAAAGCACTAAAAGCAGAAGTTACTTTAAATAAAGGCATTCCTTGTCTTAGAGTGATTTTAAATTGTCAAAGAAGGACTAAGAACATTCTGAACTACTGTTTGTATCTTCTTAATGTGAGTCCATTTAGGTCACAAACATATATGCACAATTCACCGACTCAGAGCCAGAAACGGTTTTCTGACACAAGTATTCGTTCAGCCAAGAAATGTTTTGAGC
This sequence comes from Martes martes, assembly GCF_963455335.1. Classification (NCBI taxonomy): domain Eukaryota; kingdom Metazoa; phylum Chordata; class Mammalia; order Carnivora; family Mustelidae; genus Martes; species Martes martes. The sequence goes on from NC_137899.1 coordinate 26,845,310, forward strand.
ATCGTCAATGTTTTGGGCAATGCAGTAGCAATACAGTATTTTACAAGGCAGACATAGTCCCAAGCCTCATGACAATTCAGGTTAGTGAGGAAGACAGGCAGCACGCAAAAAAAGAGAATAATCATGGATCATGATACATGATATAAAGAAAATGAACAATTTTTCTATGATAGTAAGTATAGGGAGAACTACTTTAGATAAAACTGATTGGGACAACCAAATAGAGAGATGTATAACTTCTAATGGTAAAGTGAAGAGGAGTGTGAGGAGGAGTGATTTGAATAAGCAGATGTGGAAAGGCCCTGGGGGGTGAGCATAGGAACTGAAACAACAGAGAACAGTATAGCTGACACATGGTGATGATGGGGAAATTTAAAAAAAATGAGAAATGAAATTGGGAAATTAGCTTTTAGTATGTTGGAGGTGCAAAGCAGGACATGCTTTGTGGGCCTCTATGGGATTGTATAGTCTATTCTAAATATAAGGGAGAGCCATTGAAAAATTTAAAGCAGAGAAATAAAATGATCAGGTTTGTTTTTAAAATGTCAGTGTTATTACTATATGAAAATTAATTGAGCTGATTAGAAGTTGGCAATTGTGAAAAATGGCTCAGAAATGATGGCTTATACTAGAATTTGTTAGTAGACTGGACAAAAGTGGACAGATTTGAAATATACTTCGAAAGCATTAATTAACAGGCATTGTGGATTGGGTTGAGCATGAAGATGGTATGGGGAAAATTGAGAATGAATCCCAAGCTCCCAGCTTGGGAAACTATGGAAATGGTATTGTCATTTTTTGGAAAAGAACAGATGTGAGGGAAAAATATTTGAAGAAAGGATTGAAGGTGGAAATAAAAAGTTTGATCCTGGATATCTTATATTTAAGACATTTGTAACACATCTAAATACAACTGTTTGGCTAATAAGACGTTCAGATGGGTATTGAGTCCAAAAGAGAGTGTTGGACTGCACATATGAAATAGTATTTGAAGATATGCTAATGAATGTGCTAAGGTAGAATTTAAATTAGAGAAGAACCTTCCATCTCCAGATGGAAAATTTGCCAAGCTGTGTCAAAGGCTGTTGACAAGTTTCCACTGGATTTTATATCAGGGAAATCACTGATGATCTGGACAATAGCAGTTTTAGATGGCAGAAATCAGTTATAAGTGGGTTGAGGAATGAATGGGAGGTCAAAAAATGGATTTGCTGTGTAGACAACTCTTGAGAAATTTGTTCTGTGAATGGTAAAACAAGAAAGCAATAGTGGGAGTCAAGAGAGGATTTTTTTTTTTAGAAGCAGAAGATACTAAAGCACGTTTATAGGCTATTTGCAAAATTCTAGTATATATAGTGGCATCTATGTTGCAGGAAAGTGGATGAATGACTGAGGAACAAAGTCCTTTAAAACGGGAGGGGATAGAAATCAGAGCACACGAGGAAGGATGGATTTTTCACAAGAGAAGAATTCTTTCTTCACACCCCCAACCCCGGCAAAAAAGAAGAGGGACGCTTGGGTGGCTCAGCTGGTCTTGATCCCAGCGCAGTTCTTGATCTTGGAGTTGTGAGTTTGAGTCCCACATTGGGCTCCATACTGGGCATGGAGCCTACGTAAAAGGAAAAAAAAAAAAAAAAAAAAGAGGAAGAGGAAGAAGGAGCATTTGGGCAGTATCCAAAAGATAGGCAACTTAAATATGGTAAAATATAAAATATTCTGAAAGAAATATTGACAAAATGTATTGACCACTGTTAAAGGAAAAATTTCATTGAACAAGATGAGCAAACAGAAGTTGATTGTGTTAATTACTATTGCCAGTGATGGAAGAGAGAGCATAGACCAAGTGTGGACACTCATCTCCTCTGAGACAAAGGGGGCAGAGTTTTTAGAGGTGAGGGAACCATATGCCATCTGTATTTCCTAAGTAGTTTTACCCGAAGGGAAAGTAAATTTTCTCCTTCTTTGGTAGGGTCCTACCTAGCCTGGAACACAGGGGCGTTATCTTCCTTGATTTTATTTCAAAAGGATGGCTCCCAGGTCTTTGAGAAAGACATTCCTGGCTTTTATAACTGGTAAGAGACTTTTAAAAAGATCTGTATCTCAAAGGGGCAGAAAAATAATTCACAATTTTAAATTTTCTAAAGTAAGCACTCTAAGAAAAGAGAAGGGGAGGGCCTAGAGTGAGGAAGGAAAGTGGGGAAAGTTTTGTCAAGCTGAGGGGAATGTCAGGCTGTCTTTATCTCAACATGGAAATGTCTGGCCACCAAAAATTAAACACCACATGTATGTAGTCAGATGTTTTAACTGTTTTTTTTTTTTTTAAATTTCAAGGCATCGTTTTTCTCATTAATAAGATGATATAGAGGGAAGTGTATGTAAATTGAATGCATGACCAATGTTATAAATTCTAACGGCACCCTCTGAAGATTTTTTTGCAAATGTGTTTGCATTTGCAAAATTGTATTATAATTATGTTTATGTGTCTATCCCTTCCACTGCAGGATAACTCCTGGTACTTTAGCATATTCTGCTCAGTAGCGTGTTTGATATAAAGCAGATAATTTTAAAATAACCTTCGTATTGTGAGCCCAATTGACCCATACACTCCCTTGTCATACCAGTCCAAATCATCTATTTGCTACCGGGTGGATTCTCATAACCAGGAGGACACACATTTTCAACTCGATTTTCAGACTTTATCTCCAGCTCTCCTTTGGTCTCAAGCTGAGCTCCATTTTCCCTGCCTGAATGTGCTATTCTAATTGGTAAGTGGCCCAAGAAAAATATTTCCAAATCACAAGTCTGAGGAGGTGCTCCTTTCCTACCCACCCTGCAGGCCTGTGATGAATGCAAGTGCTATGACCTCCAGCCAGGATCTGTGTGGTCACTGGAGCTTCATCTCTGACCTGGAACAACCACTTTACATGCGCTTAATCTTCCTAACAATGTCACATTTATTGGGGCTGATCTTATCTTTATTTTATAGATGAGGATTTTAAATCAGAGTGAGATTAAGTATCTTGCCCCCCTTCACTCCATCCCCCCTCATCACTCTCTGCTCAGCGGGGAGTCTGCTTCTTCCTCACCCTTTGCTCCCTCCCTGCTCATGTTCTTTTTCTCTCCCTTACTCTCTCTCTCAAATAAATAAATAAAATCTTTAAAAAAAGATTACCAAAAAAAAAAAAGAAAGTGAAGGAGAACTATAATGTGTGATTTAACAAGTTGGTAAAATATTTACTTTCTAAATGCCACTGAATCTCTAAGTGTATTAGAAAACAAAAACAAACAAAACTGACTAGGCAGCCACTGCAGATTTTTTTAACATAAGTCAAGGATCTCCTCTCATTGACAATTCTTATAAATAATAATTCATTTAGTATTCTTTATTTTTAAACACTATTTTCCATCTATTGATGTAGATCATAGGAAACTAATATCATCTTTCTAATCAAAGTTCATATGTTCCTTGACTTTGCAATAACAAGTAAGAAATGAGTCACTAGTGAACAAAAACGTTAAGTATCTTTAAGAGAGACACACAGGAGCACTTGACAGGCAAAACAAAACAAAACAAAGAAAATTTACTGTTACCAAATACCAGGTTTTGCAGGATTTAAGTCATATTTGTTTAAATAGTTCTTTTTCCATAAAAATATGACCAAGAGAGAAGGATAGACAGAAAAAAATACTTTAAGCTTCTCATTTTCAACTTTAACAGTGATTACTGCCAGTGGACACCAACTAGGAAACTAAGGGGTCATCACTCCGTGACGACATATATTTGTGTTAATTTTTCAAAAGAATATACATTTTGTGATTAAATATAAATATATTTATTAATAAAGTTGAATTCTGTCCTTGTAAAATAAAATAAAACAACATAACGTAACATAAGTAGTTTTCTTTCTAGCTTTTAGCCAGACGTTGCCAGTGTCTGTGAAAAGCCTGGGACCATTACATCAGAGTGAAATACCAAGCATTAAAGGAAGGTAGAGTCATTCTTCAGTCAGGAATAAATGGATGGTAGACAAAGAGGTTGGCAAAATCTTCATTTTCTTTTCCTTTTATTGACCTCCTCGAAATGAAAAGCCCTCCTGAAAACAGGTGGTCTTGAAAATCTGTAGATAATTAAGCAAAATGAGGTTTGTTGACAGCTTGGCATGAAATGTGAATCTTTAATTACATTTTAATGACAACTCATATTACTTTACATAACTATGTTAGGTGTATAATAAGAGATTAGGAACCCCTAATACAGATTTTGGATTGTTTTTCCCAACATTTATAAAACTGAGGAATAAAAATGTTTAATGATTCAATGGCTAGTAGAGATTCCTTTTTATATGTAATGTGTCTGTTTATCATTTTCGTTATATAGTACTTACATAATTTAAAATATTATTATCTTATTTCAGGGATTGCTAAATTGGAAGAACGTGTTCTGGCTACAATTGTACCTAACATTAGTTCTATTAGGATCCTCATTAACATTAGTCAGTGATATTATTTTTGAACAAAGCACAAATTACAAAGACTGTTAAAAGTCTCTTTAAAGACTAATTTTTTTTTTTTTGCTCTATTGATTAAAGGGGTTTAGTTTGGCAGTAACTTCACCAAGAATTATGATTAGTGTTTTAATTTTTTAAGTTTAATGCCTTAAACTGTTGGTAAACTTATTTATTTTGAATTCCATGTAAATTATTCTCAGCAGCTTATATAGATGAACTTGAATCCAAGCTTTTCCCAAAGTGATTTCAGCCATCTGTGAAAATATTGTACCATATCATATCCCTCATTTATCCTAATTAGTTCTTATGTAATAAATCATCTCCTTGTCCAGTGAAAGTGCTATGATTTTTTTTAAACAAGTCATACACTCCAAGGTATTGAAATGAATGGAATTTAATAGGTTATATTTTTAATAGTATAACTTAACCATTATGAAACAGTAGAAATCTGTGAGGTTTGTTTTTTTTTTTTTTTTTTTTGCTAAATCATGAGGATATTACTATTTAATATTTTAGTTCAAGGGCAGGGTAAATTTGGAAAATACAAGTCCATTTGGTGTTTAACAAAATGGGCTGCACTTCATATTTTTTCTGGTCCTGACAGTATATAAATTGTCACAAATCAGCTAATCACTATTCTGAGAGAGAAAATGGCCATATCAAAATGCACATGTTTAAAATGGAGCTCAGGACTTTTCCGCTAAACCTGGTGCCCCATTAAAACTCTCCATCTTGGTCAATTATACCACCATCAACCATTTGTTCATGTCTGAAACCTGACTAATCCATCTCCCTCCCCCGAAATCCTGTCCACTACCAAGTCTTGTTGATTCTATCTCCTAAATATATCTTAAATATATTCATTCTTATCTCTTTCTGCTAACCCCTATTATGTCCCAACAATGAATTTGTCTTCTCTTATCAACTTTTACCTATTTCCAAGCCATTCTCCATCCTATGGACAGATTCTCTGTAGAAACTATTAAGATGATGATACAATCCTTTTGGAATAAGCTTTAGATTGAAAAATAACAATAATAAAATTAAGCATATACTTGCATCATAACCAAGAAATTCCTATCCTAGATATTCACTAAAGAGTAATGAAAAATACATATATTTTACTAAAAGCCTTGTATAAGAATGTCCATGGTAGCTTTATTTATAATAGCTAAAACTGGAAACAACTAAAGCAGCCACCTAGAGGAGGATGGATAAAGTGTCATATATTTATACAACAAAATACTACTCAGAAATTAAAACTAACAAACAAAAACCCTGCTGATAGGCTCAATATGTTTGAATCTCGAAAATGTTATGCTGACTGAAAGAAGCCTTACATGGAAGATATTCTTTGATTCTGTTTATCTCAAATTCTAGAATAGGCAAGACTAATCTATGGTTAAAGAAAAAATCAGAACACTAGCTGCCACTGAGAAGGCAATAATGAGAATAGGAGTTGATTGCAAAGGAGCATGTAGCAATTTTCTCGGTAATGGAAATGTCCTACATCGTTTTTTATTGAGGTGCATTTCACATATAACATTATATTAGTTTCAGGTATATAGTGTATGATTTGATATTTCTATATACTGCAAAATGATCACCATAGTGAGTGTAGTTAATATCCACCAGCTATGTTGTTACAATTTTTTTTCTCCTGATAAGAACTTTTAAGATCATTTGATAGGGGTTCATGGTTGCAAAGACTGGTTTATGCATTTCTCAATGCTCATAGAAAGGTTATCACTTGTGCATTTCACAGTATAACATTTTATCTTAAAAATATAAATTATATTAAATAAATCTTGAACTCTGATTAACAATATGCATGTTGAGGTGCTTGGGGTGATATGTGCTGATGTGTGAAAAAACTTTGAAGTGTATTAAAAAATAGGACTAAACTGTTGTGTATCTTGACTGTGGTGGCTATGTGACACCATGCTTTGTCAAAGCTCATAGAAATGTATATTAAAGGGGCACCTGGTTTGATCAGTCAGTGGGGCACCTGACTTAATTTTGGCTCAGGTCATAGTCTCAGGATTGTGGGATGGAGCCCCCTGCAGGGCTCTACGCTCAGTATGGAGTTCACTGGGATTCTTGCTCTCTCCTTCTCCTTAGCCTCTTCCTCTGCCCCCACTCATGTGCTCATGTGCTTTCTCAAAAAAAAAAAAAAAAAAAAAAAAGAAAGAAAGAAACAAAGAAGAAATGTATACCAAAAAGAGTAAAATTTTCTGTTGTAAATTATGCTCCACCTTTTAAAATGCCTCAGAAGATAAGGGTGGGTCCCTTTTACATCTTATTTTATTTTATATCTCAATTTTCAAAAAGCCTCAAAACATAAGGTAGTTCAATAGATGGCTAAATGATTGGACAGATGAGATATTTAAAATTAAAGAATCAAGGTAGTGGATACTTCGGAGTTTACCGCACAATAATTTCTACTTTTCTGATGTTTGAAAATGTCTCATAACAATATGTGGAGGAAATAGGTAAATCTGGCAGGATTGCATTTTTCCCATGCTTAAAAGCCTATAATAGCTTGGATTTGCTCTAGAATTATTAACATGGTATAAAGATTCCACATGCCTCGAACTCTCCCTGAACTTCAAGTGTTATAGGTCATTTATTCCTCATGCACCAATTTCTAACCATACCCTTCTTTGTCGGTTTTTGCAAAATAACAGACTCTTCTTCCCAGGGACCTTATAATTAATGACAGTGTAAATCATCGTGTGATTATCTGACTCCTCCAGTAGTTTTTAAAACCCATTTGACCATGATCCATTAATATATCCCTAGTGCATATCTCCATACCCAGGACTTGGCCTAATGTAAGTACTAAATAATTACATATCAAAGCACATATGAAAACTAACTGAAGAAGTAGTCCCTTGAGTCATTTCAAAGTGAACCATGAATCATTTGTGTGGTCTAACCATTGATTTTTAAATATCCCCTCATTTCTTTTTTTTTTTTTTTAAAGATTTTTATTTATTTATTTGACAGACAGAGATCACAAGTAGGCAGAGAGGCAGACAGAGGGAGAGGAGGAAGCAGGCTCCCTGCCGAGCAGAGAGCCCGATGCGGGACTCGATCCCAGGACCCTGGGATCACGACCTGAGCCGAAAGCAGAGGCTTTAACCCACTGAGCCACCCAGGTTCCCTATCCCCTCATTTCTTAAAAGGATACTAATTTCATATAGTGATAATGAAGCCATGTTAAATGAGACACTAAGAAAAAATAGTTTGGAAAATTATCAATTGGCAAAGTGTCCGAGGTGTTTTATCTTATTATGGCAAAATAAATAATTCGTACAAGCAGTTTACCTGATTATAAATTTTTGTCTTAATATGTTTTTGACGACTTATGTAAATAGGTGTTGACTCAAACATTAATTTTCATTCCACATAAATTTAGTTGCTTATCAGATGGTGTAAGAAAACAACACATTTGCATTTTGACATGAAATGAGACGTAAGTTGTCCTCAAAGAGAACAGGTGGGGAGTAGGAGGAGGTCAAGACTCCTGCCTTTTGGAATAGCTATAAAGCTTTTCTGATTATAGTATTAGAGCAAATCTGTGGGAAAATGGTTGAATCGCTCTGTAGACAAATCTCAGTGCTACTAGTACTGATTAATACTCTGGTGATTTTTACCACTAAATTGGCTAAGGGAAATAAGGACAGCACCATCTCATTGCCCAATTTTCAGATGTGTACATCAGGAAATGTAGTTAGCATATATGTCTCATTAAAAAAATAATAAGCAGGGAGTCCTGGCTGGCTTAGTCAGTGGAGCAAGAGACTCGATCTTGGGGTTGCGGTTTTGAGCCCCATGTTGGGTGTAGAGACTACTTCAAAATAAAATCTTAAAAAAAAAATAATATTAACCAGAAAAAATAAAAAGTATTGACAAAAGAGAGACAAAGTATATGTAAAGCACTATGAAGTAGTCTCAGTTGAAATGTGTGAGAAGATAAAGACAGTTTTGTGACTGTTCTGTAGCTATGTGAGGAGATTTCACAAATTCCTATAAAATATGAACGGTTAATATTTTTATAACATGTACTCAGAACCTTCTAAGTTTTATATAATCTCAGATGTTGGATTAGAGGGAGAAGAGAGGCAGAAAAAGCCTTTTAATGTCACTTAGGAAGTTCCTACAAAAGAACTCACCGTTGGAAGTATTAAAAATTCTGTACACTTTAATGCACGTTGCAATTGTCTGTAATAACTACATATTTTTCCACTGGGTGGAAATGAGGTGCAGGGAGAACATTTAAAGTGAACACTGAGCTATGCCGTTTAAGTCCCCACAGATCTCTGTTGGAACTGCGTAAACGAGCCGGGTTTAACCTAGTGATTCTAGACAAGGGACACTGGGAATTATCTTTGCAAGATTTATGCAGAGTGTAGAAGGTATTTGCTCAGTGTAACTTCCTTTTATTCCTTGATTTTGCCAGACTTCTGAGAAAAAGCAATAAAGGAAGACACCAATTCTCAAGTGAATAATCCCTTTTACAGAGTCCACTAAACATGGTGCTGACCGCAAATGGCAAAAACTAAATTTACTTCTTAAAACAATGAAAATACCCTCATTAGAAACAAGGCTGATGTTCTGTTACAAATCTTTATATTGAATATGTTGCATTTTGAAGAGAAGCAAATAGAAAGATGGGGGTTTGCGGGGGCTATGTTTTGTAATGGTCTACCAGAAATCTCTCAGGGTAATGTTTAAAGGGTGATTTCGTTACTGTCTGGATTTTATTGAAACTTCTTTACCCAGAAAATCAATTGTTTCTCAGATGTGATCCAACTCAGGGATGTTAACTTACGATAAATTGAGAGACTGGAATGTAATACAGAATACCAATTTATTCATTTACAATAAGAATTATGAATTTATTCTGTCCAAAATGCACACGTTGCCATGATCAAGATATGGTTTATTTCAGAATTACATTAAAAACTAAAACAGAAATTTACCTCTTACCCAAGGAATCAGCACTAGGAATTTAGATGATTCTCATCAGTTTCTTTCAACCTAACACATTCTTTCTCCCAAAAGACACAACCTTGCTAGACATTTTGTGTCTGACAAAATATTCTTCCAGCTAAGGCTGTGTACATTGACAATTATTTTTTCTGTTCATTGTTTTCCAGATCCCTATGATGAATAATGAACCTTTCTTCAAAGATGTTTATAAAGCTTATTTGACCACAGTCCGGTCTACCCTAGTAGTCACTAAATGTGACTTTACGTATTTTTAATTCCATCTACTAAGCGCTGAATTCTCTTTTTTTTTTTTCTCACAAAGGCTACCTGATTTTATTTCCAAGTCTTTCAAAAGGAGGGGTTCAGAGGGCCCCTTACACTACCTGTACCTGTCACAATCTTCAGCCATATGAAAATCCTTTAGTTCCTGTAATCGGATTTAGTTTGGAAGACACCTTGTCCACAGCTGCTGTCGACACTGCCGTTTCTGACTGATCTTTCTCCATGTAAGCTTCAAGCGTGCCAGTGAGAAGAATTTTAGACCAAAGCAGTAGCCTGAATTGCTGAAAAGATATCAGGTTTAGCAAGAAAGCAAGATAGGACTTAGTCCTCTGTGAAGAATCTCTGCATGATATTAACAGTTGTCCCTTACTAAGAAGATTCCAGAGTCAGAATCTTGGAAAGCTTTTCTAAAACAAAGCTACATAATTCTGTGTGCTGGCACATTGTCTGTAACTCTCTAATAAAAGAAAAAAATATTATCACATACCCTGTCAGCTGTTTGACCATGGAATTCTTTTCTGGTAGCACACCTACTAACAACTAATGGAATGAAGGTTTGGGACCTACAGCTAAAATCACATATTTATATTCAAATATAAGTATAAAAATTAATTCACTGTAATATATAAAATGTTTTGGCTCTTCTTTATTACTGTTCTCTCATTTGGAAAATTATAGAGCATTGATTGGAAGAGCAGCGATTAGTAGATAAGTAATAATAGTAATAGTGACTGTAATAATAATAAGTGACAGTGATATGAGAAGAAGCTAGAACTTCTATGGCAATGTTTCTTCAAGTGTGACTTCTTGAGCACCAATAACACAATCATCTGGGCTGTTTTACAATGGTGCAAATTCCTAAGTCCCTCTGAAGATTTACTACATCAGAATCTCCTAGAGATGGACCACAGGAGTCTGGATTTTAAATGGACCTACCATGAAGGCTTTATGTACGCTTGAGTTTGAGAATTATTGAATTGGGGTCTCTATTTAACTTAGAAAAAGACATGACAAAATGGTTTAAAAGATTTGATAGACCCCCTGACATCCACTGTGCCATGAGATTCGGACAATATCTTAATCAAAAAGAGAGAGAGAGAGAGAGAGAAAGAAAAAACTTCTGTAAAGATTTTGTAAGCTCCAGTATATATTAGTTTCTCCAATATCTCTCCAATTTTGTCATTCACATCATATCTGAAGAGGCCAGGAAAGCCTCTTCAACACGTAATGACACACATGAAATTATTGAAGTAGGTAGATTATGTATACGAAACAGAGAAAAAATATACATTCATATTTATTTCCTGTTTTCTTATTTTCCTTCCTATTTCCATAATTCACTGGAGAACTATAAGGGCCCCAAAGTTACATCAAAATTGAACAGACTTTCAAATTTGATTGTTTGGTAATAAAAGAGGAAATAAATGAAATTTCTGGCCATTCAGGGACGACCTAAAAGAAAAGGAAAGACTGGCCAATTTACACACTTCTTTCAAAAAAAATTAAAAGAATTTAAAAAATAAAAACTTCTTTCAGCATTTACTTTAATCAAGCTGAAGTGTGATACCTCCTATTATTTATATTAAGGCTCTGTAAGCTCAGATCTTTAGAAACTTAACTTTATATGTATGTCTCAAAGACAAGTATGTCGCTTTCCATTCCCCTCACTCCTTCAAATATTTACAAACAGTGCAAATATTATAAATATTTCAATTTATAAGATCTCCCTCTTTGACATTCAGAAAATTTGTGATTTTTTCCATTTGAGTCATTGAAAGAATAGTTATATCTGCCTATATCCATTTTCTGTCCTTTCTCAAACCCCTAACTGATAACTGTTAGATTCTTTAACATCATTGAAATAAGCTGTCTGAAATGAATATTATCTATAATTCCCTGCTCTAAAAGAAAAAAAGAAAGCATGTTAGAGAAAGAACAATATTTTTTAAACTTGTAATTCTTTATTAAGTTGTGGGTCTAAGAAAAGTAATTTCATGTTCAAAAGACCTACCGTTTAAATGGGATCACTGGTGAGTTTAGATGTGTCTTTGGTTCAAATGCAAATAACCCAATTATAATGGTATTTAAATATAAACATGAAATATGTGATGCATTGATCATATGAATATGTTTCCTCTATAATGACAATGGTCATTGCTAACATTAGTTGAAAAATTACTACAACCCAACATTATGTTAAGCACTGGATATGCATTAATTTATTTAATCTTCATAACATTCTATTGTCTCCATTCTTAAAAATTATAAAACTATATTCAAAAATGTTAAATAACTTGCCTAGGTGATTTAGCAGGTCTGCCCATTGTAAAAGAATAAATCTACTCTGTCTTATTAAGAAACCAGCATAGCATCTCATAAAAATATTTAATGAGATTAATTTTCTAATAACATTAGCTCACAGTTACACTACTGTTTTCCAAAGTCCCTCTGCGTGTTGAGGTATCTACACAAGCCATTGACATTTTTCTTTAACTCAGACTTGTCATCTTTAGGTGGACCATCACTGTTTGTGAAATATGGTATATGACACTTCTTCAGCATCCACCCCCACTTTTTTGGGTAAAGTTTCCCTATTTAAGCTTTCTTTGTGGGAATGGCATATCAATCAGACTAAAAACCAAGGGAATGCCCAAGTGGCCCAAAATAGGCACATCACACTCTCTGTCCTAAAAACATAGCTCTTCAGTGGGTGGAACTAAGCAGAAAGTGATAAAAATGAATCATGAGATTGATCTTCCTGGAGAAGCCTGTGCTTACATTAGAGTTGTTCTTTGTATCTTTCCTTTGGCTTTTCCTTCATTTGATTAAGTTTCTGTTTCAACAAAGAACCCCAACTGTAACATCGATGAAGGAATTAGGAGAGTTACAGATGCTGTCACTGCCCACCACAATCAGTCAGTAAATCTTCATTAAATAAAGCACTGAGTTACCTATTCCATGGGTTTTTTTAATGCATTAAAAAAATCCCTGCCCTAAAAAAGGTTGCAATCTAATAAGCATACAGCATATTCATGTACAAAAACAATGTAACTCATTTAATACAATATCATTTAAGACAGTTTATGCTAAGTACCAAATATTTGGATGCAGCACCATTTTCTGTTGTTCAGAAGACAGAGAAGTCACTTACTGCAAGGTTCATTGGGCAGGTTCTGTTTTATAGATGGGCTTCAGCTAGACAAATTTAAATTGTAAAAGGAAAATGGTATAGACAAAGTTCTAGCCGCTTAAAGGCATGAAACCTATCCTGGCTGTGTTTAGAAAACCAGTTTGGAAAAAAAGGTGTGAAAGACAATACTTCTGTTTGAAGATTTCCAAAGTGAAATGCACACATCTTGAGGGAAGATCACAAGCTAGTGAGGCATAAGAGAAAGTTACCAGAACTACTTGTTATGTTGCTTTTATCTTGTTATTCTCATTTTTACTTATGTGTGGATTTTAAAACATATGAAATATTATTATAGTATGATATGTATATACTAGATAAATAAGCATGTCTATATCGGGAATGTTTCAATAATGTTTTGCTTTAGGAATGATTGGCAGTCAAAGGTCTCTTTTGATATTAATACAATATCCATCAAATGGCAAAAATAATCATCAAAATAGTTTATTATAATATGTACAAAAATTATAAAATTCTGAAATCTCTAGTTGTCTACCATTGTTTTTCTTTTTTTAAGATATATTTGTTTACTTTAGAGAGAGACAGAGAAAGAGAGCAGGGGGAGGGGCAAAAGGAGAAGGAGAGAGCCTCAAGCAGACTCCCCAATGAGCATGGTGCAGGGCTCGATCTCACAATGCTGAGAACATGACCTGAGCTGAAATCAGGAGTCAGACTCTTAGCCAACTGAGCCACATAGGCACCCATCTGCCATTGTTTGTCAAAGTTCTACACATTCTGGACACAGTGTCACTTTCATTTTCCTATTTTTCTCATTTCAGTATACCCTGCATGAGCATGTTATGCAATTTCCTATCTCTACACCTATTCCCAACAATTACTATTTATGCTTTCTTTCTTTCCTTCCTTTCTTCCTTCATTCTTTCTTTTCTATTTTATTTCACTCTTTGTTCTAGATAGATTTTTCATTCTAAAAATGGACCTGGCACACCGTTCTAGCCACTGAGACCAAAATATGAAAATGTAATTCTTATTTAATAATCTAATATTCTAGTAAAGAAGCTGATAGTCCTACAATATTTTCCTGTTCCATAATTTCCTGTCAAAACCTTCGTATTCCTCTGAATCTGTTCTGTTCATGTATTATGGAATTCCATGGAATTCCATTCTTTTTGAATCTTCTCAGGACTTGATGAGGTAGCTGCTACTTACTAGTCATCTCATTTCACATGTAAGGCCATTGAAGCAAGAAGAAGGTACAACTACATTTAAACCCAAGTTGTCTGCCTTCAGACTCACTTTTCTACATGATCCTGTACTAATGTTTAGCAATGCAGGATTAGAAAGGATAGGTGTATTAGTCTTTGAGGGCTATCATAATAAAATACCACAGACTGGGTGACTTAAACAGCACATATTTCTTTTCTGACCGCTCAGGAGGCTGGAAGTTTAGGATTGAGGTGTTGGCAGGATTGCGGTCTTCTGAAGCTTCTCTCCTTTATTTGCAGTTGACCACCTTCCCATGTGTCCTCACATGGCCTTGTCTCTGTGCACTCACATCGCTGGTGTCTCTTCCTCTGCTCAGAAGGACATCAGTTCTATTGGGGGCACCTGGGTGGCTCAGTGGGCTAAGCCTCTGCCTTCAGCTCAGGTCATGATCTCAGGGTCCTGGGATCGAGTCCCACATTGGGCTTTCTGCTCAGCGGAGAGCCTGCTTCCCCCTCTCTCTCTGCCTGCCTCTCTGCCTACTTGTGCTCTCTCTCTCTGTCAAATAAATAAATAAAAATCTTAAAAAAAAAAAAAAAAGAAAGAAGGAAGGAAAGAAAAAGAAGGACATCAGTTCTATTGGATTAGGGGCCCACCTTTACATCCTTCTAACCTAAAGGCCCTGTTTCCTAAAACAGTCATAGTCTGAGATACTGGGAGTAGGACATCAACATATAAATTTGGGGGGACACAATTCAGTCCACAATAATGGGCGACTCACAGATGGTTTAATAGCTTATCAGAGCAGGGTCCTGCACTCAAACCCAAACCTGAAGATTTGGAATCTACACCATACAACCCTACTTTTCCACTTGCTTTAGCTATTTTGTGTTCTTTCAATTATAGAATACCTTCCAGGGAAGGAGGACACATTACTCTTATTAGAATGTTTCACACTGTGAACTGAAATTAGGTAAGATAAAATATGTTTCCCAAATACTTATTTAAAATCTAGTTAGTTAACATATAGTGTAATACTTGTTTCAAGAGTAGGATTTAGTGACTCATCACTTACATATAATATCCACTGCTCATCACAAGTGTTCCCCTTAATCCCCATCACCCATTTAGTCCATCCTCCCAAAACACCATAGACTGGGTGGCTTAAACAACAGAAGTTTATTTTCTCACAGTTCTGGAGGCTGGAAATCCAAGACCAGAGTGCCAACATAGTTGTTTCTGCTGAGGCCTCACTTCTTGGACTGTAGTTGGCCATCATTTTGCTGTGTACTCACATGACCTCTTCTTCTTCTGTAGAGAAAGAACAAGTTCTCTGATCCCTCTCCTTATAAGTGCACCAATTCCATTAAGGGGGGGGCCCACCATCATAAACTCATCTAACCATGATTACCTCCCAAAGGCCCCTATCTCCAAATATCATTACAGTGAGGGTTAGGGCTTCAACCTATGAATTTGAGAGATATGCAAACATTCAGCCCATAACAGAGCCACACCTATACTAGAAATCACATTTGCAGATTTGAGGAATAAACACAGAGAATGCCATTGTGTAATAAGCACATAAGCAAAACAGGTGAAGCTTCTAATCCAGAGAATTGTTTGAACTCTAAATATGCTTATGAGTCTGAAAGAGCCAATCCCATTTCTAAAATAGTTACATGTGTTGGAAGGAGACAATGTAAGTCTGATGATTTTCTCATTCAATTCTACATAGGAATTCTTATAAACTATTGTGAACAATGAGGAATATAATTCTCATTATTGGGGGTCTTGTAGTATCAAAGTGCAATACTCAATGGCGCTAATATCTCTCTCAGCCCATGATCCATAGCTGTGCTGAGAAAAGTAATAATGGATGATAATGTATTAAGCAGACTTACTCTCTTGTTAAAGAAGGAAGAACAAAGAAACCTATGTGCTAGATTTTGAATACTGCTTATACTTACTTTAAAAATTAATATAGTTTTAAGGGTAAACATCTTCCCAAAAATTTCAGTGGGGAAGAAACCAAGTTAGCTTGAAGTTTTAAGCATCCGTTGCTCATAAAAGATGCAGAACATGCATCTTTTCTTTTTAATTATAAACCTGCTATGTTTTACCAAGCCATTATGAGTTTGAGGATGGGGAATATAATGCTAAAATAACTTAAGCCTTCAAATGCTTTCAAAGGCTTAAATTTCAATTGTCCTTTGAAGTTGAGCCCATGAAGAGTTCAGTCAAGCAATTTGGTCATGAAAGCCAGTGATTTGAACCATAAATTACTAAATATTAAATAGATGGCTTGTGTAAAATGTCACAAATTCGACTGTTAATTAAGACTTTACCAGTAAATTTCAGTAATAACTTAAAGGAAGAGTTTGGATGAGATAACTGGGTTCTAAAATACCAGAAATCTATCACCCCAAAGAACAAATATAGTTTACATTCTTAGTGCTTCCCTCCACAACTCTTTAATATTTTAATATTGTTTTTTTAAGTTGATAATTATTAATATTTTCTCTTTTTCTTTGGGCAAAGTCAGTTTGCTCTGGGTAGGGAAAAAGTCCTACTAAATGATCCTAGCAGAAAATGGATCTGTCTATAATTATAGTTTTTTCTTGCTGTGATGGAGAACATTTTTCAGGTGAAATCAGGAAGTTTAAAACTGAAGAGGAAAAATCATCAAAAGATATTAATTGAAACCTGTCACATCTAAGCTTCTACATAGTGGAGATTAACACTAATTTAAAAATACTTTTATCTGAGAGCCTTATGGCATGGGAAGGGAATTGATGTTCTCAACTAAGTTTCTAATGAAAAAGCATACTCTTTCATAAATACTTACATTGTCAATAGTTATATGAGTCTAAAGAGATTAAAGTTAAAAACCATTTGCCTTTTCATTTTCAAGCTTTAATATTTTGCTGGAAAGTGTGAAATAGAGAGTAGTTGTATACAGTGAGTGTCACACGCTTTTAGCTATGTCTTATAACTGCTGGATTAATTATATTTCATTTCCAAAGACTGGACAATTATTTCAACTGAAAACCATATAGTCATGTGGTTCAAAGGCTCAACTTTGAAGCCGGCCTCCAAGATGACTGGCAATAATCCCTGCCTCCTGGAGTTCACACACCTGTGTTATCCCCTCACTACACTACATCAGGGTCAGTGTAGGTAACTACTGGAATACATCAGAGGTGATGACAGGCCATTTTACAGGCTTCTTCCTTGCTCTCTGTCACTTGTTCTTATCAAAGTCTTTTCAAAAGGACATTCAGGCAGCCCTCAGTGGAGAAGCCCACAAAGACCAGAAGCTGAGGAATTTTATTTTATTTTTACTTTATCATTGTTTCAAATCTTGGTATTAAAATCTATCTTTGATAATAGTTTAAAATTATTCAATCATTTACTCATAATTACCCTTATAGAGTATTTATTACCACTGTACATATTTGAGAACTGCTTTTGACATGTAAAACCCAACGTGAAATTTAAGTGCATACCATAATCTAAATTGTATTTCCTAGTTAAATCTAACCATCTATGACCCTAGAAATATATTAATATATAATTAAATTGTAAATCTTCGGTCTAAAGCTCTTTTAATGTGTACTCTGAATCAAAATATCCAAGTATTTTTAATTAATTTTACTTATTTATTTATTTTTAAAGATTTTATTTATTTATTTAACAGACAGAGAGAGTGAGAGAGGGAACATAAGCAGGGGGAGTGGGAGAGGAAGAAGCAGGCTTCCCACCAAGCAGGGAGCCCGATGCAGGGCTCGATCCCAGGGCCCTGGGATCATGACCTGAAATGAAAGAAGGCAGACGCTTAACAACTGAGCCACCCAGGTGCCCCTGTTAATTAATTTTATAAGTAAGTTTGATCTAATGATTCCTTGCCATTTACCTTAGTTGCAATTCTAATAATGTTGTCATGAAGCAAATAATTTAAAAATTAATCCAGTCTCAATTTTTTAACATTATTTTCACCAAAACCTTTATTTTCATAGTTTAGTTCTGGTAGCATTAATCATTCTGCTGGACTTGACAGAGAGGATGTGAGGGTCACCATATAACTGAGCACCTGCCTAAAAAGCAAACATCAAATGCCCACATATCCACAGGACTTTTTAAAGAAACCCTGAAAAGTTGGGGTGGGGGGGCATCCTAAAACTCCTAATGAGAACATTTCCTGCCAGATGGAACTTCCCCCTTGCAGGGCCTGTTAGAATTAGCTCCAAAGAATCTTCAGCAAGGAATCTCAAGAGGAATATTTAATATACACTTTTGAATTGAATTTCGAAAGCTACAAAGTTCTGGTACTTTGCTGTCTGTCACTTTTCTGACATGTTGGCCTCTGGGGCATTTAAATAAAGCAAGCATAGGATTATCCCCAAGTTAGAATGGTACCGTAATAGATGGCTCTCAAGCAGCTAAGAACCTGCAGTGAGCAGTGATCAACCAGGGTCACGCATCTTAGAAGAAATTTTCTATCCAATTCACTTAGTTAGCTAAGATGCAGGAGAAAAAATACTAAGTGTACAAGGTGTTAGGGTATTATAGTTCTACTTTGACTATCTTTGGGACTAATTTTATTAATGAGTAGCCTTTATCTCTTAGAACACTTTTAGGATTACAGAAAAATTGAGCAGAAGTTACAGAGTTCCCACATTATCACCTTCTCCTCACCACACACACACACATACACACACACACACACACACACACACACACCATTCTCTCAATCTAACATCAATCATTAAGTGGTACATTCGGTAGAATCCATGATTCAGTATTGACACAGAATTAATTAACATCTATAGTTTACATTAGGGTCCACTCTCGTGTGTTGTGTTGCGTTCTATGGGTTTGGACAAATTTATAATTATGTATCCATACCATAATATCATACAAGGTTTTTTCAGTGCCCTAAATCCTCTGTGCTTCACCGTTCATTCCTTCTCCTCCACCAACCCCTGCAACCACCGATCTTTTTACAGTCTCCACAGTTTTGCTTTCCCCAGAATGTCATATAGTTGGAATAATACAGTATGGAGGCTTTTCAGATTGGCTTTTTTTTTTCACTTTGCAGTTATGTGTTTAAGTTTCCACCACGCCTTTTTACCACTGAATAATATTCCATTGTCTGGACATGCCACAGTTTGTTTACCCATTCACCTATTGAAGGACATCATGGTTGCTTCCAAGTTTGAGTAATTATGAATAAAGTGGCTGTAAACATTTGCGTGCAGGACATGTTTTCAATTCCTTTGGGTAAATACTAAGGAACATGTGGATCGTATGGTAAGAGTATGTAGCCTTTTAAAAAAAAACACCAAAATCCTTTCCAGATTGGCTGTACCATTTTACATTCCCATCAGCAATGAATGAGCTTTCCCATTGTTCCACATCCTTGTCAGCATTTGGGAGTTTTAGATTTGAGGAATTTTAATAGGTGTATTTTGTTGTTTTAATTTGCAGTTCCCTGATGGTTCATGATGTTAAGCTTTTTGACATATGTCTATCTTCTTTGGTTGGGGGGAGATCATTTGCCCATTTTTAAATTTAGTTGTTTGTTTTCTTTACTGAATTTTAAGAAGTTTTTTTGTATATTTTGTGTTCAAGTCTTTATCAGATATTCAGTTTGCAAAGACTTCTTCCCAGTCTGTGCCTCTGACAAGTTTCAAAAATATCCTTATTTTTTTTTATTTTGTACTCTCTAGAAAAAAATGTAAAATATGTATTTCTAAGAGACATACATTACTGAGTTCATATAAGTAGAGATAATGACTCACCAAGTTTGATCACATGAGTTGATTATCAAAAATGTAGGGTCTGGCATATAGCAAGAGTGTTTAAAATGTCAGTTATCTTTTATATTGCTTCCATCTGAGATTGTGTCTTTATATATGCAAACCTTGTCTCATAATTCTCATCAAACTAATACAAATAAAATTGATAAACTCATGTAACAAGTACTTCCATTTTGATGAAATTAATTTAAAAGAACACAATGAAAACATCTAGATGTGACATTTTGTGTTCAAACATTACAAAGAAGCACATCTCATAATGCTAATTTAACATAAATAATGTTTCACTTAAATTTAATTGGGTAGTTATATCCTTTTGTAGTTTCATAAAGATCAAGCAGTGATCACACTATATTGACAAGCAAAAGTGTTTATGAATGTTGAATCAATACATGGTTTAGAAAAAGCCAATTTCACATATTTCATTTGTAAATTGTCCACAAAGGATTTTATTTACTCTTTTATGAAAGCACTTTAGCTTTGGGGAAAAAAATCAATACTTTGTCATCTAAATGCTTATCTCCTAGTTCCCGATGACCTCAATTTATTTCTGAGTGTTCCTATTAATATAGATGTTGAATAGAAAGACACCAAGAAATAAGATTCTTTCTGCTGAAGGAAGTTATAACTCCATAGTTTGGGAAGGGACTAGGGAAATCAATTTCTCCCAAGGACCATGCCATGGGCCCCTGTGGTAAAAGCCTGATATCTTATCTTTGCTTGAAATACTGCAATAGATTTCCCTCAGTTACAATGTGGTCCTTTCCAATTCTTTGTGGAATGGGGTTAGAAGGTACTGGAAACATATGCCAAGGCAAGTTGTAAAAGGACTTATGCCATTCTAAGGAGTCTAAACAGTATTTTGACTGAAAATAAGAAGCAGCAAATATTTTGCAGAAGGCAAGCAAAACTTTCAGTCTTTTAAAAGACTTTCTTGGACATCAGCTTATAGAATGTGTTAGAAGGTGTCCAGGATGAAGACTGAGAAACCAGTTAAAGTAATGCTCCAATAATCTAGCCAAGGTCATTAATGCCTTTGACTACCAAGGCAGTAGTAATGGAACTTAGTGGAGATGACAGATCAGAAAGGCATAAAATATGTGGAATGTGCTGGATTTGGCAACTGATTGTGGAGGAACAAAGTAAGGGAAGAGGGAGAAATGAAATTTAAGATGATTAATTTTTGTATTATGGCTCCTGAAATAACCGAAGTTGCCTTTAGCTAATATTGATAATAAAACTAATACAAATAATATAAGAAATACAGGTTTGAAGGTAATACACTTTAAGTCCTAAAATTGTTGGAATGTACTTGGAATATAAACTGTTAGTTATTTTCCCTTTCCCTTTGGTAAAGTCTGGAAAAAAGTCTACTTGAAATCTTAGAATTTTTCTATTTTATGTAATAGGAATTGTTGACTTAAGTTGAGCCTAATGAAAATGTTAATCAGCAAATGGATAAAAGAAAGTGGCAGAAACTTTGTCCACTTTCTTAAAGATATATCTGATAAATTCTCATGAAGATATATTATTCTGTAAAATGAGAGCTCAGAATAAAATCTACTCTCCAATCACTGGATCCAATGTGAATCAAGGATAGCTTTTCCACACATCCCCAACCCTGTTCAACACATTAGACGGATCCAGTATTTATTTCATATGAACCAAAATTAAACATCCTTTATTACTTGCCAAGTTCTCATGTTGGAGAGAAATAGCAGAAACTTTATGCAAACGAGGAATATAATTTCTGAAAATCAATATTTCTCTTTAATGTGTGCCCTAAAAATATCTTTTCTAATTACCCCCATATCAGTGGTTCATAGCCTTAGTATGCATAAGAACCACCTAAGGCATTCATTAAAATACATATTCCTGGATTCTACTTGTCAGAGTCTGATTCAGTAAGCCTTACAGGGATCCTAGGAATCTGTATTTTTAATAAGTGCCTCAAGGATTTCCAATGTATATGTTCCCTGTACAATAAAGGAGCAACACCTTTAAAGAATTTAAAGAATAACCTTAGGGTGCATTATACCTTCTCTGTTAGAGTTTCTGCTTTGAATTTGTAATTAGAAGTTGTAATTTAGCAAAAGTTTCATTCATTCATTTATTCAATCATTTATCTTGATTATAATCCCTTCCCTTTTTGTTTTGGTTTCTTTGGATGAAGAGATGCACTCATGTGGAAGCATTTTCTTTTTCTGCCAAGAGGAAAATTAATGTCTCCCGTGGGCCACGTGACAGGTACATATTATCTCACTCCCATGCTATTTTCCATAAACACATGTACCTGTACCTGCACTATAACTACATTTTCAAACTGGCCCTCAATGTGTGTGGATTTTTCTTTTTTCTTAAATTTGGTAACCCAGGTTAAAAATGTTCAGTCCTGGGGCGCCTGGGTGGCTCAGTTGTTAAGCGGCTGCCTTCGGCTCAGGTTATGATTCCAGGGTCCTGGGATCGAGCCCCTCATTGGGCTCCCTGCTCAGCGGGAAGCCTGCTTCTCCCTCTCCCCCTCCCCCTGCTTGTGTTGCCTCTCTCGCTGTGTCTCTCTCTGTCAAATAAATAAATAAAATCTTAAAAAAAAAAAAAATGTTCAGTCCTGGGCACCATATCTAAAGTGTGGATGCACCTTTTTTTTTTTTTTTTTTTTTTAGTATGACTTCAACTTTACTTCTTGCTTCAAGGTCATGTAAATGCAGCTCTTTCCTCCTTTATGTCAAGAATGTTGCAGCATCTTTCAATGAGGAGCATCACCTGCAAATTCCTTTGATTAGTGAAAGCAGCTGTTCTCAAACTTTGACGTCTCTCAGAATCCTCTGGAAACAAATAAAAATACAAAGACCTAGCTTTGCTGAAGTAGCATTAAGGTCTAAATCTCTGTGTCTTTATCATGTTGTCTGGGTGATCCTGATAGACACCTTCATCTAAGAACCTGGGATTGAAGCTTGGTTCTCGAAGTTGGCTGCTCACTGGGTTCTTTGGGGAGTGAGGAACTACTGATGGCTGAGCCCCTCGGTGGTTTTAATTCAATTAGTATGGGGTACAGCCTGGGTGTTGCAGGGTTTCTATCTTCCATTTCTTTGCTGAGACTTTGTTTTTTCATTTGTTTCAAGCGTATTCATAACTGCTTGTTGAAACATCTTTATGAAGCCACTCTAAAATCCTTGTCAGATAACTCTTAATGTATTTGTCATATTGGTGTTCACATCTGTTGACCATCTTTTCTCATATATGTTGAGATATTTCTGGTTCCTGAAGGATGACTGATTTTTTATTGAAACCTCAGCATTTTGGGTCTTATGAAACTCAGGATCTTAATTAAATCTCCTGTTTTAGTAGGACTTTTGTCAATGGCAGGGTTGGAGGAGGAACACTGCTTCATTACTGACAGGTGAAGGTGGAAATTTAGATTATTTATTGGCCTCCTCTGATAGCACTCTGGGAAGGGACAGGAGTGCCTCCACAGAGGCTCTTCCATTTTAATTGCAGTGTGGTGAAAGTTCTGACTCTCCACTAGGCTTCCTGGGATACTCCAGTCTTCCAGATTTCTAGTCCGCCTTCTCTGAGACCACCAGGAGGAAGGTAAGTTTGGAGCACCTTCTTACAGGCCTGGTGAAGGCAGAAGTTTCCCGACTCTGCCTGTGGGAGTAGGGGCAAGCGTCGGGGGGACAGTCGTTTTCTGTCGTGGTTGGTGGGCCCAGAGTCGTCACTGTTAAAAATTTTCTGATACGCAAGACTGCCCCTTTCCCAGTCCTTCAGTAGAGAAAAGCCCGGCTTTGGGGGGACTTCCTTGTCTACCTCAGCTGGCATTTCTGGGTCTCTGGCTTCTCCAACCACCTGCCTATGATACGGGAGGCAAAAAGAAAACTCAGGGAATGCCTGGGTTATTCCCTGGGTGCTGAGGTCCCTGGCTGGTTTGCCTCCTTTTCTCCATCATTTAGTCTTCTTAGGCTTGTTTGACATGTGATACCTGGAGTTTTCGGAGGTTGTTAGCAGGAGGAACAGGGACAGTATGTCTACTCCACCTTCCTGGAACCTCATTTATTTTTGTTACGCTTTTTAATTTTGCAAACGTTTTCATTGTATATCTTCTACAACATGCCTTTCTATGACTTTAGACTTACCTTAATGTACAGGGTCTCTTGGTCCCGAAACAGAACACTAGAACACCATATTTGCTACCTGAGATATTTCCCCAAATTAGCAAAATCACTCTCACTTTTTAAGAGTATATAAAATTGGATAAAACAGTTGTGAACAATTGGAGAGGTTAGTCATTATTTTACTCTGATGTAGCTTTTAAATCTTAATATTTGCCTGAAAGGTTTTTTCTTCCCCGGCAGAAGCAAAAAGGTGAGTGCATTTCTTTTTAGATTCAACAGTGATATATTTAAGAGGTAAACAACAGCAGTGTCCACCCACTCCAGTCTTTCTGAGTAGAGCTGCATAGTAAAAGCAGCAATTTACAGGAGCATTGACAAAAACCTTCCTGCCTATCTTAATTGGTTCTTTTCAAAAATCTTCCCCTTTCATCACTCTTTCAATATATATCTCCCCAAGAAATGCATGCTACTAAAATGTACAGAAAGTAAGACCCTCACACAATTACTCAGGTCCTCAAACTCGAAAACATTCCCTAGCTCAATGATTCTCAGCACATTCTCTGAACAGGTGCTGATTTGCTCTGACTCATCAGGCTAGTAGTTAGAAAGCCTCAGCTGATAAATACCAAACCTTTCTCTGTCATTAGTAGTGACTGCCAGACTAATGAAACATCTGGCATGTTCCTTTACTGATTAAACAGGTCATTCCACAGGCTTGTCATCCAGCCTGTGAGCTTAAAGACCTGAGTCTATGCTTTTTTTAGTTTCACTCTTCATTCATGTGTTGCAGATGCTGGGACATTCGACGGATGAATTTGTTAAAATGCATATAACATTAAATGATTAAAGACTTACTACATTCAGCAAGAAGTTAAACCAAACTTGAAAATGGTTTAAACACTTGTGCAGTGAGGGATGAAATCTGGACTGGATATAATTTTAAGAGTTGAGGATAACTATCAACAACAAACCAATAAGTTTAACATGTTCTGATGTCAAATTGGAATTTTAAAACATGTATGAATCTTTTATTTATAAGAATGTTAGGATGATAAATTAGAAACTAAAGCACTCTCTATTTTCTTTAATTACTAAACAAGTAATTGCTAGAATGTAAATATTTTCTGAAGAGAACAAGTGGTTTTCTGGAATATCAAATCCTGTTCAGGTGTAATAGGATATTAAAGGAGATTCTTTATCTCAAGACTTTTCTAATGTAAACTAAAATTTTAGTAGATCTAATGAACAATCAAACATGATAAAAATTAAAATCCAAATCTTAATTCCAGTGTGATGGAATTTGGGTTCTCTGTTACAGCACAGGAAATGAATCAGAATGAGATTATGTAACATTTTCAATAAAACATCACAGCTGGGAGATAGTCAGAACTTTGCAAAGGAAACAGAAAATATTTTGAGTTTGCACTTGAAAAAGCTATGTACAAACATGAGTTTGCACTTGAAAAATCTATGTGAAGTTCTGATCATCACTCCTTGCAAGAGATAAAACGGAACTGGAAAAGAAACAGAAATGAAGAGTGATAAAGAAAAAATTAACTGAGTAAGTTCTGTTTTCCTACATGTAGAAGCAATGATTGAGAGACTAAATTCTTTAGAATAAATCATAAAAGAAATAAGCAAGAGGAATCATTCCTCTGTGATGCTAAAATTAGGAAAAAGAAATTATTTCATACTTTAAAATTATAAGATGTAACATTACGTAATAGATTTTTACAAAAAAAAAATGAGATCTGTCCTAAACTTTATGATAAATCCTTGATTGTTTACAGAGAGAGATGCTGAATTGGGACCATGTGACAATTATGTACATACTCATTCACTCCTGAACAAGTGGCAGGTCAAATCTTTAATAATACAACTATGTAGTAAAGTAGACAAAGGTCTATTTACATATCAGGATTCTAAAATTTGCTCCATGGAAACTAGGTCCATTGGATGCTAATATCTATTGGGACATGAAAGGACTGTGTGACGAAGTAAACTTAAATACTAAGATGAACTGGTTTTGATATTAGAGAGCTGCTCAGCACTCTTAATATCCTAAAATATTTTTTAACTTGCAGACTCTCTTGTACATATTCATTTTTTATTTAAAATTCAAATAGCCAACATACAGTATATCATTAGTTTCAGATGTAGAGTTCAGTAATTCATCAGTTGCATATTATACCCAGTGCTCATTCCATCACATGCCCTCCTTTACGCCCATCACCCAGTTAACCCTTCTCCCCACCCGCCTCCCCTCCAGCAACCCTCAGTTTCTTTCCCATGGTTAAGAGTCCTTTTAAAAATTGATCACAAAACACTTTTATCATATATCACTTAGAACTAGTTATTGAAAGTACAGATTTGGGGAAACATCATCAAAAACAAAGAAAATGTCCATATTGTAGAGATACTTAAATTTTAAAATGTTATCACATTAATTTCTTGCTTTTCCCATAACTGAGTGTTTACCGTATTTTAAGGGAAAACAGTCTACCACTTCCATGACCAACATATTGACAATATGTTAATTATGACATCATGACAATTCTCAGTGATTTAAGTAAATTATGATAAAATATATGTTGGGGGGATAATCTTTATGCTCATTAAAGCTAGGAGGATGAAGGGACTACTGAGGTTCCCATTATTTTATGTAAATAAGCTTTTATGCTTGGAAACTGAATGAATTTTGATTGGTTGTAATTGATTCCCATTTCAAAAAACCCCAGATCCTTACCAGGAGATCTGTCTATGGAACAACCTTTTAAGTGTATAATACAGCAATATTAACCATAAGCACAATGTTGTACAACAGGTAGAACTCCATTACGTACTTACCTTGCATAACTTTATATCCACGGAACAACTCCTTATTTCAACCTTCCCTCAACCCCCCTCCCCGTCAGCCACCTTTTCACTATTCGCTTGTATGAATTCGACTGTTAGATAGCTCGTATGTGGAATCAAGCAGTAGTTGTCCTGTGATTGGTTTATTTCACTGAGCATAATGTCTTTCAGTTTCACCCATGTTGTCACATTTGTGATAAGATTTCCTTTCTCATGGCTGAACAATATTCCATTTTATGTAGACAGCATTTTCTTTATCATTCATCTATTGATGAACGTTTAGATTATTTGTGTATCTTGGCTATTATAAGTAAGCCTGGGGACGGCTGGGTGGTGCGGTTGGTTAAATGTCTGCCTTTGGCTCAGATCATGATCTCCAGGTCGTGGGATCGAGCCCCACATCGGCCTCCCTGCTCAGTGGGGAACCTACTTCTCCCTCTGCCTGCCACTCCCCATGATTGTGGTGTGCTCTCTCTAACAAATAAATAAAATCTTAAAAAATAAAAAGTAAGGGGGCACCTGGGTGGCTCAGTGGGTTAAAGCCTCTGCCTTCGGCTCAGGTCCTGATCCCAGGGTCCTGGGATGGAGGCCCTCATCCTCCGCTCTGTGGAGAGCCTGCTTTGTCCTCTCTCTCTGCCTGCCTCTCTGCCTACTTGTGATCTCTGTCTGTCAAATAAATACATAAATAAATAAAATAAAAAATAAAATAAATAAATAAATAAAAAGGCCGTAATGAACATGGGGATACAGATATCTGAGATAATGATTTTGTTTCCTTTAGATCTATACTCAAGTGGGATTGCTGGATCACATGGTAGATCTATCTTTAATACTTTGATGAACTTTCATTTGTTTTCCATAGTGGTTGTACCATATTACATCCCCACCAATAGTGTACAGGGGGTTCCAATTTCTCCACATCCTTGTTAAGTGTTCTTACCACAATAGAAGAAAAAAGTCCCCAAAATCTGTCTGAAAATTAAAAAAAAAAAAATCATAGGAGTCTTTTCCTGAAACAAAGCCTACCTAAATAATTGAGAATATTGGAGGAAGGTAAATTAGGGCTCCACAGTTTTTTCGTTATCTACATCCTTACTATTTTTCTGTGGTATGTTATAAACAAAACAATACCAAATTTATTTTAAAATTTTTGGTTAAGATTTTCAACTTCTGAACTATATGGCAAAATCCTGTGTACCCATCCCCAACTTCTACAGTTATAAACACTTGTCAGCCTTGTTGGTTTTGTTTGATGGAAATAGTATATCCAAATATCTTAAACTGCTTTTTAAAAAAAAAATTTTTGGAAATGCTAGTAGTTACACATTTCTATAAAAAAGACCCACAAATTCATATCAGCTCACTGACAATTAATGTTTAACAGATTACAAAGTCTTAAAATTTTTAGTTAAAATAGTGTGCTGCCTTTCCCAACCTAATAAAATATGGCTTCTATTCTTCTGCTGGCAGAGAAACTATTGAGCAAAACAACTCTGCTCGCTGCCTGAAAAGTGTGAGGATTGGATGTAATAAAACTTTCATGCTTTTGGAAACACCTTTTCATTAAAACTCATCCATAGATTGGTGTACCATGTCTAATACTCATAATCTTACATAATACTGGTTTTTTACGTAGATGCTAAAATCTTTACTATGTAAAAAACAAAAACTCTTAATTATAATAAATCTTTAAGCTGACAATATTGAAATATGTCCTGCATAATCATGAAGAATGACATTGAACACTTTATAGATATATATATTTATATATAAATATATATATTTATATAAATATAATTATATTTCATTATATTTAATGAATATAAATATTCATTAAAATATTTAATGAAATATTTTATTTCATTAAAATATTCATTTTAATGAATATGATGATCCTGTAAAAATGGTGATGAAATGTATTCCTAAGGTTTCAGTGCTCACCAAAACCTCTAATTAGCTTTGACTAGAGCCATGGGCTACTAAGTTATCCTCTCCAAAAGATGAATTCCATAGCCTTATTTTCTAGTGTTTATTTCCATAAAGCCTGATTTGGGAACCATCTGTAGAAATCTTCAGTTTGAAGATCATTACTTCCCTTATGCCAACCTTGGGTTATATATTTCAGCACATCTTGTATAAACTAATAGTATTCAGTGAGGAGATTTAGGATTTTGTTTTATGTTCATAAAAAAAATCCTGGAAACATCAAGGAAATAATAGCTCATTTTTAAGGACCTACTTGTTTCCACAACTGTAGTAAGTTAGGCATTACTAACACATTCCCTCTTATCTTGAGGGAATAGAAGATGTTAAGTGATTTACATAAAGTGATGGATAATAAGAAACAGTAAGATGTATACGTAGGCTGTCTGATTTTTAGAACTCAAGCCGTTAATTACTCATGATACTACTGTTGTCAACAGTCCTCATATTAACCAAGACAGGATATCTGCTGGAACAGCACCCATATTTCAGCTGAATACAACTCAAGCTTATTGTGCACTCTTGTGGTCAGCTGTGGGGGAGAAAAGCGCTGTTCTATGTAGTCCTTTGGGGACCCAGAATTCTTTCATATAATGTACCCATAATCTTCAACATTCTGCCTCCCTCCAGATTTGCCAGGAAAAGGGAAGGATGAACAATCTCTATGGGGAATTTTAATTGCCAGGCCTAGAAATTACGTATGTAGTTTCCTACCCATCTAGCATTGGCCAGATCATAGACACGTGATTTCCTAGCTTGAGGGGCTTAAGAAAATAATCGAACTGCATGGAAAGTATGGATGAATAAACAGAATGTGCATATTCAATGGAATGTTATCCATCCTTTAAAAAGGAAATCCTGACCTTTGTGACAACATGAAAGAACTGGGAGGACATGATGCTTAGTGAAATAAGCCAGGCACAGAAAGACAAACACTGCTCTCATCTACATGTGAAACTAACATAGTGTAACTCCCCGATGCAGAGTAGAATGGTGGTTGCTGGGGGTGGGGGAGAGGGGGAAAGGGAGATTTTGGTCAAGGGTACAGCATGTCAGTTATACAAGATAAATAAGTTCTGTGTAACAGTATGTATTATGATCCTATATAACAGTACTGTATTGTATACTTGAAATTTACCAAGAGGATAATAAATCTCATGTGTTCTCACCACACGATGAAAAAAAGAAGTATATGAGGTCATAGTTTAATTAGCTTGATATGGTGATAATTTCACGATGTATATGTATATCAAAACATCAAGGCGTACATCTTAAAAACAGTTGACCTTGGAACACAGGTCTGAGCTGTGCAGGTCTTACACATGGAATTTTTTTTTTAGAAATACTGTAGGTGTATTTTCCCTTATGATTTTCTTACATTTTCTCTAGCTTGCTGTATTGTAAGAATACGGCATATCTAGCATACAAAATATATTAATTGGCTGTTTATTATTAGTAAGACTTCTGGTTATAAGTAGGATATTAAGTTTTGGGGAGAATCAAAATTTATTCATGGAGTTTTAACTGCACCAGGTGTGAGCTCCCCTGACCTTCACATTGTTCAAGAGTCAAGTATATGTACAATTTGTTGTTGTCTGTTATACCTCAGTAAAATAATAAGTATTTGTACTTCAAATATCAAGAAGTTACAGTGAACTGCACAGGTATTTATAGAACAACATTACCTGGAAACTAGATGCTTTTTTTGATTGAAATAATCCAAGTTGATAAAATTCCATTAGTGTTACTGCAGTTCTTCATATTTGTAGGTAAAGTTAGCTGAATTTGCAGTACCCAGAATAATCTACTTCTGTACTTCTCACTCTTCCCTTTTCTAGAAGAAAACACATATATACAACAGACAAAAATTGTAAACTATGACCCAGGATTCAAAAACCATCTAGAAGGATATAAGAGGATCAAAGTCATTCAGAATAGGATTGAAACTAGAAATTGTGGATCCTATAACCATAAAATGAGGAAAAGGAAATGAGAGTTTATGTAATTCTGTAGGTTTCATTGTACTGAGTTCATTGAATCAAAGTTAGCTAGAACACGTTGTATTACATTGGATAGTGAAATGTAAATATTTTAAGGCTAGATGGGGAGAAACCAAGTTCCCTTGACTTTTTTTGCCAACCTGAAAGCCCCTGGTAGATGAATGCTGCAGCATTTGGCATGTGTTCAGGAGGTGCTACTAAATGATCAGATGTTCTCATCCTTCATTCTCTAAATCTGTGTCCTCATGAGTAATCATACTATTAATTCACAAAGTAACTTTTCAAATTTTTTAGTTGTATCCCTATACTGTATTTACATGAGAAAATAGAATTAGTCTTTGCTTTAACATGAGTTCTTAATAAAACAACTGTATTTCTATATGCTCATAGGAAAGTTTATCTTAATAGGAATGTCGAGTCCTGAAAACAAGAACAGGTGGCATATTTCTCCAAAAATACAAACCTCTCTTTCAACTGCAAATATATCATTCTTCCAGCTGTCTAAAATCTAGATCTTGTCAATGGTGTCTATCAAAATACTGTAAAAGCACAAGCTTTAAAAAGCTAACCTCAGGTCTGTATTAGCTACTTGGTTCCTTCCCACCTTAGTCTTCAAGTTCTGGTGAATTCTCCATCGGACAGCAAGAGCCTAGATCTGCTCTTACTTGTACCGACAAACCATCATGCGGTGCATGGACTCACTGCCTGTGATTTTAACGCTTGTCCCCTGAGGCAACAAGACAGAATAATAAAGTGTCAGAGCTATTATCCTTATTCTTTTTCTTGGTAATAACAAGAATAATTCAGAATATTTCAATACCATAAAAGCATGATTAGATCCTTACCCACCGTTTAGTCCAAAAGTCTGGCCCAGATGGATAATTCTATTTCATACAATAAGAGCTCTGGCCAGCCACACATTAAAGAGGAGACTTTTTGAGAACTCACTGAAACTAGGTAGAACTTGGGTACATAGATAACGAGTGACAGAGATTGGGTAGTAAGGTGTGGTACTGAGAGCCATGCATCCCTTAACCAAAAGCAATCTCTCAAAAAAAATCCTTAGTCTAATATGCAACTAGGAACCTCAGTTTATGAGCTCAGACATAATATTCTCATTTAACCCTATTATTTATTGCCCCTACTTTTATAATTTTATATATATTAATAATTTTATATTCTTTATAAAATAATAAAATATAAATATTATAAAACATTTGTGATTTATATATTTAATAATTTATTATTACTCCTAATATTACCCCTATTATACCTCTAATATACCCCATATATTTCTAAAAATTTTTGTACATTCAAGTATTGAAACTGTCTATAATTTTTGTATGTTGTATAAGGTAAATGTTTGGGGTGCCTGGGTGGCTCAGTTGGTTATTGCTTTTGGCTTTGTGCTGATCTCAGGATCCTGGGATTGAAGCTGGGAAGTCTGCTTCTCCCTCTGTGATAGCTCTCACTCTCACTCTCTCTGAGATACATAATAAAATCTTTTAAAAAATAAAAGGTAAATGTTTAATTCTTTTTTTCTTCAGAGTGCCAGCCAATTGTGCCAGCATAATTTATAAAATATCTTTCCCCACTCAATACCAATTTTTACATATACTAATTTTCTGTAAATATCAAGAGCTTTCTATACTCCATTGAACAATTGGTCTGTTTCTGTAACATTACCACATTGCTTGATTATAATATCATTTGAAAAAGGTCTTAATATGTGGTAGAACTATCCTCCCTCCCAAGTACAAAAGCATAGGAGACACATTTTTGTGAGGCTAAAAGCCAAATCAGTTCACAGTCACATTACCTAAAGTCAGGAAAATGTAAAACCCTTATTGACTAGTGCTGACTAACTTGTGTATTTCAAAAGGAAATATGGCAAGAAAAATGTAAAAAAAATTGCAAGTGAGGCCGTTCTGCATATCAGGAGGCTGTGAGACTGGCTTTTTCTTTAAGGACATTGGCCATTTTAACTGTCTAATACAAATGGACTCCAAGCCTCCTGGCTTTAAATCATTGGAAGACTGTGCAGTTATTTGTAAAAAGTATCTATTAAATAGCATAACATTGAACAGAAACACGCATCAAAAATGCTATGTACTGATGCATCGATGAAAAGGTTTTAACCAAAGGTTGGTAGGAACCCATACCTGTATTTCCCTGGGGAGCAAAGGTCTCATATTAGCTGATTCAATGTTGATAGCAACTTTATAGAACATAACTCTCACAAGGAACACGGGTAAGCTGAAATGTGTTTGTCTAGTTGACTTTAAGACCTCCCTTCTCTCTTGTTCTATAGATTCACATTCTATAGAATGTAAGGATTTTTCACTTTTGTTAATTTTCATGAATTCTCAAGCATAATCTCTCCAAATATTACCTTTCTCTTATTTTATATTCCCCATCCAGGAAAATAGCTACATGTATCTTGGACCTTCTCTATCTTCCAATGTCTTTTATGCTTTTTTTCCCTTCTCCTCTCGCATTCTGGGTAATTTCAGCTATTCTGTATTCTACCACTTCTTTCCATCTTCACTGTTTTAATCGGTTTTCCTAAGTTACTGAGTTTTAGTGTTGATTAGTGCATCTTAATGTCTTGAGGTTCTACTTTGTCTTATTTTTAAAAATATATTTAATTATTTTTTATAAAGATTTTATTTATTTATTTGACAGACAGAGATCACAAGTAGGCAGAGAGGCAGGCAGAGAGAGGAGGAAGCAGTCTCCCTGCCGAGCAGAGAGCCCGACTCGGGGCTCGATCCTAGGACCCTGGGATCATGACCTGAGCCGAAGGCAGAGGCTTTAACCCACTGAGCCACCCAGGCACCCCCAAATATATTTAATTATTTTTAACAATACCTATGGGTCTTTTTTTCTGCTTTGTCCAGTATGGTAGCACTAGTCACATAGAGTTTTTCAGCACTTGAAATATGGGTAGTCTGAATTGAAAAGTACTAAAAGTGTAAAATGCACACTGATCTCAAAGACCTAGTATTTAAAAATATCTACTTTTATTCATTCTATGTTGAAATAATTATGCTTGGAGTGAATTTTCTAGCCATTTTATTATTTTGTTTGCTTCAATTTTTTTTGAAGTTTTTATTGAAATTCTAGTTAGTTACATAGTTAAGATCATATTAGTTTCAGGGCTAGAATTTAGTAATTTATCAGTTACATATAACAGCCAATGCTCATTACAACAAATGCCCTCTTTAGTATCTCTCTAAATAGCCCATCCCCCCCTCCGCCTCCCCTATCCTTGAAATGGAATTATATTAAAATCTTACTGACTTTCTTTTTTTAGATTTTATTTATTTGACAGAGAGAGACACAGCAAGAGAGGGAACACCAGCAGAGGGAGAAACAGGCTTCCCACCAAGCAGGAAGCCGATGTGGGGCTCGATCCCAGATCCCAGAGATCATGATCTGAGCTGAAGGCAGACGCTTAACGACTGAGTCATCCAGGCACCCCATTACCTGTTTGTTCTAATGAAACTACTAAATAAATTTAAAATTAAGTATATGTCTTATATTATACTTCATTATTCAGTGCTGGTCTATAACCTAAAAGTCTGTTAACTCAAATTCTAAGCAATCTTACCCTGCTTTTTATTGTTTCTGCTGACACAGACTTACGGTATTTATTTCCTCAGATGTCTTATAATTTTGTGGTTTGTGTTAGCATGTTTTCCTGCCAGTTACAGCCTATTGTGTTAACCGCTTTATGTTAATTACTCAGGTTGTGGTACCCCAGCCAAGTGTAAATCGTGTAAATTTTCATCTTAATCCTTGTGCTGACAGCACAGTGGTTACAAACTCTTACAGAAACATTCATCCATGCCAACAGCTCAAGTCGGCAAAGAATTTTTCTTTCAGTCGACCTTTACAGTTGGTCACATTTTCTTAATCCAAGTTTTCATTGTGTCCTTCTTTATTGGGTTCCTATTTATCCAGAGTTTTCAGCTCAAACACAGATTCTAAACCTTCTGCTTTGTTTCCTGGCTCCACGTTGTCCTCAAAATGCAAGGCTTTTTTTCTTTTTCTTTCTTTCTTTTTTTTTAAATCAAGATGAGCGAGTGCCTTCAGAAGAGCACCATCCCTAGCTTTTTTTACACCAGTTGTGTCCTTGCTTTTGGCTCTTAAAGATACCCTTTCTTGATTTCAAATTCCTATTCATATACGAGAATGTTTTACAGTTTATCTAACATTTTAAGTGCTTTCTATTGGAGAGAATTTTATGTAATCTTGGGCTATCATATTGCTACAAGTAGAAGCCCTTATAGTAACCATCTATTACGTATTTGATTCATTAAATCTGTCCAGTGTTTATAGAGGCATATTAAAATCACCAGTATTAATTGCTTTATGTAAAGTCTTCCTTTCATTAAAATGATTTTGCTGTATATTTGACTCTTTGGAGAACCATAAATTTATTCCTCATAGCTTCATCATCAATTATGCTTTTTAGCACTCTTTTCTAACCTTCAAGTCTATCACTTTCATACTTTCTTGTGAATCGTTATTTTGTATATTTTTACGTGGCCTCTACTTGCCCATCCCTTTATTTTGAGATATTTTTGGCTTTAAATATGTATCTTATAAACTGTGGTTCGATTTGTTTACTTTCTGTGCAGCATATAACTTTGACGCTTATCCTGGCAGAGGCCCTGAATCTTAAAACAATATTGCATTATCTCCTTCAAGCTGACAATAAATATTTCCATTGTTAAGACAAAAGTCAGAGATACTCTTGTAGGCCCATAATCAGTTATCTTGGATCAGTTTTTACTTGATGAACTATTGAGTGAATAGAGGATACTCTGTTCTATAGATAAGAATTGAAGGAAAAATATTATCCTTTCCTCCAACCCCTGAAGTCGTAATATAAACTTAGTTTCTGTTCTCAAATTAATGTTTGGAAACCTTTTAGAAGTGTTACTGGTCTTAGTCTTCATTTTAAATCTTCTTTTAGGTTCTGATTCTTTTTTGTTTCTCACTTTGTTCTTGTCTCATTCCCTTCACACAGAGTTCTGAATGGGTGCTTTCTTGATTAGGAGCTATTATCTTGACCTAATGTCTGCCAAAATTTATAACTTTGGAAGAAAATTTATATCCAAGAACAGTGCCCTACATCTCAGACAACTCTTTTTCCCTGTGTTCTACCACTCCCTACCTAGGAATAAATATGGACGATTGAAAAAGGAAAGATTACATGTACCAAGTAGGGTCCAAACGAAACTGATTACTTTCCCTCACACTGAACAAACATCGCTGAAATAAGAATTTCTGTGGGTTACCATTATACACTCCGTGACTGCCATTACTGAGGGCTATCTCTGTTGAAACATTTGACGTAACGTGTCATGTAAGCTACATGACTGTATGGAAGTATTTACCAATATAGAACAATTGAAAATGAAGATTGATATATTAAAACATTTAATCCACATTATTTTATTAAAGCACTAAGCACTTCTTGGGATTCATCTGAGATGAAATTATGAAAAATGAAGGACATTAAAACTTAACACCATCCGCTTAAAGGCTCAGCCCCTCATAGGCTCACCTTTTCCCCAGGAATTGTTGCTGACCTATATTTTATCTGGATAAATACTGCTAGATTTGTACCAGTGAATAAAAACTTATCAAATTTTCTTAATACACTGAATACCATCTTTTCTACATCAGAGTCTCTCAGAGTTACAGGAAGACTTTTAAAGGTATAAATTAACATTTTATTCATTAGTGATCCCATAAGTATCAAGCATAGTGTCTGAAATATGAGGCATTCAATAAAGTTTTAAACTAGTGGGGACATGAATGTTTTTATGCAGTCTTTTATGACCAAAGGGACATGGTTTCCAGGACAGCTGCCTGCATTGCACTGTAAAAGATCTTTCTCCAAACAATAGTAACTTCCCTAGATAGATACTTATACAGATTTCTGGTTAAGGACCATGTCCCCTAGACTAAGTACAGTCTTCTGTTCAATCAGGTATTAAATTCCACTTACCTATTTAACTTCTAAATCTAACACTATACCTGGCAATTAGATACATAAATGAAAACATATATTAATGTATAATAAAGGCAGTGTTGAAATCCACTAGTGCTTGGAATATCAATAATCCAGGGTAATGCCCTCTTAGTTAAAAAAAAAATGTGGGTTTCCTTTGAATGCCAGGTTTTGACTCATTCCTTAAAAATCAGTCTATTATATGAGTAAACATCCAAAGAAGAGTTATTTGAGAAAGTGTCTTAAGAAAGGCCTAGATACAGAGCAGGTCTTCGTCCATGTGGTGAGACCTATAAGGAGGTATCAACCAGGTGTTTAGAATGTAGGCAAAGAACTAGAAGGAATAGGGCACCCGGGTGACTCGGTTGGGCGGCTGCCTTTGGCTCAGGTCATGATCCTGGAGACCTGGGATCAAGTCCCGCATTGGGCTCCATACTCAACAAGGAGTCTGCTTCTCCCACTGACCTCTCTCTCATGCTCTCTCTCTCTCTCATTCTCTCTCTCAAATAAACATAATCTTTCAAAAACAAAACAAAACAAACTAGAAGGAATAATGTCAGAAGCATTAGACACAAGGACCCCCTACAGGAGTGGGAGGGAGCCTGGTCCTCCTCCTACAGGGAGCGTGACACTGTATTCGATTTTTGAAAAGATATCAATATGATTTAATCCTTCTCCTCAAAGGAGTCACTGCCAGGAATATTTGACTGTGAACCCAAAAGAAATGAGTTTATTGCTAATATACAATACTTAGATTTTTCTGTCCTGTCTTAAATAGTCTACATTTGGGGATATATAACCAGCTCAGTTATTCATCCTGAGCTATTGAAAACATACAGTATATAGGAAGAATAGTGTGTGTGCGTGAGAGAGAGAGAGAACACAGAATTTAAAAGTTTGGTGTGGATATCGTTGAGTAGCTGTATGACAAAATAGAAAAGCACTAGATTTCAGATCAGAAGTCTTGGAGGTATGCTGTGTAATTTTCAATTGACCACTGTAATACAAAGATTTAGCTAAATTATCTAAAAAATTTTATAATTTTACATCTAGGACGTAATCAGGACCTAGTTCATTTTGTATGAGGGTGCAAAATATGAATTGTACAAGTCCATTACTGTAGAGCATTAATGTTTTCTTTCCTTTGTTTGTGTGGGGAAATTCTCTGTGCAGTTTCTGGTCTCGTTCGAGAGGTTCTTTATTAAAACTAGAAAGAAAATTCTTAAACAGAAACCTCAAGGGCTGTAGGAAGGATTTTCTCCACACGACTAATCCATGCTTACAAACTACCATCCCACAGGCCCTATGCTAGCTCACCCAGAATGGAGGGTCCTGGCTATGGAAGTTTATGGGTCTAGAAGCTGCAAGTTTGCACTCTGTTACTATAAATCAGAAATATCATCAGTGGGAATGTAATATCTTCCCACTTTTCTCTGGACTGAAACTGTTGACCTGACTCTCACCCTCTTTTTTATTTATTTATTTATGTATTTATCTATCTATCTATCTATCTATCTATTTATTTATTTGACAGAGATCACAAGTAGACAGAGAGGCAGGCAGAGAGAGGGGGAAGCAGACTTCCCGCTGAGCAGAGAGCCCAATATGGGGCTCGATCCCAGGACCCTGGGTTCATGATCCGAGCTGAAGGCAGAGGCTTAGCCCGCTGAGCCACCCAGGCGCCCCTCTCATCCTCTTTTTAAACAGATTCTCACTCCTGCCTGAGTAGGGCAGCTCCAGTGAAATTCAGTGTTGCTCTAAGCACAAAGAACTTTGATTAATACAGAAAATAAACACCAGCTTCAAAAAGGGGATGTCAATACCAGTGTTCTTTTTTTTTTTTTAAGATTTTATTTATTTATTTGACAGACAGAGATCACAAGTAGGCAGAGAGGCAGGCAGAGAGAGAAGGGGAAGCAGGCTCCCTGCCGAGCAGAGAGCCCGATGTGGGACTCGATCCCAGGACCCTGGGATCAGGACCTGAGCTGAAGGCAGAGGCTTTAACCCGCTGAGCCACCCAGGCGCCCCAATACCAGTGTTTGTTCTTATAGTATTATCACTCAGATGTTAAAAATATTTTAAATTTCTGACCTCTATAATTCTGACTTCTGAATTTATATTCCCCACATATATGGGTTTATTGCTTCAGTGAAATTGGATATTTTGTAAGGATGGAAAATAGTGAGTTGTAAGCAACTGATAAAATGAAAGTTAGAATTGAATTTGACTAAACTTTATTGGAAGAGGTAGGAAATTTAAGTTGTCCATGTTACACTACACGCTATTAGATTTACCTTTCTTCCTTTTCTGCATGAGGAATCTTAAGAGTTGGACTGATGAATCCTGGTGCTTTGCAGCTGGTAGCCCATAATTAATTACAGCCTTATTTTTATCTCATTTATCCCAATTTGCCTTCTCTTCCCTTCCACAAACCACAGACACTCACTACCTTGTATTTGATGAATCCTTCCAATACACACTTCACACTTTTCCTTTAAATATAACATTTCTGTGTATATGGGCTTTTAAAAAAGTACATAAGCTTGACACTTCTTCAGTCAGTTTTCAGTCAACATTGTTTTTGAGATTCATGATGTGAGAAATGTATATCCATTCCTTTTCTAATGTATAAGAAGATTATTTTGAATTTCCTCAAAATTTTTTAAAATAATGAGTGCTTCAGTGAATTTTTTAATAGTTGCATGTTTCCCTTCACATAGGTAAAAATTTCTCTAAGATCTGTACCTAAAAGAGAATGGTTGGGTCCTATAAGCCTGAACTATTGTAATAACTAACTCTCAAATTTCTCTCCAGAATAGCTATACTAACCAATATCTGAAAAATCCTTTTGAGAAATTTCATATTTACATACATTCTGACCTAACTCTAGTATCTGAATTTTTAGTGGTTAGTTACCTAGGTTGAGAGTTTTATTTCGCCATATTTTTATTTTTCGCAAATCAGGTATCACTTCATATATTTATTGAACTTTTGAGTCTCTTTTCAAATTTCTGCTCATGTCTTCTGTTGATCATTAACATCTTTTTAATGTTGATTTGTGAATTTTGATTTTCATGATTTCCTTGTCTGCTGTATATTCCATACTTTGTCTAATGCACTGCTTAATTTTTCACATAATATAATAGTATCTAATCGAACCTGGGCTTTTTCTTATGTGGTTGGTGTGGTCCTTCAGTTTTTAAGTCCCTGACAATTTTAAGATCCAAAGATCTCCTTCTTTATTTTCTTATGGTTTTAAAGTTGCTTTATCTCATTTAATTGTGCACACAACACTTCAAGATGAATACTCTTATGCCCTCTGTGTAGATGGGAAAGAGGGCAACACTGAAGTGGTAATGAAATGCTACTCTTTGTTGGTTTAGTGTGCAAATTTCAAAATTTTAACAAGCCAGTAAGACAGATATGTGTGTCCAGGGCCACAGTAAAGCTATGACAGATACACACCCTGTACATCATTGTCTCCCAAGCCCCATATATTTACATATATAATTACATATAAAATTTCTGAATGTAAATACTCAAATAGTAAGGATTTATGTTATGCCTAGAAGATAAACTTCCCAAACCTATTCTCATTACTATTATTCCAATCAGATAAAAATAGAAAATCATTGTTCTATTTTTAGAAAATAGAAATTAGAAAATCTTCAACCAGAAATAAAGGGCCAATAAGTCTTCATAATCAGCATAGATATTTGTCTAGGCATTTGGCGAAATATGTTCCCAGTAATTACATAGTAACAATCAAAATTGGAGGAAAAGCATAAAATTCTATCTGAAGTAAATCACATACATTTAAGGTGTTTTTACTTACCTAAATACATTTCCTCATAAAATGTGTAGGACACTTCACCGTTTATGAAATACTTTTGACATTTCACATTCTCTCAAAACAAAGTATTTTTCTTAATTGACAGATGAGAAAAATAACTCTCTAGGTAATAATGTAACCTGTTCAGTGACTCAGCTAATAAAAGGTGGAGGTGAGTATTGAAGCCAACTGGTAAGAATCACGTAACTGGTGGTTTTGTTGACCCTGTTGTTGTTCTTTCCCCTATTTTATTTTATTTTTTTTATTAAATTTTTTATTTATTTTCAGCGTAACAGTATTCATTGTTTTTTCACCACACCCAGTGCTCCATGCAATCCGTGCCCTCCCTAATACCCACCACCTGGTTCCCCCACCCTCCCACCCCGCCCCTTCAAAACCCTCAGGTTGTTTTTCAGAGTCCATAGTCTCTCATGGTTCACCTCTTTCCCCTATTTTAGACCTTCCTTCACCATGTTAGACATTTTAAGTGTAGGCTAGAAGAATTAGTGCAATTTTGTGTTAAACAATGGTGTGCTAAACTCAGAATTTCTAGAATGTGATTACAAAATTCTCAAAGAGGGAATATAATTTCTATTCAGACTACACTTATTACAGAAGGACGAGTGAGAGAAGTATTTGCTGTTTAATGAGTTGGAAAGCAGGAGAACCACCTTTTTGTTCTGGGTGTATGGAACTATAGGTATGATTAGACTTTGTATAAGGATGCTGCGTTTTAGGAAATGCATTTTTCCCTGTTAACATACAGATAGAAA
The DNA here is from genome assembly GCF_963455335.1 of Martes martes. NCBI lineage: Eukaryota > Metazoa > Chordata > Mammalia > Carnivora > Mustelidae > Martes > Martes martes. The sequence goes on from NC_137899.1 coordinate 26,886,849, forward strand.
AAAGCGAAGTTCAGAGTACCTATTTAACTTTTAAGCATAGCAGTGACAATTAGTTCTCCCTTTCTTAGTGTTACTAGCAAGAACCAAACAATACACTGGAATAGTAAAATTGAAACATTGAAACACATCTAACACTTACTTTGGTCATCATTATTTCATTATTTATTCAGTCATTTGGAGTCAAACGCCTTAAGTGTTCTCTCTGGAGAGTAGATATCTGTTATCATCCTTTTTTTTTTTTTAAGATTTTATTTATTTATTTGACAGGCAGGGAGGCAGGCAGGGGGTGGGGGGAAGCAGGCTCCCTGCTGAGCAGAGAGCCCAATGCGAGGCTCGATCCCAGGACCCTGGGATCATGACCTGAGCCAAGGGCAGAGGCTTTAACCCACTGAGCCACCGAGGCGCCCCTGTTATCATCCTTTTAAGTGAACCAGTTTAACTCCACCTTCTGTAACCAAATAATATTTCAGTATTAATTGGTCATTATTTCAATAACCAAGATTTTCCAAACTTCACTCATTTTGGTTCTTACCATCTTGGTGTTTGCTGAGTACCATTTCTGCTATTTACTTATTTCTCATATATATTATAATGAAGATACTAATTTTTAACTTGTTTCCCCATGCCACACCTAAAATCATATTACTTGCAATTGCAAAAACACCAACCGTATTTTTTGGAAACCCTACAGTTATGTGGTTTTTTTGTTTGTTTGGCTTTTTCAAGAAGGTTCTTGGTTGAAGCGGAATTTAACCCTACGTATTTCTTTTATGGTCAAACATTACTCAAGGACAAATTACCATCCTGGTAGCAGCAAGGCTTTGACAGAGTTGTTATATCTAGTCTTTCAATATTCAGTACCCATATTTAATAATGAAAACAAGACAGATTATTGCTTGTTACATGTGACAAGGATGATGAAATAAGAATTATCATAGCTATTTACTACTTCTAAAGGAAGAAATGTGATAGGAAATAAAACTGCTCAATGTGATACTTCAGAAACGTTGATCAACAGCACCTCATAAAAGTGTCCATTGGAAATGCCTGAAATAATTCTTCCCAAATGCATTTACTTTAATGTTACTTGTAGGATATAAAACTTTTACACTTTTATTCTGTGCAAAATTTCCCAGTATTTTATTAAAAGTGATTCTATGATCTACTGGGGTTTGGCATGGAAATCATTTTATTCCTGCTTCTCTGAAGTTGGCTCACACAATTAATATAATAGTTGAGGAAAGTGCTAGTTAATGTCCTGATTTGTGACCTCTCATTATATAACAAAGTATTATGATCCAACTTTTACAGGAAACAAAGTGACGTTATTAAATGTATGGTGAATATTAAAAGTAACATTCAGCTAATTTCTATTTTTGGAGAAAGGAAGTCAGAAACAACTGAACAGGTTAAAATCTACAGGGGATTGTAACTTGTGAAGTGTGTCTAAAACCTAAATAAGTATAGTTCTTGAGGCATTAATTTCCATGCTTTTATTCCACAAAAATTAACTCAACACTTACTCTAAGTTAGGCAATGTTCTAGATTTGGGAGATAAAGCAGTGAAAAAAACAAATCAGGAAAAACCTTACTCTTGTAAAGGTCACATTCTAGTGCATGGAAACCTAACACTAAACTAAGGAAATAAAAATAAAGCAGAGTAAAACATAGGGGTACAGGGACGAAGTGAGCACCGTGACAATCCAGGAAGGCCTTACTAAGATGACTGTGTTGAATGGGGTTTTTAATGGGAGTGAACTGTGACTATCTGGAGGAATAGCATTCCTAGAAATGGAAAAGACACATGGGAATTTCCTCAGGTAAGTATGTACCAAGCATATTTGAGGAAATGCCAGAAGCTAGAACAGCTTGTGAGCAGTAGAAAGAAGAATGGGAGACAAGCTCAGAACCTTAAGGAAGAAGGATCACACCGACCTCTTAAAATATCACAGATATTCTGCTTTTACTGAGATGGGAAAACCTGGAGAACTGTGAGCGGAACGGAAAAATATCTGACCCTATTCTATCTGTGTCACTTTGGTTGCTGTGTTGGGGTGGATAACGTACAGGGGTGATAGCGAGTGGCTAGTTAGAAAGCTATTTTGATAATCTAGCTGAAGAAACTTTTTGATCTGGACCAGGATGCTCTTAGTGGTCAGACTGGAGATGCATTTTGAAGGTCTAACCGAGAGCATTTGCTAACTAGTTGAATATAAAGGAGAAAAATGATAAGATAAATAGGACTCCCAGGTTTTGGCCTAAGAAATTGGAAGTTCCCATGAAATGAAATGACAGGGATTGTGGGAGAAACCTTCTTGGAGAAGATGAGGTTCTGTTTTGGACGTGGTAAATTTAAGATGTCTGGACATCCAAATAAGAATGTCCACTCAGCAATGAGAGGGATCTGTAGCTCAGGGGAAGGTGCTAGTTGAAAATGGAAGTTATGGTACTGGTTACATTTAAATGATACTTGAAGCCATAAACCTGGATAAGATCATCAAGGGTCTAGATGTTCAGAGTCAAGAAAAAAAAAATCAGATAACAAGATTTTTATTTTTTTAAATTTTTTTTTAAGATTTTTTATTTATTTGTCAGAGAGAGTGAGCACAGGCAGACAGAGAGGCAGGCAGAGGCAGAGGGAGAAGCAGGCTCCCTGCTGAGCAAGGAGCCCGATGTGGGACTCGATCCCAGGACGCTGGGATCATGACCTGAGCCGAAGGCAGCCGCTTAACCAACTGAGCCACCCAGGCATCCCAGATAACAAGATTTAAAGACAGCAAGTAAGGAAGAAAAATAAAACTAGAAGTATGTGTTGCCCTGAAATACTAATGTAAGATCTATTTCAAAGAGAAAGGAGTTTGGCCAAAAGTTTCTGATAAATCAGTTGAAGACTAAAAGTCAACCATTGGTTTCAGTAATACAGAGACATTCCAAATGGAATGCATTTAAGATAGAATAGAAATGAGGTAAACATAGCACATAGATAACCCTTTTAATGAGCTAACCTCTTAAAAAGAACAGAGAAGTGGATGGTTGCTGGAGAAAAATGGGATGATAAGAAACATTGGCTTGTTTGGTCTTTTTGATGGTTGAAATAATAGCCTGTTTGTATGCTGATGTGAATAAATGAGTAAAAGTGGAGAAGGGATGATGCCATTTTACTCAAAATCAGAAGGATTTTGTTAAAATGCTGGTAAGTGAGCAAATATGGTGTGCAAACTGAGGAAGGGATTTCTCTTGTTGCTTCAAATTTCTCAGGGAACTGGGAGTAATGAATGGAGAAGAGGATGTTTGAACTCAGAAGAGAGAGCAGGTGGGTGGAAAAAATGTGAGACTCAGTGAATTGAGGCAATAGAGAATATGCTCCAGGCAGCACTAAGGACCAACTTCAAGATTTTAGTGAGACCCTTAAGGTGAGACTGTTCCACACAGATGTGTGTCACCAGCCATCCTTTCATGGATCTGAGAACTGGAGAATTAGATTTGATGGGTGTTAGTTTTCTAAGTAAATGTGATGTCATACGTGAGGGGCTTTGATATTGAAGGTGTATAAAGGGAGTGATTATGGAGAATCGAAGCTAGATACAGAGAAAATGAGGTCAAGAGGCCATGAAGGATAGTAAATATTACTAAGATCCATGGATTAAAGTTTTCCATGGAGTTGTAGGGTTGATGGCGTTGGCATGGAAGGAGTATGTCGTAATAGTGTCAGAGAAGGTAGACTGCTTGAGATTAGCATCATGGGTGAATTGTGTTAAAGTCTCCAAAATACCACCTGCAAGCTGTTAGTAAAGCAAAACTAAGTTTATTAGAACTCCCTGCAATAAGGGAGAATATGAACTTCACAAACCCAGTCCTATTTCCAAAGGAGGACGTCAGGAAAGGATCTTAGAGGTGTAGGGGTGTGGGCTTAAGTTTTAAAGTGAGGTTTTCAAGACTGGAAACTGAAAAAACTGGTGATACAATTGTTTAGAATTGATAGACAAAACAAGGGTGGGTCTTGAAGCAGGACTAGATAAGTAACTGTTGTAGGGAGATTTTTACCCCTGTGAGCTGACTTAGGTAAATGTATTAGTTAAGTTGATTGGCGGGAATTTGCTGAAGAAGTCATTTGTTGATACATAGTTGAGTCATATCGGTGGAGTTTTGCTGAAATAAACAACACAGTCCTGTTGGGGGCGGGGGTGTTCTCCATTCCTAGATCTAATAGCAATTGCAGTTCTAAGTTACAGTTAAACTAATGGCAAAGGCAGGATTTTAGAGTGGAGTGAGTAGCTGACAATAGAGGATTAAATCATTGGAGAAGTGGAACCAAGGGAATACCACAGTGACAAAGAACTAAGTCAAGAATGGTGTTAGAGTGACAGAAGCCATAAATACTAAGGAATAAAGAAGACTAGGCATCAATAAACAATAGGGTAAAGAACCTGATAATGTAAGATTCAAAGCTGAGAAGTTTAAGGAGGAGGGAGGGAAAATGTCCTTAAGAGGACATTAAAGAAGGGGGGCGCCTGGGTGGCTCAGTGGGTTAAAGCCTCTGCCTTCGGCTCGGGTCGTGATCCCAGGGTCCTGGGATCGAGCCCCGCATCGGGCTCTCTGCTCAGTGGGGAGTCTGCTTCCCCCTCTCTCTCTGCCTGCTTCTCTGCCTACTTGTGATCTCTGTTTGTCAAATAAATAAATAAAATCTTAAAAGAAAAAAAAAAAGAGGACCTTAAAGAAGGGGAACTGCTAAGCCATCTCTAGACCTTACAGTATTTGCGGTATACAAGAGCACGGTGTTGATGTCCTTTATAAAGCTGTAGGAAAGTGAAGTTCTAGAGGCCGCTGAACAAAGTGGAGTCCTAAGCCAAGCGGCTGAAATAGGGATCTAGTGTCAGAACCAAGAGCAGGAAAAGTTAGAGTTGGGAGGATGATGGAGAAGCTCAGGACCGAACAGAGACCTCGGGGCAGAGCTAACCAAAAGCAGAAAAAGGAGCCAAGCTGAAGAGGCAGTGAACATTCCCTTTTCCCATTGTGTACTTGTTCAAAAAAAATTTTTTTTTTAACTTAGAGATGTAAAGAGCAAGGTTGAAGACTCTTGAATTTTATATCATGAGTGAACACTCTGATTATGAAGTAAAAAGCTCATGCATATTAGAAATAATTCAAGATGTCAGTGAACAACTTGCCTATAGGTGAAACTGTCTCTTTTTGCTTAAATGTTGCCTGTGATTAAGTAGAGGATGTGCTATCCATTTCCACTGAGAGCTACTAAGCTACCATTTGCCAAATGGAAAAGCACTTAGAGAAAATGATTAACAGTTGTGATGGGTGGTGGATGATGGAAGATTCTCATGGCCATTATTATCTTTATGAATGCTTAACACAAATTAAACATTTAAAGGCTTTTTCTTTTCAAAACCATGTTTTCCACTCTATTTTTGAAGCAAGAGTATGTTCCAAAAATATTTTTTTCTCAAATGGTGGGGAGATAATTGGCTTAGCCTTCCTCCAAAAACAAAAACTAAACACCACACACACAAAAAATGAATACATTTATATGACATTATTAGTAAACAACCTACAATCTAAATGTAAAGAGTACTAAAAACATTAACAAATTCAGTGTAAAAATACACAAACCAACACCCATTCATGATTAAAAACTCTCAGCAAACTAGGAATAGAGGGGAACTCCTTTAATATGGTAGAGAATATCTACCAAAACACCTAGAGCTGATGCCATACTTGGGAGAAACTAAAATTCCCACTGAGTTAAGGAACAAGGCAAGGATGTCCCCTCTCAACAATCCTTTTCAACATCCTACTGGAAGACCCAACTAATGCAATAAGATGAAAGGAAATAATATCTGAGATGAAAAAGAAGAAAAGTATCTTTATAGATGACCTACTTGTCTATGTAGGAAATCCAAAAGAATCAATGGAAAACAAAACAAAATGAAACAAACCTGAAGCTAAAAAGCAATTATAATAAGGTTGCAGGATAACAGGTTAATCTAGAAGTCTACAGCTTCCCCCCCACCATACCAATAAGGAACAATTGGAATTGGAAATCAAAAACACCATACCAGGGTGCCTGGGTGGCACAGTTGGTTAAGTGACAGACTTCAGCTCAGGTCATGATCCCAGAGTCCCGGAATTGAGTTCTGCATTGGGCTCTCAGCTCCACGGGGAGTCTGCTCCTCCCTCTGACCTTCTCCCCTCTCATGCTCTGTCTCACTCACTCACTTACTCAAATAAATAAGTAAAAAAATTTTTTAAATAAAAAGTAAAAATAAAACAATACTATTTACATAAGCACTAAAAAAATACTCAGGTATAAATCTAATAAAAATATGGTATCTATAACAAGGTAACTACAAGACTTGACAAAAGAAATCAAAACTAAGTGGAGAAATCTTCTATGGGTCACAATCAGGAAGAGTCAATATTGTTAAAAAAATGTCAGTTCTATTTTGATCAAAAGTTTCAATGTAATCTCAGTCAAAATCCCAGCAAGCTATTTTGTGAATATTGCCTAACAGATTCTAATGTTTATTTGGTGAGGCAAAAGGCTTAGGCTAGTCAACATAATACTGAAGGAAAAGAACAGACAAAGGACTGGCAGCAGGAGAAATTCAGTATTTAAACAAGGATATGGTAAGAAAGTGTGATATTGGCAAAAGAATAGACAAAGAGATTAATGGGAGAGAATAGCACCCAAAATAGACATGCACAGATATAGTTAATCTTTGTCAAAAGAGCAAAAGCAATTAATGAAAAAAGAATGGTCTTTCCAACAAATGATGCAAGAAAACTGGGCATCTGTATGGGACAGAAAATAAGCCAGACCCAGATCTTAGACCCTTCACAAAAATTAACTCAAATGGTTCATTGGTCTGTTGCATTTAATATTGAACTCCTTGTGTTTCCTGGGTGGTGCATTCAGTTAAGCTTCTGACTCTTGGTTTCAACTCTGTCGAAGAGGATGAGAAGACCAATCAAAGCCTGGATTCTGTCACTTACTATGTCCCCTGGAGCAAGTCGTTTAAGCAAAATTAAACATTAAGAGTTTAACTGTAAAATGAGGATGATAGTATGACTTCTCATACAATTTTTGTAAAGATGAAACCTTAACAAAAGTACAGTGTACATACCAGCGCCTAAGGTGTAGCAGTCAGCGATCTAGATTATCATGATTCCCGTGTTACAACTCTTCCTATGCCAATGATCTGTGGGGCATGGAAGGGAGCATACCCCGAAGATATGCCTGAAAAATCACGTAGAAGTTAAAATGGATCTTATTTTAATAACTTGTTAGGAACACATTTAAAGTATTTCCTTAGATTTTGCAAGGACTAAGCAGAAGGAAACAAATGACTAAAAAGCACTTCTATTCTTACCATGTTGTTTATTTCATATCTGCTTTCAAATTTCAGAATTGAATTTTTTTTCCTGACAAAGGTACTGTGTGAAAATAAATAAATAAATGGCAAAGGAATGTCACTATGCTGGCTCTTACTGCCATTTAGTAAAGGCCAGCTCCGTGAATAAGGCCCTCCCTCCCAGGAGGGAGGCATTAAGATGATCCCAGACTCTTCAGGATCCTGGTTATACTTTCTATGAGCACAATAAATAAATCCCATTCTGAAATTAGAAATGCATTGTTGCAACTCCCTTTATCTTTTTGCCTTTTATAGACCAAATCTCAATATATATCTCACACACATTTCTAAATGGTTTCCTTGTTTCATTTATAGGGTTTAACACAAGTAAAGGAAACTTGATACCACTAACAGCCTTTTCTGTGCCTTAAAAGTGATTGTGAATCTCTTTGGTGTATTCTTGCACTTAATGGAGTTGCACCAACCTATCAATGAAAGCTACCCTTTGTGGAGTGTGTGTCCATGTGTACAAAAAGTAACTTTTTAGAATTTCTGTTAACCCCAAAATCTATAATGACCTTTTTGAAAAAGATTTTATTTATTTGACAGAGAGAGAGACAGTAAGAGAGTGATCCCAAGCAGGTGGAGTGGGACAGGGAGAAGCAGGCTTCCTGCTGAGCAGGGAGCTGGATAGGGGCTCGAACCCAAGACCCTGGGATCGTGACCTAAGCTGAAGGCAGATGCTTAATGACTGAGTCATCCAGACGCACCTATAATGACTTTTAACTAGGGTTTAACTTCTTAACTAGGATGTTCCTTACCATAACATTTTTAGGAATAGCTTCAAGACAATGATGAACCTACATGAGCAAGATCTAATTGAGAGGTAAGATTGCTTTGGGACTGTATGAGCTGTGGGTGGGAGAAAGGAGTGAAGTGATTGGAGGGGAAGCATGGGATGTATTTATTGGGAAACATCAATTTTTTTTTGTACTCAAAATAGATCAAAATGACTGTTTCTAAGGTCATTAAAAAAATGAAACTAAGAGACTCAAAATTTCAATGCTGGATTGTGAGGTCAGCGCTTATAAGGATTACTGTATTAGTGACCTCAAGGTAAGTCTAGTAAGGAATGGGCTAACCTTTTCATCCCAATCTCTTCTAAGGACCCCTGAGTACCTAGTAAATACAATGCCTTCAAGAGCTTTTTTTTTTTTTTTTTTTCATAGAATCTATGGCATTCTTTATAAATGTTCACGTGGCATTGCTTGAAAATTAGTTTCTCAGGAAGATCAGTTTCACTTTTAGCAAAGGATTTTTGTTAACTTTTTAAAGAAGAGAATTGCAGTACCCAATTATTAAGGAAGGACAGGGAGAAAAAAGCCTTAGAAAACATTATTTGGCTGACAGTAAGTGATACTGTATACTCCTTAAATTTTGATAAATCCGTAAAAGCTATTTATCCTAGAGCCACTTTTGGACCTACTCTTAGCTTCTGAAGGATTTCTGACTTTTTAAAAAGCATTTTCCTGCATTTACATCAAAGTGATGTTGCTTCTCATTCTATGCATCTCGCCACTAAAGGATATTCACCATAATGGTACAGAAAACCAAAAGGAAAACTGGCAACTAAAAATTTCTGGATGAAGATCCTAGAAAACAGTTTTCTCACTTTAACCACTTTATCTCATTTTAATTAAAAAAATTTTTTTCTTAAGATTTGAGAGAGAGCATGCCAGCAAACAGGGGTGGTGGGAGAGGGAGAGAATCCTGAAGCAGACTCTCTGCTGAGCACAGACCTGGGGCCGATCCCAGGACCTTGAGATCATAACCTGAGCCAATATAAAGAGTCAGCCCCTTAACCAAATGAGGCACCCAGCCTCCCCTAAACACTTTTAAAATTTATTTTAAATTTATTTTATTTTAAATTTATTTTAAATTTATTTTATAAGTAAATAAATAATTATATTTATAAATAAATAAATAAATAAATAAAATAATTATATTTATAAATAAATAAATAAATTTAAAGTTTATTTTAAATTTGCCAACAACCCAGACCTACTTAAAGTTCATTTAGTTTGTAAAATACAAACTAATACAGACATGTCACTAATACTCAAATTTTAAAATTCATAAGTGCTCCAAATTTTCTTGTGAAAGTAACAGTATAAATACATCCTCAAAATGGACCTGGTTTGCCTGTAACATGAGTGATACCTTTGCAGGGAAATGCCTTCTCCTCCAATGTGCCTGCACTTTCCTTCCCTCCCTCACTCTCCTTGAGTTAATTTGTCCTAAAATGCAGTGAGCTCTGCTTCAATAATTTCCACCCTGCAAAGTAAATGAAAATTTTTGGTGTAACGGGCAGGAATTTTGCCACCAATCATCTATTTGTATTAATTGGGCTTGCGAAATGAAATTCCTGCATAGTCTAATGAGAATAATATGCTAAAAACCTCACTGAACTCTTCATGCAGACAGGCTTCACTAGACAAAGGCCTAAAACCGTTGCTACTTTTTGCACTCGGGGACTTCTGATCAGTAGTGTGCATGGCAGCAACGGGCCTGTGTGCCCCTTCTTTTCGCTTTGGGTTAGATGCATATTGAAAAAGAAATATAGGGACCATGTACCCCTTATTTATCAATATGATGTATACTTCACTTAATTATCCCAGTGCATAAGACTCTAGAAAATCAACATAAGTCACTGAATATCTCTATCTTTAATGTTGTGACAAAAAACTTTATGTAGTTTACATAAAGTAAATATATTAGAAACATATCAGGCAATACATTTTTAATAGTAAGAAATATTGTTTCTGGGGCAACAGGAAATAACACAAAGGTCTAGATCCAGCACGTATCTTCACAAAAATAGGCAACAGCATTACCTTATGTATTATATATTGTTCACACTGTTTTACGTTCAATGTATGTGGAATAAACTATTTTGTTGCGGAATTCTCCAGTTAAAGATTTTAAGGACATTTTGGCAAAATTTGAAGCCTACATTTCTGCAACATTAGTAAGGCTGAGAGATAAATAAATTTGTGCCTGCATGTTATGAAGTGTTTTAGTAGCCCATACTTAATCACTTTCTGAAATTACCCATTAGTGAATCCTGAACAAACCTCAAAACAATTACTTTGAAGTTACTATGCTAAGTCCTTTAGGTCTATTTATAAAAGGGCAAATACAGTGTCTAGTAGTTGTGGTCCTGGTTCTCTTGGAAGATAAAGACCCATAAAACAAATATTCATGATCTAATATAGCACATACAAAAATGCTGTTGAGATAAGGAATCGAATTTTTTGCATGTAGGAGATTCTAGATAAATTATATTACATGGAGGGTATTGTTCAATCACAAATGGAAAATGGGTGCTTCATGAAAATAGGTACCTTCATGAAGGTAGTAAAAACATTTCATCATTGAGTGACATGCATAGATGCTCTCAGCATGTGTCTTATGATAGGACAGCAACTTGAGAAAATCTTCCCAGGTATGAAATGATATTTTCGAATTATTCAAACCAAACCAGGAGGGTAAAAATCATAAAAGTTGAAGATGCTGAAATTACTAGAACAATAATTTTTGGCCATGCAGTAACAGAATTGGCAATTAGCCAATGAATAAATTAACAAATATTTTGCACACATTTCTTACCATAAAATTATCTGGCAGTCACAACAAGCCTACAAAAAAGGCAAAGCAGTGATTATGATCTCCCATTTAAGATAATGAAACTTAAGCTAAGATACTTCAAAGAAAAAAAATTGACCAGCGTCACTTGGATATTAAGTGACTGGTTAAGGATGCAAATGGGTCTCTTGTTATCAGAGGCAGCAACTTTCTACCACATCATGCCTCTTTTACCTCTCTCTCTCTTATGGATTCAAATTTTTCCTTTTTTTTTTTTTAAGATTGTATTTATTTATTTGACAGACAGAGACACCTCAAGAGAGAGAACACAAGCAGGGGGAGTGGGAGAGAGAGAGGCAGGTTTCCTGCTGAGTGGGAAGCCAGATGTGGGGCTCGATCCCAGGATCCTGGGGTCACAACCCAAGCTGAAGGCAGAGGCCTAAGGACTGAGCCACCCAGGTGCCCCTATGGATTCAAATTTCAAGGTGTGTGGGGAGCAAGAATATATGGTCAAGACAGATGAGTGAGAAGTGGAAACCCTACTTTACCTTGAAATGTATTGCAAAATCCCATATCCAAACCAGGGGTGGTTTTTTGCACAGATACGGAACGGAAGGGTAGAGCATGCTTCAGGATCAAAATGAGTCCCTGATAACTGGCCATGAAACAACCCATTTCCCTCTAAGCAGAGAACCGTAGAATTGGAGAACAGTAATTATAACTGCGTAAGTCCTTGAGTGTTTTCTTAATCTTCCTCCAGTGAACACATTCATTTATCAGATTAGTCTTGCTAATATTCTCTTAACAAGCTCAGAGAGCCTAGCAGAGATGAGACCCAGTTCATCTGAGGAGGGCCTCAGTGATGGACAATGAGTGAGCATTGAGAGGGCCACATTGTGTTCCAGACCGGAGGACAACCTAGCAGGGTATCTATGCATGGGATCAGGGCATGATCAGGAACAAGTGCCGATGATAGAAAGGTGGAAGGAGGAGCACCTGGGTGGCTCAGTGGGTTAAAGCCTCTGCCTTCTGCTCAGGTCATGATCCCAGGGTCCTGGGATCGAGCCCCGCATCTGGCTCTCTCTGCTCAGCAGGGAGCCTGCTTCCTCCCCTCTCTCTGCCTCCCTCTCTGCCTACTTGTGATCTCTGTCAAATAAATAAATAAAATCTTTAAAAAAAAAAAAAAACAAGGTGGAAGGTAGGATGGAAAGAAAAGGCAAAGCTGGACAAATGATGTTAGCTAGGTGATCTCAGTTATGCCCAACACACTTAAGACACGAAAAATAAGTGCAGGCGCTCAAGTATTACGTTTTATGATCCTTTGCTCAGATTGTTCTTTGGGTGAAAGAAGCCATGAATCCACTATGCTTTGTTAGGTAAGCAATAGGGGATAATGCCTGAAATCAAGTAATCGATTGTGAAATCTCCCTAGTCTCATAGTCAGTTTCTCAGATCCGACCAGAACCAAAGTTAGCGAGGGTTAACCAATGGATTGTTTTGCTGGCAAGGTACATTTTAAGTTAAGCCACAATCCCCATATTTAAAAAAAAAAAAAAAAAAAAAAAAACAGTAATAGGTCGCCTGGGTGGCTCAGTGGGTTAAGCCTCTGCCTTTGGCTCAGGTCGTGATCTCAAGGTCCTGGAATCAAGTCCCGCATCGGGCTCTCTGCTCAGCCGGGAGCCTGCTTTCTCCTCTCTCTCTGCCTGCCTCTCTGACTAATTGTGATCTCTCTCTGTCAAATAAACAAATAAAATCTTTTAAAAAATTTAAAAAACAGTAATAATAAAACAATGACAACGACTAAAAGGAAGTCAAGAATGGGTTGTATTGAGGAGCGACAATTTCTGAAGACTGCTTCCGGAGCCAGTGGTTTCCCGAAGGGCTTAACCGTTCTGAGGAGGCTAGAATTGCTCTGAGCACATTCAGTGTCCGTTATTCTGCGGGGAGTTAGGCTCGACTGAACAACTGTTTAAGGCTTTGTCTTGGTATAAATAAGTGAAATTCATTTATGCCTTTATGAAACGAATATTTATTACTTACGAAATAGCCAACAACATGCTAGGTACAGGGAATATGAAGAAAAATAGAAAGTTTTTGTCTTTAATGAGTTCGTAGTCTAGTGAGAAAATAAGCACATAAATAATCACTAAACTCCATAGTAGGTGCAGCCCTGGGTCACAACCAATCTGTAAACGCGCAGGGCGTGAGAAAGCACAGACACGGCCCCCTAATCCAGCCTAATTGGGCAGGGCCGTTTTCCCGGAGAGCAATGTCTTGACACTGAGCCTTATAAAATGAAATAGGCATTACTGCAACAGAGAGGAGGGAGAAAGGAATTCCCTTTACACAGACGCCCTATGAAAGGAGTAAATCTTTGCAGCAATGGGCATGTTCCCATTGACGTTTGCTGCTGGTTAAGCAAGAAGCATCTTAATTTCAAAACGCTGAACACAGGCCATAATTGAAACTGTTGCTTTTAGAAGCAGAGGCAAACAAGGAAATGGGAAATATAAGAATCTGGACATGCCTTTCGGTGATTAGTTTGATCATGTTAAGTTTACTTTAGAATAAACTTTACTGTGACTTTGAAGGCTGTCTCAAATAGCCACTGTATTTTCTTATTTAAATATGAAATATCTAATCCCCACTGCCCGGTCAATGCAACATTATTCACAGTAGGGGAGGTGTGGGAGCAACCTAAGTGCCCATTAACAGATCCAAGGATCAAGGAAATGTGGTCTGCATACATAGTGGAGTATTACTCAGCCCTATCAAAGAAGGAGATCCTGTCATCAATGAAATGGATGAAACTGGTCAGCAATATGCTATGTGAAATAACCAGGCAGAAAGCCAAATACTGCATGTTATCACTTCCATGTGGCGTGTCTCTCTCTCTCTTTTTCTCCCTCTCTCTCTTTTTTAAGTTGAACTCCTAGAAACAATAGAAAAGGGGTTGCCTGGGGTGGAGGAAATGGGGAGAGGTTGGTAAAAGGCTACGAAGTTTCAGCTCTAAGATGAATAAGATCTGAAGATCGAACCTATGACAGGAAGAGTATAGTTGATAACACTGAACTGTATGACTGAAATTTGCTGATTGTAGAACTTCAATGTTCTCACACATAAAGAGGTAGAATGTGAGGCAGTGGGTGGGTTAATTAACTCGGGGAATCCTTTTGCAGTGTATATGCACATAAAATCCTCATGTGGTACACTTTAAATTTCAGTAAGGTTGATGGAAAAAACCTTAAACTAAATAAGGACTATCTAGGAAACTCATAACTAAAATAATTTTAACCACAGTAAAAAAAATATAAAAGAATGTTATTTGATCAAGTCATTCAAGGAGTATGTTCTGAGAAGGTATACATCTTACAAGGATATATTTTATACTTTCCTTGTAGTGACTAGCACTCTGCAATAAATGAGAAGAGTTTGGCCGAATGCCCAGAAGCTGAAAGTAGCAAGTGCTTTAAAAAATAATGCCTTAAAAATGTAACTCCTTATTGTCCTGTCATCCTCTGCCACTCCACATTGGACATTTGAACTTGGGCATGTTACACACCATACACTGTGCATTTCACCGCAGACCTGTGCATACCTTCACATATCCACTCGCGGCTCCGTCTGCGGAGCATTTTCCCCTCTCTCCTCACTCCCTGGTGACTCAGAATAAATTGTCCCGTGTCTTGGTTTCTGCTCCGGCATTCATGGCAGTGTTACCGTCATTAGTTTATATGAATACTTTTGGGATTGGAGTATTGGAGTTGTTAATTCATTAATCTAATTATATTGATTAAAGTTGATCATTCCAATTGTATTTCATTCTCAAATCGCTGTTCCTGCTTTACAAGGAAAAATAGAAATCTCAATGTACCTTAAAGACCTAACAGCTATCGGCATTCATGTTAAAGTGTTGTTTCTCCTTGGAGTCCCTGAGATCCGATGAAGCAGTGGGACCTATTGAAGATCATCTCCTTGAGAACTTGTAAGGAAATTGAAAACTCGAGTTCTTCCAAGGTGTGAAGAGATACAAATGCCTCACTGGCTATAGAACAACAGTGGACACTGGAGTTTACCCAGCAGTTTCTTGCCGGGTAATAATAGAAGTCTAATTCTGGAGAGCATTAAAAGCATTTGAGAATAGTGATGTTGGAGTAAAATGTGTAGCTAGATCAATATCATGATTACTAGAAGGAGACTGAATTAATGTGAATAATTAACACAAAACATTATTCCAACTTATATTTTTTTATTTTCTTTGTGGGGTTCTATGCTATTTTCCTCACTAGATTATGGCTTGGGAATCTAGAATCACGCCCATGGCAAATGCTCAAAAGCCAGTGGTCCAAACTAACCAGAAGCCAGAGGGCAAGGGAGCCCACTGATGGAGCCCATTCCTTTAGCCCCATGAGCACAGAGCAGAGTGGAGGAGGGTAGAGGCAAGGTATAGGGTCCCATTCCATAGAAAAACTAGCAGGCACAGAGGTTAGTATTGGTGTGTTTATATACATTTTTTTAAGTGTATGTATTCTACATTAAGCTTCTTAAAAATTTACTAGGCTTATGTGGGGTGGGAAGTCCCTTGACTAACAATTTCTGAACTAGAGTTTGGTTATATTTGTAATTTACCCTTTAAAATGAGGTGGAAAACTTGAAACGCTCAGTATATTTTATAGACTTAGGCTAATCTGTTTAGATGACATCTTTTAAATTTTAATTTTTTAATTATTCTAAGTTGCCAATAAAATATTTAAGATGGAAAGATCTATATAGACCAAGGTAAAATGAAGAGGTACTGTTTTGGTGGTTTTGTTTTTGTTTTTGTTTTTGTCTTTTGCTCTATACTTTACAGAGTTTTGCCTAAATGGATTTTTAAGTATCTAGTATCAAAACTGAAAACTTCAAGTTTTCCTCATCTTTCTATGTCCATTGTAACCAGAAAAAGTAAAAGTAGCACCTGGTTAATTTCATACCTGGTTGCACATAAGATAGTGAGTTTTTTTTTCTTTTTCTTTGTTTTTCCTGCAAAAGAAAGAATTTTCATTAAAGGGATAAAAAAAACTCACTGAAGATTTTGTTTTAATATGACTGTGGAGTACATTTCTGTTCTTACACATATTATATATATAAAAGGATCCGTCTAAAAAGTGCCTTTGATTAATTCATCAGATTAGCAAGTTTTAAAATAGCATTTTTTTTTCCTTTCCTCTGAGTAATTATAGATCACATGCTTAATTTTGACTTGATAGAGTGATAGAGTATGACTGGCTATATAGATAGATACGGTGTTTTGGTATTTTAGCAGAATATATAAAAGTACTTATAGAAATGCTAGTGTCAAAGCATATTGCTCTGCAGTGGTTTTTAAATTCTATTAAATTATATCCCGATTTTCTATATTATGCTATCCTTGCCTAGTGGGAAAAAAATGACATAATATTCTTTTTTGATACATAACTACAATAATTACTTAAGAAATATACAAAATAGAGATGCTTTATGCAGATTCCATTTAAACACAAATGGCATTTGACAATGATGTAAGTGTTCATTTTTTGTTTCATTAAGAAATAATTGACATACATTAATGTATAAGTTTAAGGTATGCAGTGTGATCATTTAGTTTACATATATTGTGAAATAATTACCACAGTAGGTTCAGCTAACATCCACATTCCCATACAAATATAATAAAAAGAAAAAAAAATTTTCCTCTTGTGATGAAAACTCTTAGGATTTACTCTCAGCAATTTTGCTACATATCCTGTAGCAGTGTTAACTATACTTATCATGTTGTACATTATATCCCTGGTACTTATTTATCTAATAAGTAGAAGTTTATACCCTTTTGATCACATTCTTCTAATTTCTCCTATATCTGCCATCTGTGTCTGGCAACCAGAAGTAGTCTGAGCTCTTTTTCTATCTTTTTCTAGGAGTTATTTTTTGTTGTTGTTTATTTAGACTCTGTATGCAGGTGAGATCATATAGTATTTGTCTTTATCTAACTTATTACACTTACCATAATGCCTTCAAAGTCCATCCATGTTGCAAAGGGTAGAATCTCCCCATTTTTAATAATCGAATGATATTTCATTGTATATATACCATGGTTTCTTTATCCAGTCATCTACTGATGAACCCTTAGGTTGTTTCTATGTCTTGGCTACTGTAAGTAACATCACTATAAACATGGAGGTGCAGATACTTCCAGTTAGTGGTTTCATGTCCTTTGGATATATTACTAAAAGTGGATTGTTAGATCATATGATAGTTCTATTTATAATTTTTTGAGGATCCTCCATAGTATCTTCCATAGTGACTAGAGCAATTTACAGTCCCACCAACAGTGCACAGGAGTTCCCTCTTCTCCACATCCATACCAACATTTGTTATCTCTTGTCTTATTGATGATGGGCATTCTAACAGGTGTTAGGTGATACCTCATTGTGGTTTTTAGTTAGCATTTCCTTAGTGACTAGTGCTATTGAATATCTTCTCATGTGGCTACTGGTCTTTCCTATCTTCTTTGGAGAAATGTATTTCAGGTCCTTTGCCTATTTTTTTAATTGTACTGTTTTCTTGTTAATTGAGTTTTTTTGTTATTGAGTCCTTTGTTTTCAACATTAACCCCTTATGAGATGTATGGTGTACACAATTTTCCCCATTCTGTAGGTTGTCTTTTCCACCACTTTTTTGGTGTTTTTTTTGTTGTTGTTGTTGTTTTTTGTTTTCTCTATGCAGGAGCTTTTTAGTTTGATGGAGTCTCACCTTTTTTTTTTTTTTTTTTTATTGCTTGTGCTTTAGGTATCATATCCCAAAATATTACCAAGACCTATATCATATCAGAAAGCTTTGTTCTTGTGTTTTCTTCTGGGAATTGCATGATCTCAAGCCTTACATTTAAAACCTTTAATCCATTTCAAGTTAATTTTTCTGAGTGCTAAGATGGATCCAGTTTCATTGTTTTACACATGACTATCCAGTTTTCCCAATACCATTTATTGAGGACATGTTTTTTCTCCATTGGTTATTCTTGGTTCCTTTGTCAAATACTAACTGTATATCCTTGGGTTTATTTCTGTGCTCTAGATTCTGCCCCATTGGTCTGCTTGTCTGTTTTTATGCCAGTGCCACACTGTTTTGATGACTATGCCATTTGGTATACTTTGAAATCAGGAAGTATGATGCCTCCAGTTTTGTTCTTTTCATCATTTCTTGGGATATTCAGGGATTTTTATGGTTTCATATAAATTTTAGGAGTACTTTTTCTATTTCCATAAAAAAATGACATTGGAAACTTGATAGGGATTGCATTGAATCTGTAGATGAATTTTAGTAATATTGACATTTTAACAATATTAATTCTTCCACGTCATGAACACAGGATACTTTCTATTTGCATCGTCTTCAGTTTTGTTCATCAATGTCCTGTAGTTTTCTGAGTAGACTTTTTTACTTCTTTAGTTTATTTCTAAGTATTTTGTTGTTTTCATTGCTATTGTTAATGGGATTTTTTTTTAATTTTGCAGAAAAATTGTTAGCATTTAGAAAAACACTACTGGTGTTTGTATGTTAATTTTACTGAAATTTAACTGAATTCATTGATCTAATAGTTTTTTGGTTGTGTCTTTAGACATTTTTATGTATAAAATTAAGTTTTCTGTAAATTTTACTTCCTCTTTTCCAAATCTGATAATTTTAATTTCTTAATCTTGCCTGATTGCTCTAGCTAGCGTTTCTGGTACTATGCTGATTAAGAGTATTGAGCCTGAGCACACTCGTATTTTTCCTTCTCTTAGAGGAAAAGCTCTCAACCTTTCATCATTATGATGTTAGCTATGGGCTTACTGTATATAGTCTTTATTATGCTGAGGAACATTCCTTCTAAACTGAAGTTGTTAAGAGTTTTTATCATGAATAAATGTTGAATTTAGTCTTATTTTTTTCTGTGCATATTGAAACAGTCATATAATTATCTCATTTTATTCTATTAGTGTGTTGTATTACATTGGTTGAATTGCAAATGTTGAACCATCTTTGCATCCTGGGAACAAATCCCACTTGATTATGGTGTGTGATCATTTAATGTGTTGTCGAATTCAGTTTTGTTCAGTTTTTGCATCTAAGAAGAAATTAAAGAGGAAATAAAATTTTCTTGAGACAGAGGAAATGGGATTTCAAGCATTTTTAAAAAGTCAGAGAGGAAGGAATACTTCCAAACTTATTTTATGAGGTCACCATTATCTCGATACCAAAACCAGAAAAGGACTCTACTAGAAAAGGAAACTACAGGCCAACATTCATCAGGGATATTCATCAGGAATGGGGAAGAGTACCAAGGGCTGAGAATAGTTGGGTAGAACTGCTGGCTTTGTTCCCAACCCAAGTGAGGCTGTAGGATATATCCCATAGTTGATGGGATTGTGTGGTCAGGTTCTACTAGATGTTCACAGCCAGGTATTATATTAATCAGTAGATGGGGTTATGAATTAGCTTTCTTGCCCTGACAAGCAGTATGATGGGACTCAGGGCCTTTACAACTCATTTTTAGGGACCTTGAATCAAGCCAGAGTGTGTACTGAATTCCCCGGTCCGGTCCGCTGAGACTACCAGTTTGCTCTGCAGGGGGGCTGCACTCCCTAAGTGCCATCGGCCTGAGGGCTGTCGAAAGGCTTATGCAGCTCCCTGTGTGCTCCGGTTGGGTTCCCCGGTCCCAGGCTGAAAGCTGTATTCAGTCATAAGTAGGGCTATGAGTTAGATTGCCTCTTTGAAGCAGCAAGAGAAGCACCTCTTAAGCCAATAAAGCTCTTTATTTATAACCTTAAAGCCAAGCCACAACCCAAGTTCCATGACTGAACAGGGCCACCGGCTTTGTTATGAAAACTGTCAGCTCTGCCACCTGCCTCTTGACTTGAGTGCCGCTGGGTCACACAGCTTCCCGGAGTTGTCACCAGCCTGTCTGGTCAGATGGGGCTGGAAGATACTCTCCACAGTGTGTGAGGCTATGTTTTAGCTCCCTCGCTTGGCTGAGAGGGCTACAGGGCTGCTCCAGAGCTACTCTTAATTTCCCCAATAGGCTCTCCAGTTGGCTCTAAATTAACCCCCTTGCCTGTGCTTCCCATGAGGAGCTTCCATGCTTGGTACCACTGGCTTTGCCTGGACAGCGATCAGTTCTGTCTGCCTGACTCTTTACTCAAGTGCCACTGGACCACACCACTTCCAGAGTTGTTGCCAGGCCTTTCAGTCGGATGGGGCAGGAGGACACTCCACAGCAGATGGGACTGTGATTCAGCTCCTCGTCTGGGCACGGGCAAACCAGAATCTGGGGCTGGCAGAACTCTGCTTGATGATCCACATTAGGCACACGTGTGCCGCATCAAGTTCCCTAGTCAGAGAGTGCCCCTGATCTGGTATTGTAGATGAGCAAAACCATTGCTTAGGATTACTACTTGGGCACTGCAGGTATGAACTCAGTCTGCCAAGATCCATAGGCTCGTGATAGCAAGCCCCTTCTCTCTAACAGTCAGATTCCCAGTGTTTGAGCCCTACAGATTCCCTTAAAATCCCTGTGATGTAAGATCAGACAGAGTAGGGGCTCCCAGAAAGCAACCTACAGTGCCAAGGAAGCTCACCAACTCTCAGGGTTCTCTTTTCTCACTGAAGGAACAGAAGCCTCAGGGGAGACCTCTTCCTGTCATGTTGTGCTGTCCTGAGGGAATGATAGTGCCTTTTTTGAACCACTTCCCTTACCTTTCTAATGCCATCTGTCTTGTTCTCTGGTATGAGGGGGTACTTCAGCCTCAGCCCATGTTCTAGGATTCTGTCAGTCGGGTCTTTTTCAATAGTTGCTTGACGTTCTTCCTGTAATGGGGAGCAGTGTCAGGAGCAACCTATGTTACCATCTTGGTGACATGACAGCATTTATTTTTGATCAAAACATCTAGCTACCCAGCAGTGTTTAAAACAAACTTCATAAAACCTGAAACTAATATAACTGTATATTAACTATACTGGAATTTAAGAAAATAGAATGAAAAATAAACATCATATAAAATGATTTATTCTAGATAACCACTGTATTTGTTTAATTCATATTTATGATCAATTGTTATATGAGATTCCAGGTAATGCATATTGATGAGATAAGTGTAACACAGTGAATTTATATATTATTTTTTAAAGTGGATTTCGGTGGATTTAAAACTTGCAGCTACTGTCCTGTTTTACTAATCCTTGGAAATTTTTAAAGGGAAAAATGAATAAAATATAGCTGCAGATTACACAAACACCTAGGTGTCATTTTTTGGATATTAATAATTTATAAATCTTCCTGAATAAAAGTAAACATTAGAATTATTTCCATTTTATATCTCTTCTAGTTTACCCTTTCATATAAATGCTAGCAATCAAAAGGTAAGCAATCATCCATATTCATTAAGTAATTAGGGAGAGAGTGGTAGGGGGAAAGGGAAGGGAGAGGAAGAAAGACAGAATCTTAAGCAGGCTCCACATCCAAGACAGAGCCCAACATAGGGCTTGATCTCACAACCCTGAGATCATGACCTGAGCTGAAATTAAGAGTTGGACACTTAACCAACTGAGCCACCCAGGCACCCCTATTCTAGATTATGAATAGATATGTCAGCTATTTGATATTTTATATAAGCCTAAAGAGGTTTATTGTTAAACCCTGGCACAGATTATAGAGATCATATTATCTAGCTCAATTTTCTTAGTCTGTACTTGTACCATATTGTCACTTCAGGATGAGAAAGTATTTCATTAATACCCAGGGTTTTTCTAAGTTGTATTTTGGTTTAAATGTATTCATTACAGTAATTGTACTACATTTATTTAAACTGCAAATAAACATACCCTTTAAGTAATTTCATTCCCAGAACTTAGTCAAAAGAAGAAAAAAAAAACTATCAATACATAAAGTTACAAGTAGATAATTGTTACCATGATATTTTGTATTAAAATTTTTTGGAAAAAAGCTAAATGTCTACCAACCAAGGAGTATTTTCTACCTCATGGTGCAGGCATTGCTTAGTCTGTTTCTTCAGAGATGCAGATGGCAAGGATGTCATTAGGGCAAGTGCATTTAGGAGGGAAAATTGTAAGGGTGACAGATAAGACCGTGAGAGCCGTCAGGTTACAAAGCAAGGCTGACTCCAGTATGGAGAGAGAGAGAGATTAGGTGGAAGCATCATAGACTGCCATGCAGCCTAAGTTGAGTTTGGCAAAGCCATCAGTCTTCCAGCCAAAGTCAGCCCCATCAGAGGAACAGACAAGGGATCCTGGCCACACTCAGTCATCAGCTGGGAGCAGCTTGTGGGAGATGTGGTCTGGCACAAAACATGGTGATGAATTTTAGGTAGGTACTAGGGCTTTTGGTCAATTACACCTGCTCTAGCTGGTGGACCACAGCCACATTCTCTTGGCCATCGCAAGCATCCCATGTTATGAACCTATAAAAAACAAAAGCATAATGACTTGGAGTATGGATTTATTGGAAGGATTTCTACAATAAGTAAAAATAAATTACATAGTATGTAATGACCTCATTGAAAATTATTTGACATTTCCATAGCTTCTCATAAAATAGAACCATATAATAACCAAGAACAATTAAAGACCTGCTTTAACTAAAATGTGGAAGAAAGAGAACTAAAAATAATGCTGATGACAGATATTGGTCATCAGAGATAGAAATGTCCTACCCCTTATAGGTTTAACTTTTCACCAGTTTTTCAAATTTTTCAAAGGTGATTTGTAGTCTGAAAATCTTAGACTCACCTCCTCCTTTTTCCCTCTTTGTCAGTTCTCTGCTCTTCTTCCCAAGGTCTCTACTATGTGTTTCTTCCCACTTTTCTTTTTCATCTCCCTTTATTTCCGCCATCATGTCTCTATTAAAATAGAAATTCATTCTTCATTCATTTGCTTATTCATTTCTTTTTCTTTTTTTTTTTTCATTTATTTTTAAATGCGGGAAATTTACTTACATGTGGACCGAGTGGACCAATGACCCCTAAAAGCTAGTGTTTGTGTATTAGACGTGTGACCTCTAACTTTTCTTTTTTGTAACTATTTACAATACAAACTGAAGATTTTACAATTCCCCAGATAATTCCTAGTTTACCTACCTTCATGACTGATAATACCATGTTCTCTACTGGGGTTCATTTTTGCACCTACAAACACTACCTGACCTTCAGGGTTCAGCTCAGATATTACCCACATGCTTGCTGCTTGGAGTGGTTCCTGCACTAGCAGCATCAAGGGATACGGAATAAATGCAGAAGCCCAGTCTGCAGTCCTCATCGTGACCTACTAATTCAGATTAGTAAGATCCTCAGGTGATTCATAAGCATATTTGAGTTTGAGAAGTGCAACCTACACTAAAAAGGCTTTTGGTATTTCTTCCGTCTAAAATAACCTTTTCCTGGTGTCTGCAGACTGCACATTTATTTTCCTTTTAGTGGGCTGCTTCTTTCTTTAAATAATCAATCTTGTCTTAATTTTTTTTAAAGATTTTATTTATTTATTTGACAGAGGGAGACACAGTGAGAGAGAGAACACAAGCAGGGGCAATGGGAGAGACAGAAGCAGGTTTCCCTCTGAGCAAGGAGCCCGAAGCGGGTCTGAATCCCAGGACTCTGGGATCATGACCAGAGCCAAAGGCGGACACTTCAAGACTGAGCCAAGCAGGCACCGCTTAACTTGCCTTTAGGCCAGAACTGATCCCTAATGCTTTTTGTGGAGGCTGGAGTCTTTCAAAATTGGAGTCTACATTTACAAATCAGGAGATGGTGGTGGTGTGGTGTGGTTGTTTCTAGGAAAATCAGAACGTCTAGAAACATGGCCAGAGTGGCTAGAATGGCTCCTCAGGGCCAGCAGGACTTGAGCCAGGCTTGTGTTTCCAGTGGGCCTTAGTCCCCACCACGTTCGCATGTGCCCTGACTCACTGGTAGCTTTACACATTTCTGTCGCCTGCCTGTCCTCTGACATTTGAGTTAGCAGCTGCTTCATGCACAGGGACCTGGAGCTCCTGCCTGGAGGAAAGGCATGTCTTTGTCACATTCAATATCCTGGTTCTAGCAAGTTCCTCTTAAATCAATATTACTCTGTTATATAAACATGTTTTTTAAGGTGATGTAAAACAGCACCCTACCACAAAAAATTTATAACCTAGTTGTGACCTTAAAATTACATTTGACACCAAATGCCAATGAGGCTGTTAAGAATCTCGATCATTCCTACATTGCCGGTGGGGGTATAAAATGGAACAGTTCCTCTGGAAATAGTTTGGCAGTTTCATACGAAACTAACTGTGCCCTTAACCATATGCCGCCCGGCATTCAGGCCCTCGGATATTCGTCCTAGAGGGATGAAACCTTATGCTCACCCAAAAGCAGTACAGAAGTGTTCATAACAGCTTTAGTCACAAAAGCCCAAAACTGGAAACCGTCTAAATGTCCTTCAACTTGTGAATGAGTAAAAACCTGGCAAACCCACACCTTAAAATACTATGCAGCAATTAAAAGGAATTGTGAATAAATGATAGTGAAAAATGCAAGAACTTGGTTGGCTCTCAAGGGATTTATGCCCTGTGGAAAAAGCCAGTCAAAAAAGGTTGCATACTGTATGACCACTTATATAATATTTTTGAGATAAAATTATAGAGATGAGAACATATAGGTGGTCGTCAGGAGTTAGGGGAGGGGAGGGTGTGGCACCAAAAAATAGCACAAAGAAGATTGACAGTTATGGAACAATTTCCTATCTTGATGGTGGTGGTGGTGGTGACAAATCCGTGCATGGGTTAAAATTGTCTAAAACCATACACACAAACACAGGAGGAATGCATGTGGAATTGACATCTGGATAAACTCTTCCAATTGTACCAGTATTATATAGTGGTTTTCATTTGATGAAACTCTGTAAAGGATACACAGGACTGTCCTGTAGATTTTTTTTTTTTTACAACTTCCTGTGAATCTATAGTAGTTCAATATTAAATTTTCTTTAGAATGCTATGTTAAAAAAAATACATCAGTGAGTACACACGATTAAATGACTTTTTTTTGTTTGTTTGTTATTTTCTTTTCTAGCTGGCGCTGAGAGATACTGATATCAGATGACTCTATTTTTTTTCAAGGGTGGTCTGGGAATCTAAAGGAA
Source organism: Martes martes (assembly GCF_963455335.1). Classification (NCBI taxonomy): domain Eukaryota; kingdom Metazoa; phylum Chordata; class Mammalia; order Carnivora; family Mustelidae; genus Martes; species Martes martes. The sequence continues at coordinate 26,912,045 of NC_137899.1, forward strand.
GGGAGAAAAACTGTAGAAATGCATTCCTAGGTACTTGTGTATTTAGTCTATGACTTACGTGTCCAGTTACAAACCTCCTACCAGGCTTTGATAAACTAGCATTAATGTGACGATTGTTTCTGGAGAACCCCAGCTGGGTAAAGTGCAGCCGAAGGTGTTTATTACCACATATTAGCATTACATGTGATTCATGCGGTTTAAGAAATGCTGATGCAGGAAAGCTTTCTCATTTGAGGCAAGACAATGGAGTTTAAATATTCACTGTATAATAGCTGGTGATAAAGTCCATATTAGGAAGAAATAGTTTATTTTGATACTCTTCTCTCAGCCCATGCAGTAGGATTTCTTTATTAGCGTATGGGTAGCTGGACATTTTATAGCTATAATACCAGCGCAGATTTATAGTGCATAAAGTCCTGTTCTAAAGATCCGTACTAACGCGTGTTCCTGTTTAAAAAAATTAAAGCCCCAAATCACAAGAGTTCTACCTCTGACTAAAAAGAAAGGCGATTTCAACACAGAATTAACAGTAACTAATAACCTCGGCAGTGAGGGTTTGGATATTTGTCTCCGAGATGCCATGTTTTACCCGATTGTTTCTTAAGCCCTCAAAGTAAAATGAGGTGAGGAGGAGGAAAAGCGTTAAACTGAGAGTCCAGTTACCTAAAATTTTATAACCAGTTTTATCACTATTCTTGTGTCCAACTTTCTTTTTAAATATTGACACATTATTTTTATAGGGTTACTATTGACTGGTGACAGAAAGGCAGTACACATGGAGTTTTTGTTTCAACAAAGCATTTACTTCATTTCCACAGTAGTCTAGGGAGCACAAGGCAAAAATGACTGAATATAGCTTATTGGTTTGCCCTTTGGTTGAATGAGGAAACATGAACTAGGGAGCTGATTGGTATTCCCACTAACATCACTTTGGAACCTTGTGTATACATGGGCTCTTTCACCGGCCCACACTAAAAAACTCAACCATCAGTGGCTCATATGACAAACCAAAAATGGTCTCAAATTGAGAGTTGACAGGAAGTTAAGAGATAAAGCATATATATGAGATGATGTAAGTTACTCAGAGGATCTGGAAAGGATTGATAGGAAAGGTAATTGAAATCAAACACAATGAACCCTAATAGAACCCATAGAAATTTTATGTATCTTTCCATAGAAATCAAAGAAGAATCTGAGAAGAGCATATCAAAATTCATGATAGCACATCTGCAAAAAATAACTTAGGGAATTTTGGATGAGTACTGGTTCAGCCCATCAACAGCATGATGTGGCTATTTGAAAAGCCAACAATGGACTTTGTATAGTGTCCAAGACCAGGAAGTTAATAGTCCTATCCTATACTGTTTGGACCACATCTAGAGTAGTGAGATTCGTTTTTGGCTCCCATAGAAAGACCGATAAATTCTATAGTGTATCAGACTAGTGAATATGGTGATGCAGCTGAAGCCATGCAATATGTATGACGACTGTTGTGGTACCTGAGGATGTCTAGGGAGAAAAGACATAAGCCTCAGATAGTTCCTGGTACCTATCAAGAGGGCAAGAGATTCAATCATGCAAGCCCCAGTGTCAAGTTCTAGGAAGGTAGCTCTTGAGTGGATATGAATGTAAAATTGCTACCTATTAGAGGTGTCAGGTTAAATGAACTACCTTGAAGGAGAAAAGGGTGGCCTGTTACTGGATTTGGCATCAGCTGAAGAAGGTGATCCTTAAAAGATGGTAATAAAACCAAACATCATACATAAGTTATGAGCCCTAAACCTTTATAAATCAACTGAATAAACAATGTAATCTTATAAATACATGGTTTCTGGGACTATGGCCATACCATCTAGTTAAAGAATGATTGTTGAATTCATACAGGAGCACTTCCATGTCTAAAACTCACCCAGCTCAGGACAGAACAATGAATATAGTATGTCATCATAAAGGAATCAGTGAAAGTTCAGTCTAATTTTCATTGTGTATTAATCTTAAGTTTAGACTCTAAATGATAGTATTTATAATGATTAATATCCCAATTGCTTAAAACTCACAATAGCATCTGTAGCCGTAAGACAAAAAACGCAGTAGATTGAAGAGAATACATAATTGCAAAAGTCATTTTAGTTATCTGAAGAACAAAACAATTTTTTAAAAAATCAGCATGATGATACACAAACTCTCTTGTGTCTGTTCATCTATATTTAATGCCATTGATAGAGCTAGCCTTATTTTCATTCCTTGATTTCCAGGAAGCTACACATTCCTGACTTTCTCCTGCTCCTCTAACCAATCATTGTCAGTAAGCTGAGAATTTCTCCTTTACCTTCCAAAATTTAATTGATTATATTCGCCCGTGACCTCCTTCTCCCCATTTTGTACCCTCTCACCAGAGAGTATGTTAATCACCTCCAGGCTTTGAATGACATTCCTTTGCTTATGGTTCCTGAACTTAAGTCTGACCCTAATCTTCATGTTGATCTTCAAATTCAACCTTTCCATTGAATACATTGATTGCATTAATCATGTTTTGGGTTTTTTTTGTTTGTTTGTTTTTCTGATTTTCTGTATTCTGGTATTTTGACATCTGAGGCCTTGTTGTACGCAAAGGGACTATCCCTCCCAGGGTTAACTAATTCTAGAGATAATAAACAGCTCACTCTGGAGCATGTCTTTGAAATGCAAACCCACCAACCCAGAGTCCATACTCTCAACAGCCAACTCCATCAGTTCTTACACTTTTCATCATTCCCCCGCCCTAATCACCTCAGGGTAAGACTACTGGGGACAACCCATGTACTCCACGGTCTGCTCAGAGTATTTGAACAAGGAAATCCTGCACCCTTCTCATCCATCGCTTTCTGAGGAAACCACACTAAATATTCTCCCACCCCCCCCCACCCACTACCCTACTCCCACCCCTACCCCCCAACAACTTTTTGCCTCCTGACTGACCTTGGTACTTCCCTATGTGGGCTGGCCAGCTGTGCCTTGCCTCTGGCACCATAATTCTTATGTATATTTTGGGGCTTATCTACATGTCACTTTCTCCAAGAAGACCTACTAGGTTAGATCTTCTTGCCTCTGTAGTATTCAGTACCTCTTTCAGAAGAAATACATATTTATGTATATTTATTTTGTCTCTTCACCTAGACTATAAGCCTCATGTTGCCAAGAACCATGTATGCTTCTTGCGCCTCACCTAGGGGAGATGCCAATCTATTTATGGAATAAATGTATTAATGATACTTCAAGACTTTTCTGCCACTTGGGGTTAATGACCTACAGGTCTTGAATTGGATAAATCACTCCTAGGTTTTCAACAAAGTTCAAAGGGCAGGAGAAAAACATGTACTGCTTCTCATGACAAAGACGTTGCAAATATCCTGTGTGTGTGTGTGTGTGTGTGTGAGAGAGAGAGAGAGAGAGAGAGAGAGAGAGAGGACTCATTTGCTTAGTGAAGTGTATTTGAGCCTTATTACTCAAGTCATGACTCACAGACCAGCATCAGCAACACAAAAAAGGTTGAGCCCTAGACCTGCTGAATCATAATCTGCCTTTTGACAAAATGTCCAGGTGATTCACAAGCACATTAAAAAAACAGAGAAGCGGGGTGCCTGGGTGGCTCAGTGGGTTAAAGCCTCTGCCTTTGGCTCAGGTCATGATCTCAGCGTTCTGGGATCAAGCCCCGCATCGGGCTCTCCCCTTAGCAGGGAGCCTGCTTCCCCCTCTCTCTGCCTGCCTCTCTGCCTACTTGTGATCTCTGTCTGTCAACTAAATAAATAAAATCTTTAAAAAAACAAACCAAAACAACAACAACAAAAAAAAATGGAGAAGCATGAGCCATAGTATCTTCATACTTATGATACTTAAGATAAAATAATTAAAAATTATTTTGTTTTCCAATATAATAGATCACATCCCTGGGAGAGAGTAAACTGAGTAAGTCATGGTTAGTTTCTGTCATCCTCCAACGGCAATCCCTTATACGGAAATGTACAGACCGTGTCTGGAATCCTCCCAATTAGGTTTTTTCTCAACCAAAAAACAAAACCTTTCAATGTCAAGTCAAAAGAGAAAGCAGATGGAGAACAACTTTGGAGTTTAAAATTCAGTCTGTAGGCCCATTTTCCATGATGACGTGTAATACAGGCAGCCTAGTTTGTAGCCTGTCCTTTGGAATATACCTGCAAACCACGCATTTCTGAAAATCGTTTCATTTCAGTGACTGAGCTGCTACGTGCAAGTGCAGTTATTGAGAGTGATTTCTAATTATTCTAGCTTCTTTCGGGTAAATTACCAGAGAGGAGTCTAATTTGCCGTATGGTTTACGGATACGCTGATATTCACGAGCCATCTTTCGGCGCAGCTCGCCGGCAGTCGGGTGCTGTTCGTTCAGGCATATTGGAAGCGCCGCTGATTAAAATCACCATAGAGAGTGGTTAATTTTATTAGCCACTAAGAATCTACTGTGAATAATCCTGTTTGCTTCATGTGAACTTTTATCCCAGAATGTGTGTCACAAATAACATTTTAAATGCAGCCTCCCCTTGAAACTCCTACCAACACTGGTAATGAAATTCTGGAAAAGGTGCTAGATTTCCTTCCGAGCTGCCAATCCGGGGTCAAAGTGTTCTCCCCCTCCCCGCACTGTTTGTACTGCTGTTTTTATTAAGTGTTGCAGTAAGTTCTGACAACCTTACACGGAAAGATATCAATCCCTCCCCCACAGGGCTTAGAATCTAAGCCAGTCTGTCAGTACAACTCAAACATGTTTCTAATAACCATTTAGAAGCTCTGTGACAGAATTCTTTTTCCATTTGTCAAGAACTATACACAGGCATTTTGATCATTGTCACAATTTAGAGAGCAGGTAACAATGAACATGCTGAGAATCCCCCTCCTAGACTCTGATAGATTCTGTTGGAGGCTCGAAGATTTAATGAAGACAGAGGGCTTGGGGGTAGAATACATTTTTCCACTTTTCCTTTGCTCCCCCATATACTTCGTTCACTCATTGCTCTCCTTTCCCTGTGATCCTCTATAGGGTTTTTTTTTTTCTTATTTCCAAAAAGAGTAATATAGACTGGTCAAGAGAAAGTTTGAATGTTTTAGAATAGATAGCCCTCTAAAAATATGCTCTGTCTACATTCTCTAGAAATCACCTTAAAAATTGTGAGCATTTTTTTTTCATAATTTTACTACATCGTGAATGGTTGCTTATAAGAAAAGAGATTGCGTTATCTTGGGAGGTTTGAGTTCTGTTTCAGGCCTCAGGTACCTAAAATTTTGTCCCATATCACATATATCCTGTTAGAATAATTCTCTGAACTCTTGGAAAATATTGGCCATAATGGAATGAAATTTTGAGATTTGATATACATCTATCACTAATAGGTGAAGTCTTATAAAATAATGTGAATGACTTGAAAACATGCATCTTTGTCAACGGGCCCTACCTGTGTTTGTGCATAGACATAACCAGTATCTAGTGTGTGTTACGTTGGTAACATCTGTAGTAAGATACAGTTGCTGTGAAGAGCACATGCTTGGGAATCCAACAGAAATGAGGATGAGTTTTACTCACTTCTTCCCACTATGACATTGGACAAAACCATTTAAACTCCAGACACCCTGGTTTCTGTCTGTACCATGGGGGTGGATAAAATCTCTTTCACAAAGCTTTTACACTAAAATGACAAACATACCTACAAAACTGTTAATGCCCTATGTGGCTGCAGAATAAAAAATGAAGCGTAGCTATTGCTATTATTTGTGTATACCTATTTGGAAACAAAAATGCCTGTATTCACCCATATTCAGAACAGTGCAACATGTCACCATGGGAGCTTGCTGATCATTGGAATCAAGCAGTGGCTCATTTGGAACCCAAATCCTTTAAGAAGAAACAAAATTACCCACAGATATTGCACTAAGGATCTGTGGTCCACACACAACACTGTATTATGTTTCAGTTGAATGATGCAATGGGAATATAAAAACTGCTTACGGTAGGAAAAGAAAAAATGAAAAGATGGGATTGGGAGGGAGACAAACCATAAAAGACTCAATCTCAAGAAACAGACTGAGGGTTGCAGGGGGGAGGGGGGACGGGAGAGGGTGGTGGGGAAATGGACATTGGGGAGGGTATGGGCTATGATGAGTGCTGTGAAATGTGTAAACCTGACGATTCACAGACCTGTACCCCTGGGGATAAAAATACATTATATGTTTATTAAAATAAAAAAATTAAAAAAAATTAAAAAAAAACTGCTTACAAGTGTTACTGTGCTTTTGTGTATGCAAGTTTTATTCCTGAAAATAAAAGAATATTAAGTATAGCAACTTGGTTTTTAATTTTTTTGTAAAAATTGTTTCTATCTAAAGGAAACTTAATATATTATTTTTGAAACCAGAATAAAAGTCAGTAAGTGAAAAGCTGATAATTTCATAATTTTTCATTGAAGAGTGGATTGCTTCAGAGGTGATACCAAATATGTGTATATGTACACACACATATATAAATACACACACACACACGTATTTATGCACATGCCTACTAGAAAACAAGCTACTAACCAAACCTTAACAGTAGGCACATTTCTACTTGTTACAAGGAAAAATGTTTGTGAGATAAATAACAGTGGTTTCCTCTGTTTTCATCATTATCTTGAATCCACTTTTGAAATGGATATCCATTTTTCCCCCTTGGAAGTTGCATATTAATATCCTTCAAAATCTAATAGGCAATGATGGTAAAAGTAGCATTTTTATAATAAATATGTTGAAGAACACCTATGTGAATCACTAATAAGTTTTTTAATCTTCAAATAAGAGAACTTTGTTATATCCAATCTTAAAATAAGAGAGTAAAAATGCAGTGATTCTGCCATTCAAAGATAATATAAGCATTATATTATCTGCATATATATGCATATATACATATACATATTTTATATATATATAAAATAAGGACTAAACATTAATACTCACCACCTGCAAAAAATACCACAAAGACTTAGCTTTCCAATTCTGGTAATTGCTGAAAACTACAAATTAAAAATATAATGGTGTGTGCCTGTTAGAATATTTGGGTGGTGTTTGCTGCATAAAGTGGACTCTGGAGTAGCATTGACCTAGAGGTACGTGCAATATTCCTGAAAATAATTAGCATTGAGAGACTAAGAGACCAGATCTTTAATGATTATTTTTCCATCTTTGCACATGGTCAGAATAACTTCATTTTACTTCTGTCACCTTTTTATTGAAAATTCATCTCAACCATACTTCAGTAATAAATTTCCAAAACTAAAATTAGTGGACTTGAAGTAATCTTTTCTAATTATACATAATGCATTTTGTTAGGGTACAAAGTGGTGAGTAATCAAAACAGCTCTATGAAATATTCTGAGTCTTTACCAGACTGTGCGACCATTTTTTAAATGGATGCTAGACATGACAGTAGTTAAGAGAAGTTAAGATGTATGTATTTTCACTCTAGTTAAAATAAGGTTTTAAATGCTGTAGTTTCAATTATTTTTTTAGTGTGAAGGAGATGGTAATCAGTTGAGAACTGAGGATTGGGCACAGTGTTCCGGCTGGTAAAGTGATAAATCCTCGAGCTTTTAAAAGTGTTCAGGCCCATAAAGCCTGCAACTTCTACTCATTGTTTAAGCTGAATTTTCCTCAGGCTCCATAAGCGTTAGCTATTATCACACTAAAATAAAAGCCGAGCTTGCAAATTGTCAGTATTTCTATACTGAAGTTAGTCCATTTTTCAACCTCCATATTTAAATGATATTGGCTATAAGGGTATTTAAAGGGGAATATCTCCTTGTTGACTTTCTTCCAAGAGACCTCCTAGGATCCAGACAGTCCTTGATCTCTGGTTTGGTCCTCCATTTTGCAGCCTGAAAAATTTGATTTTTGTCATCACAGATGACTGTAAGAGATTCATACAACCTCACTCACATGAAACCAACTATAACGAAGTTACCTAAATTATTAACTTATATTGAAAAATATATCTGCCACAAGGACGGAAGATGAAGATAGGTATCTTCTGACCAGAAGGTTCCCTTCCACATCAGAAAAACCATACGATGCCAAATTAAAATCGGAAGATGGTTTGATGATCATCTAATCAGAACAAGAAACATTATTAGTGTGATTTGTATATTTAACGGCACCAAGCTATACCAGAGGTAGCGATTCCCACAATTTGTGGTATCTGTCACGGAGAGAGAGGCCATCTCATTCAGGATCCCTGGTCTCATGAAGAAATGAGCCTATCTGGCACTCTGCCCACTCTTGCTTCTGAATGAGCTGGTCATTCTTGAACTTTCTTCTTCACTTGTTGTGCTCACAGGTCACACTGTGCTTCCAAGTTACTTTCCTGACTTTCAGATCAGCCTCCTTACATGATGTTAGAGTGAGAAGTGCTTCAACTTCCCTGCTGTCAAGGTCCTGAGGGCATATCCCTTACACCCAGCAGAGACTTCTGAATAGATTGGAAAAATCACCGGCACTGTCTTAAATGAATCTAGCTGTGATTCATTTAAGTGATAAAATAATAACTTGAATTTGAATAGCACATTAGAATTAGTTCCTTTTTGTGTCTTATCACTTATGATAAAACAGTTCTTTTTTTTTTTTTAACTGAGAAGAACCTAATAGAACAAGAAATGCATTAGTAGTTATCATTCTAATAGCAAAATTCAAGGAAGGAGATAAAATGTTTGTTGTTTCCATATTAACTGAACACCCACAGGAATCAAATTTAAGGTAAAGGTACATTCTACATAAACATGAAAGCTCTTTTAGACATATTGTTCCTCCCACCATAAAAAGTATTGCTACACTTGCCCTAGATTTTTGGCTTTGATTTCGACTTTAATTTTAATTGTGTTTTTTAATGTGGCAACTGTGGACAAAGCAATCACTTGATAAAGAATATTATTAGAATTCTGAAAGGCCATTATAATCCCAGACAGTAGGTACAGCCCCGTGAAGAATAATTGTGTAGAATTTGCAATCAGTGCATGGGGCAGTTTCCTTTAGCTTCAGAAAAATTCTAGCAAAACATTTATGTAGCACGTAGGGAAAAGCATTGCTTGTAGGATGGAACAGAATCCATAAAAGCAGAGGTAGATGTGAAGGGAAATAGAGCCCTCCCCGCTCAATGGTGGCAGACACTCAGAGTCAACTGGTGATTCTCACTCTTAGAATTCATGTTAAACCTCCCATTGACTACATTCTCCCCATTTGTCAGACAGGAGTCTAGTCTTTTAAATGAATCACGTGACTGATTCCATTCCTATAGCAACTGAATGAGAAAGATAATGATATTACTGCCAACAAGGAAAGTCCTATTTTTAATTTTTCAAGGGGAGGAGAACTATTCTCTTCTTTTACTCCAAGGCCTCTCCTTCGGTGTTTGCTTCTGGTCTCCCATCTTTGGAGTCTTGGTTGACTGCCATTCCCCCCAAGAAACACACCTCATGTATCTCTCCAAGATTCAAATCTGGAGCTTCATTCTCCCATTGGACGCTTCCACTCAGATATCCTGCCAATGCTAACAACGTACCATTTCTTTTTTTTTTTTTTAAGATTTTATTTATTTATTTGACAGACAGAGGTCACAAGTAGACAGAGAGGCAGGCAGAGAGAGAGGAGGAAGCAGGCTCCCCGCTGAGCAGAGAGCCCGATGCGGGGCTCGATCCCAGGACCCTGGGATCATGACCTGAGCCGAAGGCAGAGGCTTAACCCACTGAGCCACCCAGGCGCCCCAACAACGTACCATTTCTAAAAACGTGCTCCCCTTTTTCGTATGACTCTGTCTCACCTGACCTGCTCTTGACTTTATTTAACAGCATTACCACCAATACAGTCCTTCCGTAAAATGCTCACTTTCTACCCTTCTCTGCACCTCCGTTCAGTATGTAGTCAGTCACTAAATCCAGCTGACTGTAGTTCAGGACTATGTTCTGTATTTTGCTTCTATTTTCCTCTGATGCTGCCACTGTCTATCTCTTCTCATCACCATTTTCCATGAACGAGCTTCCCTCTCACGCGTCTCATCCTGGTCTAGTAGCTCCTTCACACTCTGTGCAAGTGATCCTCATTAGGAGCTCTCCCGCCTGGGAGACTCCGGACACGAGAAAACCACGAGGCTCCGCTAGCACAGCGCGTCAGGCCTGCGGCAAAGGCAACCCAGCTGTTTATCATTTTTCCGTTCATCCTGGGAAGACAGCTAGACTACATTGCCAAACCTGGCTTTCGGTAAGACATGGCCAGGTCACTGAGTTCTGGCCAAGAAAATGTGGGCGGAAGCAAGACAGACCACTTCTAGGTCAGCCTTCCAGGTGTGTGTTGATGCCCAGGGCTCCCCGAGAAGCTCTGTGTCAGAAGTGAGGGAGCAAACCCAAAGGCTCAAGCCCGCCAGAGCCACTCCCCACCACAACCAGGAGTAACATTTTGGCCTACAGGTGAATGAGTAAAGGTGTATGTATATGCGTGTATATATAGGTGTGTGCATATCTATATTATATGCATATATTGCGACAGCTGGCGTTACTTTAACTAATGCAAAGCTCAATAATCTTTCCTACTCCTACCTCTCCAGCTTCTTTTCACATAACCCTGCATAGCCCTGTGCTCGGCATCACTGCTGCACTGAATCTGTCACTCAACACTTTGCATGTTCTGTTCTCTTAACATAAATGCTTGGAAAATTGCCAAGGCAGGTCCTTCAAACCTGAACTCAAATATTAACATTGTGAAGGTTTCCTAGTGTTTGCAGGATTCCATTAATACATGTATTTCAGCACTTATGAACTGCAACTGTGTTTGTGGGAACTATGTCAAAAAATTCTGGTGGGCAAAGATCATGTGACCAGTTACTATGGACTCAGGGTCCTATATTTGTCTTTTCAGAAATTTTGTTAAATGAATAAAATTTGGATCTACATAGTATAACTAAAAAAAAAAACTAGTTATTAGTTTTTCTACGAATATCATTCTCCATTTAAGTAGACATAATTAAATTATTTTCTGAGAAAGTTATTTACAAATTTTCATCATTCAACATCTTCCCCAGCATGTTATGTAAATAGCTGTTTGTTTGCTTGCTTGTTTTCTAGGGATGGCTAAGCTTATAGTGCATCTTCTTTGCCTGTTGCTACAATTTTCAAGTTTTTAGAACTACTGAGACTCACTTTCTTAAGCCTTGCCATACACTGTTAAACAAAGAGATGAAGAAAGTAGGTCATTTTTCTGACCTGTGTATCTTGCTTTAGTTATATTTTTACTCAAAGACACCGCCAGGCATTTAAAATGCAGATGTATGAACAGGAAGCACAATACCAATGGCAAAATCTCTCCCCATTTATATCTTTTCATTGTTCTCACAGCAGGATGATTTTGACAATGTGTTGTACACAAGAAAAAATAGTTAAAATTGCTGTTACTGGCTAGAAGCTCATACAAAGCAGACCAAGATATTTCAGTTTTCTTTCCCATTGAGTTTCAACAAAATGATCACATAAAGTATAATTTTCTTTTCTGAAATCGTGATTCTTTTATTCTAATGGGAAATATATAGGAATCCTAACATAATTAATCTCCAGCAGTCTCTCTAGATGCTCTCCATGAAACTAAACCACTAGGTATTAAGTTGCTAGTTCTTCCAGGATGCTAAGTTTGTCTCACTCCCATTGTTTTATACATAGGCAAATATATATACAGTTACTTACTAAGTTATTCTAATGATAGTTGTTTTAAGATCTCTACTATAGTGCAAACAATTCAGAATAAAGAGTGCACAATATATAGCTTTTTTACAGAAGTTATTTAATACTCAAATACATATTAAATGCCTTAAAAGGTGACCCATCTGTTTTTGTGTTTGCCCAAGATATCACAAAGGTCCTTATTGTGAGGGCACCAGGATGGTTCAGTTGGTTAAGCATCGAACACTTGGTTTTGGTTCAGTTTGTGATCTCAGAGTCATGAGATCGAGCCCTGCCTTAGGGGCTAGGCATGGAACGTGGTTAAGATTGTCCCTCTCCCACTCCCTCTCCCCACCCACTGCTTGCACACACTTGCAAGAAGATGAAGAAGATGATGGTGATAAAGATGAAGAATATGGAAATGAAGGTCCTTATTGTGGTTTAGACAATTTCTGAAAGCTCCAGGTCTTGCTCACAGTATTTTTGGCTGAGAATAGGAAATACGACCTTTAAAACATTTTAGCCCCACTCAAATTGTGTTATCATCATAGGTTGGGCATTATCATAGATTGAAGAATTTTTATTTTAAAATTGGAAAGATTTGGGGGCGCCTGGGTGGCTCAGTGGGTTAAGCCTCTGCCTTCGGCTCAGGTCATGATCTCAGGGTCCTGGGATCGAGCCCCACATCGGGCTCTCTGCTCAGCAGGGAGCCTGCTTCCTCCCCTCTCTCTCTGCCTGCCTCTCTGCCTACTTGTGATCTGTCTGTCAAATAAATAAATAAAATCTTTAAAAAAGAAAAAAACTTGGAAAGATTTGGGCTGGTGTCGACATGTTCTTATATTATGTTCCTCTTGGTCTTGATATATTCTTCCATGTTCTCCCCATTTTTTCTGGAAAGTATTCTCTTGAAAATCCAATTAGGTCTTAAAATATTTAAGTAGCTGTTCAACCTCTTCATGTTTATTGTGCAACATGAGTAAAAGTTACTCACAGCAGAACTTAGTGGGCAGCGAATATTACGCTCCAAACATACGCACATATTCTATGGATGCTGTTGAGACTTTAAGGCTAACATACTCATAAAATCATAGTTTAACCCCACATATGGAAGGCTGGAGTTCTTAACAGCGAACAGGGCCTAAGAGCATAATTCTTAAAATTCTCATAGAGCTGTTCAAACAGTCACATACAAATTTTAGATAATATTATCTATTACCTCTAAATATCAAAAGAACTAAGCCGTGTGTGTGTGTGTGTGTATGCATTTAAGTCTAGAATTCCATAATAAATTTACATACATTGGGATTATAATAAGCTAAAATATATAGCTATAGATATATTCATTTATTAAAAATGATGTTTTTAAAACTACCTAGTTTGTGGCTATAAGCTCTTCTAAAGCATTCTTCTTTAGAGTTATCCAAGATGTCTCTTACTCTTGTGCTCTTTTTATTGCAGTAAGAGGAAATACACAAGATATGATGTCTATAGTACAAATAAGTGAGGAAACATTTGTTCTCTTTGTTAATCTCTGGACCATTTAAAGGGAAAGATAACTTTCCACAAGTGTGTGAGTTTACATTTTCTCAAATATTGGGTCAGAATCTGTAGTAAGAAGTCTTAGCCACATGGAGCAGGAAAAACTAAGGTAGGTAGACCAGAGAGTTAAGGTAAAGGAGTAAGAGTATTTGCTATCAGCAGTAACAGAAAGGTACCAAAAGGAACATAGTTTTGTTTTTAAAGTTAATCACCTGTTATGTGTGCTTGACTTTGTAAGCATCCTATCACATTTCTGTATTTCCTATTTAGATTTTTTATTTTGATGGTGTATTTGAAATTCAGTTTCTTCTAGAGGATATTCTACCTGGTTTGGAAGGAAATACCTTCTAAATGTTTGTACTACGTTGTTTCATTTAATCGATATTTAAAGAAGACAATTCTTACTCTTAGATGGCGATACGATCAAGAATGTAACTTACGTATCCTTCCGTTTTACCATGTGCCCATCATGAACACCATTCCATGGAAGACTTTGGAGAGAGTTGATAATGCCGTGATTTCTCAAGTGGTGTTCTCCACATCCCCAGGACAAACTCCTACCCCCCCACACACAGACGGCAGACATGAAGGAAGGGAATGCAGAGGGAGAGGGCTTCAGGGCAAGCCATTCCTTCCTTCTTTCAGTGCCAGAGCATGCTAACTTTTCTCTGTTTCATCTGCCTGTGTTTTCTGAAGAAACAGATTTGTGGTTAGAAGTTTTAGAACTACTGCTCTCCTCCAGTCATGCTATCTTTCCCTTGAGACTGTAACTTTCAAAGATTAAATAACCACCAGGGGTGACAGACCACTTATGAATGAATCAGGACCAGATTTGTGTCCCCTGGTTCCCTGTCTAATGTTTCTTCCATATTATCACTTGTTTTGTGACCAATTTTCTAAAAAGGAATAATAACAATATTTAACCAAATCTCATGTTCACATAAAAATAGGCAACAGTTGGGCTTAGTAATGTGCATACAGATAATTTTGATGGTCCTGAGTGTCATGGTGCCAAGGGGCTGTTCTTGGCTGTTGACTGAAGATAGTCCAGCAGCCCAGAAAAATGGTGCTCTGTACTTTGTGATCACACTATTGTGGGCAGATTCTAGAATGATGGATGCTAATATATTCATAAGGTCAGCTTTGAGCTTGATAAATGGAAGGGCAAGAGTTCTTACCAATGAGAAATGCCTAGAGAACATGATTCTTACATTTTTTTTTGCCAGAAATAGTTTTTTTTTTCTTTTTAATTTCTTTTCAGTGTTCCAGAATTTATTGTTTATGCACCACACCCAGTGCTCCATGCCATACGTGCCCTCCATACTACCCACCACCAAGCTCACCCAACCACCCATTCCCCTCCCCTCCAAAACCCTCAATTTGTTTCTTGTATTTCTTATAGACATTTGTTATTCACTGGGTTACTTCAGGAAGCCCTGACACAGTTGGAAGCCTCAGGACTTTAGGGAGCTAAAGGCTTGACAGGAGAACTTCTCAGACCAAGTATGGTGGAAGGCATCTCTGGGATGTTAACAGACTTGATAACTTGCTTTGTGATGAGAGAGAAAAATTAGAATATAAAAGTGTATTAAGTTTCTGTTGTTTTGTTTTTTAATTGCCGCTTATTATTATTAATAAGCTTATTAGCTTATTAGTGTGCCACAAACCCACACTCTATGGTTTGTGGTCCCTTGTTCTGTCTTCTAAACCCTAGACCTACTAGACCCAGTCCTGTTCCTGCTGACTTCTCTGCCTCCCTCTTCTCCTGTTAAGAACCTTTGTGATGACATTAGTCTCAACCGGATAATCCAGGATAATCTCCCTATTTCAAAGTCAGTTTGTTAACAACCTTGATTCCATCTGCAACCTTAATTCCTCTTTGCCATGTGCTGTAACATATTCACAGGTTCTGGGGACTGGGACATAGTGGGGGGTTATTATCCTGTCTACCACAAACAGTATGGGCATGGACTGGGAAACTCACATCTATGGACTATAACTCACTAAGAATTAATTAGCATTTTACTGAGGCCTCTTGAGGTGATAGTATATGACCAATATCATTGGGTTTTTTTAATAATTAATTTTTTAAGTGGATCTGAAGAAATTTTCAGGATAGTTCTTGATACATAGTAAGCTTTAAAAATGTTAGCTAATAGGAAAATTTTGGTACTTCCCTGGAGCACTTAAATTTTTCACAAAGCAATGAAGATAAAGTTCTTTCGTATGTTAAACATGATAGGGATGAACAGTTAAACTGTTACCTCAAGGTCTTAATTTTTTTTTAAATTTCTAGTTATTTTATTTTATTTTATTGTTAAAGATTTTATTTATTTAAGAGAGAACGGGAGAGAGAACACAAGATGAAGGAGAGTCAGGGGGAGAAGCAGGCTCCCTGCTGAGCTGGGAGGCCAATGTGCGACTCAATCCCGAGACTCCAGGATCATGGCCTGAACCGAAGGCAGTTGCTTAACCAACTGAACCACCCAGGTGCCCCTTAAAAAAATTTTTTTAAAGGAAAAATTTGATCATGCAGTTCAAGACATAAAGCCATTTTGAAACACAGCACACACAATGAAGAATATTTTATAAAGGACTTACTCCCTTTGCTTAATCATATTGGCCTTTTAAGGAAACCTAAATCCCTTTAGCATTGTCACTCACAAAAGTATAAACTACAGCATTCCTTAACATGGAACACCATTCTTCCAGCTGCAAAATAAGTTCTCTGTGTCAGACTCTGGGGCTTTTCCTTCCAGTTACAGAAATAACTTGATTTCATAAATACTCGTGGTGGGCTTAAAGTACTTTAAACAGGGGTGCCTGAGTGGCTCAGTGTGTTAAACGTCTGCCTTCAGCTGAGATCATGATCCCAGGGTCCTGAGATTGAGCTCCGCAACAGGCTCCCTGCTCAGTGGGGGAGTCTGTTTCTCCCTCTCCCCCCTAACCTATGCTCTCTCACTCACTCTCTCTCTCTCTTTCAAATAAATAAATAAATAAATAAAATCTTAAAAAAAAAAAAAAAAAGAAATACTTTAAATATAACCAGGGTCTCATTCAAGCCCTGATACCCAAAGTAGATCTTGTAAGGTGCTTCATTTATTTAATGTAGATTTGGCCAGCGTTAATCTGTAAGTAAACACCATGGCCAGCTGCTCTGAGTGCACAAAACTGTGTACCAACATGGTTCCATGGTCTCTAAATTCCCTTATTTGTCATACTTGCCATTCATGCTGCCAAACTAAGCTTTCTCCATGATTGTTGGGGGGAAATGATCTATTCACTTCTCTGGTGCCTCTGGTGTTTCTCAGAGCACGTGAACGTCTATGCTTGCATTTTAAAGAACATTTCCACTGAGCTCCATCTAGTTTATCTCTGAGAAGCTCAATGCTTCTATCACACTTATGAGATCCTCTTACATTTTCAACAATGAAGTGGATGCTGGTCACTTTTGTTTTTTTATCATTTTTAAGGGATTTGGACAAAGTGAGTTTCATCTGTATTGGAGCAAAAGTCTAAACCTCTATATTTTATTTCCATGTATGCACAGGTTAAAGATTTATTTACAACAAGCATATTCAGACATTTTTTTAAATGAGCAATGTATTTTCATTGGTGTGGTTTCATGACAACATTAAAAGTACAGTGTATATTCAAGAATCTCAACGTAGTCTCTGACATCATTGTTGAGTATCCCACTCAGAAATAAATACATCCTACTTTTGCATTTAAAGATTTTATTTATTTATTTGACAGAGAGAGACCACAAGTAGGCAGAGAGGCAGGCAGAGAGAGGGGGAAGCAGGCTCCCTGCTGAGAGGAGAGCCCGATCGGGGCTCGATCCCAGGACCCTGAGATCATGACCTGAGCCGAAGACAGAGGCTTTAACACACTGAGCCACCCAGGCGCCCCTACTTTTGCATTTAATAAGTAAGTGAAATGAAATAAATCAAAGTTATTAACCATAGTTAACATTTACTAGGTAATTGTTTAATTTCACTAAGGAAAATACGAAACCAAGGTAGAACACAACGCAGAAACACTTTCTACCATAACATTGGCTTTTTGCCTCAGATTTTTCCTTTTGGCTAGATTTAGTGAAAGCTATTATGAAACATGTAATTTAAAAATTATTCGTTATGTTTCATATTGAGTCAAAAGACTTATACTGCTATCTAGTGGCCACATTGAGTAATTTTTAAATTATTAGGTACAAATGCGTATCACAGGATTTCTGTTATAATTTTGAAAATCATTAAGGTTCACTTATTGTTAATCTCCTAGAAAAACCGATGCTAAAAATTGCACTGTACTTGCTAATAGACCACAAGGTAAGAGGGGTAAAGCCTTTCCATTGTGAAGGCAGTATGCTTTATTGAAGATATGTATTTTAATCATGACTAAAATGTTAGGAAAGGGAATACTGGACAAAGAAAATTTCAGGTAAACACTAGGGCAACATTTAAATAATGATTCACTAGATACTGTAACAAAATAATAAAATACTACTTCTGAATAGTAATAAATTATCCTTGATTTAGGACAGTTTCCAGGACTTTCATTCATTTTTTTATCCAGAGATTTTTTTTAGTGGCAGCACAAAGTAGGTTACATTTTAAGCCAAGCAATCTAATGGACACATGAGGTCCAGTGAATTCTTTTCAGATTGTTATTGTTACATTGTGAATTCACCTTATTCAGAATGATTGAGATTTCTTAAAACCCAAATTATGCACGATGAAGGAAAAGAAGAAAAGTTGACATTTTCCTGACTTGGCAACAGAAGTCAGGTCAAAAGAAAAAGAAAAAGAAAAAAAATGTATTGGTTATTTGGGCTAGCCACTTTTAGTGACTCTGTTATGTCAACAGTACTGGAAAAATTACTCTCAGGAAAATTATCGGTGAGATAACAATGTCTCCAAATCTTGAGATTTGATAGTGCTGTCCCACAAAGAGGGGACCAGGCAGACATCCACATTTTGTTGTTAAGGGGCAGCAGGACTGTTCTATTTGATTTTTGCCATCCAAACATGTTTACAAACAATGGCGGTGCACATGCACACGTACGGGTAATGTGCACAGATTCATGGAATTCAGCTTGTTTCCTGGGATACAAGAAAACTTCTAGTTTCCCTCCTATGATCATTTAACCATAATTCCCTGACAGTTAAGTTCTAGGATTTGACATCCCAGGAGATAATCCTATAATGCTTACAAACATTTTAAATGGTACATAATTCACATATTGTTCTATTAAATATGAGTGCATGTTTATAATTTTTGTACATAAATGTTAAAATTTGTCATGCTGGATGCCTCATGGACTTTTCCTTAAATTCAGTCAAGGGATTAAATAAAAGTTATGATTTGGGGTTTGTATATTTTCATGCTTGCAAATCATGAAGACATCATTCCCCGATATTCTTTGACAATAAGGCAATTGCATTGTACCACAAAGGATTCTCTTTTAATTTTCATTTGGATAGAAATCATGCCTGTGTGGTAAAAGGCTTCATGATGCTATTAATAATTGAATTGCTCTGAAGAGACTGACTACATCCCAAGTCACGTGTAATCAGCTACTTCATCAAGAGTAATGATATCAGGGAACCTGGGTGGCTCAGTGGGTTAAAGCCTCTGCTTTCGGCTCAGGTCATGATCCCAGGGTCCTGGGATCGAGTCCCGCATCGGGCTCTCTGCTTAACAGGGAGCCTGCTTCCTCCTCTCTCTCTGCCTGCCTCTCTGCCTACTTGTGATCTCTGTCTGTCAAATAAATAAATAAAATCTTTAAAAAAAAAAAAAAGAGTAATGATATCAGAAGAACTACTCCAAAACCAATGAATTCTGGGGTAAAGGCTAACTTAAATTGTTTGGTAAAATCTTGTGGAAAATATTTGTTTGACCAGCAAGTGCCAATTTTGACAGATTGTGCGCTAATATGAAATGCTCCAATGTAGTTACTTCAATTAAATATTCATTGACTCAGCCACATCCTTTGTGAACATTCCACAAATACGGAGAATGGTCCTAAGCAATGCCACTGCACAAAATGAGGAGTTCTGAGACAGGTTTATAATGACTTGTTGAATATTTTAGTTTTAGTCTTGTATAAATTAGTAAGTTACCTTTGCTAAAAAATGATTGAAGAAGACAATTTATGTGAGACAGAAAACTAACACTTCATGGAGTGGACAGTCTCCTTTCTGAGAACTGCAAAATGGGGTGGGAGGCAAGAAACTTTTCTAGGATAAAGAAGAAAGAACAAGGAAGAGACAAACAGAAAATGTTTGACTGGCTGGAGCCACACAGTCAACCTTGTTTGGGATGAGAAGGTAAACAGTTGACTTAGTATTTGGAGATTGGCTGCTGAATTTACCATCTTTCTGATCAAGCAAAGTGTTTATAGGAATAATAAAGTCATCTAAGCTTTGGTTTGCTGATGCGGCACCCCTGTCAGGAGTGATTCCATCATGGGACTAGAAAGTTACTTCAACAGTTCTCTCTTGGGATTATCCTCTTGATTATTGAAGAAATTTGATTTTAAAAAAAATCAACCTTAGTGTGACTCTCTGTTACCATTACTTCTTGGGTCTCAGTATATTATTAAAAAAAAAAAAAAATTATGTCAGGTTCCTATTCTTGGAGGCACTTACATTCTTCTGTTCTCTTTTATTGTTCTAGTCGGGGGAGACATCTGTCAGCTGGTCAATGGCTGCCACATGGATTTAAAACTTTTGAGAGAACTCAGTGTATCAGGCAAACAATAATAATTGTTAACAAAACAATGCCCTTGGTTTGGAGAGCACTCTTGAGCCAGGGTCCCCGTTACCCAAATCAGCTAGAATCAATAAGAAATTATCCTTGAAGGCTTGGGAGGTTTTTAAGACAATTCCCCTCTATGTATTTTGTGTAGCTGCGTCTCCACTTCACCAGAAGTGTTCCTCCAGCAAACGTGTTCCAGAGAAACTGAAATATTGGAAATCAAGAAGTTGTTTATGATGAGTAGAAAGAACTATGGGACCCACCAGCATCATAACAAATCCAAGTCAGTCGTAGGTTGGATTACCCTCTTTTGCAGTGGTCTGAGATATTTGTACAATGATATTATCTTTTCAAGCCAGGGCAAAGAAAAAGATGTATAAAAGAGTCCTAAAGGGGCGCCTGGGTGGCTTAGTCGATAAGTGTCTGCCTTCGGCTCAGGTCATGATCCCAGGGTTCTGGGATCGAGCCCCACATCGGGCTCCCTGCTCATCGGGAAGTCAGCTTCTCCCTCTCCCACTCCCCCTGCTTGTGTTCCTGCCCTCACTATCTCTCTCTCTGTCAAATAAATAAATAAAATCTTTAAAAAAGAGAGAGAGAGTCCTATAGCTCTTCATGGTGAAAGATTTAAGAGGAATCACCTTGGAATAAACTTAATCAAGGAGGCGAAATACTTGTACTCTGAAAAACCATAAGACATTTAGGAAAGAAACTGAAGATGACACAAACAAATAAATGGCAAGATACTCCATGCTCAAGGGTTGGAAGAATACTGTAAAAATATTCATATTACCCAAGAGCAATTTACAGATTTAATGAGTCCCTATCAATATACTAATAGCATTTTTTCACAGAACTAAACCAAATAATACTAAAATTTGTATGGAACCATAAAAGATCCCAAATAGCCAAAGCAATCTTGAGAAAGAAGAAAAAAGTTTCAATATCACAATCTCAGATTTCAAAATATAGTACAAAGCTGTAGTAATCAAAACAGAATGATATTGGCACAAAAATAAACATATATCAATAGAACAGGATAGAAAGCCCAGAAATAAGTCCACACTTACAGAGTCCATTTATGACAAAGGAATCAAGACTATGCAATGAGAGAAAGTCTCTTCAGCAAATGGTGTTGGGAACACTGAACCACTTTCTTACACCATACACAAAAGTGATTTCAAAATGTATTGAAGACCTAAATGTGAGACCCGAAACCATAAAACTCCTGGATGAAAACATAGGCAATAATTTCTCTGACATCAGCTGTAACAATATTTTCTTAGAAGATATGTCTTCTAAGCAAGGACGAAAGCAAAAATAAGCTACTGAGACTGCCAACATAGAGATCTTTTGCAAAGCAGAGGAAACCATCCACCCAGTGAATGGGAAACATTTGTAAATGTTATATGTGCGAAGGGGTTAATATCCAAAGCGTATAAAGAACTTAAACAACTCCGCTCCAAAAAAACCCAATCTGCCTTAAAAATGAGCAGAGGATCTTAGTAGACATTTTCCCAAAGAAGACATCCAGATGGCCAACAGACACATGAAAAGATGCTCAACATCACTCATCACCAGGGAAATGCAAATCAAAACCGCAGTGAGATATTACCTTAAATATGTCAGAGTGGCTAGAATCGAAAAGACAAGAAATAACCAGCACTGGTGAGGATGTGGAGATAAAGCAGCCCTTGTGTACCGTTGGTGGAAATGTGAGTTAGTGCAGCCACTGCGGAAAATTGTACGGACGGTGCTCAAAAAATTAAAAACAGAATCGCCATATGATACCCAGTAGGTATTCCCCTACTGGGTATTTAACCAAGGAAAATACTATTTCAAAAAGATATTTGCACCCCTGTGTTTATTGTAGGATTATTTACAATAGCGAAAATATAGATGCGATCCAGATGTCCCTTGAAAGATGAATAGATGAAGAAAATCTGGTAAATACACACCATAGAGTATGACTCAGCCACAGAAAAGAACAAGACTGTCCCGTTTGCGGCAACCTGCATGGACCTAGAGGGTATAATACTAAGTGATGTAAGTCAGAGAAAGAGAAGTACTATGTGATCTCACTTATATGTGGAATCTAAAAAACAAACACAAAACAGACTCTTAAATACAGGAAACAAACTTGGTTGCCAGCAAGAAGGGTGGTGGGTGGGTCGATGGGTGAAATCAAAGGGATTAAGAAATATAAACTTCCACCTGCAAAATAAATATGTCCCAGAGATGAAAAGTGCAGTATAAAGAAGGAGAAAAGGATGGTCAGCAAAAGAAGAAGGAATAGAAAGAAACATCCTTGATCCTCTTGATCTGACATCATGGGAAGAAAGAGTCTCCCTTGATGTCAACCCCTTCTCTTCCCCGTCCTTCTGATTTTGAGGTCTCCAGCATTTACACAGGATCAGATGTCACGTGGAGCCTTCTTCAGCTGTGAAATATGCATCCGAGTTTCTTTGACACGTTGTCATCCCACAGCAGTGTCAGAGGTCAAGGGTTCCTCCTAGGTCCTTTCCCAGACTCTCTCTTTTGCAAAAGCCTCAGAGTCAAACGATGACCGTAAATGACAAAAGACTTTAAAATGACCATTGTTAAAGATCTGATGAGAGTTATAATGTAAATGATAAGAAAGTTTGGTTACTTGTGTCAAAACATCTTAGGACAGTAACTGGAGTTATGACTGATAACACACCAAGAATATCAGGTTTTTAGAAAGGTTAAACAATTTCTGGAACACTTATATTCGTGACAAAGACAAATATAACCTAAGAAGGTGTGAACATCACTTCTTATCTGACAATGCATCCTATGTAATTTAACATATCAAATATAATTAGTGTAACATCTCTCTTTTATAAGGCAAGACACAAATCCTTTGAGACTTTCCAGGGATCCTCTGGGCAACATAAGTGATTTCGAGGACAAAAGGAATCCATTTGGAATTTAATTGGGGAAGTGGTCAAAACATCAAAAGATTTGCTCATCTGGCTAAATAGGATCATGAATAATTATGAAATAATACTTCGTTATCTATTTAACCAAAGTGCCTATGGGAGATTTTAAAGGCAAATACAGAAGTTTATGTAATGTGACAAACTTAGTTCTTTTAGTAATGAGAAGACTGGGCCTTCATAAGTTATTAAAGACCTAATAAAGATAAGCATGAACCACAGGAAATTATTTTGGTAAGACACAAAATCTTTGCTGTCTAGGCAAATTACTTAAAAGATAAAGGAAAAGCTTTGCTCACAATTTATTAGTAAGAGCAGTCCAGTAGTCTTTGCCCTGTTAACAAAGAAGAGTATATTTTTGATAGTAAAGTTCTTTTTTTTTTTCAAGATTTATTTATTTGACAGAGCACAAGGGAGGAGGGGGGAGCAGCTGGCGGAGGGAGAGGGAGAAGCAGGCTCTCCGAGGCAGGGAGCCTGGTGTGGGGCTCGATTCCAGCACCTGGAATCATGACCTGAGCTGAAGGCAGATGTTTGACCGACAAGCCACCCAGACGCCCTATATTAAATAAAGCTCATTTTAAAAAAACTTAAATCCATTCCAATCTTAGCCAGCTTAACCACACATACAATTCATTTTCCAGAATTCCTTTTCCACAAACCTACAACTTTTTATATCTATTCATATTTTGTCTTGTGTTTCTTCCCTCTTTCTCACTCTGGAGCAATCAAAACATCTTTCTTTTTTCCCTTACCAGAAGCAAAAACAAAGCAACAACAAGAAAAAGCATATCTACTATACCTCTCCTTATCCAAAAAACACAATCGACTTTTCTTGGCTACTTTTCATACACAGTTGTTTTCTTACACCTTAATTATTTCTAGTAGCTGTAAATACACATATTAGAGTTCTTAACTCATAGAATCCTTAATTTCCAGTGCAAACTAAGAAGTAAGCAATTATGGACTGACAAACTTTTAAACACACTTCATAATTTCTTTTTTTTTTTTTAATAGTTCATTTTGTTTTGTTTTTTGGTTTTTGGGTTGCTTTTTGTTTGTTTGTTTTAAAGATCTTATTTATTTATTTGACAGACAGAGATCACAAGCAGGCAGAGAGGCAGATGGGGGTGGGGGAGAGCTGAGCAGGGAGCCTGATCCCAGGACCCAGGGACCATGACCTGAGCCAAAGGCCGAGGCTTAAACCACTGAGCCACCCAGGTGCCCCCACACTTTGTAATTTCTACAAGTATGTTCTTTCTCACAGTAAATTTTTCGATGTAGCACAAAATATGTTTACTAATAGACCCAAAATACCTTTAGTTCTTTTGTAAAAGGAAGCCAAAAGTGGATAAATGTTCAGTAATTAATGTTTTCGTATTTTATCTTACTTGGAAATGATCTAGATGTTCAGTGAATATCCAATATAGCTTTAAGATTTCAAGTTACTAAAAAGATTTTAGAAATTGTTTTTAAGTAGACATACCGTAAAGCATAATTATTGTTGAAAAGTTTAGTTACAAATTCACATCTATCTAACTTGCTTCTTTTGAAGAATTATGTTTAGGTTATTCATGAAAATTTCGTGAGGCATTAAACAGCTAATTATCTTTTTGGGTGACAAATTGTGTAACAGAGACAACAAGAGCTTATTTTACTTTCAGTAAAAGTAAGTAGGATAAAAGTATTGTGTTTGATGCTGAGAACTCAATAGACATTCTATTTGGGGTACTTGGGTGACTCAGTCATTTGAGTGACTGCCTTCGGCTCAGCTCACAGTCCCAGGGTCCTGGGATTGAGCCCCACATCCTGATCCCTGCTCAGTGGGAAGCCTGCTTCTCCCTCCCACTCCCCCTGTTTGTACTGGCGCTCTCTCTGTCTCTCTCTATCAAATAAATTAGTTAAATCAACCACTTTTAACTACCTTTTATTTACTGAAGATTTTCTAGATCATGTGAACCAGAACAGCACTCTTTACAAACACCACTGGGTAGAAAAAATTACACATTTGTATTGTACATAAGTAGATAAACAAAGAGATCTTACAGCTTTAATTTTAAAAATTTTAGCCATGAGATAGGAATAATAATGCAAAACTTATTAGTTTATAAAAGAAGAGTTGGATCCAAATTGTGTTTCTGGCAGGTGGAATAATTTAAGGTTATCTGCTCAGATGGCTGGACATTTTACAATCTTAGATAAGACTTTTAAGATTTCTTTTGTTTGCCTAGTTCCCAAATAGTCTTTGTCTTTTTTCCTTCTGGTAAGAATTACCTCCCAGGAGTTTCTATTTCAAAGAGAGGGCCCTCACACCCTAGAGAAGGCCAGGCAGAACATTTACAACACAAAGGCACAAGAAAGAATGCAAGTTCCTCCAAGTAGAACCTTTGCTTCCTAAGGCCAGAGTTTGTACAATACCTCCAAACCTTCTAAAATGAATAGAGGGGAGTTGGGGCTTGAGGAAATCAGTAGACTTGGAGTTGTTGCTGAGGCCACACTTCTGGTCCTGTAAAGAAAAGGATGGCAATTTCCAATTTATCAAAGAATTGTATTGTAATCTGAGTGATTTCAAGACATCAGCCCATTCACCCAACTATAGTATCTTCACTTTGCTTATGTGTATCAGGAAAATCTTCAACCAAGATAAAAATCAGAAGATTCTTATGTTCTATGGTTTGAGCTATTTATTTTTGGGGATGTTTTTCCTACCCTATGGGTATATAGTTTCATTTAGCTTAGGGAAGAAGACCTAAAAACTTCTTATCAGACTCTGAATATCAGTTTCCTACTTAGCCAACTTCCAACCATAGAACTACTTTTAAAAATCCTTTCATATGGCATTGTATGTCAAGGATAATTCAACCATAGAACTACTTTTAAAAATCCTTTCATATGGCATTGTATGTCAAGGATACTTCAACCATACTAATTTTTTAAATCCTTTCAAATATTTTCTCAGGTTTTAGCTGATACAAGTAGTAAATATTTCTGGCAGTATTGAATGACCCCATGAACTCATGAGGCATCCCCAAAGAGGGTGCAAAAGTTAGGATCAACCCAGGATCCCGACCATTCCCAAGGACAGCCCAAAGAAAGAAAGAGAATGCCCTTAGAGCTGGAAATAGTTGGTGGGATCCTGGCTACAAATGGAGTGCATTCACATTGTTGTCTGACCCTATTTGGGGGCCCCGAACCTGACAGTTGGGCTGCCCACATAAGCAAGAACCAGCAGACTGTGTGTCCCAGGCATTCAGGAAGCCAAACCAAGTTTTCAGGACACAAATAGTACAAGAAGGTAATAACTATCCCCGGGAAAGGTAGGATCAATACCCAATGGGCACACCCAAAACCACATTTATAAGAGGGTAGATTGGGAAAGAACAATATGAAATGTTACTTTGTGTCCAATGAAAATAACTAAAACGGTTTAGTAATGAGTTTAATGTCCCTTATTCAAGGAAAAACAGTCTGTGGATTGGAGAGCTCTACCCCTCACAGGCAGCAAAGCACTTCTTCCTGAGGGATTTTGGGCAAGGGCAGAGTTTTATAGACTGTCAGAAGAGGTAACACAGAAACAGGGTAGGAGGTGGGGAATTTCTTTATAAGGCTAGAAGGTCCTATTTTGTAGGGTAAGGTAAGCTAGTTAAAGCTGAGTTGGAGGATTGTGAGTGGTGTACATTACATTTCCTTGACAGGTGTTTTCAGTAAGTGCAGGCTGACTTGGGTTTATATTTGTGCTGTGGGTCCCAGTATACAGATGATCACTTCCTTTCTTGACCAGGGACTGAGGAGATCCAGGAGAGCTGACTCTAGGAAGAATTCTCACCCTTTGCTGGCAGAAGCCAGTTTTCCCAGGATCCAATCTGCAGGTTTCTGAGCAGGTAGGATTTAAAGTAGAGAGTATAACCTGGTATCTACCAGAATTTGCCAAAGTTTTCTGTCAATTTTAATTTTATCTTTGTATGGGAATAAGTGGTAGAAGATGATTGGGGACTTCGCAGAGTCCCACCAACACGGGAGGGGGCCCATATGGAGACCCTCTTTTGAATATAAATATGGCAGCATTTTGAGTGGGAGTGTGTGAAAGGATTTGACAAAACTTTCCAGGACAATCTTTTTTCCACTATGGGTTACAAATGAGAAACCAATTTCTGGCTGGGTTTTGATAAAGAACCCTTAGGTTGATGTTATGAGGGAGGCCCTGTTATTTTCGCTTCTTCTGGCCTTGGAGCTATTGCTGTTTTAAGTCCACTGAGTTGATAGTCTTTGGTTTATGGTCTTGTGGGCTCTGCAGAGTGGAAAGGCAATGAAGCTAGAGGACAGTAGACTCTGAGTACTCAAGTAAAAGAGGATAGAGAGGAGTAGTCAGAGTCCCATCAATTTTATAGTCTTTTGTTTTAGGTGTTTCTCGTGTCTTTAATTTTTTATGAGCCTTCTGTGATGAGTTTTTCAATGAAGCTATTCTGGAATTTTGAAGCCTGTTGGAGGCTTCTGCATGCCAATTAAAATAAGTATCCCATTCTGTTTGTTGACTTGGGAACCCCTGCTTTCAAGTACGCTTTTTAAATGAATGATCTGGTCTAATTGGAACATTCCTCATAATGGCCCTTATAATTCCAGATTGTCTTTGTAGGATTTGGCCAGTTTTGCAGTCATCTAGAGCTTCTGTCGCCACAGTTATTAGACATAAAATAGGTGTGTCAGAAGGTGGAGCACTCAGTTCTTTGAAACATGAGGATCCCATTACTTTAGCTAAGCTTTGGCTCTCTCAGAGTTAAATTAATACCTAGAGGGATGTGTTACATGGTAGGGGATTTTGTGGTGTTTTACAGTGTAAAATTGGTGCATGGACATTTTCTTGATGTTGATGAATGACCTCGTGTCAACCTAAGGCATTCTGTGATCAACTTGTCCTAGCAAGAGAGACTTCCAGTTGGGTGGCTTGTTCTCCAGCAGCTTTGTGGTGCTTGGCCCATGTCCTTCAGTCATGTAGCTTTAGCTTCAGAAATTCCCCTTAGCAGTAGTCTGTTATTCCTGGCACGAGATTTTTTTAAATAGTGACAGACCTCTTTTTTTAAAAACAATTTTTTTTTTATTTATTTGACAGAGAACACAAGCAGGGGGAGTGGCAGGGAGAGGGAGAAGCAGGCTCCCAGCTGAGCAAGAAGCCCAATGTGGAGGTTCGATCCCAGGACCCCAGGATCATGACCTGAGCTGAAGGCAGGCATGTAACCAACCGAGCCACAAATCATGTTTTTTTAATTTACAATTCTCACTTTGTAATTGTACAGGACAGCACTGACTTCTAATTATTGAGGTTTGTTGTAAGGATATGAGCAAAACTGTGGCAAATTTGTTTTTTGTCTTACATCATCTTCTATCAATCATAGTATGTAACTACACCAAGATTGTTAATAATCTTCAGCAAGCTCATATTTTTCATGTTTGTTTTTTCCTCATTGCTCAATTATTATAAATAAGTCCTAAAGTTATCATTTCACTAATATATCAATGTATTTTCAAAGATAGGGATGCTTAGCTAATAAAATTATGACTTAGTCATCTTTCAACAAATATTATTCTCATTAAACAACGGACCTGTTTGAAATATACTTCACACACTAAGACTCTCATATTTTTTTTAAGATTTTATTTATTTATTTGACAGAGGGAGAAATCACAAGTAGGCAGAGAGGCAGAGAGGCCTACTTGTGATTTCTCACTCTCCCTCCTCAGAGAGAGAGGGCGAAGCAGGCTTCCCACTGAGCAGAGAGCCCAATGTGGGGCTCGATCCCAGGACCCTGAGATCATGACCTGAGCCGAAGGCAGAGGCTTAACCCACTGAGCCACCCAGGCGCCCCTTACCAGTTCTTATATTTTAAATTTTGTTTTGAACTTCATGTATTTAAAAGCATTTCATGAATACTAAATTAATATAGCTTTCTTCTTTTAGTAAGTGTTGTAAAATAACTGAAAGTAAATATTTACAATTACTAGATTTTTTTTTTCCTGTGGGAAAGCAAAGTAAAGTGAAATAAGATATCCAGTATTTCTAGCAATCTCTTATTTTTTTGGTAGATCTCTTAATTCAGGGGAAGAAAATAATTTCAAGGCAAAATATCTGACACATGCTTACATTTAAAAAAAAAATGCTTGGAGGCAAAGGAAATAAGCATTCTAGCCTTACTGACTGTGATCACCTTATACCACCCTCAGAGCTGTTTTCCTCATACTCCACTCAAAACACAGATTTCTTCAAAATTTAGTACTCTGTGCAAGTTGGTTGACAGCATTCCAATAAAACTAGACACCCACATCCAAGCCTGTGTTCAGTTCAGCAGAAATGAACACTTAACACACCATTAAGTCAGCCGTTAAGGCCACCTTGTTTTCTCTGCTTCGCTGCTGCCTAACATGCCGGGCAAAGTACCCCAAGTGCTCCCAGGGAAAGAGGCACATCGCAGCAGCAGGATAGATAATAGGTTCACACAGCAAATAAGAGCCGGTGAAGGTGGTTGCTAGGAAGGAAAACAGCTGACCTCCCTTAATGTTCTCTGATTCTGTTTGAGAGCAAGGTTCAAAAAGAAAAACAAAGACAGAAGGATGGCCAATGAGGAGAAAGTAAATATTTAGATACATCTTCCCTTTGTGTTTGCAAATGCTTGGTTCATGTTTTCTATGTGATCAAGTATGACTTAAGAGATGTGAATTCCCAGCAAGCTGTATTTTTGTATAAGTATGCTAGAAAATACACCCAAGATGTCTTTTCCCACCTCTATATTCACTATAACAGAGTCTGGAATCATTTTATAAACAAGGCAAGGAAATTAATAATTACAGTGTTAAGCTACCTTCCAACAGGCTAAGGTCTTTCTATGATTTGATTTATTAAATGTTCACCCAAAAAGTCATTTTTTATTTTACAAATTGGCAAAGTAGATTTCAAAGGTATTAAGTAAGTTTATCTGAATTACTACCACTAATAACAACAAAGTGGAGTTTTTGTTTGTTTGTTTGTTTGTTTGTTTGTTTTTATAAATTTACTTATTTATTTGACAGAGAGAGATAGATCACAAGTACGCAGAGAGGCAGGCAGAGAGAGGGAAGCAGGCTCCCCGCTGAGCAGAGAGCCCCATGCGGGGCTCGATCCCAGGACCCTGAGATCATGACCCGAGCCGAAGGCAGAGAGGCTCAATCCACTGAGCCACCCAGGTGCCCCAAAGTGGAGTTTTGAGATAAGTTCCAATATTATTCCCTAAAGCGTCTATGATTCACATAGCATCCCCATACGTCTCTTTAAAATTTGTCATTTAATCTGATAGCCAGGATCGAGTTGGGTTTGTCTGCTGTGATTGGGTGCTAAATAGTTACAAATATCTCACTTGAAACTGAGCTTTGGTGATTTCCATTCATTTGCAACTTTATTGATATATATCTCACATACCATACAATTCAACTTTTTAAAGTATACTAGTCAATGGTGTTTACTGTATCCACAGTGTTCTTCAACCATCTCTAGAATAAATTTTAAAATATTTTGATCACATCAAAAAGAAACCTACATCCTTTTACACTCACCCCACCATTTCCCACCACTTCCCAACCCAGTCTAAGATAATCACTAATCTACTTAGTGATTATGTACTTTCAGGTTCTGGATATTTCAATACAAATGGAGTTTTAAAATACGAGGGTTTGTGGCAGACTTCTTTCACTTAGCATAATGCTTTCAAGGTTCATCCAGGTTGCACGTATCAGCACTTCGTTTTTTTAATTATCAAATATTTCATTGTATGGATATACCATATTCTTTTCCCATTAATCAATTGATGGACATTTAGCTTGTCACTTGGGGGCTCTTGAGAATAGTGCTGATCTAAAGGTTCATGTACAAGTATTTGCATACTTATTTTCATTTCTCTTTAGCATAACATATAGGAATAGAAGTGCTAGCTCGTACAGACCTTAAGGTTAACCTTTTTAAGGAACTGTCAGACCATTTTTGAAAGTAGTCAACCTCCTCTTTTATTCCTGTTTCTAGTAATTGGAGTCTTCTTTTTTTCCCTTGACGTGTCTAGCTAAACATCGGTTTTGTTATCTCTTTTCAAAGGATCAACTTTTGATTTTATTGATTTTTTCCCCCTCTCTTTTTTTTTTTTTTTTTTTTAGTTTATTTATTTGACAGACAGAGATCACAAGTAAGGAGAGAGGCAGGCAGAGAGACACGAAGGGAAGCAGGCTCCCTGCTGAGCAGAGAGCCCCATGTGAGGCTCCTGAGATCATGACCTGAGCCGAAAGCAGAGGCTTTAACCCATTGAGCCACCCAGGCACCCCTTCCCTCTCTTTTTATATTCTCTATCAATTTATGTTCTAATCATTCTTCCTTTTTGCTTGCTTTGAGTCTAGTTAGTGTCTAAAGATGGAAGGCAAATACATATTTTTTCAGTAAGTAAATATTTTCATTGTTTATTTATGTGACTATCTTCTTATAGTCCAGATCAAATATTCTAGAAGTCAGGAACCAAGACTAATTTTATTTTGTCACAAGTACTTAATATAAGCTTTGGCCCAAACTACTGCACTATTAAAACTACGGATAAAATACTGAAACCACATTTTTAAATGTAATGAGGAACCAACAAGAAAATAAGGGATAATCAACCAAAATCTAAGTAGGAAATCAGAGACAGATAAACAGCAGACCATTTTCACCTTGAGAATATTAACCAATAAACGTGAATTGAGCTCTAGTTTCACTTACCTAAGAAGTGAAACTGAACACTGTTGGTAGTGGGAAGTCTAACAGGGTACTCAAAGTTAATCAGTAAACTGTATATATACTGTTACAGTAAAGAAATTGCCCATCACCAAAGAGAAAACATATGATATAAACATCTGTATAATGTTCAAAGCATCTAAAATAACATAGATCATATGTGAAAAAACTACGAAGACAATCAAGGAAATGATAATCCCCAAGTCCATGGTAATGCTTTCTCTAAGCAGAAAAAGGAAAGGATGTGATCACATAGGGACACATGGAAATTTTAAAGAATATAGAAAAAAATTTTTCATAAACTGGATGGTAGAATCCAGGTGTTCCTAACATTCTTTATATTTTATAATTTTAAACAAATATTCTTTGATATTTGTATGTACTAGACTTTAAGAATATACGTGTATTCTGTATATATTTATATATATTATATATATACATAAGGATTATTTCCATATATATATACATATATATGTATGGAAATATATATATTTCCACATATATATATATATGGAAATAATCCTTATGTATATATACTTACATGTATATATTCTTATATAATATATATATATATGGAAAGAAACACCTAGATCATTTTTCAAATAAAACAAAGCCTAGAGAGGTTGTATGACTAGCTCAAGGCAAACAGCTTGTTAATCAAGTCAGGACTAAGCTATATATTCTTTAATAAATAGCTATTAACTTTTCAAGAGTCATCTACAAAATACTATAACTCTAACTCCAGAAAAACAATTTTAAATATCAGTAGTGTAATTTGGCCATAATTTGTGTAGTGTGACAAGGGTTTACATGAATTATTTTTATCAAGTCTCCTAAAACCGTGGCTGTAATAACTTGCACTAAAATTTATCCGCTGTAACTCATCTGCTGCAAATTCGTAATCCCAGGTTGACGTTTCCTATGGCACAAAACAATCTTGAAAAGTTGTGCTCTGTCTTGTGTTGTCAAGCTATGTAAGTAACTTTTGCTGCTAGAAAAATGACACTGAGAATTAATAATGAATATAATCCCTTTGTGTAAAGAATACACATACACATGAGTATATACAACCTATGCATTTTTTTTCTTTGTAAGGAAGCACAAAAATCTTGTAAATTATGTTATTTTACCACAAATTTTTAGAAGTGGATTTAGTCAGCCTCATAAGTTTGAAGAAACTTGGTAAAGGAAAACTTGGGTCGGGGGGGGGGGCAACTGGATGGCTCAGTTGGTTGATGGTCTGATTTTTTATTTCTGCTCAGGTCCTGATTTGGTGACATGGAGCCCCTATTTGAGCTTGTGCTGGGTGGGGAGTCTGCTTGAGATTCTCTCCCTTTCCCTCTCCCCTCCTCCTCCTCCCTCCCTCACTTGCTTGCTCCCTTCTCTAGCTGGCTCACTCTCTGTCTAAAATTTTAAAAAGGGAAATGTAGGCAAAGCGTAATGGACCAAGGGCTTGTGTGCCTGACACCCAGCAAGGCTAAACGCAGCAGGCTTGCAGCAAAGAAGTTTAAGTCGTAAGACAGCCAAATGAGGAGATGGGAGAAAAAATCTCAAATCCTCCTCCCCCGGGGAGGAGGGGTACGGGGCAGGGGGAAGGGAACAGGGGCGCGGGTGGGGGGGATTCTTTGGCAGGGAGAGCATGGGCAGATGTGATCAATCATGAGCTACAAAGAGGGAGGTAAAGATGACACAACCATTGATCTAAGGCACCATAGATGATCAAGCTTTGTGTCACATGTTCTAAAGATGGGGGCGTTGACACAACCAGGATGGTGATTTCAGCCTCCTTGACTTCAGAGGGTCCTTATCAGACTGGAGCAGGCCCAGTAGTAAGATCCATGGTCTCTATGGGTCTCAGCTGGACAGCGGTGGGCCTTAGTTCAAGGAAGACAGCTGGGCGATATGCCGCTTAAAAGCAGGCAGTTAGAGGGGCGCCTGCGTGGCTCAGTGGGTTAAGCCTCTGCCCTCAGCTGAGGTCATGATCTCAGAGTCCTGGGATCGAGTCCTGGGATCGAGCCCTGCATTGGGCTCTCTGCTCAACAGGGAGCCTGCTTCCCCCCTCTCTCTCTGCCTGCCTCTCTGCCTACCTGTGATCTCTGTCTGTCAAATAAATAAATAAAATCTTAAATAAAAAAAAAGAAGCAGGCAGTTAGAAAGTCTACATTTAGCCGCCTTGTTTTAGATAGATTAAAAGTGAAACTTTAATTGTGAAGCACCAGTTTCAAAAGCTGATACCAACACTGTTTATATTGCAGTTCTCAGAGTGTTCCTGGACCAGCCTTACCATTGCTACCTGGGAACTAGTTAAAAATGCAAATTCCTGCATTCGTGAATTCCTGAGTTTTAATGACCACACTTCCCCCACCCCCCAACACACACACACTGTTTCTGATGCAGGCGCAGAAGTTCTGGTCTAGAGCAGGACTTTGCCCTCTGGCTAAACATTAAAATCACCTACAGAGCTTAAATCAGGATTTTAAGAGTGAGATGTATGGAAACATTTGAACTGGGAGAAGCCCTCCGATGTAAGGTAGTCTTTGCAGAAAGGGAATGGTCAAAATAGTAGTAATTGGCATTTATGTCGCTAGTTAAAACACAAAGACCATCTGTTGTATTCTTTGGAAACATTTTGTTTCTTAATCATCATAAACCACAACGAGGTTGGGGTAAAAACAAAAAAAAAAACAATATATACATGTACAGGGTCATGTAGGGATGTCAACCCCCCACCCCCACCCCACCGCCATCGCCGAGAATTAAAACCTTTCGGACTCCACCTCTAAGCACATTCATATTAACCAAGTTTACTAGATTTACGTAAAAAACACAAGAGCCAATTTATGAATCGAAGCTGGAAATATTCCTGAGGAGGACCAGGTGTGTTTTGAGGCAGTGTGACCCAAGTGTTTTCTTAACTATAGGCGCGGTGCATGAGAAAGCAAAACGATAAACAGAAGTTCCTTAAGGAATATGGATTCTGAGGAACTGACTATCTAAAACATCAAGCCACATGGCACAATAATGGTGATTTTGCTCATGACAGTGAAGGATCATCCTTTGTTTACACTGCATCCTTCTCCACATCCAAGACAGATTCATGGGGCGGAGTCTGTAGGGGGCCACAGCTAAATCCTTCCGTGGCCATCAGAGGGATGTTTCTCAAAGCCAGATACACAGTAAAATCACCTGGAAGATTTTGTTTGTTTGTTTTTAGCATCAATGTCTAAATTCTATATCCAGAGATTTTTAAGTGGAAGTGGGCCCCAGGCATGAGCATTTGTTAAAATTTCTCCAGGTGATTCTAATTTGTCACAGGATTGCAAATTCCTGCCCTAAGTTTCCATGGTTCTCAACCTTGGCTAATACTAGACCAGTGATTCCCACAGCCTGCAGCAGAGGTATCTAAGGGGCAAGACAAGTGGTTATAGACTTCATGTCCACCAAGGAGTAGAAATAGAAACTGGTCATGACTTGTATATGTGCTCAGTTGCTGATTCTAGTGTCAAATGATGAAACTCTATTTGAAACAATGCAGATGCCATAGTCTGTTACATGGGGAGATCTATAAAACAGACAGAACTTATATAATGTATAAGGAGAATTTGGTTTTTCTGTGGAGAACATGCATGTTTATAGGTCACATCTGATCTGATTCTCTGGAAAATATTCTGAGCTCTGTAAAGTGTAAACAGCTGATAACCATGTCTAGAGACATGCACATCCTGTCTGGAAAAGGGTCTAATGACTTCCTCAACTCCAGAAGGAGCTAGTTTTACCTCCATTTGCACAATAATTTAACGATAAGTGTGTCTGTGTTTTCTACTTTTTCTTTGTACTAGTGGGTAGACATGACCAATTTCATCATTAGGTTAAATAAAATTAACATATGTTTATTTTTGTATCTCCATGGGAGATAGGATGTTACTACTCTCTAAAAGTTATCTTTAAAATAATTTAATAGTTTTGGTTATTTTAATCCTTCAAATAAGGACAGCAGCAAGAGATAATTTTTCAAAGAAACATTTAAACTAAGCATTTTATATTGCCCCAGTTTGATGTTCAATAAAAATATTTTAGGTATTATGTGCTTGCCAAGATACAATGCAAAAAATATAAACTGAGTGATTCTCTGAATCATTTCATCCTAAATATGATTATAGTAAGTATCTTGGCGGTATTTAAAAAAAATTTTTTTAAGGAAATATCAGAATGAACCACTAGGTGGCAAAGTAGCATTTGTGATGTCAAATATCAACCAAGGCCTGAAAACAGTTCACTGTTAGTGTAATTGAAATAAAGATGTTCACAGGATTCTGATTCTGTAACATTTTATATATTTGCCCTCATTCAAATGACACTCTCTGAGGCTCATATTCTGAAGAAAAAACAATCTTCACAATAAACTTGA
Organism: Martes martes; assembly: GCF_963455335.1. Taxonomy (NCBI): domain Eukaryota; kingdom Metazoa; phylum Chordata; class Mammalia; order Carnivora; family Mustelidae; genus Martes; species Martes martes. The sequence continues at coordinate 26,948,216 of NC_137899.1, forward strand.
AAACAGCACAAGATGTTTAAAAACATTGTCTTGAACCATCTATTCTGAAATCAGGTAAATTTTTTTTTTAATTTATTTATTTGACAGACAGATCACCAGTAGGCAGAGAGGCAGGCAGAGAGAGAAGGGAGGAAGCAGGCTTCCTGCTGAGCAGAGAGCCTGATGCGGGGCTCGATCCCAGAGCGCTGGGATCATGACCTGAGCGGAAAGCAGCGGCTTTAACCCACTGAGCCACCCAGGCGCCCCTGAAATCAGGTAAATTTAAATTAAAAAAAATTTTTTTAGGATTTTTATTTATTTATTTGACAGACGGAGACCACAAGTAGGCAGAGAGGCAGGCAGAGAGAGAGGAAGTGGGGCTCAATCCCAGGACCCTGGGACCATGACCTGAGCGGAAGGCAGAGGCTTTAATCCACTGACCCACCCAGGCACCCCCAAAATGTTTTTTTTTATATAACAAAATTCTCAAGCTGAAAGGGACTTCAGATGTCATATAGAATAAGCCTTTTTTAATGTTGTAACTGATTTTAAAATATTCTCTTGAACATTAAAAAAAAATAGTCCTGATCATTAATTAATGCACCTCCTGTTAACCATTTTCACTTGGAGAAAATGCACTGCCTCACGTGAGAGCATAATCCTACACCTTTCAATTTCTTTGATTTTTAATTAGGTTTTATATAAGTAGAAAAAATGTGTAATTAATCTCCATCTATACACTACTCAAATTTTTTAAAAATATTAATCCTTAACCCATTTTTAAGCAGTTTCATTATTCTTTTAGAAAATTATATTTTATGTGGAGTAGATTCCGAGCTCTAAAACTTCAGAGAAAAAAATAGCTAAAGTTTAATTCTAAAGGAGAAAACATTTCATGACCTTTCAAGGTAAACAAAAGGGAGATATCTAAAAGATGTCAGAATGTCTTATTAGCATCTATCTGTAATAAGTCAACATATTTCTCCTTTACCTGAACACATGCCAAAAAAGAAAAATAAATCCACAGACGATAGTTTCAATGAAATTATAAGATAGATATCCATGGACACCACATGAGTAAAGGCTCTCAAAGACAGCTGAGATGTGTCAAAAACAACACAGAAGTGATAAAATACGGTAAAAGGCACCAGCTCTTTCCTACAGCTCTGTCTTTATTTAACACTATAGACTGGGGCTTTACTTTTCCTTTTCTTTTTTTTCTTTACGTCCTTTATTTTTCCTTTTTCCTTTTTTGTTTTTCATTTCAGTTTTTGAAAATGTTTAATTTGTCTTCTATGTCATACATTCTATTTGATAGATTGCTCTTAATCCATCATTCTTCTTAACAGGGAAACTAGAAGGACATTTCCAGTATGACAGGAACAAATGTAAGCTGCCCAGTATATTCTTTTTGCTTAGTAATAAATTAACACAAACTTCATAGTTTTTTTTTTTTTTAAGATTTTATTTATTTATTTGACAGAGATCACAAGTAGGCATAGAGTCAGGCAGAGGGGTGGGGGGGGAAGCAGTCTCCCTGCTGAGCAGAGAGCCCAATGTGGGGCTCAATCCTGAGCCCCACATTGATCATGACCTGAGCCAAAGGCAGAGGCTTAACCCACTGAGCCACCCAGGTGCCCCACAAACTTCATAGTTTAAAACACCATACGTGTACTATTACCCAGTTTCTATAGGTCAGGAGCACAAGTACGATTTAGCCGGGTCCCCTGCTTAGAGTCTTAGAAAGGTTACAATCAAGGTATTCTGAGCTCAGAAAATTAATCCATTCAAAATAGTATAAATCACAAGCTTGTAATCCCTTTTCTCAACAATGGCAAAGTGTTCAACTGCCAAGATCACTGATACAGAGTTATAATTTAAGAGTATTACATATACAGTTGCAATGCACATTCCAAATTCAACGTGTTATAGACACTTCAGTTAGATAATTGGTAAAATGTTTGTCTCTCTGTCTGTCTCTCTCTCACTCACACTCACTCACATACACACAATTACTTTGCCTGTATATGTGTGCATTATGTTTCGCTGAGGGTGTGATTTACCCCACTAAAGCACCATAAGCCCGTTCTAAGTGGCCACGCTCCTGAATATGGTACAGTTCCTCTGGGGTTATTTTGCTTAGGATGAGAAAGTAGAAATGAAACAACAGAAAACTCTTCATAACATTGGCTTATCCTCCCAACATGGTGACACTTTCTCTGCCGTGAGAATGCCGAACACCAACATCAAGTGAGAGCGCCATCTAGTAGCAGCATCAGGCGTTAGCTCACCAAAACTCCCCAAAGCTGCATTTAGAGAGCTGAATTTTGTTTTAAGGAAACGAGCTCACTATTGTTGCTAACAAAAACACTAGGTATTGGACACACACATATATACTTAAGGATTCTTGAAAATACAAGAACATAACAGCAGACGTTAATGGATCAAAAGTCAAAAGTATCTGTGTAGCTACACATATCTTGTATCAAAATAACATCCTCTCCAAACCATGAGGGTTTTGCTCCATTCGTTTCTAGTATCTATTGCTGTAGGGCTATGTCTACTTTTGTTGTGTCGTTGTGGATAACCATTGTCACCCCATGTGCATGTTGTGGAATTGTAAATTCACCTTTGAGATTCTAAAACTTCCCCAAGTATATCAAGTGTGGGCCTTTCGTTAACTTACTGTTTGGGTTCTCCTAATCGGATAAATCTAATGACTCAAATCTTTCTGCAACTCTGAAGTCTTCTTCCTTTGTGTCTTGGGTGGAAGCTGCCTTTGTCCCCTCTGCCCTTTATTTCTGTAGTTCCCATTTTTTGCCTGTCTCATCCTCTGGGTCCGGGTCATCTCTCCTATTATTTTTGTGTCTTTATTCTTTATTGTTTTTGTTGTTGCTGCTAGCTCTACATTTTTTATTCTATTTTTTCAAGATGTTGAGAGTTTTAATGTCCTCAAAGGTCATACAATTTTCTTGGCAAACACTTCCTTTGGTTCTCATTCAGAGCCTATTAACCCTCTATTTTTTTCATCATGACTGCGTACATTGATTCCCACCCCGTTCCTCTACCCTCCTCCCCTCTGGTGACCATCAGAGGTCATATATCAGTCTATATAAGAGTCTGTTTCTTGGTTGGCCTCTCTCAGTTTCACTTTTCCTTCTCACGTGTTTTGTTTCTCAAATTCCACATATGACTGATTTGTATGGTATTAAATTTCTGACTGACTTAATTCCCTTAGCATTCTACTCTGTAGCTCCAACCATGTTGTAAATGGCAGGATTTCATTCTTTTTTGTGGCTGAGTAATATTCCAATGTGTGTGTGTGTGTGTGTGTGCGTGTGTGTATACCACTTCTTATCTACTCATCTATCCATGGACACTTGGGCTGCTTCCGTATCTTGGCCATTGTAAATAATGCTGCAATAAACATACAGGTGCATGTATCCCTTTCAATTAGTTTAGTTTGGGGATAAATACCCAGTAGTGCAATTCCTGGATTGTAGGGTAGTTCTATTTTTAATTTTTTGAGGAACTGCCATACAGTTTTCCACAGTGGCTGCACCAGTTTGCCTTCCTACTAACAGTGCAAGAGGGTTTCTTTTCTTCCACATCCTCATCAACACTTGCTATTTCTTGTGTTTTTTATTGTAATAATTCTCACAGGTGTGAGGTGATAGCTCATTGTAGTTTTGACTTGCATTTTCCTGATGATGAGTGATGTTGAGCATCTTTTCCTGTGTCTGTTGGCCACCTGAATGTCTTCTTTGGAGAAATGTCTGTCCATGTCTTCTGCCCTTTTTTAATTGGATTATTTGTTTTTTGATATTGACTTGTACCAGTACTTTACATATTTTGGATACTAACCCTTTATCAGGTGTGTCGTTTGCAAATATCGTCTCCCATTCAGTAGGTTGCCTTTTAGTTTTGTTGATGGTTTTCTTCACTGTGCAGAAACTTTTTATTTTGATGTAGTCCCAGTAGGTTATTTTTGTTTTTATTTCGTTTGCCTCAGGGAAATGTTGCCATGGTCTATGGTCAGAGAATACTGCCTACGCTCTCTTCAAGGATTTTTATGTTTTCAGATCTCACACTTAGATCTTCAATCCATTTTGAATTTATTTTTATTTATGGTATAAGAAAGTGGTCCAGTTCATTCTTTTGCATGTAGTTGTCCAGTTTTCTCAATATTTTTGCTCATGAGACTTTTTCCCATTGTATATTCATTCTTCTTTTGACAGAAGATTCACTATATAGTTGTGGGCTTATTTCTAGGTTTTCTATTCTGTTCTGTTGATCTATGTGTCTATTTTTATGCCAGTACCACAATATTTTAATTACTATTAGTTTGTAATATAGCTTGAAATCTGGAATTATGATAGCTCCAGTTTTGTGTTTTGAGATTGCTTTGGCTATTTGGGGTCTTTTGTGGTTCCAGGCAAATTTTATGATTATTTGTACTAGTTCTATGAAAAAATGTTGTCGGTCAGGTGATAGAGATTACATTGAATCTGTAGATTGCTTTGAGTAGTAAGGTACTTTAACAGTTTTTGTTTTTCCAATCCATGAGCATGGACCGCCTTTCCATTTCTTTATATCATCTTCAGTTTCTTTCCTCAGTGTTTCATGGTTTTCAGAGTATAGGTCTTTCACCTCTTTGGTTAAGTTTATTCCTAGATATTTTACTGTTTTTGGTGCAGTTGTAAATGGGATTGATTTCTTAAGTTTACTTTCTGCTTCTTCATTATTAGTGTAGAGGAATGCAACAGATTTCTGTATATTGATTTTATATCCTGTGACTTTACCAAATCAATGTATGAGTTCTGGCAGCTTTTTGGTAGAGTCTTTAGTGTTTTCTACATATAATATCATGTCATCTGTGAGACTTTTATTTTTTCCTTATCGATTTGGATGCTTTTTATTTCTTTTTATTGTTTAATTTCTGTGGCTAGGACTTCCAGGACTGTGTTGAATAAAAGACGTGAGAGTGGACGTCCTTGTCATGTTCCTAACCTTAGGGGAAGAGCTCTCAGCATGATGTTGGCTGTAAATTTTTCATACAAGGACTTTATTGAGGTCTGTTCCCTCTAAACCTACTTTGTTGAGGATTTTATGATGAATCGATGTTGTATTTTTTCAAATGCTTTTTCTACATCTATTGAAATGATCATATGGTTTTTATCCTTTCTCATACTGATGTGATGTATCATGTTGATTGTTCGCAAATATTGAACCACCCTTGCATCCCAAGAGTAAATCCCACTTGATCATGGTGTATGATTTTTTATCGTATTTTGAATATGGTTTGCTAGTATTTTGTTGAGGGTTTTTACATCTATATTCATGAGAGATATTGGCCTGAATTTCCCTTTCTTTGTGGTATCTGTATCTGTTTTTGGTCTGAGGATAATATTGCCCTCATAGAATGAACATGGAAGTTTCCCTTCCTCTTGTATTTTTTGGAATAATTTGAGAAGAATGGGTATTAATTCTTCTTTAAATGTCTAGTAGAGGGGTGCCTAGGTGGCTCAGTGGGTTAAAGCCTCTGCCTTCAGCTCAGGTCATGATCCCAGAGTCCTGGGATCGAGCCCTGCATCGGGCTTTCTGCTCAGTGGGGAGCCTGCTTCCCTCTCTCTCTCTGCCTGCCTCTCTGCCTACTTGTGATCTCTGTCAAATAAATAAATTACAAAATCTTTAAATGTCTAGTAGAATTCACCTGTGAAGCCCTCTAGTCCTGGACTTTCGCTTTTGGGGGAGTTTTTTGATTACTGATTTAATTTCATTGCTGGTAATTAGATTGTTTGAATTCTCTATTTCTTCCTGCTTTAGTTTTGGTAGATTATATGCTTCTGGGAATTTATCCATTTCTTCCATGTTGCATAATTTGTTAGCATGTAGGTTTTCATAATATTCTGTTATAATTATTTGTATTTCTGTAATGTTGGTTGTTACTTCCCCTCTTTCATTAATAATTTTGTTTATTTAGGTCCTCAGTCTTTTTTTTTTTTTTATGAGTCTTCCTAGAGGTTTATCAATTTTGTTGCTCTGTTCTGCTGTTTCAGTTTCTATGTCATTTATTTCTACTCTAATATTTATCATTTCCTTCCTTGTACTGGGTTTGGGTTTTGTTTATTGTTCTTTTTCTAATTCCTTTAGGTGTAAGTTAGGTTGTTTGAGATTTTTCTTGCTTCTTGAGGTAGGCCTGTATTGTTGTAAGCTTCTCTCTTAGAGCTGCTTTTGCTGCATCCCAAAGATTTTGGATCATTGTGCTTTCATTTTCATTAAATTTTTAATTTCTTCTTTGATTTCTTGGTTGACCAGTTCATTGTCTAATAGCATCTTTTTTAACCTCCCTGTACCTGTGCTCTTTCCAAATTTTTTTCTTGTGGTTGATTTCTAGTTTCATAGTATTGTGGTCAGAAAAGACAAATGGTATGACTTTGATTTTTTTGAATTTGTTGAGACTTGTTTGGTGGCCCAATATGTGATCTGTTCTGGAGAATGTTCCATGTGCACTTGAAAAAAATATATATTTTGCTGTTTTAGGATGGAATTTTCTGAGTATGTCTGTTAAATCCATCTGTCCAATGTGTCATTCAAAACCACCATTTCCTTGTTGATTTCCTGTTTGGATGATCTGTCTATCTATATAAGTGGGATGTTAAGGTCCCTTACTATGACTGTATTACTATAGACTAGTTCTTTTATATTTGTTATTAACTCTTTTACATATTTGGGTGCTCCCATTTTAGGTGCATAAATATTTACAATTGTTATATCCTCTGGTTGGATTGTCCCCTTTATTATTATATAGTGTTCTCCATTATCTCTTGTTACAGACTTTTATTTAAAGTCAATTTTTCTGATATAAGTACTGCTTCCCTGGCTTTCTTTCGACATCCATTTGCATGATAGATATTTCTCCAACCTCTCACTTTCCCTCTGCTGGTATGAAATGAGTGTCTTATAGGCAGCGTATAGGTGAGTCTTGTTTTTTTTTTTTAATCCATTCTGTCCTCCTTTTTCTCTTGATGGGAGCATTTAGTCCATTTACGTTCAAAGTAATTTGATAGATATGTATTTATTGCCGTTTTGTGGTAGTTTTGTTATGCCCCCCAAAAAATGGGTCTGTGATTAAAGGAGAGAGACTGATATTAAAGCGAAGGACAAGCAAAGCTTTATTCCACGCCAAGCATCAAGAATCAGACCGAACGTTCGGGGATGCACCTCTTACAAGAGAGGGCGACCTTTCTCTGTTTCACAGACTAGCTTTTAAGGGCAAAGGCCATGTGGTAGGGCCTGGAGATGCACAGGTGGCCAATGAGATTGCAATACACACAGGAAACTCCACAGTCATGTTAGGTCACACGTAAGTGACCAATTGAACTACAATTTACCCTGTAGTAGACATTTGACCTAGCTTATCACCCTCGTTAGAATTGGCGCCCAAAAGGCTCCCAAAGGGCGGGGCCCATACTCCTTGGTAGCTAGGGAGACAGTATGCAACCCCCCACTGATCGGATGTCTCCACCTGGCCTGACCCACCCTTCTATCTGGGCTTTGTTACCCAGGGCTGGTTTCCAGGACTTGTTTTTAAGTCAGTCCCCTGGGGGAAGGGGAGCAGGGACAGTTTAAGGGTTAAACAAGGTTATTGTTTAACCTTAATGGAAGCTTCTGGCTAAATAGGTCCTTACAGTTTCTGTAGATTTTCTCTGATCCTTCTCTTGCTTTCTTTCATGCTTTTCTTTAGTGATATAGTTGGATTCCTTTCTCTTTACTCTTTGCATATCTATTACTGGTTTTTGATTTGTGGTTACCACTAGCTTTGTATTTAACATCTGCACATAGCAGTCTATATTGGGTTGATGGTCACTTAAATTTAAGCCCATTCTTTACTCCCCTCCTCTCCATGTTGTAGGTATATGGTGTCATATTTCACATCCTTTTATCTTATTAGTCTCTTGAATGATTTTTACAGATATATTTATTTTTATTGCTTTTGTGGGTTTTTTTTAATTTGTTTGGTTTTTTGTTTTTGTTTTTGGATTTTGTTTTTACTTTTCATATTCTCACTTATAGTCTTCCTTTCCACTCAGGGAGTCCCCTTTAATTCCTTTAATATTTCTTGTAGGACTGGTTTAGTGGTCATGACCTCCTTTAGTTTTTGTTTGAGAAACTCTTTATTTCTCCTTCTGTTCTGAATGATAGCCTTGCTGGGTAGAACATTCTGGCTGCAGATTTTTCCCTTTGAGCACTTTGAATATGTCATGCTACTCTTTTGGCCTGCAAAGTTTCAGCTGAAAAATCCGCTAATAGGGGGCACCTGTGTGGCTCAGTGGGTTCAAGCCTCTGCCTTCAGCTCAGGTCATGATCTGAGGGTCCTGGGATCGAGCCCCGCATCATCGCATCATCAGGCTCTCTGCTCAGCAGGAAGCCTGCTTCCCTTCCTCTCTCTCTGCCTGCCCCTCTGCCTACTTGTGATCTCTGTCAAATGGATAAGATCTTTAAAAAAAAAAAAAAAAAATCCGCTAATAGCCTTATGGGTTTTCCCTTGTATCTAGCTGTCTTCCTTTCTCTTGCTGTTTTTAAATTTTTTTCTTTATTGCTACTTTTTGCCATTTTAATTACTATGTGTCTTTGTGTGGGCCTCCTAGGGTTGAATTTTTGGGGGAATCTCTGTGCCTCCTGGATCTGGATATCTGTTTTCATCCCCAGATTAGGGAAGTCTTCAGCTATTATTTCTTCAAATAAATTTCCTGCCCCATCTCTCTCTTCTTGTGAGATCCTTGTACTGCAGAAGCTATTACACTTGTTGGAGTCAGTGAGTTCCCTAAGACTATTCTCAATTTGAAGAATTTTCTTCTTGTCCTTTGCTCAGCTTAGTTACTTACCATTACTATCTTCCAGATCGTTAGTTCACTCCTTTGCTTCATCTTACCTGCTATTTATTCCACCGAGTGTAGTTTTAGTTTCATTTATGCGGTTCTTGATCTCTGATTGCTTCTTTTTTTTTTTTTTAAAGATTTTATTTATTTATTTGACAGAGAGAGATCACAAGTAGGCAGAGAGGCAGGCAGAGAGAGAGAAAGAGAGAGAGAGAGAGAGAGGAGGAAGCAGGCTCCCTGCTGAGCAGAGAGCCTCATGTGGGACTCAAACCCAGGACCCTGGGATCATGACCTGAGCTGAAGGCAGAGGCTTTAACCCACTGAGCCACCCAGGTGCCCCCTCTGATTGCTTCTTTTTTATCTTCGTGCTAGGAGTCTCACTGATGTACTCCACTCTTTTCTCTAGTTAGTGGGTGTCTTTTGATCATTACTTTAAATTCTCTACGAGGCATATTTCTTACATACATTTTGCTTTGGTCTCTTGCTGTGGTTTGATGCTATTCTTTCACTTGAAAGATGTTGCTCCTTCTCCTCATTTTCTCTGACTTCCTGTGTCTGTTTCTATGTGTTAGGAAGGTCTCTTGCTCTTAACTATAATAGCCTTATGAAGAAGAGGTCCTGTCGCGCCCTGCAGTGCAGTGTCTCCTGTTCCCTGGGGCTGGCCACTTCAGGGAGTGTCTTCTACACTTGTTGCCTGGGCTCTGCTATTGAATCTTGGCCTCTTTTTCCTTCAGTCCAGTGGTCTGCAGAGGCCCTCTTTGACTATTGTTGGCAGGAAGGTGTGCAGTAGTCTGCTTGCAAAACCACACCTGCTCCCGCAGCCAGATGTGCAGGTCAAGAGATGGGCTGTTAGCATGGGTTTTGCTGGTCTCCTGGGGGAGGGGCCACAGCTCCAGTACTGAAGGAAGTGTGACTGGAAAAGGTAGATCTGCCAAAGTGCTGACTGGGGGCAGGCAGGGGTGATGCAAACAAGTCAGTAAGAAGTATGGGCTTCGTGCTGGTTCCTGCAGGTGGCTGTTGTTAATGGTAGGGGGCAGGGCAGGGAAGTGACATCTGCCAGCTCCCTGGTTCCTGGAAAACCTGTCCCTCTGATCCCTGTCTCTCCAGGCCACACTCTGAGATAAGCAAATCACTCTCCCTCCTGTCTGCCCTTGGCTGCTTTTCAAACTGCTAGTTCTATGCTGTATTTCTGCGGGCTGTTTGTCACGCCGTCTCTTTAAGAGTGGAGGCTCTGCTTGCTAAGGCCATTCAGGCTCTCCTAGAGCCCAGCCAGCTGATTTGTTAAACTCCAGTCTTTCATTCCTGCTGGTTTAAGAACCCCAGAGATTAGATGCCTCTCACTTTCAAAAGCAAATATTATGGAGATTCCTTTTCCTGGCTCCTGGGCTCCCTGGTGTGAAAATCTGTCCTCTGCCCTTCTCTGCGCCACCAGCTCCCTCCCTGGAGGGGACAGCCATGGTTCATTTTACTCCCAGACCAAGTCTGGGATTTTTCTGATGTGGCCTCTTCCCCTTGTGTAAAATGAATAAATATTATTCACCTTGCCGTGTTAAATATTATAAGTTATAGAAGATAGACAGAATCCTGACATTCGCGTTTGCAAGGAGAGGTGAGAGGTGAGAGCGAGAATAAAATGCTAACTCAGCTTAAGTGGAAAACAGCTGTTTTTCAACATGCAGTTCAACAATATTTCTTAAGGGTTTTAAATGTGACTTGAGTTTTCCTAAGCATAAAATGAGGCATATTTCATCAATCTGGTACATACAACTAAAATCTTCAAATGTAAATCTAGTAAAAAATCAGGAGATCCATTCACATTGCACAGGATGGACAGTTAGGGTACTTATTTCCTAATGGTGTATTTACCGTATTTTCCTATAGATTTCAATGTCTTAGAAGATATCTCCTGGAGTCTATCAGTATTCCAGAATGACCTCTAGATTAGGCAGCTAAAGATGTGGAGACAGGTGCCTGGCTCTGAAACACAGTATCTAGTAAGTAACAAAGGCTTTCTTCCAGAAGACTGCTGGAAGTTACCCAAAATTCATGCGCGTGTCCTGCTTTGAACATACCCTAATGCGATTCAGGTTCAGATTATAGAAGATACCAAATCGCCAGTGTGGTCACTGGCTTTTGGTTGGGCTCTAAGATCCTTTTGCCTTGCGTGGTTTTGCTCTAGTATTTAACCTCTCCTTCCTTCTACCCCATTCATTCTTGCCCTCCACCCCATGCCTTTGTCCCTCTCAATCTGTCTCTCTCTGGTTTGGAAAAATATTTCGGTACTGCGCTTGTTAGAATTACAAAATATTCTTTATTTCTATTTCTTTTGTAAATATGAATGTCAGGATTCTATTTTCTATAACTTATAATATTTAACATAGTAATGTGAATAATATTTATTAACTTTATATAGAAATTACTATTTGCAGATGGGTGAGAGATACTTTCTCAGGGAAAATTTAGTAGGTCTGTATTAGTATTGTAAACCAAGTATAGCCCAGGAATTATTTTAATAAAAACTTGAAAAGCAAAATTCAGAAATTCAAATCACATAATCTCATCCTTGAAAGGAATAAGGCTTACAGATCGCAAGCAGCTTTCTATACTTGATAGCATTTAAAACAATTCTTACATATTTCATAAATGAAGAATCAAATTCATCACAATACCAATAACTGACTCCATATACTTTAAAAAAATGATTGGACAATATGACTCTCCTCTCTGTCAAATTAATGTGCTTCCACTTTGCCGTTCTGTTTCTGGTTTTATTGTTGTTGCTAAAATCATTGCTGGAATCAGAGCAGACAAATCCATTTGTGCCTGTCTTGACCATTGTCCTTTCTAAACAACACTGTGCCCTCTGCAGCCTCTATTGATATAAAGAAGGTGACACTTCTCCCAGGCCACGGATAAGTGTGACAGGATCCTGTGGCATTTTCTCACAGATAGCTGGGGCACTCATACTCTCCTGCACAGAAATTTGAATTGAAAACATATGAGAGTAAATGAAGCCATTGTCGGTGGGAAAGAAAGTGGAGATGATGCCATGAGGTAGGCTTGGGGTCCCCCTGGGTATGCTGAGTTGAGGTGATGAGAAAAAAAAAACTCTAAATAGGAAAATAGGATATAAATAAGCCAGTGCTAAGAGGTAGAGAAATGCAGTCAGAGAAGAATTGTGTTTTCAGCATTTTTACAACCCAGCATACTTGAGGTTTATGGAAAACTTGAGAGGTTAAGCCCTAATTCTCTATGGGAAGGGATTGTGGGAGACCTATATGCATTAGATGTTTCTAGGTGGCCTAAAAGGTAAAAAAATTTCCCCAAGGTGTTTTTGGTACTTGCCACCATCTCAACCATCATTACTACCTGCGACTGTTTGTCCTCATATAACGTTTAATCTGTATTGTTTATTAAGCTAATAGGGCATTTTCCTTACAGAATTGCTATTTTTTTTTAATAAAATGTCATTTGCAATCTTCATCACTACCAGCTCACTAAACCAAAAGTTCCCGGCTGATTTGAGACTTTCATGCACTACAGAAAGGATGTAAAGAAAAATCCTGATTCAAATGCCAGTTCTTCAGAGAATTGAGTCTGACTGACCAGAGTATACATTTCACATCCAAGATCAGTGTGATCCAAACAAAGGAAGCAACTAGAACCATGTCCCTGATGCAGAAATGAATTGAACACCTTCATTTTAAGGGGAGAAACTGAGATACTGAATTTGAAGATCACACAGCAAAGCGAGGACTCACCCCAAAATATTTTTACTCAAAGCACATTTATCTTCCTAAAGGAATGAAAACCCCAGATGTAATGTGCATAGATTACATAATCTCTATAAAATCACATTTACCTTCTCAAATATTCTCAATAATTCCCAAGGTAGAAAAAGAACATCCTATAAAAGATAACATTAATAAAATGAAATACCATCAAAGTCACAAAGGAGAGGAGCATTTAATAATACAGGAAATGTCAATTATATATTGTAAAAAGTAGATTTACAAAGATTATGTAGTCTGTCTTTCCCCTACTCTTCTCCAAAGATGCTTTGAGGAGTCCGAGCTCTGTAGGCTGTGGTAGGTGAGGGGGTGTTCAAGCCCCAGTGGAGCAGTGGGCGGTGTGGAAAATCAGAACCATTATGGAGCAAGGAAAGCATTTGTGCTAGGAGGTGCCCTGACACTGACTTTGGGAACCACGGCAGAGTGAGGAGGGCTTTTGCGTAGGGAGGTAGCCGGCTCAGGGTGCCAGAGCCCAGGAGAGGTTGGGAGGTTTCCCAGGCAGGCACTGGCCTGGTGAAGAGCGTCATAACCCCAGCAGGGAAAAGGAAATGTTTGTGCCGGGACAATGGTGGAAGTGGCAGAAGATTATAGACAGGCCAGGACTTCATACAGAGAGATTGATGAAATTAATAACTAAGAATAATGAGAGTCAGTCTCTCACTGTCAAAGGAGAGAGGTACTGATATGAAAAAGAAGACTAGAAGGAATCCTATGGTGTTTGAATTTGGAGATGTCATTTAACTCATGGTTTTAGATATGCAGGTAGGTAGGTAGATAGCTATAGAGATAAATGTGTATGTATATATATGTACAAATACATACTGTGTGTGTGTGTGTGTGTGTGTGTGTGTACACCCAGCACCCAGATCTTGATTTCTAATATCATTCTCAACTGAAAGGAACCAGGAGTGCTTGTAAAAATAAAAACATAAAAAAGGAAGAAAAAAAGAAAGAAGGCTGATTTCAACAAGGCTGGAGAAAAAGAGTGTAAGATGAAGCTGGAACACATTGCTGTGCCAGAAAGAAAGGAAATGTTCAAAGAGTAATAGGGAACTGTCAAAAGGGCGCAGAAGCCAAATGAAATGACTCCCACTGCTCACATCTGGGATAATTGGAGCCTCAAAATAAATGATATTAATGTATTATAATCCTTTGAATAAAATGGAAACCCACAAGTCTATATTATATAAATTAGAATTTTGATAAGGAACAAGGTATTTATATTATTCATCATACAGACTGTCTCTTCCCTCATATTTTTTTTCCTTTTTTGGTTCTCCTCTGCCACTGTCCCCATCTTCTTTCTGTTGGTATTGCTGGGTCTATCATTAGCCCTCAGCACTTCTTACACTGAAGAGTCGGTGAATAAATTAAAACAACCTTGAAATTTAGGAGTTTTCCTTGATTTTCCCTTTCCCTAAGTCCCTGCATCCAAAAAATAATCATTTTTATTAATTGTATTTTTTGTGCCATTTCCTAGAACTTTACCATCTATGCCAACCCAACTATTGCTACGTTAGTACATACCTAGATTATTGACTACTTTTATCCTCCCTGCCTCTAGTTCAGTTGTTGGCTTATTCAGCGATTCGTTCACCAAATATGTATTTAAATTCTATTATGTATTAACACAAGACAGATAGTTCCCCACTCTCAGTCAACTTACAGTCTATCTTAATGAACTAAGTTAATAAATCATCATGAAATCGATCTTTACAGTACAATTGTGATAAGGGTTACAAACCACCAGAGTCTGTGATAAGATATAACAGAAAAAAGATCTAACAAGGAGGATTATATATGTTGTCATCAAGAAATTTGTAGTTGAGGGGCGCCTGCATGGCTCAGTTGTTAAGCGTTTGCTTTCAGCTCGGGTCATGATCCCAGGGTCTTGGGATTGAGCCCCGCATCAGGCTCCCTGCTCAGTGGGAAGCCTGCTTCTCCTTCTCCTACTCCCCCTGCTTGTGTTCCCTCTCTCTCACTGTGTCTCTCTCTGTCAAATAAATAAGTAAAATCTTAAAAAAAAAAAAAAATTGTAGTTGAACTGTGGTCCGAAAGCAAGGGTGGTTATTATGGTGGGACAGGGAGATAGAAATTACCAAATGATATATACGCACATGTCAAATCCTCAAGGCAGGAAGATGGATTGTGTGTTCTGGACACCAGGATAAGCCAGTGTGGCTAAGGAATAGCGAGAGAGAGAGGGAGAGAGAGAGAGATGTGGATGGGGGATAATTGAAGGGAATATTAACATGAATCTTGATGCACTGGACCTGGTGGTGTTAGGGAGAGAGAGGTATTGAGGATGACTCCTGAATTTCTGATTTTAGCAATTATTTGGATGCGATCATGCTATTTGCTTTGAAAAAGAACACCGGAGCGATCCCAGGCTTACAGTGGGAGAGGAGGGAAAACAACAGGATGTTACTTTCCGTTTCAGCTATTACGGCTTTCATTTGTCATTAGAAGCTCTCAGTGGTGACACTGGAGCTCAGAGGAGACATGACGGACATAGGAATTTGAGAGTAGCTATAGGGGGAAAAAAAAGACTTTTTGTTTACTAAGGAGTCAAAGAAGCTAAAGGAAGGAAGCCTTTCTAGGTGCAGGAAGTGATTAGCAGCCCTAATTTCTGCTGACATACCAGATGAATAACCGAAGTACATCCTTTGAGATAAGCAACGTAAAGGTCATTGATGCCTGTAGAGCAAGTTACTTTAAAACTCTTCAACATGCCGGTCCACGGGTGGAGTGGTGGCTCGCCTTCAACCACGTCATGGGACATTCCTGACCGACTCACCTCCACCTCAGGGCCTTGATCTCATTACTTCTCACCGCCCTCCCCTATTAATGCCCCCTCAGGAATATTACGTTCATTCGAGCCCGAGCCAGGTTCTTCCCATCAACAAACCTTTTACACTTTGTGTTTTTCTTTACGACCCCTGTGACTGTTGATGTGTGTTGTGGTTTCTATACGTCGTCCTTCTCTCTCCTCAGCTCTTTGAGGGCATGGATCATATTTTGTTCATCTCTGCTTCCTCAGTGAGTTGCATATGGGAAACAAAGAGGTGTTTAAATGTATTTTCTTAATTTCTATTACTCACGACTTGCTTTTCAATGGATTTCTTATTATCCTGTTTCTCCCTTTTATGTGCGTTTCTGAAAGAAGCTGACAAGATGTTTCCGAGTGAGCTTTGCCAGGTGTTGGCACATTTGGGGAGTCACCATGGATACAAGTTCTGTTCCTCAGTTTTTAAGTCAAGAATCTTAATTTCACCAGTCAGTCTATCGGTGGCCAGCTTCTATTCACAACCAAGTTTACCAACCATCCTTCGAGTATATATACATACATACATATTCTCAAGATGATACACATTCATATGTTAAAACATTCCAAATTAAAGGATAGTTTGCATGATTATGAAACATAGAAAAAGGTAATAAATACATTAATATTCAGCCTTTATGTGATTTCCATATTTGATGTTTTGACAAAGAGAAAAGAATGAGAGAGAAGAGACAAGAGTCTGTAGATACAATGAAGAAACGGGAAGAACATAGTGTTTTTGAAATCCAACAGACCAGGGGAGCAATTCCAACTGTGCTTCTTATAAGCTATTTTATCTATGAACCGGGAATGACAAAACCTACCAGATAGAGTTATTAGGAAAATTAAATGAGTCCGTTTATGAAAAGTTCCTAGACTATCTATAATATTGAGATGTAATATAAATATTGATTCTCGTTTTTTCGTCCTTGTTTGTATCAATCTATTCTATGTCCTCTTGTCCCAGTTCTCCACTTATATGAGGAACTGTGTGTTTCCTACTCTCTTCACATCGTTTTTCAGCTAAAGGGCTACTTTATTTGTCAGCCTTTTCTGGAATCATTGCAATAAGTGATCCCAGAGACTCTGGAGTAACAGGAAAGCAAACAGGACTTTCTATACTCAAAAATCAATTGTAAATGTGCAAATAACTGATTCTACTTACCCTCCAAGCCCCGACCATCAAAACATGTTAGAATATCCAGAAGATAACTTTGGGAAAACTGTGTGTGCAAGGGAATATTCTAGACCTGTTTCATCTGGAGAGACAGAATTTGGGAACAAATAGATGTGCTCATGTTGTTGAAAACTGACCTCTGGGCTCAGGAGCCAAAATGCATAACTCGAGGACAGTTTGGGGATAGAGAGGAGCAACAGCCATGTTGGTTTCTGGGCAAAGGAGACTGGCAGGCTAAGGGCTTCAAGACCACAAGCCCGCCTAGAGGAAAGGACTGAAGGGTTAGGGGGATCTAGTGGTTTTCCACAAGAATCGCAAAGTGCACCGGCCTCCTTTGTCAGGTTTTCAGGGTGAATATGGGTTCCCGAAACAAAAGGCTAAGAAGAGGCAGGAGGGAAGGTAGGGAAGGTTTGTGGAAGAGAAGGAAAAAGCTTACTTAGTTTAAAATCGAGTTTCGCTGAGCCATTTTGATTTTTGTTCAACTTTATGCTTTTAGGCAATTTCAATAACACAAACTCTCTTGGGCCCTGAGCCTTGCCAACCTCCTGTGATGGTTAATTTTCTGTGTCAGCCTGACTGGGCCAAAGGAGGCCCAGACATTTGGTTAAACATTACCCTGAGTGCCTCTAGGAGGGTGTTTCTGGATGAGGTTCACATTTGAAGCGGTTGCCCGAATGAAAGAGGTTGCCTGCCTTAATGTGGGTGGTCTCCTCCAGTAGGCTGAGACCCTGAGTAGAATAAAAAGGCAGAACCTCAGTAGAGTAGGAAGGAACTTGCTTTGCCTAACCTGGAACTTCAGATCTTTCCTGCTTCAGACTCTAACTGAAATACTGACTCCTCCAGGGTCTCTAGACCGCCAGCCTTCGGCAGTCCCGGGATTCAGTTTGTATGTTTTAGGATTTGTCAGCCTCTGTAATCCCATAAATCAATTCCTTGTAAGAAATCTTCTGATAGAGATATGCGTATAATTGTGTGTGTGTGTGTGTGTGTGTGTGTGTGTGGTGTGTTTATGTCTATATGTGTATTTGTATCTAAATCCTTTTGGTTGTGTCTCCCTAGAGAACCCTATTATACCTATCTTGGAGAATTTGGGAGAATGAAGGAGGCTGGTGAGAGTTCTCCTTATGGTACAGCTCACGATCAAGCTCACTATAGATTACCTTCAATATTTACTACCTTGACCACTGTCTCCAGCTATCTTGATTAAAAGCATACTGTTACCAGACATACTTAGAAGTCTTTGCCAACCTTTCAATATTTTCCAAGATACTCAGGTAAATTGATTTCTGAGTTATTCTACAAAAACGCATGTTGCAGACTTTTTCTCCCTGACATATTCAATAGTACTTTGACTTTTTTTTTTTTTTTCATCTGGGAGGAAATATTTATTCCATCCCAAAAGTATTTATTAAAGACATTGTTGAAACTAATGGATGCTTTTTGAAATTCAGTGATTTAAAAAATGTCTCCCCATGCACTCTGCTCTCCTCTACACACATGGGCCCTCAAACACTGGTACCAACCATAAATGGTTGATACCATTTATGGTATGGTTAGATGAGAAAAGGAGCATCATATTTTATTTAGAATTAAAATATACTAATTATAGTTTATTGAAAATAGTTTGAATTTTAGTTAACCAGCTGCTGTCGAAATCTGCACCACACATTTTTTTTTTTTTCAGGTAGCTTATTTGCTGTGGAATTTTCCATAGAAAAAGATAAAATGCTACCTATGCTTCATTTTACATAATCTTTTGGAATTTTAGTAACAGATGAGCTATGGTATAAATTTTTAACTAAAAAGTGGCTCAAGAAGCAACATAAATTTGAGAAAACTAGTCATTATAGATAAACTTCCATCAGTAAAATAATCCTTATTACAGAATTAACTTTCTGATGTGAATCTTTTCGTAATTGATACACAGAGCTGAACAAATGACAGACTTAAAAACTTCCTTGTTTTCTCTCCCTTATGTCTTAAAGGAAAACAAATTTCTTCATTTGTTCTTGTTAACAGCCAATTTTCAAAAAAGATAAAATCATGATTCTCATACAGATATAAAAATGAACAGGTGTTAAAGGATGTTATTTAGCTTGTAATCAATGAAAAAACCTGGCAGATGTTATAACTCAGTCTGACAAGAATCCAAAGCTTAGACACATTTGTAGATAAGGAATATTGAAATAAATGTGCAGATGGATGCAAACTGGTTTTCCCACAAAATGGGGAAGAAAGAATCAGCTGAACCTTTACCCAGACAGGAAAGAATTTGTATGTCTGTAGACAAGAATTATTTTGCATTGTTATGAGTTATCTATACACAGTTGCAAAATAGTTTCCATAGCATCAGAATAAGATAACCCATAGAGGAGTAACACGGAGGACATTGGGAGATGGAGAGGAGAAGTGAGTTGGGGGAAATCGAAGGGGAAACAAACCCTGAGAGACTGTGGACTCTGAGAAACAAACTGAAGGTTTTGGAGGGGAGGGGGATGGGGGGTTGAGTGAGCCTGGTGGTGGGTATTATGGAGGGCACAAATTGCATGGAGCACTGGGTGTGGTGCATAAACAATGAATCTTGGAACACTGAAAAGAAATAAAATAAAATAAAATGAAAAAAAAAAAAACAGAGAAAGGAAGAAAAAAGATCACCCAGAGAGGTGTCCTCTAGAATGTTAGAAACCCATAGTTTCCACTAAAGTAAAAATTTTTCTTTGCATTCAAAAATGTCAGCTCGGGCTGGTCCCTATAGCTGTTGATGAGCAAATATATTGGCATTTAAATCTTTTTTGGTTGTTTTGGAATAGAATAATCAAAAATTTCATAGATCTTCAAAGGAATCCTTCATCTAAAATACACTCGTCTTAGCCACAGGTATGCAGCAATCCAAGGACCCAGATTAGCTCTAAAAACAGACAAATCCCCAACTGCTTAATCTTGACAGGTTAAAGCTGGCTGAGAGTTTCTTTAATTTCTCTACCTCTCTGTTGAACTAATGAACTAATCCAGTGTTTAAGCAATAAAAATAAATTGGGCATCATTATTTAGCACAATCATGTTTACACAGGAATCTAATACTTCTACAGTCTGTTTCTTTAAATTGTAAAACATACATAACCTAAAACTTACCAGCTCAACCATTTTGAACATACGATTCACTGGCATTGAATACATTAACACTGGTGTTAACCATCACCCAGTCACCCCTTTTTATCCTAGACATTTACAGGACATTTCTAAGAGGAAACAAGAACGAAGTAGGAGGAGGAAGTAGTTCCGATATGTTTGACATAAAGAAATGTTCTCGTTGTCAACATGTGTTTTTAAACACATCCATCTCTCACTAATATAGTACCATCTGGGAAATTTCCTATGTCCACGGAAATTGGCCTGAAAAAACACTCTGAAATTTAGAAAGATTGTGACCCATCTGGTATCTGAGGCTTGTTTGCAAGTGGAAGTCTTTCTGGAAGGTCATCTTCGAAAGACTCTGTAACATGTCTTTGGTCTATTAACACGAAAGGTGAACCTATTGCCGTACAATAATAAAAAATAGTTAAGACTCCGTAACAAAGAGCACGTGTGTGAATATCATTGGCCACAATGTTTCCTCCTGAATCAGTGGAGTCGCAGTCAAGGACCTGCCATCATGCCTGTGGGGTATCCTGACCACAGTTTCTTTTAATTTGAGCAAATGATTTTCCTGATTCCTTGACACTTTCCCCAGCCTGATTCTCCACTGCCTGACTGGAACGCACTATTTATAAATCTAACTCTAATCAGATTCATTTCATTTGTTTAAAACAACAACACGAATAACACTAGCTCTCCCTTATAATGACAATTTATCAAAATGGTAGTATCATAGGGAGTATGTATTGGTGATGAAATTGAGCCTTTGATTGGTTAAGTGATTCACTGTTGCCATGAGGCTATTGAGTGGTTGAACTTTAAGGTAGAGGTAATTCCTTCATTTCTTCACTCAGGCTTTTATTTTATAAAATATTGCAGCTAGGTACTGACTAGATGCTAGGACACAAAGATAAAAACAAAAGAATTCAGGCCTTAAGTGGCTCAGTTGTGTATAGAGTCAAGTATGTTTAATCAGGTGGATTAAATTAGATAGATCTGGGCTGGAAAAATTGTGTTCGGAGGAATTCATAAGCAGTTCTTGCTCTTTACGGTGAATACTGAAATATCTTTAGGGAATTTATTTTGTTCTTAAAAACAATCCTTTGATGATAGCCCATAGAAAGCCCATATGAAAAAGTGATTCCCTATGCGTTGTTAATTATAAGTTCTGATTATCAGTGAGTGGATTTCAGACCACATGGTTTGAATTCACATATAAATGTAAATTAAATGTATCCTTAAATGTTTAGAAAATATTTTCTAGGGACGCCTGGGTGGCTCAGTTGGGTTAAGCAGCTGCCTTCGGCTCAGGTCATGATCCCAGCATCCTGGGATGGAGTCCCACATCGGGCTCCTTGCTTGGCAGGGAGCCTGCTTCTCCCTCTGCCTCTGCCTGTGCTCGTGCTCTCTCTCTCTCCCTCTCTCTCTCTGACAAATAAATAAATAAAATCTTTAAAAAAAAAAAAAAAGAAAGAAAATATTTTCTATTTAAATTTGGATTTAGGGTGACCTATATGTGAAGATTGTGATTTGTTCCTGGGATACCTTTCTGTTTTCACGCAAGAGCTTCCTCAAAAGATAGATTGGTCTAGATTGTTCATATGAATGCACAGGTGGGCTCTTTTCTACTTATAACACCGGATTTGCACCGGATTTAGAGAAGGGCTCCTTATGAGTGAGTAGGCTTTGTCAGGAGAACTGTGTTATTAAAAGCTGAGTAATGTGGGTTTCAGATGTGTGATATCCATCATTGTGTGTGTCTTGATCAGTTCACAATGATGAGGATGTGTTACCTAGAAGGAAGAAGATGAACCTACCGTCCATCATCCCAGGCCAGCATTGCACTCTGATCCAATGGGCCTATGTTGTAAAACTGAGAAATGCCTGCAGCTTTTCATGCTGGTGAAACCGACCCTCTTTCTGTGGGTAGTGACTCGCGCATAGCTTTTGTCCCAAGGGTTCTAAGACTCATCACTTAATGCAGGAGGGTGTTTATTCTAGGTGATGCACTCAGGCTGTTCCAAGACTCCTGTAAAACTCAGTAAAATGTCAGAGCTCAGGTTTAATTGCAGCATGGGGAGTAAGTGACATTATATCTTCCAGGAAGCTAGGATGGGAATATTTGCTGAGACCACCGTCAGATTTTGGCTACAGAGAGGTCAATCAAAGCTTTTCATGCGTTTCTTCCATTTTTGTATTGCATGGCAATCATTTATTCATTTATACTTGTCTGTTTAAATCTTTATTATCTTTCTCCCCTGATCAGACTATAAGTTCCTTGAAAGAAGTTTCCATTTGTGTCTGGTTTAACTACTGCAGTGACCAGGACAGAAGAGATGCTAAAAAAAAAAATTAAAAAAAGATTCTTGAATGAGAGCAGCAATATTATTTATATGAGAGGTGGCAGTAATATGATAAGAAATCAGCCAGAGTGGGGATATGGACATTGGGGAGGGTATGTGCTATGATGAGTGCTGTGAAATGTGTAAACCTGGTCATTCACAGACCTGTACCCCTGGGGATAAAAATACATTATATGTTTATTAAAATTAATTAATTAATTAATTAAAAAAAAAGAAATCAGCCAGAGGAAAAGAAGAAATTGCAATTTAAAATCAAGTGTGCTTTATTTTGGAATTGAAATGGGAAAATGCCCATAGGGATTTCAATAACCAAAACCAAACAGAAGTCAAGTCATAGTTCAGTACGTGTCTGCAACCCCATGTGAGGGAGGACATGGTCCCAATGAATAAATTTAAAGTGGTGGTAGGAATCCAAAGAATAAAGTTGTTTTATGATAATATTGCATGAAATAGTACAATTCCCAATGCTTACGATAACTATGCATATGTGTCAGCCTAAAAAAATTCTTATCCCTCATATACCTACTTTCAGGTCATGGGCTGTGTTAATAATCCTAACTAGTAGGTAGTATGAACTAGGAAATTTAAGATAATACTTTTTTTTTCTTTGTTTTGTTTTTGTTTTTTAGAGAGGGCGGGGGGGGGGGGAAGGGGCAGAGGTGAGAAAGAGACAGAATCTTGGGCAGGCTCCAAACCCAGCCCAGAGCCCGAGGCAGGGCTCTATCTTACAACCCTGAGACCTGAGCTGAAATCAAGAGTTGGACACTTAACCAACTGAGCCCCCTGGAGATGTCATTTTTAAAGGGACTTCTCAAGAGGGTTTCCTATAAGTATGAAATAATTGTTAAAATTTATTAGTCTGCTTTTTCAAAAAGTAGGATTATGTCATAGCTGTTTCTATATTTTAAAACACACTGGAAATATTTTGGTGTCTTAGTCCATTTGTACTGCTATAACAAAAATACCAGACACTGGGTAGCTTATAAACAACCAATTCTTATTTTTCACGTTTCTGGAAGTTGGAGGTCTAAGATCAGGGTACCAGCGAGTCCAAGGTCTAGCGAGGGCCCTCTTCTCAGTTGTAGACTGCTAACTTCTCCTGTATCTTCATGTGGTGGAAGGGATCAGCAAACTCCCTGAGGCCTCTTTTTTTTTTTTTTTTTTAAGATTTTATTTCTTTATTTGACAGAGAGCGAGACAACGAGGGAGGAAACACAAGCAGGGGGAATGGGAGAGGGAGAAGCAGGCTTCCTGGGGAGCAGGGAGCCCGGTGTGGGGCACCATCCTGGGACCCTGGGATCATGACACCAGCCAAAGGCAGATGCTTAATAACTTAGCCACCCAGGTGCCCCAGGCCCCTATCTATAAGGGCACAAATTCCATTCATGAGGCTCCACCCTCATAATCGAATCACCTCCCAACTCATACCATCACCTTGGGAGTCAGGATTTCAACACAGGAATTTTGAGGAGGACATAAGCATTCACACCATAGGGCTTGGTTTTGTCAAAAGTAGGAGTGTTGGAAAACTAAAAAGAATGAGGATAATTTAAAATAATCACAATATTGTATAACCCAGTGAAAAGCTGCCTTGATATTTTCATCAATAATAGTCAGTCAACCAAGATGCATCAACTGAGAGGGTACTCCACATGCCCCCAGGTTCTCTCCCCCACTCTAAAACTGCAAGTGTGGATTCTAATGTGATTGTTTAGCCATTATGTTACTGATTCAAAAAATTCTGTTATTAATCTAGAATAAAGGTTTTGGCTTGGTTTCTTCGGTCTCTTTCAAAATCAAACGTTTTCAGTATTTGCATTATGGATTTATTGTCAGTATCTGAGAAGCAGCAGAGAGAAATTCATTTTAAAGTTACAGAAACATGAAATAAAGATTAGGTCTTAGCCATCTGATCTCCAAGGAGTTTCTGCAAGAAAGAACTGTAAGGGAATTAACACCAAGGGCATTAGCTTCCTTAGTCTTTAATTTATCTTCATTGTCAGAGGCTGCCTTGCAAACAAAAGGCAACGCATCTGTTTTTACCTCTTCAAATCCTAACCTGCCAAAGCTTTTCAGGGAAATAGCACCTTTATTATCTTCATTTTACCTGTTTATTTGTTGTTGTTGTTCCTTATATCTGTTTGTTATCTCCTTCGTAGTCAATTTCACCGTCCCTGTCTATAAGCAAAATCAAGAAATATAATTTGGTAGATTACACAAATGGACTGTTTTGTGCACGGTAGAGGCAGAAATTTGCCATCCTTTCCCCACCCCCACTAAATAGATTTTTCAGGAACTTCATCCCCAGAAAAGCATTTATCTTCAGTGGCTTAATCTTAAGGGTACCATCAACATTCTCAATAATTACCATATTCTAGTTCCCTTGTTTGATTGCCTTTTGTGCTCTTTGAGGAAGAACAATACAGCCTGTTTTCTCCTGGTGTTTTCCGAGAGCAATTTTATATCTTTAGAACAGGCTTCCAAATATCTTCTTGAATACAAAGAACTCTATTCTTTCATCTGATGTGAAAGAATTGTACAAATAACCACCCATACACATCACTGGATTGTGAGGAATAAATAGCAACCTTAAAATATTAAACACATTTAAAATTACTCACATCAATCATTTAAAATCTATTGTCACACTTCAAACATTTGAATTGGAAAATTTAAGCATTACCATTACAAAAATTAATAAAATATCCACTGTGAACAGTTTCCCACCTAATAAAATTCAATTTTAAAGTCCACGAACTGGGGCACCTGGGTGGCTCAGTCGTTAAGCGTCTGCCTTCAGCTCAGACCATGATCCCAGGGTCCTGGGATCAAGCCCTGCATTGGGATCCGCACTTCATGAGGAGCCTGCTTCTCCCTCTCTCTCTGCTCCCCCTGCTTGTGTTCTCTCAATCTCTTTGTCAAATTAAAAAAAAAAAAAAAAAGTGCAAATCTTCTGAAGCTTTATATTTTTTTCTAATAGTTTTAATTAAGGCAGAACTTGTACATTTAAATTTGAACTTGAAAATGAGAGGCTCACCAGAAACTGATCTCATTTGTGAATTTGTAATACAATTGCAAGGAACAAATGAATTGGGCCCCAAAGACATGTCAAGCTGGACATAATTTTATACATTTCTAAACCTTTCTAGGTCAGCAACATATTGACAATATTATTATGGATTATGTATCTGTAATGCATATTTTCTATCTTAGTCACTATGTAATTCAGTATTTATATTTACAACACACTAAATTTGATAATAATATTTTTCTATTTTCATGTGAGTCTGCTTGGGTTTATGATTCTGTTACAAAGCTTGTGTTGGAATCAAAAAGCAAGTATTGAACTAATATGTTTAATTTTTCATGATAGTTATAGTTATTTATAGCTATTTAAGGTTTTGTTGAGTTTTTCTTATTATTTAATCCAATACTGTTCGGAATTTTATAAAATATTTTTAATCTATGTGTGTGCTGAAATCCCAACAGAATTTGTGGACTAAACTTTACCTGTTATTTCTTTTGAAAATATAAGGGAGGTAGGATGGAAAGCACTTTTGCAAATAACAGATGTATGGAAAAAAATGTGTTTCAAGAGGAAAATGCATCTTCTATACTATACTCTTCTAGGTTATCAGATTCCAATCCTGTTCACTGTCACTGAGCTATCTGGCAATTTTATTTTATTTTATTTTATTTTAATAAATTGTAGGTAGCTGATAATTGCACATTCTGTCTTTTCCAAAAGTGATTTAATTCATTTCCTCCGCCCTCTGGAAAAGCTAGTTTTGTCTCCATTTGCAATTCATCTTGACATCCTTTTATTCCGTATTAATTCATACTGTTTTGACTTTTCCTTTGAATCACTTGTAGCCTCTGCCTCATATCATGAGTAAAATAAGTTCTTCAACATATGTTCACTTTTATATCTGCATCAGAGTCCTTTTGCCATTTTCTGGAAGTTATCCTTCCACAGAATTTTCCTAAAATGACTGCCGCCGTTGGATTATGCAGAAGCAGACGCTGAGGCAGAGATAGGGGTATATGGTATTTAGTAGAGATTAAGAAGTGAAAGAGAAAGACGTGACGCGAAATTGGGCCAAGGTGGGACTGCAAAGCGGGCGGCAGTTACTCGGCCCCGCTGGTCAGTGGCCTTTAAATATCCTGGATCAGGCGCTCCCGCCCTCCCGCCTCAGTCACTGCATGCGGGCTGCGGGAGGAGAGCGTCCGCAGAGGGGGCTTTGCGCCCCTAGGGCAGACTGTGTGCCCATCCTCCTTTCTCTTCCACATGCATAACACTTGACCTAAAAACACCTACACATCAGATAGCTTCTGATCGGCGTTTTGCCGTGTTTCCTAAGGCTGGGGAGCCCACACGGGAGACAGCAGCAAGCCATTTCCACGGGGAATCGCTGGACTAACAATAGCAACAATAACGCAACTGCCCCTCGGAAGTGACCCTGAAGCCTTTCAGCAGAGCCGCATCCTCAACCTCTCCCCTTAGCCGGATCCCAGAAGCGCCTGCAGCTTCCCCCAAACCGCGGACACTCGGGAAGTGCCAAGTAGGAGAAGGCGGAGTGAAAAAAGACAGGACTTGTCCAACGGCAGTTTTAAAAATCCTATATTCGTCCTTTTCACAAAAACAGAGAAGCACAGGAGGCTGCGGGAGGGTCCTCCCTCCGGCTGGGAAGGGGCTCACCTTGCACCTGAAGCGTCAGGCTCTTCACAGCCCATCCATTTCCAAGCCTGATTTCCAAGTGTAGGTACGGACAGAACAGTGCCCTAGGGAGGTGCGGAGGTAGAAGGGCTAATCCTGCGGGAGGGAATAGAAGAAAACCTTACTGAGGGCAGCTCTGGGGTTGCAGGCAGAGAGCCCAGGCAACAGGTTGTGAGAAAATACTGATCTTAAAAACCAACAGGAAACATTTTTAAGGGTGTAGCTTTAAAATATCTGTATGGGGGTGCCTGGGTGGCTCAGTGTGTTAAAGCCTCTGCCTTAGGCTCAGGTCATGATCCCAGGGTGGTGGGATCGAGCCCCGCATCGGGCTCTCTGCCCAGCGGGGAGCCTGCTTCCTCCTCTCTCTCTGCTTGCCGCTCTGCCTACTTACGATCTCTATCAAATAAATAAATAAAATCTTTTAAAAAAAATTTAAAAAAATATCTGGTATGGATAAACATTCTAAATTTGAATATTTATCTCAATTCTAGTTGTTTTTTGAAAATGAACTATATTTGGCAAATAGGAAGGTAAATATTCCTGGAATAGACTCGTCCCACTGTCCTTCCCTTCCCCTATGGACTTTTGCCAGAAGACCACTTGCCTTATTTCAGAGTAAGGAGGAGGCAAGTATGTAGGCTAGACTTTTTTTTTTTTTTTTAGGTAGATACAGGTTATCAATAATGTTCTGTTTGTACTACTGATCCAAAAAACAAAACAAAACAAAACAAAACAAAAACAGTGCATCTTTCATGCTTTTCCCAGGCTCTATTCCTTTACTGTTCTTGTTTCTTTACATTCCATACCCCAACTATTTCCTTCCTTTTTCATAGACACCATTTATTATGGACTGAAAATTTGTGTCTTCCCCCCATATCCATATGTTGAAATCTAATCCCCAGGGGGATGGTATTTGGAGGCGGGGCCTTTGGGAGGTAATTTGGTCATGAAGGTGGAGACTTCAGGAATGGGGTGAGTGCCCCAAGATAGCTCTCAGTCTTCCCACCACCTAAGGACACAGTGAGAAGCCAGCAGTCCACATCCTGGAGGGCATTCCCATCCAAACCTAACCGTGCTGGCGCCCTGACCCTGGACTTCCAACCTCCAGAACTGTGAGCTGTACATTTCTGTTACTTACAAGCCACCCAGTCTATAGTGTTTTGCTCCAGCAATCTGAACTAAGACACCATTGGATAAGAATTTCAACTGATCTCCTTCCCAGTCCTTTCCTAATATGCCCTCTGGAAAAGCTTTTTCAGTAAAGAAACTTAACATCCTTTAGTTTTGCCTTAACTGATATCTGATTCCTTTTCCTATTGAGGAAGATCATTGTTCTAGCTCCTACACTTAGGATAACCATACAGTTTTGCCATCCTAACTGGAAAATTGCAGAGTGAGAAGAGGAGCTCTGTTTATTATACCAGGATAATGAGCATTAACTTGCAATGTCTATGCAAACAAAGACGTATGTTACTGTATCTCAATCCCAAACAACAGGGGACTAGATCCACATAACAACAAAACAGAGAGTCTCTTAAGTTTCCATTGCCACTTCCACAATTCTTTTTTCACCATGAACAATTGGAGATACAGAGAATTCCATTGCCAACCTAGAAAAGTCTCTCAGGCTAAATCCAGTCTCCTGCCTGTTTTTGTAAGTAAGTTTGTGTCAAAAAACAGCCACATTCTTCATTCATATATTGTCTGGCCTATTTCGGCTACAATGGCAGAGTTGAATTAGTTGTAATAGAGAGAGAATTAATTGCAAAGCCTTCAAATATTTACTATTTATGGAAAAATTTTGTGAATCCCTGGGCTTGATTAACTTCATAAAAGTTGGGGATATGAATGTCTACAGGTCTTTTTCACCACGAACATTTAAACATTAAGCAAAGCACACAGTAGAGGCTCAACACTGATTTTGTGGATGAATATCAAAATGTAAAATAAAGGCACAGTAACTAGTAGAATGTGCTGTTGTACACGAGCAGATGAACCAATTGAACGGAATAGGGAATCTGTAATTTTCCTCTGTATTTAGTATACGGAAACAGAAATTTCCTACAAAAGGAAAAAGATGGTTTGTAAAATAAAACGGAAAAATTTTCAACTATTTGAAAAAACTGTGTTAGACCTTTTGTGGGGGGGTGGAGAAAAGTTTTCTAGTTAGTTAGAAACCCCCACTTGACAGACATTTGCCACTGTTTGACTTCCCCCCCCTGCTCTGGATGGGGTCTTCTCTCTGTGTGTACTCAGAGCTTTCCCTCCACCCATCTGTTTTCTCCCTCTAGGACTTTCTATCTCTGCTTCTCCCCACTTTTCCACAAGCGGCAGTGGCTAAGCGTGAAGGTTCCTGAGTCAAACTGCAGGTTTGAATCCTGGCTCTCTTTCTAGCTAGTTAATTTAGGCAAGTGTCTCAAAATTTCTATACTTGGCTTCTCTTAAAAATAAATATAGTTATCCCACAGAGGCTTCATAAGGTTGTAAAGTGCCAGCGTAACATCTGATAAATAGTAAGTCCTTGATCAAATTACCTATAAATAAAATAATATATAAAGATCTCTTAGCTAAAAATATAAAGTGTCCCTAAATTTTCTTTCCAATGTCTTTCCCTTCACAATCAAGAATTCTTTTTCAGAGATAATTACCATGTATTTGGGGGGTCTTTCTATTTCCATTCTGTGCACGGGAATGGGGTAATTCTCTGCATGTTGTTTTGTGACTTTTTTACATTTGTTAATATTGTAGGAACATTTGAGTGCCTGAATATTATTAACCACTCTATAGACTATATAATATAATGGACATTTTAATATTTGCATATTATTTTATCTCATGGGTATGCCATTAATTTTTTAATCAAAACCACATTATTAAATAGCTTTGTTTTTCAGCAAGATTGGTTTAATGAACCACCATGTACCCATGACTCAGCTTCAACAATTGTCAACTTCTGGTCAATCATATTTCATCTATAGCCTCACCCATTCCCCACTCTACCTTTTTTTTTTTTTAACATAACCATAACACCATTATCACACCTCAAATAAATCAAATTATTCTTCATATTATCCAATATCAAATAGTTAAGCAGTGTTCAAAAATCCCTGATATCTTTTCCCTCCCTCCATCCTTTCCCCTCTCCAGATCATTTAAATCAACATTCAGATAAGATCTAAGCACTGCAGGTGTCCAGTAAGTCTCTCTTAGTCAATAGATTCCTCCTCATCCCTCTCTTTATTTCCTTGCAATTTATTTGTTGGAAAAAAGAAAAGAACAAGAAAAAATAGATCACTGGATCTATACTATTTGCCCTGTCCTGGATTTTTTTATTGCATCATCACTGGTGTCATTTGATGTATACCTCTATCAACTGTATTTCCTAGAAATAGGTAATTAGATCCAGAATTCAGGTTTCATATTTTGGCAATAATATTTCATAAGTGGGGGTGCCTGGGTGGCTCAGTGGGTTAAGCCTCTGCCTTCGGCTCAGGTCATGATCTCAGGGTCCTGGGATCGAGCCCCGCATCCGGCTCTCCCCTCAGCAGGGAGCCTGCTTCCACCTCTCTCTCTGCCTCCCTCTCTGTCTACTTGTGATCTCTCTCTCTGTCAAATAAATAGATAAAATATTTTTTTAAAAAATAATATTTCATAGGTGGTATGGTGTTGCCCTCAGAGGGCACCTAACATTGTGCTGTTTGTCTTTTTCTGATGTAACAGCCATTGATGATCAATGCCTAGATCCATTAATCCATCAGCATTGTTGAAATGATGCTATTCTAATATTTATTAATATTATATAAATATAACTAAAACATATTTATTAATATAGCATGCAAGAGCTAAAATCGCACAGCTAAATATTTGTTCATGTTTATGTGCATATGTTTATATTTAAGACAAATTTCTAAAAATGAAATATCGGAATCAAAGTAAATTTACATTTGGAAATTTACATTACCATACATATTACCCAAATGCCCTCTGGGAAAGTTATTCTAACTTTCATCTCGATGTCAGGTTGTTATTATTTTATTTTTTAAGATTTTATTTATTTATTTGACAGAGAGAGATGGACAGTGAGAGAGGGAACACAAGCAGGGGGAGTGGGAGAGGGAGAGGCAGGCTTCCCGCTGAGCAGGGAGCCTGATACAGGGCTTGATCCCAGGACCACTGGCTCATTACATGAGCCGAAGGCAGATGCTTAAGGACTGAGCCACACATTTTATTATTATTATTGTTATTTTTTTATTATTTCAAACATTTTTTTAAGACTTATTGATTTTTCATTTAGAGAGAGAAAAAGCATGCCTGGAAAGGGGGAGAAGAGAGGGAGAGGGAGAGAGAATTTCAAGCAGACTCCCCACTGAGCAGAGCCCAACACAGGGCTGGATCTCACGGCTCTGAGATTATGACCAGAACCGAAATCAAGAGTTGGACAATTAACCGACTGAGCCACCCAGGTGCCCTGTTTTAAATATTTCTGTTAATTTGTTTGCCAACTATGAGAAATTCACTGTGGTTTACTTTGCAGTATTTTACTTACCAAAATGATTCAACATGCTTTCCTTAAATTTAAATTTTTATCTTTTTTTTTTCGTGAATTGTCAGCTCTTATTCTTTGATCATTTTTCTACTCGATGTCTCTTTTTCTTTCTTCCCGGTTTGTTTGATATATTTAGTTAGGTATGATAGAAGCATGATTTCTGATGAACGGCCTTCCTGTAACATATAACACCATATACCTATAATATCTGATTGTTAATCCACGCTGTGTTTACCGTTTGTGGAAGAGTAGTCCTGATAAATTCTAATATTCTTTTTTACCTCTGTTTTTCCAATAACTGCTTCTCACTGGGGCTGCTAATGACCTAATTTTCAATGCCAGGGAATATATTTTGATCCTCATGTTTCTTGTATGTTCTGTTGCATTTTGTCCCTGGGAATAATTAAATCCTCCTGAAGCTCTTTTCTCTCTTACCATTTGTAAAAATAATTTCTTTTAATTGTCCTCTTGCCTATTTGGCTAGTCTCGATCTCTTTTGTGGGTCTTTTTGCCTTTGTTGAAGGGTGTTATTCTCCAAATTCTGCCTAGGTCCTTTTATCATTTTATGCCCTCTCACTGGAATATTAGATGAATAACTCTAACTGTATATCTGTATCCAGAGTATGTTATCTTTTAATCTTTGGAGTTACATATGCATATGTATCTTTTAATTTGGAGCTGCTGTCTATATATATCTGATTCGGTAAGTCACAGGTCCTCAAACTCATAGTATACAAAATTATACACATTATGTTTCACTTCTGCCCAATACTGTATGTCTTTATTTATTTATTTTTTTAAAGAGTTTATTTATTTATTTGACAGACTGAGATCACAAGAAGGCAGAGAGGCAGGCGGAGAGAGATGGAGAAGCAGGCTCCCTGCTGAGCAGAGAGCCTGATGCAATGCAGGACTCGATCCCAGGACCCTGGGATCATGACCTGAGCCAAAGGCAGAGGCTTTAACACACTGAGCCACCCAGGCGCCCTACTGCATGCTTCTATTGATGGTTCCACCATTCTCCTAAACTGGCCAACTTAGAAATCTGATAGTCTTATTGTTATGTTGTAATTTTGGAGGAATTATCATATGATGGAGAGAAGAGTATAATTTGAAACCAAAGCGACTCGGCTTGATTCTAGTTCTCATGCAACATAATTGATCATCTTTGGCATGTAAAATATATTCTTTGATCTTCAGTTTTCTCTTCTGTCAAAATGGTACAGCACTAAATTCTCAGATTTGTGTACATGATAGCATAAATAAGAGTACTTAACATGAAACACAAGAGTAGTCCTTTAAAAAAATACTAAGTTGCCATGCCTCTCTTCAGTGAGCACATGTCCAAGCCATCACTCCCTCAATCTTTTCCTTTATGTTTTCAAATCCATTCTTTTTTCTCAATTTCTGTTAGCACTGCCTTACATTAGTCTGTTATTGTTGCTTGTTTGGATGGGCAATATCTCCAACTACTCTTTCAATTTCTAGTCTAAACGTTCGCTAATTCATCCTTACTCTATGACCTGAATGAGCTTTTGAGAATTCGTGCCTATTTATATCATGCCATTTTCAGAAAAATTAATCCAAACCTCCTTTTTTTTTTTTTAAGATTTTATTTAGTTATTTGACAGAGAGAGATCACAAGTAGGCAGAGAGGCAGGCAGAGAGAGGGGGAAGCAGGCTCCCCACCAAGCAGAGAGCCCGATGCGGGGCTAGATCCCAGGACTCTGGGATCATGACCTGAGCCAAAGGCAGAGGCTTTAACCCACTGAGCCACCCAGGCGCCCCTAATCCAAACCTTCTTAACCATGCCATTTAATGTGTGTTTTGTTGTCTGTATCTCACATCTCATGTCTTGCCACAGCCTCCTCCCAACCTGTCACCCCCCCCCGCCAGCTTCTCCTATTTTTTGCACAAACCATATCCCTAAAATGCACTTTCCCAATTCTAACTAAGACTACTTATCCTACAAAACAGATTCTCGCAGGGTGGGAGAAAAATGTCTCTTGAATGGAAGATACTCATCTGGAGGTGAAGGCTTTTTCAACCATCTAAGCCCCCTTAGGTAGCCTCCACTTGGCCATTCTGATCCATTGCCTATAGAATGACACATTCCATACACTTAACTGAAAAATATTCTAATAGGAAGCTACTGCCATAGAAAAAGAACATGTCGCATCTGTCAAATGAGCCAGGACAGAAAACAGTGTGAGAACACTTGCTATAGAGGTTCAAATAAAGCATCTCAAATCGAGTTACCTATCTTACCTCTCCACCCCCAACAGACTCTTATATGTAGCTCCATCATGTCATCGGGGAAATGAAATTATCTTTTCAAGTATTATAATCTTATTAGACTGTGAGTTCCTTCAGTGTATCCCAGTTTGTGGCTGCATGACTAGTATATGATGGGTACTTAATATCTATTTCAAGAGTGAAAATTGACTCCAACAGACATATTTATTAAAAGTTCAGTCAAAACTAATTGAAATTATAATCCTGGTATAATAAATTCCAAAAGGTACTCTGAATTTTTATTAAATCGTAATTTCATGACGGTGTACATTCCTACACTCATAATAAAGGTCACCAGGGATGAGGAAAAAAGAGAGCTGCCACTCAACTTTCTAGATTTTCACAGATGAAAATAATAATGAGGGAATAGAAGAGGAAAAGCTTGTTAAACTCATGACACAAACAAGTTCCTAGTTTTCTTGGGCGTACTGTGTTCTTTCTTTCCCGGGCCTCCTTCGGAAGTCAAGAAGGTGCCCAGGTGCTTGAAGGAAGACCATTCCCCTATATTTGCAGTCAAAGGATGCTGGATGCCCTGTGCTCATAGTAGGATACTTCCCTCCCAGGCAGGAGGCTTCCTTCTATAGAAATCAATTCCACTAGCAGCAAGACTCTAACCTGCAGAAATCTGTGGTTTTCTGTGACGGGAGAAAAGTAGGACCCCGGAGGGAGCCCTGTTCCTTATAAGATCTCCCACTCTTACTCATCCCTGGCCACCACCCTCTGCCTTCGAAATATTAAGACTAGACTCTAATCTTAGACCAGTTGATGCCAAACACCAGAAGAAATCCAAGATGCCTACATTATTTAGGCTATAATGCTGCCTGGTGCCTTTTCTGACCTCATAGTCCACTCTTCCCATCTCTTCCAACTGTGACCACTGAAATTCATGGTAGGTTATTAACAAATTTTTCTATAGCCCCTGTCTCTTCTGTGACCCCTCGTTGTACCATCTGGCTTTAATGGAAACCTGTTTTGGTTTTTGTTGTTGTTGTTGTGTTTTTCCATAACACTTTCCTTATGTACCATCTTCTTAAATGATGGCCAGTTTCATTTCCACTCTCTTCTCAAATTGGGCCTCGAGAAGTTATAGGCATCCTCCCTGCTCCTCCTTGCCACTTCCAATCCATTCTCCTTTTCTCTTCCCTCAAAGTTCCCAGGTTTCAAGTTTGTGTCATCAGTTTGTGTCACTCATTCTCGGTCCTTGCTATGGTCATCTATCTCTAATTCTCAAGGTCAGGTCATCCCTCCTTATTCTTTCAATAAGGATCACGGGCTCTTTTGATCATTGTCATGCTCTCCAGCAGTACTCCTGTTACATTTTTTTTTTTGTTGATTGTAATATCCATGTAGATGATCCTTTTAACTCCCTGACCTTTGGGTTCCTGGACCTCCTACCAATGATCCTTTGCATTGTCCTCAGCCACTCACTATTATGACCTTGTCAATACCAATAATTACAACTCCTATATAGTCTTTATATAGGCCTTCTCTTCAATACTACCCCAAATCCTTCCTAATCATTCCCTAAACCCCAAAATTATTTGCTCTCATCAGCATCACCCTCTCTCTCCCACCTTCCCTATGTCTTTTCTCTGCGCCTAACTTAAATCTTATGTTTGCTCATTATAATTACTTTTTTGTCTATATCCTCAATCCTCTACACGTTTCTCATTTGTTTTATTCTTATGATTAATCCATAACCCTACCTAAAACCAACTATCTGTCTCTTCTTTATGTGTAATTCCATCCATAGCTGAGCACAACTAGAGAAAAACATCGTCATACTTCCTTCTTTCACTTTAAGTTCATAATCATAACCCAAATCATCCTTAATGCTGTTAATAACCATACTGTAAATCCATAAACCATTCATTTTCTTACTTACCTAGAGATTATTTCTGCCTTTCTGCTCTATTCTCAAGCTTTTTACAATTCTTTTTTTATCCTCACTCTCTTAGACTTTATTTCATTAAGAAAATAAAAGCAACCAGAAAAGATTGAGCATTGGCTTACGACTGTAAAGTGTAAATCTATCTGAATCTCTGTATCCGTTCCCATTAGTGTGGGTGAAATGTTCATCCCGTTATTGTGGGGCAGGTTTCAATTGTCCTCTTGATGCCATCTCCTCTCACACCCTCAGATATACTGCTCTTTCTCCCTTGAATCATCCATTTTAATTTCTCTTTTAGGTCATTCCTTTTAGTATATGACAATACTATTTTTTCGAAATTATTTTTGAAAAAACCTGCTTGTAACAGCATGGCCTTCTGCTGACGTCCTGTTTCTTTCTTTCCCTTTATACCAAAAGTCTTTTTTTTTTTTTTAAAGATTTTATTTATTTATTTGACAGGCAGAGATCACAAGCAGGCAGAGAGGCAGACAGAGAGAGAGAGAGAAGCAGGCTCCGCTGAGCAGAGAGCCCGATGTGGGGCTCAATCCCAGGACCCTGAGATCATGACCTGAGCCGAAGGCAGAGGCTTAACCCACTGAGCCACCCAGGTCCCCTTTACCAAAAATCTTTGAATAAGCTGTCTATATAGCTACCTTTCCTCCTGTCATATTCTCTTGAAACTATTCTTATCAACTTTTCATTCCCTTCATATGCAAAATCTGTTCACTGTCATACTTCACATTGCAATATTCAGTCTGTATTCTCAGTCCTTTTTTTTTCCTTATTTGACTGTCAATATTACCAAGCCCATTAGCTGACTTTCTTCCCTTTTAAACATTCTTTTTTCTCTCAGCATCCAAAACATTACACTCTTTGGGTTATTCTCTAACCTCTCTGGACAATATCTCACTCTCTCTACTGTTTCCTCTTCATTTCCTGACTTAAATGTGAGAGTATTCTAGAGCTTTGTCCTTTTGGGATCTTCTCCCATTATCAATCTTAGTCCTTAGAAAATCCCTTTCAATCTCACCATATGATATACCATCTATAAGCTGATTCCTACATTTGTATCTCCATCCCAGACCTTCTTCTGAAATCCAGACTCTTAACCAATGGCCTTCTCTATGACTGTACTTGGATGTCCGATAGTCACCTCAAGTTTAAATTTCAAAACTAGCTCAATAAATGCCAACTCTGTAGAGGTATATTTGAAGAAAGTGGAGTTTGCAATTTAAACAAAGTTATATATCAAAGCTAAAGATTCCATTTCACTATTAAGGATATTATTTTTATGGATTATTATGGATTATTATTTTTATGGATTAATAGTAATATTATTTTCTTTTTTTTTTTAAAGATTTTATTTATTTATTTGACAGAGAGAGATCACAAGTAGGCAGAGAGGCAGGCAGAGAGAGAGAGAGAGGGAAGCAGGCTCCCCGCTGAGCAGAGAGCCCGACGCGGGACTCCATCCCGGGACCCTGAGATCATGACCCGAGCCGAAGGCAGTGGCCTAACCCACTGAGCCACCCAGGCGCCCAGTAATATTATTTTCTTACATAACTTGAAATCAATTCCTATCTTGGTTTAGGTTCTTTAAGGGGGAAAAAAAAGATCCTGAGATAATACCTGTATGTTAACATGTTAGTTAATTGAGAGCACAATCCCAGGGCACCAACAGGGAGAGAAAGAGGAAGTGAGCAGAGAGAGTTGGGAAGAAAATAAAAGAAAATAAAAGGTGCTGTGCTGGCTGCCACTCTGGGACAAGGCTTGAAAGGGCATGTTTGGAAAGCCTATGTAATGGAACAGTCCACCCACAGGGAGAACAGAGAGGAAATGATCTGCTATCTTATTTGTATCTCTTCCAATCATTTAGTCAAAGTTGGCCCCATGAGGAGAATTTACACTGCACCTCCAGGTTTTATTACCTAGTCCCTGTGGCAGCCTGTCAGGGAGCCAGAGCCCACATTTTGCCATGATGGCTATCGTGGGTCTGAAAGCTTGTCAAGGTCAGGGAACTCAGAGGAGACATGTGAGAAGTGTTTGATAAACCCCACATACCTCCGCTGGCAGATTTGAAGGTTAATGTCTCCTAAATACCAATGGAATTAATGTCTCCTCTCAGCAAGGACTACCACCCATGCTTCAATATTTTAATTTTAGGTACTTTTTTAATTAGAAGAAAAAAAGAATCATAGAGCAGTATTATTTCTTAATTGTTAATTTAAAAATGGATATAAAATTAATAATTGGCTTATAATTGTGGAATGGTATGAAAATAGACATTTCAGACCATCAGCTCAGTATTTTATGAATATTTACAGCTCATAGTTTGAGTCATTTCCTAAATTATTTTCCCCAAATTAGACACTACCTGATACTATATTTTTTTTCTAATTATACCCTTCAATCTGTTTGATGTTTAGACTGTTAATGACCAAGATGAATTATACGACTATTTAATATTTAATCATAAAGTAATATTTTACCTCATATGGCTTAGTTTGAATTCCTGCAGCAAGGTGGTTTTTTTTTTTTAAATTTCTGTTTCTCCTGTTTTTAGTACCAACTAAAGAGAAAAATATTTTTATGTGAATTAGTTGTGAGATCTACACAGATTTACAAATAAAATATCACTGTTAGAAAACTTGTTTTGGCATTAAGTGTTATTTTTGGCTACTACTGAGAAATTACTTGCTTAAAAGAGAACTCAAGAATAAATCAGCCAACCTGAGTAATTTAAAATCTCAAACTTTGGTTACAGTCTGGTGTTAGCTACCTAAATGAATAATTCTAAATTCTAGGGATATGTTAATGTTAAAAGATCTACAAGTTATTTTTCATGTAAATAATTGAGTTATTCTCTATGAGGAAAGTATGAAGACGAATACAGTTAACGCTTGAACAGCATGGGGTGGGGGCATCTTCCCCAAAGCGCAATGGAAAATCCACGTAAACTCTTTTTTTTTCTTTAATTTTCTCTCTCCTTTTTTATTTTTTGAAGATTTTATTTATTTGACAGAGAGAGACACAGCGAGAGAGGGAACACAAGCAGGGGGAGTGGGAGAGAGAGAAACAGGCTTCCCACCAAACAGGGAGCCCGATGAGGGGCTCAATCCCAGGACCCTGG